>NC_056484.1:8046573-8646573 GCF_008729295.1 Plectropomus leopardus
TTGGCCCTTAAATCAAACTTAATCTAAATCATATTGAGGCAGACTTTGGAACAGAGACAAATTTTGTATCATTGTTCAAAGTATCAATATAATATTGCATTGTGATAATAACCAGTCCTTTACACCGCTACCACAAGGTATGTAAGAATTGCCACATGGTGCTGAAGCTACTGCGCATTAATGAAAGCTGCCCCATCAGCATGAAGCAGAGCCGTAACCACGTTCATACCAAAAGAGAATGATTTCCGTATCATCACAGAGTTTAATGGCTTGCCCTGCTAAATGTGGAAGGGAAGATTTTCTTCACAGTGGTGGCTAGAAGCACGACCAACTACCGTCTGGCTAACAGCTACATCAATACCAGCTGCCAGAAGGCAGGGGACCAAGGGTTTCCTGGTTGTGTCGAACACCCTGCCAAGATCTAGGAAAAAATCCAGACTGCCAAAAGCAAGAAGTTAGATTTCCATGTACTTTGGCTGGACCTGGCAAACGCCGGCAGACCTGTTCCACACAAGCTCATCACCTTAGCACTCAACTTTTTCCACATGCCTTCCTGCATTACAAATCTGGTCTCTGCCTACTTCAACAACTACTATGTATGTCTTCAGCACAACCCAGGAAACCACGACTGCTTGGCATCAGCTTGAGAAAGGCACAGCAATGGGTTGATCGATCTCACACATCCTGTTCAGAGCAGGCTTTGAAGTGTAATGGGAGTTCCCATTTCTCATCATCATCAGAGCAGGGGTCCATTTGCAAAGACTTGAATTAAACTATCAGAAAGGCAACTGTTGGCTCAGTGTTGTACTGAACAACAAATTTCCAGAAGAGAAGTCATACTAATTGGTACAATACAGACACAATACAGTCTGAGAAGTGAGATCTGAATCAGGACAGTGTCTTCCAGCCACAAGGACCGACATGGCTGATGTCACAACATTCCTACAAAAAGCTGCTTGCATGACAACAACTGTTGAAGGGACTGGAGGAGCTCCTCAGCTGGGCAAGGATGAAAACTAAACCAGTTAAGTCTTGCAGCCTTGTCATTTCAGAAAGGGTCCAGGAATTCTAACATTGCCCTCTCTGTTGATGGAGAGAAGATCCCACTGTTGTCAGAGTGCAGAGCCTTTGGAGGCTATACACCACTGAGCTCTCAGAGAAGCACATGGCTCACTGTATCATGACACAGCTTTCAGAAGGCCTGGTGAAGATAGACCAAAGCCATCTCTCATGGAAATTTAAGACCTGGTGATATCAATTCACCCCTTTCCATCACCTGATGTAGCTGCTTAAGTTGTGTGAGATCTCTGCAATAACAGTACAGAGGATGGATCTGAAAGCAAACAACTCCTAAGTCTACCACACTGCCTCTCCAATGCTGCCCTGTCTGGAAAGAACACACTCCAGCTAGCACTGAAGTCACTCAACCTAGGCCACAAGCAAAGGTGAGGCTCTTGTTCTAGCTGAAAGACTCAACTGATCCCACAGGCAAGACTGAACTTCCCCATCAGGTCCACATATGACACCCTTCCAAGCCCCCGGAAAGTACATCTCTGGTATGGCTTGGAAACAAATAGCAGTCTCTGTGATATGTGATGTCCAAAATCCCAACTCACAGCACATTCCTAGTGGCTGCAAATCAGCTTTGACCCAGGGTCGGTATAGATGGAGCCATGACCAAGTGCTCCGAAAACTGGCAGAGGTGTTGGAGGAACGAAGGCTCAGAGCCATCAGATCCAGCAAGTCATTCTCCAAACTGCAGGTACACTTCATCAGGCAAGAAGCAGAAGCAGAAAACATCAACTGGAGGCAGTGGTCCATACTGAAACCTGGCAGATGAGGGTTGACCTTAACCAGCAGCAAGTTTTCCCCCGAAAAAACCACAACTTCCCTACGGCCAGACATCATCCTGTGGTTCATCTCTGCCAAGACAGTAATCATGGCAGAACTCAAAGTACTGTGGGAAGAAATGAGGGAGACTTTGAGAGAAAAAGGGAAAAGAACAGCAACCTTGCTGCAGCATGTACAGAAACACCAGAGGCATCAACCCTTGGATTCACTGGGTTCAAGCAAAAGAAGGCTCTCAGGTAACTGGCTAAAGAGGCAGAGAAAGGAAGCTTTGGGGTCTGGCTTAGAAGAAGAGACCCTAATTGGGGGAACTAAGAGTGGTAGGGAGATGTACCAAATGCTGCCCCACCACCCAGAGATGTTCCAGGATTAAAGGGGCAAAACCTCTGTGAAGGGTGGCTCCCAGCTGACAACATTGGCACTGGCAGAGGTGCAACAAGCAGAAATCCCAAATAACAGTACATTCTTAGTGGCTGCAAATCAGCTTTGACCCAGGGTCAGTACAGATGGCTCCACGACCAAGTGCTTCGAAAACTGGCAGAGGTGTTGGAGGAACAAAAGCTTGAAGCCAACAGAACAAGCCCATCATCCTCCAAACCAACTGTTTGTTTGGACATCACAGGGACTGCAGTTTGTTTCCAAGCCATACCATATATGTAAAGTTTTGGGGGTTGGACGGTTGACATATGTGGCATCTCTAATGTGGCCAACAAGTCAACGTATGACGCCCTTTCCAAATGGTTCTGTGTTGCAGATACGCTGTATTTGTCTTCTTAAACTTCTGTTGTGAGTCAACTCTGTGTTTCCCTCTGTAGGGCCAATTTAACAGAGGACACTGTAACAGTCTTCTCCAAGGGCGTTGCATCTGTAAACTCCACGACTTTCTTCAGAGCTGCATTAACTGATTCAAGGACTTTAACATCCTGCCATGTCCGAATCAAATGTTGGCTGTGCCAGTCTTCGTTGCTGAATCAAACGGCCTGAGGTCAACCAGCTGGCAAAAACTGAACGGCCACCACAGAGATAGAGATAGGGACTGTTCATTATTTCTGAGGGGAGAAGAGCTGCAGGAAAAAGGGTTAGGCATTTTAAAAAATATTAAGCACTGAGGAAGGACTTGTGTTGAGGGACATACAACGTGAAAAGGTAGTATTTTATAATTATTTTAAGTAGAAAGCTCACACCTCAGCCACCCCACTCCTCTGAAAAATTATAAAATTATAAAAGTATATCAGATATACCTGATGAAGGTCTGTTAAACCCAAATGTTAGTCATCTTCCTTTTTCTTTCTTTTTTTTAAACATTTATCTAAACTATGTATAGTTCTCAAAATGTTGGTTATTGTTTTAGCATATTAAATATTCAGATTGGCTTCGGGAATACAGAGGTTTGGCAAATGTTTGTATGTTGCTATCCTGAGATCCTGAGACAAACTAGCAGATAAATGAGTCCATACTGCGCAAAGAAGTTTGGGTTATTTTTTTTAATATTAGTGGTTGATCCCCTTAGAGGGTCATGTTTTATTTTGAGTCTTGGATTTGAGATCAGACAAATATATTTCAGACATGCACTCTTCAAAAACACAACCTCCTGAATAAAAATCATATATTAATTTGGCAGTTGCATAAACTAGTTTTCACATGATTGCTTGGGAGCAGTAGATTCTTCTGTTTAATTATTATTTTAAAGGTTTGAGGTAAAGCTTAAACTAGTTAAAGCTAATATCTATTTTTGAAAATAAAAAAAGAAAAAAAAGACAAGTTTTTAGTCAAAGACCTTTGTTGGAGTGTTTTGTTTTACAGGTAAAAAAGAACCTTTTATCTTTGTAGAGGTACCGGCCCTGTTTTTCAGAACTTGTTTTGCTAAAATCAAACATCCAGATTGAAATTCTAGGCAGAAATCAGTCAGCACTCAAAACAAGGACCACCAATTAATTTGAGACACACACACAAAAAGAAACCCCCAAAAAATAAACCTACTTAGTTTGCTTATTTTTTATTCAGCAGATATTTAATAGAATGCAAAGGTCCATTATGTGGAAACAAATTCAAACACTGTTTCTGCTGTGGCATACAGAGACAGAAAGATAAGAGACTGCCCACGACAGGATCATAACCATTATTAGAATGTAAACTTTACGGAAGGAGATAGAGAGATGATAAAATGCCACATGATGGCATCTTTTTTTTTTTTTTACTGATCATAAAAGTGTGACATAGTGAATAAACGACAAAACACTCCCCACAAAAGTCATCATCACACAGATATACACTGAAGACAAAAATAAACTCATCCTTTTTTTGTCTGTGTGGCTCCACCTACAGTATTTCTCTAAAATAAATCCATTTACACTTTTCAACATATCCTCACATTTACATGAAAGTCATTAGGGAAGCATTTGTTTGCAAAAATTAAGCGCCCCCCCACCCCCCTAAACACCCAGTCCCTTCCTGTACAGAGGAAAGCAGGGATTGGGTTAGAGCATCAGAGAGCAAAGAACGTGATTGGCTGAAACACATATGTTAAGTATTATAATAATTATCATTCATACAGGAAGTCTGCTGAAAAGGTAACATGGCAAATAACACAGATTGGCAATAGTGCAGGCTGCTTGAGCTGGCAGTGGGCCATTAGGAAAATTAAGGATGAATGGAAAGAGATTCTTGCATGATTTTTTTTTTAATTATTATTATTTTAGCATTGCTAGCATGCTCTATTTTGGAGCTACAGGGGCTAGCTGGAGAAATAAAGTATGAGCATAAGAAAAGTCAGGACTGGAGGGATGAAATGTCGAATAAAAAGGAAGATTGAGTCAATGCTTGTCGTTTAGTTTATCGTCAACTGTCTTCTGTCCACTAGCCGTCCGTGTTGGTCTTTGGAATGGTGTTAATCGGATGGTCTGTTTTCTTTTTTAATTTTTAACGGCTGAAACCAAACTCATCGGCATCGTCTGCACGGAAGTCTCCATAGCGCCAAATGTTGAGCTAAAAGGAAGATAGAGACAGATTTTATTGACCATTACGGGACAAATAACTATAAAAAGCAGTTATGTCCCCTATTGCTTTGAATGGGGCTCCAATAACCTCGATTATGTATTAAATAGTCAAAAGATAAAAGGGAGAGCGGGAGGGAGACAAAAGCCCACAATGCAATGTTGAGAGTAACATCACTGCTTGCACAGCCTAGTTTGAAGGCCGCTGCATCATCATCATCATCATCGCCACTATTTAATCCCTTGCCCATCCAGGCTGGAGGCCTCAAATACCAGCCAATCTATTACTTCTCCTATTCCATTACTTTCACATACCCACATCGCCTCATAAACCATCACATGCATTTCACAGCTAAATGTTGCCTTTATTACAATGGAATTGGCGTGTGTGTGTGTGTGTGTGTGTGTGTGTGTGTGTGTGTGTGTGTACGTTGAAGCAGCCTCCAGTATTGTTTTAGTTATTTAAATGTGATAGAAATGTTGCCATCTGAGAGGTGTTTGTGTGTACAAGTTAGAGTGTCTGAGTGGGATGTTTCTTTTTTGGCTCTCAGAAGCATGCGTGCTCAGCTGTTTATCTCGTGATTCATAGCTAATTAGCGAGTGTGCTAATTAGCAGTAGTTATTAGAATGAATGAATGAAAGCCATTTGTACATATTGCCATTTTCCTGTCTCTCACTCCACTACCTTTTTTCCCTCCTCCTCTCTGGCACCCTGCAAACACAGTAGTAACTGCAATTGCGATTAGAGCCAATTCCGTCTCGGGCTGGCTCATTGTCTGAGCCGCATGCTGCATAACCACGGGGTAACTAAAAGAGCACAGGAGGGACAGCTTCCTCTAGCATTCTGAGCCATCGTGCTTGACATTTACATGAGTAAAAACAAAAAAGGATCCAAGTACTATCTATGCAAGCTCAAGGGGGTTCATGTGAAAGGCACCTCGGATCTGTACAAACACTTTCCTGTCAAAGACTAAGTATACAAACTAAAAGTTATTTGGCCTTTGCCAACAGAGCTCAGAAACTTGGGACTAAAAGCACCTGAGGAGCTAATGCAATTCAACATTTATTATTTCTTAAATTGTCTCTTAAAGGATAAAGCTGCTGATATTCCATGATTTGATTTTGTTATTGCCAAAATATCCCATGAAATTACCAAAAGCATCAATATTTTAAGACTGTGACTTCCCCAGCATATCAGTGGTATTCTGCCTCTCTGCGGCATGACCAATGATATAAGAGGTCACAAACACACATACAATATTACAATTTCTTATGACATACTATACGATAACATTTCTTTGTTTTTTCCATACCATGACTTTTTTATGATTTACTATACTATGAACTTTTTTTGTGTAAAAAAATATTCTATTATTTGACATAATATAATACGTTTTTTTTTAAATACAATAACTTTAACTTTTTTTTAATGATATACTACACTGTATTTTTTGCATACTGTGCAATGTAAAGTTTTTACTAAATTTTTCATGACATACTATAGTATTTATGACACACACTTTTATGACATGCTATTCTGACGCTGTTTTGACGTACTGTTCTACGACAATTTCTTATGTCACACTATACTATGGCATTTTTACATACTTCACGGGGACATTTTTATGACAGACTATACTGATTTTCTTTTCTGACAAACTATACAATTAAATTTTTAACACATTATACTATGAAATTTCCTACCACAACACTGTCCTTTTTATTTTAATGACATTCTACACTAAGACATTTTTGACATGTTATACTATGCCATTTTTAATTAGTATATACTATACTATGGCTCAGGGCCGGCTCTAGCCATTTTGGTGCCCTAGGCGAGGTCAGAGACACCGGGATTTACACTGTCAAATTGGCTGGATGTGGTGATGCTGGTGGTGTCTGCTGCCTGACCTGCAGCTGGATTCAAACATACAGTAAATCCATACTGTTACACCACTGCATGAAGTCTGTTGTTTCATTCTTCCTCATGTAAAGCAGCACTGTACAAACTAACTGTATTTAATTTGACTAATAATATTCAGTAAATAAAAACTTCAGCAACAATGATTACAGCAGTTTCCCAGAGACCACAAATAATCGGCTAAATGTACACACTTCAGAGAGATGTGTAGATGACAGATTAGAAGGCGCTTCTCCAGCAGCTGCTGGGAGCTTCTGCAAAAGTTTCCAGAGTGAATCTGGACAGTAATAAAGTATATTAGCACAGGCAAAAACATGCACCTGCAGCAGACAGTGTAGGACAAACACCTGCTGCAGTGCATCAATTATTTCGTAGTTGTGATTATTCATTCATTAATAAAATAAAAGAGGATGCACCACAATTAAACAGGAGCACATGCTTAACAATATGAGTAATTATTTGTCCATATTGGTCAGCAAATTTCAGTACAGTGTCTAACGCACCTACTGGGTAGAAAGAGCCGCATTAAGCAGCCAACAGCAGCAGTGAACTATATAAACTACTGGCTTGACATTCAGATGATTCATAAACATCCTTCAATTCATAGCAGCTAGCATAGAATCATTATTTAGTGTCATTATCCAGCGTTGCTTGATTTTAATTCACATAGCTTGTATAAATAAAAAGGTCTTCGCACAAAACAGCCTTTTTTATGTTGTAAAAGAAGAAATACCTCTGTATTTGGATCTCTTTTCCTCCTGCTATATTCTTAGTTTTATCAATTGCGCTCCTAAAGGTTTAGACCTTTTTTTATGAAAAAAGAAATGTAATTGTAGATAACTGATGACGTGCTGCTATAACGCTGTCAGCGCTCACGGTGCAGGCTGGTCAGGGACACGTCAAATGACGAGAAACAACATGGGCGCTGAGATTATTATTATTTCTTTTAAAGGCAGAACATGAGGAAAGGGCCCAACCGGCGCAGCAAATTATTATCTTTTTTCTTTTTTTTTCTTTTTTTCTGAGAGCTACCAGCAGCGCCCCTTCAGCGCTATGCGACCGCCTTTATCTCCTATGCCAAGAGCCGGCCCTGCTGTGGCTTTTTTTTTGACAAAATATACTGAAACATTTTTTAAGACATACTATTACCTTTTTGGTATACTATGCTATGACATTTTTTGACTTTTATACTTATATACATACTATACTGTGACATTGTTCTACATACTCCATACTGAGATTTTTTTAGACATACTACACTGACATTTTTGGACATACTATACTATAATATTTTTTAACAAACTCTACTATGACATTTTTAATCAGGGTTTGAAT
Organism: Plectropomus leopardus; assembly: GCF_008729295.1. Classification (NCBI taxonomy): domain Eukaryota; kingdom Metazoa; phylum Chordata; class Actinopteri; order Perciformes; family Serranidae; genus Plectropomus; species Plectropomus leopardus. The sequence continues at coordinate 8,054,671 of NC_056484.1, forward strand.
GATACACTGGCCATCGGTGTAGCCTTATTTTAAGGTGCGTACCTCAACCAAACATGTCACATGCATGCGCCTAAAGTTGATGTGCATGGCAGTGCAGTCAGTTGCAGGATTAAGGAAAAGAACTTGTTACTACTACAGACAGTTAGCCTACTATGCTGAAAAACCAAATTTAAGTACTGCATCTGCAAAAAACTGTATGTAGCTTTTTATTAAACTGATAGCTGTGAGCCTGGCTGACAGGCACAGCAGGTATGAAGATTTACAGTAGCTGAAGAGCAATGAAATTTCCAAAGTTCAAAATGTAATGAAAAAACATTGATGCAATTATTTCCAAAATTCAGAACAGCATAACTTCTTCTACAGATGCCAACAGCCATAATTATGTGATAAAAATGCAATTTTAGCGGGAATGGTGATTTCAGTTTTACTGATTAAAATATATAAATGATGATTATGTGATTTCTGCTGGGGTCCGTACCAAACAAGCATGTTCCCTTACGTTTGGAACATGATTTGACTCATTTATAACTGCATGTTTTGACACATTTTACCTTCATCGAAAAAAATTGCAGCTTCAGTAATATTTTGATTAATTGTGCTGCGCTATAGAGCTTGGCAACGTAACGTCATCACGCAGTGCATTGTGGGTGTTGTTTGGGTTGGAGCTACTTTCCAACACCCACAATGCACTGCGTGATGATGTCGGTTGCCAAGCTCTATTGGGATTTGTTGACAATAAAAAAATATAAAATATGACCAGACTTATCCTTTAGACACAGACTTGCTTTTGTATTATGCAAAATGGAAACATTCTTTGTAACCTCCATTATTAGATACTTTCATGTCATTGCTTTTAATTTTCTGATGCTTGTTTCCATTATTTTGCTGCCAGTTTCCCTTTCGACTGTCCAGACTGTTTACTGGGCTCAAATAAAGTCATTTCCACTGGACAGTGTTGTGTCAAAGCTCTGACCCATCTTCACACGAGAGCCCTGCGTGTTATGTGCTGCCTTCTATTCACTCTCCATTTTTTTCCCTTCTCTCTCTTTATGCGACACTGCACACTTTTTGCACACACATCCCCACCCCCATTTTCACAGTATGGACCTGCACAGACTGTGGGCAGCAATCCATATGGGACAATTGCGACTGCCAATGTAATGTGTCGCATCTTGAGAGAGTGAGAGAAAGGAAAAGCAGCAAAGACAAAAGAGACTTTCTCTCTGGTATTCGGCGTGGAAAAGTAATTAGTGTTGTAATGTATTCTTGTTTTGGCAACATTAGATTTCTCACTGAGAGGCAGACAAACCACAATTATTAGGAGGAGGTGGTGACTGAGATGCTGATGAAAAGACAGAGGGAACGACAATGAGAGGAGACAGGTGAGGTTTGGATGAAGTGACTTACCCTGGCACTCTTGGCAGATTCTTGACTGTTCAGGTACTCTGTCACCTAGGGCAGAAAGAGAAGAGTCATTAGCATATCACATCACTGCGTCACAGGTAGGATTTTAAAGGATTAAGGTGAATCAATGCATCCTTTCAACCTGCTCTGCCCCTGGAGACATTCCTTTTACCTGCTTACATGAAAATTCACAAGTTTCTTTGCACAAAGTTCACTTTTTTTTCAGAAGGGCACTCGCTCCCTGGATGTAAGTAAGGAACACAGTGTTCTCTGAAGATCAACAGGATCAAGATAACGCACATAGACACAGAGTGGTTATGTCACTGCAGGGGATGTGGAATGCGCAAACATGTGAAGGAAGCATAAGGAGCGCACAACGCCACATTACGGCTCACTGTTTGGGGTCATTGCTTTATCCGCCGTGTGCAGGGCATCACTTCGCGCTTCATGCCACAACTCACACTCGCAAAGCCACTGGAGATGAGAGGCTCTCATACCCCCCTGTGCCTGCTAGCCTAAGGCCAACACCTCACTGGTTTGTAGCAGCAATTTATAATCAAGTGCATTCACAGGACGCCTTAAGGGAGCTACTAGCTAAAAGGGGGTGAGCCCCAATTTCTGCTTGTCTTTCATGTAGAAAATCAGAGTTCAGGAGTAAACAGGCATGGGAGAGATGTATTAACAAATAGTTTTCCAAAAGAAAATATAGTTATTCATAGTATTTCAAATGTTTGTCCTAACTGTCATTAATTCAAGCGAAATTATGTAATTTGTAACACCAAATGATACTCTTGCTCTAACAAATGAAACTTTGCTTTCATGAGCAATGAAATGCGACCTTGTTTAAGTCAATTCACTCAGGACCTTTGCGGCTACAGCCTCACATGGTCTTGTAAAGGGCTGCGATTAATCTACATATTGCTTTCTCAATAAATCAATTAATGAAAAATGCCCCTTACAATTTCCGACAGCCCAAGGTGACACCTTCATGTAACTTGTTCTTTCCAACTGACAGTGCAAAACCCAAACATGGTCAATGCATAGCTATATGACACACAGAGAAGTAGCAAATCCTTACATTTGGAAAGTTGGTACCCGAGCGTTTCTGCTTAAAAATAAATGACCTAAACTAATGGGTCAGCAAAATAGTTGCACATTTCTTTTCTTTCCATTTCCTAATCAGCTAAACTTTTCATTGCTGGTAGCTTATAAAGTATGGCTATACTACACGTCTGTGGCATTTTCTCAAACTGAACGCTTCCATTCACATGAGGAAAAAATCTGTATCACATTGAGAGTATTGGTATTAATGTATGGCATGATATATTTTTTTAATGATACCCAGCCCTAAGCAACATAAGCCTTTTTATGCAAAATTAAATAGGTTTTCTTTTTTTTAAAAATGTATACAAAAGCATTAAATATTAAGAATACTAAGTTTGAGTTATCAGCAATTTGTGTTGTTGTGACAGGTTAGGCTTTTTTTTTAATCATGGTGTCTTTTTCAGTCTTGCATGGAACTGCAAAGCTAAAATGCAACTACTGAGTGACAGTTTATAATATATTCAATTTTTTTTAAAATCATGTCTGTGTTCCCCTGCCATCAGACACATGTATAAAAATGTGATGCACACTTGCAATTTTTTTTTTATAAAGTCACCAGCATCACTTGCACAAAGGGACACAAAACTCTTATATCTGTTCAATGCTTTCTTCTTGACATAGAGAACTGAATGTACGCAATGTGGACATACCAGGAGTACAGAGAGAATACAAAGAGTTGGAGGAGCAGAGAGGAGAAGGCCAGTGTGCAGTGTTGAGCATATTGACTGCTTCTGCTAGAGCAGCCATTTAGCCTCATTGAATGAACCAGTGATGAGTCATAGGGCATGGGGTGGGGGGGCAGAGAGAGACAGAGAGAGGGAGTAAAAGAGGCAGTGTTTGGTCAGATGGGTACAGTGTAAGTGGATTTATGGACCTTGGAAAGCTCAAGCAGCGGACCCTCTGAGTGGAGCTGTCCTCCACCTTTACAGTGTCAGAGTGGAAACAGTGATAAAGCTCTACGCGAGGCCCTCACACACAGTTCACCTCACCTCCACCATGTTTAACCCTAGCCACCCACACCACTCACACAGTCTGTGATGGAGGAAGTTCTGTAAGTAAGATCCGTGCTGAAAATAGTTGGATTTAAAGTAGAGTTTGACAAATAAGTGGGACAAAGGGAAATATTTGCATGACAGTAAAATATTTAAAGAAATAAAGAAAGCAAAACACACTTGAAAGAAGACAGGAAAGATGAGTCACTGTGTTCTTGTAATGGAATCAATTGTGCACCACGTTTTGTAGCTTATTATAGTAGCAGATGAGCTGGCTTTCACACTCAGATGTGCACACACACAAAAACACATGCACGTGCAGGCGCGCACACAGACACCAGAACAAGGATGCCAGATGTTAAAACTGTCGAGTGTCGATGGGGCTCTGGAGTTTAATTGCTTAGCTAGCTCGTGCACATAGGTTGATTTGATAGCTACGCTGCACATGGCACCACCAAGATGACAGACCTGCAGCTGGAATCGCACAGACACTCTGTCTAAGCGAGTGCACGTGGCAAGTGTGTAGCTGGGGGAAAGTGCAGTGGCTGCACAAGTCATCCATCAAAGCCAACTAAAGGAGAGATTTTTTTGGAAGGCGTCGGGATATGGCATCGTGGTCCCATCAGGCAGATGTCACCATATGGAAGACCGAGCCGACGATATTTCACAGACACAAAAGGCCAGTGATGCCATTTGGGCTTTGGAGGGGAGCTATCAGTGCCCGTAGCGGTTTTAGCTGTCTTTTTCTAGTGCAGCACTTGGAAAGCTAGGGGCCGACTAAAATGATGTGGAAGTGGGTCTCATATTTGCCAAAGTGGATCCAGCAATATTTGAACAGAAAAGAGAGAAATGGCTAGGAATATCAACTTTAAAAGAAAAATATATTCAGTCTTCGCTTTACCAAACTCTACACAGCTGAAAGTATTCTGTGAAAAGATGCTTAGTCAAGAGCACTACAGCACAATATGCACAGATGATATGCTGCCATATTGGCACTACTGCGGTGAGCCTCTTTGTACTCTGGTCGGGAGGGTGCCTTTCCTGGCTCGCCCGCATCCTTCACTGTTCTGCTCACTTCAGCTCAGTGTGACACAACAGCCAATCAGTGCGCAGCTGAACACCGATGATGACTGCCTTTCGGATGCTGAACAGCCCCACGTATCCTGTCCCGGATCCTTCTTTCACAGCTTTTCTATTGGCTCCAGTAGTGAGGAAGAATAGTTCATTAAGACGCAAACAGAAATAAAACTCATCTGTAGATGACTTTAAGTGCTGAAGGAAAAGGAATGTTTCTCGTTGTGAGAAACAAGCAACGTTAAACATGGGGAGGTTGGAGAGGAGGTATGATGGAGGATTGTCAGAAAGAAGAAATTATGTTCGAGGAGAGCAAAAGGAGAGAGCCCAACAAGGAAGATGCTCGAGGGAATATTTTACAGATTTTCAACCAGCTTTGTATAATAATAATGTGGGTAATATGTGTAGATGAACTATGGTAAACTTCAGTCCACCTAACCAGCGCCTAGATGGGAATGAAGGTAGGGACCCCTTCATTCCCATTACAAATGCTTAGCGGCACTTGAAGCCCGATTTCCACTGTATTTTAGTGCCCTGTTTAGCTGTAATAGCTAGAGTTTGGAAACATGTAATGGGTGCCATACCGTTTCCTGCACATTGAAAACGGAGGCTGAAAAAACTGCGATCAAACGGTAAAACTAAGCAGTGCTGATCAAATATAAACCAGGATTCTTTCATTGTGTTGCCCATCTCTCATCTCAAATGTTTTCAGAAACTTATTTTAGTGCCCTGTTTAGCTGTAATACAAGATAGTTTGTTACCAGCCGGCCGAAATTGTGTCAAACAGGCAAGTTTGCATTATGTCACCTTCCAACGGGAGCATTTATTGGTCAGGTACAATGCAATACATTCTGGTAAGTGAAGTTTTTTACTTCATGAGCAAAAGCAAATGCCACAGCCCTTTTTTTTTTTTTTTTTAAATATGATCTTGCGGCAGCAATTTAAAAAATTTAAAATTTAAAAAAGTTTCTCCTTCATAGACAGCCCAGTTTTGTGAAAAGACCATCTTTCCAGTGGTGATATACGTCTTCAAAGTTGGTTATTTTTTCCAGGTGAGGGTTGAATATGAAAAGCGACAATAAGAGGATAATGAATGAGGGGACGAGGAAAAGAAAAGGCAGTGCTTGGAGGGGGTTTGGGTGGCAGAAGGCAGCGGGTGACAGCGCGCTTGTCTGGATGACCCTACAGAGCTCCCATATGCCAGACAGATGCCATGCTTGGTGAGCAGTGGCAATGGACACTGGCAGCAGCAGAGAATGTGCTGTTGGGCTGAAGAGGATGCTGCCTGTGTGGGAGTGTCCTTGAATGTGTGTGATTAATTCTTCGCATCCATTTAACTCCGCTCAGTCTGCAACATGCAACAAAAACAACTCTCTGAAAGTTCAGCTGATTACAAAAGTCAATTTATTATAATTTCACGCTGACAGATCACTTCTGAGTGGATTTATCACGGCCCACTAAGACTAGAAAACTGATAGGAAAAAAAGATTTACAACTGCTGTCTGAGTCAATTTTAATGCATGCAGGTAACTTTCTGCTGGGGGACTTTGTGTAAGTGTGATGCTTTTCAGAAGACGAACGACAGGTGGTGTGGGTCTGGTGTTTTGGCACTTGTCAGTGTGTCTGCCTGGCTGTGAATCTGTCTGCCTGGGAGTGAGAGTGCGGCCGTGTATGTCCCCACGCTGGCCGGCATGCCATGCCCAGGTGGTGTTCTGGTAAGCATGGTGTGAAAGTGATGGATCTGAGCGAGCGCTAAGATGGCAGCTTTCTGACAGGTTGTGCGCGTCTGGTGCGTAGGTGAGCTGCCTCTTTTTTTTTCACAGCACGCAAAAATGCAAAATGAAACCAGATTTTAGATGGAGTGCATATGAAAAGCAAGTGAGTAATCAAAGTTTCAGGGTCGGGTGTGCTCTCTTGGTCCTTACTGCCAAGATGGGATGTCAGGCGACGCAAAAATCACTTGAGTGGAGAGGGAACAATGAGCCTTGTCCTCCGTGCATGTTGAGCTTTTCTCATTAACAGCAATGACGATCAGACGCACAGCCTCCCAGACACGAGCAGTCAAACATTAAAAAAAACTGCCACTCACTCCCTTTTGTCATTGTTTTTTTGTTGCTGCCTTGCTCTTGTTTTTTCCCGCCGCTCTCTCAATCCTCGTTACATCTCGTTTCATTCTCCCTCCGCCTGCCATCTCTGTCTCCTTTTGACTCCGCTGAAAGCAGAAAGCTCTGCACAAGACAGGTCGTCGTCAGCCGGAACATAACGGCTTTTATGTCTCTAACTTGCGCTGTTTCAAGTTGAGTGTACTTGGCTGAGCTGCGGATTGTAGTCCTAAGAGTTGTCTCTCATTCAACATGCCAGTGCATGAATACTGCATGGCGAGCAGAGAGTAGGCAAGGGGTTTTGGTAAAATCTGTCCTGACTTTTCATTGTGCAAGTGGTTTGATAGCGAAAGGCTTGTCCCATAAGCACCATAGTAAACCAGAGAGAGTATTCTCCTGTGTGTAAGGGAACGTCGATGTGTTTGAGCGAATGAAGGATGCATTTTTACAGATGGTAAATTTAACATCATATTTTTTTTAATCATTTAAAAAAATATATATTAGAAATTATTCCACAAATGAGCCCTAAAAAGGGTGCAAAGTGAACTATATATCTTTTGTAATTCTCTCTTTTTTATATGTGAACATACAAAAGAAAAGAGAAAATGAACATGAAGACCTTTCAATGGAAAAAAAGAAAGAAAGACAGATTAATAAATAAAAATAAAATACAGAAAATAAAAGAAAAAAGAGAGTTATTTATTGTTAGGGAATTAATTATTTATGAATAAAAACAATAACATAGGGTAGAAAATAAGTAAAGGGGCAAGCAAAAAGATATGTTATGTAGACAAGGGTACTGGCTTAAAACACACAGAGAAAATGGGTGACTACTGGTTACACTACAATGTGTTTCTGACTGGACTAAATAATTTAAAAACGGTGTGAAAATGAACCATTTGTTTTGTTTTTTCTTGTCTCTCTTCAATTTCAATCACTTGGAGCATTTTCTGAGCTGTCAATGATGCAACAGAATCTTGTTTACTGTAAACTGCAGTCTTCTTTCGGATGCACGTGGACGTCAATCCAAGTTAAATCAGTTTACATCAGTCAGCTACTTCATAAAAATACATGTATTTCGTAAATCGTAAAAAGAAATAGTAGGAAAAAGAAAAGCCTTACATGTACATCATGTGTATGAGTGTCATTGTCCCTATCTGGGGTAAACTGGGAATACGCCATGTTGCACGCTGGTCCCCCCCAGCATGGCTGTCGGAGGAGATCAGGCGCTTTGGTGGGAACGTGGCATGACAAGCCCACCAGCATGGGTTCATAGAGTTAAGGAGGACACACACATGTAAAACACGAGTGCACACGCACACAACAAATGCGAGGACTAACAACAGATATCACAAAGAACATTTTCCAATGCTCTCCCAGGGGCACTGGGAAGAAAACAAGTCTTACGTAAACACTAATGTATCATAGAAATATGTCACACACACACACACACACACACACACACACACAAAAACTTTTATAAAGGCTGTGTAAAGAGCTGGCTCTTCTTTTTCTCAAATATCTATTTTCTATCTCCCGCGAGGTCATACAACTCAAAATAATCTAAGTTTGAAAAAATGTGGTGCCTCCACTCCCTCCCTGACAATCCTCCACTCACCCTCAGGGTGTGTGGGAGGGAGGCTATAGTGTGTAAATCTGTGTGTGTGTGTTTACATCTGCAGAAGATGGAATGGCGTTTGGGAAGTGGCGCGTGTCAGCTAGGACATGTCAAAAGGGCCCTCAGCGCACTGGCAGCAGGGGAGGCAACTGCCTGTGCAAGTTTGTGTGTTTGTGCCAATAACAGGGTAGCAGAAAATGTCCATTAAAGGCCCCATCTCTGACTCTACTTGTAAATTAGGTATTGAGCCATTGGTGGGGAGCGGTCATGCTGTCACACACCCACGAAGTGTGTGTGTGCAAGCGTGTGTGTGTTTGCATGTGCCCTGCTGTGGTTTTTTGGGATGAGGTGGGGGGTTCTTGATGGGCTGTGACAGGCGTTGGGGTTGAACAGGGAGGGTAGAGGCCTAAAGTCTGTCAATTGGTGGTGCGAATATGGCTAAAAGCCATTTTTAGATGGCACGGTAAAGAATTTTGTGGTGGAGGGGACCTGATGTACTGTGGCAGGATCTGTAGGGGTGCTTACTGGCCCTACCCAGGAACATAAACTCCAACTCCCTATGTTTTTGTTCTTTTTTCATAAGTATTATTAGAATTTGTGTTCTCTGTTATTCATCTTGGGTTTACTTTCTGTGGGCTGCAGTCAACCAAAGAAAATGCTAATCAACTGAAATTCTACGTTCTCTTCAACTAATCAATCAGTTGATTAGGAAAAGATTCTGCACGTTATCTCTAGATTAATGATTAAGTAAAGTGGCCACAGTGCATTGAGCGTTGTGTGTCCACCAGTGTTTTTTTCTTCTCACATTAACCCTTGCCTGGGTCACGTACAGTATACTCTGTAGTGGGACAAATGGCATGTCTCTCTTGTCGTCATGTAATGAAAAATAAATATGATGTCTAATGTAACGTTACCTTAATATTAGAGGTCGACAGATTATCCGCCTGGCCGATTATTTGGGGCTGATATTTATCATTTTGCAGATTATCTGTTTTGGCGTTTTATTTTAATGATCGTCCATAAAATTATTTAGTTAAAAATTGCAACGAAAGCATCAGTATGAGAGTAACTTTTACTCTGATTTTCATTTTTATTGTAAATGCTTACTGGTTCTAAAAAAAAAAAAAAATATCAGTAAACCCCTACTAACAACAAGTTGGAGTGAAATGCAGTGGTGGAAACACAACCTTATAAAATTAATACCAGTAATTGTCCGACCAATGAGAATTGGATCGGACAAGAACATGTCAGCCCTACTTCTTTCAGGTATTGTCTTTGTGCATTTCTCTTGCTTCCTTCCTCTCTACATTTCAAATAAATTGTTAAAAGTGAGTTGTGCTCATGAGGGACCCCTACACATGTACTACGTCCGTCCTCCCCACTTGGGGACAGCCTATAAGCGACAACAGCAGCATTGCCACATGAAACGTTTGCCCATGAGGCCTTATTTTGTTACACTGCACAGAAACACCAATATTCCCATGAGGCTTATCATCAGTGTCCAAACCGGCGCCTTAACAGCACGGCAGCAGCAGATCACATCACATGAACCTCCTTACTGTACGGTATGTGTACCAAAACACCACAATTGCTCTTTGATAAATGGAACAACCCATCCCTGGAGGCGTCCTGTGTATGTGTGAGCCTCCTTCCTGATTTCCTGTATGGATTCCTCCACATGCAGCTGTAGGTGTGACTACACTTCTGAGCACACCATTTCATCTTCATCTACACTTTCAACCCCCATTAACACAATTACTGTGCAATGCAACCACCGCGCTATTAACGACATCGGGGACTCTCACTGCAAAGCTACAAGCTAAGGAAACCACACTACCCGTGAGGCGGTTTATGTGAAAAGAGAAAAAAAAAAACCTGCATCACATGTGCAACTTAAAGGCTGCCCTTCTGGCCCCTCGAAGCTACTTAAAAGTCCTCTGCTCAACATTCACACATGAAAAGCAAGGCCTCGGAGTGAATACAGCTACAATACAGCGCAAGAAGATAAAAGAGAAAGAAATAAAACTACATTTCCCAGGGGGGCTGCTGGGTAATTAAAGATTCCAGGACTCTCATCTGCAGCTTTCAGTCTTCGGGAGCCACCTCACAGCTGTTTTCCCCACAGTCTACCTTCTGCTGACACACACAACTCTGTAACATTTCAATAAAGATCTAAAGCTTTACAAACATTTATCTAAGGTGTGTGTGAATGCTGCTTCTACGGTGCTGTGTAGAAGTCTTAGGCCACCATACATTTGTTATTTTAGCAAAGTTGTAATTAGGATATATATGTATTTATTCTGTCTCTTTATTAAGGTACATACTAGGACTACAGATATCATGTACAATGCATTAAAACACCCAAAAAGTCAGAACAAATAGGCTTTTTAAGACGGAAACAGACATCCTAAGTGGAAAGGGAGGTCACACTAAATACTTGCAACTTTAGTCTGTTGAATTTTTTTTATTCTAAAATATCTGTGTTTTTAATGCTATATACATATTTCCTGTATATTCTGGTTGTATTTTAGTAAAGAGTCTACTGAGGAATAAATATATGGTCATTATAACTGTGCTAAAATAAAGTTAAAGGTGGCCTAAGACTTTTGCACAGTACTGTATGTCTCTTCAGTGGTGATGGGAACTAGGCTTCGGTCGATACAGCAGGCTCTGTCACTGTTGGTGATTGATAATAATTGCGCTGGCGAGGGAGTGACAGACACTTCCGTGTTTGTAATTGACTTGTAATTAGCAAACAGGAGATTATTAGCTTGTAACGCTAATGGACTTTGGGGGGCTAGCAGCGGTGTCAGTTAGCTGAGGTGACTGGGCGAGACGCTCAGCCGCCTGGTGGCCTGTTGGAGTTTGGATCAGTCATGTTGTCGGCCGCTGCTGACAGAAAACACTGGTGAAAAGCAGCAGAGCACAAAAGACAGTGCTTCTAACCACACAGCCATCTTCCAATTGAGCTGTCATGACAGACTCATTTCAGCTACATCTTCCCCAAAAAAATATCAGGTCTGGGTGTGAGGCACAGATAGCTCCTGCAGGGACTTGTTACTCATGTACCCAATCAGGTAGAAAGAAGAAATATCTAGTTATCTGTCGAACCCACTATCTTTTTTCCTTTCTCTTTTAAATATGAGCCAACATATACACACAGTTCGTGTCTCCCTACAGTATGCCTTCACTTAAAATTATAAAAGAGAGGCATTACTGTCAACTCAGTGTGGGTTCACAGGGCAGAATCGGCTGATGCAAGTTGCAAATAATTGCAGATAACAGCGTTTTAAATCACAGCTCATTATGAGGCCAACACCAGGTCTGATCTGAGTGCCTCTCCACTTTAATTCCTGGGGATTATTGTTCATCATGACATTGCACGGAAAGACAAAATGCAAATTAGCACACGCGAAAAGCCAAACGAGCCGCCTTTCCAGTGCTGGCTAAATCGAGTCCTCAAGCTTGGTTTGGATAACATGAATAGCCAAGGTTAAAAAAAGAACAGAGGAAGGAAGGGGTGTACAAGTGAGTGAGCCTCTGAGTGGAGGAAAAAAGTAATAATGACAAGTACGGCGAAGTGATGTGCAGAAGGCGGAGAAATGGAGGAGTAAGAGGAATGGAGAGTACAGGGGCGAGTAAACAAGAAAGAAGTGATTAAGAGGAGAGCACTGGAAAGATAAGAGGTGACAGGAAGGAGAAGAGGAAGAATTGAGCGATATTGTGGAACTGAGAAAAAAAGGACGGAATCAGACTCTGAACAATGACTGGAGAGGCACATTAAGAGGGATGAAGGAAGAGAGAGAAGTGTTTTAGTGACTGAGTGTGTCAGTGTGGCAACTTGCCATTCTGGCAGTGGTTCGTTGATGGTGCCAGGACAATTTAAGGATGGCTAAGTATATCTGCTGTGCCTGAGGTGGAGAAGGCATGAGTGTGCGTCGCAGGTCGGAGCAGGAGAGAGGAACTCTAAATGTGGTTTTAAAAAGACAGATTGTTTGCGCACACAGGAACCCAACAGGAAGTCACGAATTCCAACTTTGGCAAAGATCCACTGCTTTTTGGATGCCAAATTTGGTGTATTTGAAGTGCTTGTAACTGGAATGATAATACTTAAATATAACTATACTTAAATTAGAAGTTTGAAGTTTTCTGCCCTACTGATTAAACTTCACACTTTTATTCTCATAATTTGAGATGGAGACATGCATTTCCTAGATTTTATACTCAAGTGGAGATGTGCATTTGTTCATTTACAACTCCGGAATAGCAGTTGGCAACAGGAGCAATCCCACCAAATGACATGGTTGAGACTGCTCTAACTATTTCTGCCAAAAGCAACCATTACTGTTGAGCTTTGCCAACAGCTTATTTATGATACTAACATGGAAATAGCATGGCAGCCAATTGTGCCCAACAATCTAGAGCACAGCAGCACTGTGCCTTAGGCAGCAATAACAATTGGTTTCTACAGACGCTTCGTGTCAAGCGATATACCTGAATGTAAAATATTTGAGTGGTGACAAAGAAGAAATGAGAGGCAAACACAAAGCAAAGGGTAATGAGATGCAGCAAGACAACAGAGGACCCTTTTAGACCGACCTTGTTTGGTCTGGATCAATTACAGGTGTAAATTTCTATTTTTTTTCCCAGTTAAGGGTTTTTTGTGGGGAATATTTCCTTATCAACTGTAAGGGTCTGAGGACAGAGGATGTCATATGCTCTAAAACCCTCTGAGACAAATTGTGATTAGTGATATCAGGCTTATGAATTAAACTGAACTGAACTAAAACCTCATCAGACTAAACAGCGGACGTTTGGTCCGACAGAAAGAGGTTGTCTCAGTCCAGATCAAACTGAACCACAATTCAGTTAGTGTCTAGTGTGAAAACATTTTTGGATGGTTTGGGCTTTCAGACTAATTACATGAAGTTTTGACAGGCTATCATAATGTTATAAGAGTAGTGTTGCTCCTCAGTGTTTGTGTTTGTGTGAGGTTTAGCAACAGAGAGAGTGAGGGTGGCTGCGCTCAGAGAAGAGAAATTAGGTTTCAATTTGTCCAGAAACAATGAAACAAAACAAAATCTGCACATGAAAAGAAGAGACAACATTATACAAGGTCATTTGGAAAAACCATAGGCTGGATATGAAGATGGACCCCAAAAGTGAAGCTACCACATCTCGATCGCCCCCTGGTAGCTGGCTACAGTATAGATCATAAACCCTGCCCTCTTCATTTTAGCAGGACATGGGCCAAACTGAAAACTCAAAGTACTGTGTGATGTTTGTTAAAGTGTTCATTTTTCTGATGAGTTTGGTTTTAATTAGTTATTTGATGCTAGAAAAAGTAGGATTGATGTCATGATCAACAGCTAAGTGAGCCAATCTGTTTGCTCGCACTTAATTGCACATGATTGATCGGGACGGGTGTATTGGCAGGAACTGCATACTGCGGAGACCGCTACTGGCTCAAAGTGACGGCACCAGCTCAAGACAGCAGCCGAATCTGGGATAATTTGGTTTCATTATTATACAGTGGGAAGAAATAGAGATGTGGCATCCATCTTAATACACAGTCTATGGGGGAACAAAAATACAGAAAACTGTGATTTTTTTGTGTTTTCCAAGAGGATAAGCAAAAGAGGACATGAGGGAACAGGAAATGCCATCTACAAACCATTCAATGTCATGTACAGAGAGACGAACCTCACATAGATGTTATGTTTGAAGATGTATTCTTCAAAAGAAAAAAACGGTAGAGAGCACAAAAAAAGCAGGATTTAAAACCAGCCTGACATATTTATTGGTTCAGGATATACTGTAGCTACTGTACACAATGTAAAGTACATTAATGCTCCTTCTGCTTCCAATGCTGTGTTGGTGATAAAGCAATCATATCACTCACCCATGATAATGTTAATATCAGAGCATCATAAACAACCCATATGTGAAAGGACTATACGACATGCCAGATGTATGAGGGATTAAATTTTCTGCCATGTCTTTAAATCTGCTAAATGTGTGTCACAGATGTAAACACTATAAAAATATATACTGTATATGGGCACTTTGATGTCAGAATTTTGGGGTCAGTTCACTTTTGTAGGACAAAATGTCAGTTGCACTTTAATCCCACGCTTTATCTTCCATCTACACCTCTGGGTCACTCTGTCAGTTTCCCCTCACTAAGTGCAGATTATCAATCACAATTTGACTTACTGAGTTTCCATCCACCTCCTACCTCCTGCCTTCCTTTAATATCCCACTTTCCTCCAATCAGATCCCAGCAGCTGGCGTGCATATGATCATCTCTTTGCCTACACTTTCACAATGACTGTTTATCCTTTGCCATGATAGTGTTGTATAGCTGCAACAAAAGCCATCCATATGGTGTGTATAGTGGGCATCAGAGAAAGCAGGGCTTAAGGCAGAAATGCACTAGAAAAAAGCCATAAAACCCCAAGTGGATGAATATCCCTCTCTGCTCTGCCTCTCTTGGGACAATGCCATCCTCAAAGACTGGTGTTAACCTTCAGTGCACTTATAACTGACTATTGATAGTCACTGAAGTGCCAGTGAACATTACAGCCCATCTGCTACGCAATGCGTGGCACTAGAGTACAGATTACAATGACCATGTTCCAATCCCCTGGAATGGATAATGAATAAAGAATAGAGCCAAAATGGAACAGATAGGAAGGACAAAAGTCACTTTTACAAGGAGGCTGATAGTCTGGATGAGTGAGAGGAGAGAGAGGAGGAGAGAAAGAGCTCAGGGGTGAGCTGACTTGGATACCACACTATCAAAAGCTTGAGGGGAACTTTCTATAAAAGAGGGGAAGAACAGGGGCACGGATCCAGAGGTCAACAAAAGGTTGGATCTTGGAACGTTTTTTTGGCTCTACTGCCCCGGCGAGATAACGTGTTCTGTTGTCACACCAGCAGCAGCTGCAGAGCTGCTCATGAATCTTTAAACCAGAAATGAACCTTGAAAACAATTGACTTTAGGTCAAATATAATGAATTTAAAAACAGTAGGGGAAAAAAAAGGATACAAGCATACAAGCCAAAAAGTGCATATCAAAACAGAAACAAAGAAACTAAAAGAAGAGGAGTATTCATCAGATGTGTGTTTATATATAAATACATGTTCTTACTGCCTACTGTCTTCTTTACCATCATCCTTTAAATGTTTCTTTAAATCTATTTCACAAATTCATTCATATAATACTAGACAGGTGGATCAGCTTTCACTTTCCGTTTTACAAAACAAAATGGCCAGTTAATGGCCAGCTGCACACACACACAGTTACAGGGCTAACTGTTGGCATCACACCGCTAATGTTACACAGAAGTAATTAATGGTTTTAATAAGGCTTAAAGAGACTCAAATCATCAGTCGGAGACCATCAGTTTACTGAGATTGCCTCATGTCGAGCAGTTATTTTTTTCTGTGCAGTGTACTTCTTTGGACATTTTGGTCCCCAGGTTTTGCTCTTATTTTCAACACTACTTTTTGTAGCTGTGGACATGCAGACAGTGGCAAAAAGAGAGACAGAGAGAGACCACGCCCTAAAGTGAAGAAGCCGAGGATTGTGAGCTCACAGCACGTTAATATAATACAGTCTCTGACTTTTGTTGATGTCTAGTGTAGGCAAAAAATGTTGTTGCCCAATTGAGCCCCGTTGTTAGCGCTGTTAGCTTGTTTACTATGTGACGTGAATGCCGCTGTCATATTGAACATCTCATAGAATGTATTTAGACTTTCAAACTTTGTACAGAAAACAAAACAAACCATTGAATATTTGTATTGAACAGCCAAATCTGATTCAACTGACATAATTCTGATACAGCCCTTGATATAACGACATAAGCTGGGGAAGGGCTGTGAGTCATAAGCGGGACGGCAATGAGGTGTGGTGGGGCTGCAAGATATACTTGATTATTTCTCGAACTAACTAATATATTTTGACATTTCATAGAAATAAAAAACACTTTTAGGTTCAGTGTTTTTGAAAGTCTTGTTTGTCAGAAGTCAGAAACTAAATATTTTTAATTTACTTTACAAAGAACAGCAGCAAATCCTCAAATTTGAAAAGCTGTAATGAGATCATTTGGAGGAGAATTTTAGCTCGAAAAATGACAGACAATTAATCGACTGTCAACATAGCGGCAGATTAATTTCCTGTCAATCACATGAGTTGATAATCAACAAATTGCTTCCGCTCTGGTACATGTCATCAAAAAGTTTCATCATCTCTAACTAAGCCTCAAAGAAAAGGAACCATTAAATTAACATCACTGGTCAACACAAAAGTACCTAAGATATTGAGTCTGTTATAAAAGACAGTGTTACACCCCTCAACTCTGATAACAAACTTCTCGGGGCTACAATACACAGCGGAACTGCAGTCTATCGAATAAATCAGAAGCACATTGACTTGTTTTAGAGGCTTGAAAAGTGGCCTAATCACACTTCAGCTCGTTTCAGCTCCGAGTCTGGAAGCAGACTTGATGGGTGGAATTACCCACAAGAAATGTTGCAGAGCTTTACTTCAACACTCACTTGTAAGCTCATTGGCAGCACTGCTGCTTGTTAAGCTTTCTCCAATCAAAATATTCATCTGCAGCCAGCAAGCAAGAGGCAAATGCCGAAGATGCAGCTGTTAAATACTAAAGAGAAACAGTTTGATGCAACAAAACCTAAATCTGTGCAGTCTATAAGCCTATTAGTCATTTGGCTTAAAGGTTTTAATCACTGTCCATGGTCTATAGGGTCCATTAACCCAGAGACTGCATAATGGTTCCTGGCTACTCTTTGGAGGTCAGAGGTCAAAACACTCTTACAATGATGCACAGGGCTTTATTGACTGACTGAGAGGCAGGAAGTGCTTTTATCAGTGCTGTTGACTGTGTACAAGAATGAGTCAGTAACTATGTCACGGTACAAACGTGCTCTTCCCACCAGACTTTAATTCATATGAATATATATTTTGATTATGTTTATTAACAATTGCACTCTTGTGGACATATTTCTTCTTACCGCTGCAGTTTTTTTAAAATAAAAAGCAGAGTGACTAATATTGGGGTTGTCAGAAGCGGTAATTGCAGCAGGAATAAATATCCACCATTTTTCTTTATCTTTCATGTACAGAGTGGCTTCGAGTCTGCCGGGCGAATTAGCATAATGAGAGGAAAAGTAAATGAGCGACGCTTCATGGTTTGACAAAATGGCTGCCATCTGAGGCAAATTGTAGAGGTGTGTAAATGTTTATTGTGCGACGGTGAATTGACAAGCGGGGAGAGGTATTATGTGCCACAGTGTTCACATTTTTAAAAAAACGACAACCTAAAGGCATTTAGTGTGATACTAGCTTTCATTCATAACAAAAAAAATCTATACGTGACAAAGTCCGAGATGGAAAGGACTGAGTGGATGCATGTTAGCGTGAAAATGTGGTCATTATTGGACTGTTAGAAAGCTGTAGGCGGCATATGGACCTTTTAACATTAAATAATAAATAAGGAGCCAATTCTACAATGACAATGCTTAACATTTAAAAAACTAACACCTGCTACCATTTGATCAACTGACAGTATTGTCTATTAAGAACAGCGCTGACACAAATATTGATCCATACTCTGCATCTGGACAGCACTGTGAGCCACTGAATAACAAGAAGGAAGAGAAAATAAGTCATACTTTGGAAAGACAAATACTATATTTCAGACAGTCGGTCAATCAATAGAAAATTTGCAGGAACTGACATTATGAATCTAACTCCCCAACTGACCTCGTTCAATAATTTAATTATTTCACGCAAGGAGACTCAGACTTTTAATGCCCCTGAAAGCACAACAATCCACATCTCATCCAAAGTATAAACAACGAATCACTGTCAGTCAGCATTGCGTGGATTCGCGTCAACCTTCTGAAACATCTGATTCAAGGACTTTTCAAGGACTTTTAAGGCCCAGTTCCCTCAAATTCAGTTTAACAAATTAAGGTTGATTACTGTTTTAACCTGAAATATTTTTTATAATGAGAAGCAGCGGGCTTTGAAGAAGCTCACAGACAAAAATTAAAAAGAGAGAAAGAGGTACGATCCAAAGTCCAAGGCCGGGTAGGTTTGACAAAGACTAAAATGACAATGTCAGTTCTGTTTAGCAAAATACTAATTCAAGAAGCTTAGAAGATGGATTACAGTACGTAATGAAAGCATATATCCACAATGCAAACAAAATTAAGTGCAGTAAAATTGCCAAAAAAAACTTCTGATTCTTGCACAAAATATGTAAATTCAAGCACTTTTTTACCCTCTATATCTATTTCCAAAAACTATATAGAGAATAACTTTGAAAGAGAAAGATACTCGCTGCCTAAATGTGAAAACAATCAATCCAATCAGAGAAGCAAAAACCCAAGAGGCCGACTCATCAGCCTTGAATTTACTTCTTCCAAAGCTAAATTAAATTCATGAAATCACTTTACCCAACGCTGCCCTCCCATCATCAACTGTATATCCCATCTCTTCACTTACCATCTTCTGCAGGCTCTTCTCCTTGCGGACATCCACCATGACCAAGCCCTCCTTAACCAGGCCGAGACCCACGTCGTCCTTGGTGTCCCCGAACTGTATTGTGGCGTGTGGGCAGGTGGCAACCGTGTACTCCACATTCAACAGGCACTGGCTGTTCTGGATGTCCCGCACAATGCAGTCCACCACGTCCGCACGGGCGTCCTCCTAAAGAAGCAGAGGAAGGATGGAGGGATTGAAGTAGGAAAAAGGACGATTGAGGAGATCATGGAGAAGAAGGTGAAGGGAGAAGGGAAGAAGAAAGTGAGACAAAAAGGGGAAAAGGATAATTAGTATGTTTGAGGGTAAAAACTCACCAGGGGAAGAACATTTTTTATTATCTGTTTTGAAATGTGGATTTTTCAGTCAATTTCAGCATGAGGTTATAGAGAGAAACACCCTCGAATTACTGCTGCAAAAGTAATGTGAGGGGGACAACAGTTCAAGGCACTTAAAAAAACAGCCAACTGAGTGCAGAGCTGGGTCCAAAACTGTATCAATGTACCTTGTAGCTCGTGAAAATGAATGTGAGTATTCAAAGGCAGCTTAGATATAGCACTTTATTTTGTTTTTGTGGTTATTTATTACACCTTTACACCCGGCGGAAAAAAATAAATCTTTATTATAAAAAAAGAACTTAACTGTTTTAATGTCAATCAGTCCTTCAGTACACTACCTTTGTATGAGCACAGATTCAATCACACACACACACACACACACACACACACACACACACACACACACACACAGACTTTACTATATATAATGTCATGATTTCCTCTCTAATTTCTAACTTATATTGCTGTGAAAACTAAAACAAATTTCTCCCTCAAAAAGCTGTATTAATTGAAGTTTCTCACCAAAAACTTCTTTTTACAAGATTATATGAAACACATTGTGAGAATGTTATAATTTTATCCATCCAATTGTCATTTTTTACTGAAAAGAGCTTTAACATCCCCATCATCCCCACTTTTCAAAAACAGATCTCACAAATGAGCCATTTTGTATTCAAAACGGCAATTTTCGAGAAAATGTTACAAGTTTTGCACCTCTGATGTTAACACTTGTGGCTCCTAATCACACAAAAGAATTACACTATGTAGACACTGGTTGGCCATCTTTGATCTTTTAGAGAGTTAGTTATTATTATTTGTTCATTTAGAAAGTACTTACTAGGTGAAAACTACCTTCATACATTTGCAATCTGATTGCACAGAGATCTGACTGTAGCTCTGCAAACTTAAGATTTAGTTTCGTTATCTGCACCGACTAAGCTGGGAAAGAAAGCTTTTATGTGCTCTGCTCTCCTCACTTTGAATAGCCTCCAAAAGGATTTGAAACTGAGAGAAGTGGTGTCTCCGCCTGATTTTTAAGTTCTCAAAAGTATAAAGGTGAATAAATCCATTGGTACTTGTTATTGTACGCAGGTATTTTAATATTTCCACGTTTAGTCTATCTCTTTTATGTTTTATTGTGGCTGTTGTCTGTAACTTTTCTTATGCTGCTGTCTTGGCCAGGTCTCCCTTAAAAAAGACATTGTTGATCTCAGCGGGACTTACCTAGTTAAATATGACTTTAATAAAATGAAATAAAATTTGATTTGATTTTTAAAAAATGCTGATAAAAACAGCCTAAATGTGCATGAACCTAACTGGGAGATGTGGTCAGTAACAACACGTACACATCATTCTCCAATCGATTACAATTACTCGATCACTCACACAGTCATCGTGTAGCACGGCAATTATCTACTCAACCAGTTCAAAGGATTTTAGTTTGACTGAACTAAATAACAGTCTCCCACCCATCTCCTCCTCCTGTCTTTTTTTCTTCTCTTTTCTTCAGTAAGTTACCTCGCTCTCTCTTATCCCTAACCTTCTCAGATGTGAAAGGCCAGCATTTGATTGAACACATGCTAGAGAAGGAGGTGGAACAGCTGCAATGCAACGCTGACCTCACGTCCTCCAGCAGTCTGAGCAAAAGCGAGAAAAAAAGGGGAGGTGCATCTTCAGAGGCAGGAAGACACTTAAAAACAAAACAAACAAAAAAAAAAATAAATCAGTCCCTGGCCATCATCCATTCCTCCCCTACACCATCCATCTCTTCTCTTCCCTTCTTTCTCGCCCTGGTCTTGTCTCCATGGCAACCCCCTTCGAGCTAGCCGCCCTTGGGTATGTGCGTGTTTGGTGTGTATGTGTGTGCAAGCGTGTGTGGGCAGGGGAAGCTTGTTCAAGGCACAAAACTAAGGGCCTTTTTTGTCCCCGCACTCCCCCTGGTCAACTTGTCACAGGCGCTGCAGGGGAGCTCGGGGCGAGAGAGAGTTAGTGTGTGACGGACAGCGAGGGATACAGCAGACGCAGGAGGAGAGCTAAAGAAATGCAGGGAGAGCGTATTACAGAACAAGAATACTTTGATGCTCGTGAGGGGGCAGTACAATATTAATGAGATCCTTCTAGTGACCCTCGCTTGTCCACCATATGTGCAGAACTGACCTGGTTAAAGCGCTTCGTTCTGTTAAAAACAGCCTAAAATATTTGCCTTATACTCACTGTAAATCAATATCATTAGATCTGCACTTGGGCTTTGTTGGAGTTTTTCAAGCGGTGCCAATACAAAAGCTCAGTGTCAGCGCTGCTACAAAACATTACTATTTTTATGCTTTCTTTGTAGAATATAAAAATGTTTTTTCTACTAAAGAAAAATCTATTTAACAAGATGAGTCAACAAATACAGTGTAAATGCTGTCTTAACACAAAACAGCCACTACAACTGACTTCAATCAAAAACTATGTGCTCAATGAATCAAAACACATTTAAACCTTTGAAACCTGGGCAAATTGGCCTGATTTCCTTCAAGTATGGGAAGAAGGCAATGAGTAACTTGAAAAGAAATGAGTAAGAAATTAGCAAGAAATTAGTAAAAAACTACAAAGAAATTACCTGAAATTAGCTAAATAAATCTTGTCTTGATAAGATAAAGATAATTATAAACATGGCATATAGTAGACAATAATGGTATATATAAGATAAATACAAATATAGTTCTGTGGACATTTTTTCCTTGTTATTACAAAAACTAATTTTCAAAATCTACAAATCTTTTCCCCCATGTTTTTGAAAGAAATTTTCTCAGTGTTAAAAGGTTTAAATACTTGTGAAAGGCGTATGAATGCAGCATAAAAAAAAGTGTTGCCGATCCAGGTTTAAAATGGTTAATTAATGGTTAATGGTTAATTAATCTGACACAGCTATTTTGCAGATAATTTACCTTTTTATGTGAGTAGGATAATTAGTTTTAAGATACATGTGTATTTATGTTTCCATAGTCACATTAGTTTGAAAGATAAAGCAGTTTTATAATTGTACCAGTTCTCCCATTTTTTCAGCAAACATAGTACGGGCTCCATCCCGGTTCCTGAACCTCATACAAAATAAATTGCTCTGGAGCCCAAAGAGTCCGTTCTTAGCTAGAACCAAAAAATAGCAGTTTTTGTATGTTAACAAAAGAGACAAAAATATTTGTACATCTACTACATGATTTAGTTCAATCTAAAAGGTAATGGGTTCATCTTTGGCCCATTTGGCATCCTTTAACTGAGTTCCATTAAAAAAGGGCCAGTTGTTTTACCATCGTCCTGCTGACAAACAAAAACAAAAACATAACCTTCATGGTGCAGGTAATAAGTTCAAGTTTTAAATCAAAAAATAAACTAACTATAACAAAGACTAGATAGATTTGTAGTGTCAAAAGCTATTTTTCAGCTTTTTTTTAATGACCTTTCATTTGCAATTTTAGCCAAAAATCAACAAGTAGCCTGTTCCTCCGAGTGGATTTTTTGCATGACTGTTAATGAGAGGAGGTGGACGGTGGTGCATTTTAAGTCATGCAAATAAACAGAATTCATTTTGACAGATGCATAACCTCAAGTAACATTTTCTTCTTGTCCGTGGCACCTTTCAGAATTTATTTTGTTGTTTGTCTTTTTTTCAAGTGCACTCTTGGCATGGACTACTTTTTTTTAATTAGCTGACAGCATAATAAAAATGTGGCAGTGTGTCCTGAGTGTCGGCAAGCTCTCAACATTTGTAATAAAATTGGAATTAATAGTGTAAAAATGTGGGAGCACTTGCTGCTCTGATAGAGTCACCTGCTGCAGTCAGATGTCACGGAGATAACATGTACATTGTGTCTTGTTCTTTGTCAAGTTACAAACACACCTGAGGTATCAGACTGTTTTTTACTCTACAAAACAGCAAAAGAGTGACAGTGCACCCTCTATTCTGCTGTTTTTTGGCGATATTGTCACGTAATAATGGGACATTTTATGAAACTGCACTGGAAAGCAGCATCTCGACCCACTGGCAGGATTTTGGTGTTGAGAAAATAAAGAATTTGAGACTGAAGCTTCATAACTCGTGAAGACAGACATTGTGTGCAGGGCATCAGGTGGCGGGCTGTGACACAAAGGCAACAACCTTTCTTATGTGCAGCAGCAAAGGTTGCAGCACAAGTGGGGCACCGTGCTGTCAGTGTGAGCGACACAGTAAAAAGCTTCAGATAAAGCTGACGGCAAACACATGAAAGGAAAACCAAGAGAAAACAGAAAGAACGGGAAAAAAGGTTAGACAGATGCAGAGTGACAGAGGAAGAGTGAGAGGGAGAGGTGTAAGGGTGCGTGTCAGCCTCCAACATGTGGTAAAGCGCTCTCTCTCTCTCTCTCTGTGTGTGTGTGTGTGTGTGTGTGTCTGGGGGCTGTAAAGTGTAGGTGATGCCTTTGTCCCCTGGGCTGGACCAACAGATGGGCCACTTCATCCTTCAGGAGACACTGAGTCATGAGACAGGTGACAGCATGCATGCAGGCACCACCAGCTCTCTTACACACACATACACACACTCACAAACACAGCTTGCACTGTGCGACTGTGTGAATCTTTGATACACATGTCAAACAAGAGGCCAAAGGATCCATAATGTCTTGAAAAAATATTGAAGTATTTAAGTGGAATTCTACAAAAATGAGAGCAGTCGTAAAATGTGATTTTCAAATGCAGTAATACATATATTAAAAGGGACATTTCATACCCATATAAAACACATTTTTCCTCTCACCTGTAGTGCTATTTATCAATCTAGATTATTTTGGTGTGATTCATCGAATGTTGGCGATCTTGGCTGTAGAGAATGATGTCTGCCTTCTCTCCAATATCGTGGAACTACATGGCACTTGAATTGTAGTGCTCAAAGTACCAAAAAAATTGAACTTCAGGCTCCGAAAAACCAACAAAGCAATGGCAGAGATGTTAGTCTATGAGTTTCACGTAGGACCTATTTTTATTTTCTACTGAACTACACCCACCAATGTGGATTATATTAGGCAGTTCCATTATATTGGAGAGAAATCATATATCTCCAACATTTGGCAACTTAAACCAAAATAATCCAGACTGATATAAAGCACTACATGTAAGAAGGAAAATGTATGTATTATTGAAGTTAGGGTGAACTGCCCCTTTAACAGATGAAAAAAATGTAGATATACTGTATGTCCTTGCTGCTTCTTTCATGAAGGTAGGATTTATAGCAAGACTGTTGTAAAAGGATGCATTAACTCCAGCTAGATGTACATAATAAATTGCCAAATGAGTGTAGATTTAAAAAAAAACCCAAAAAAAACTACTAAATAACAGCAAAAAATGTGTCCATTGTGAGTCATTAATTCTAGGAACATATGACATTACAAATGCTCTTATCTAGGCTATGTGGAACAAATACCCTTAACACACACACACACACACACACACACACACACACACACACACACAAACACACACAAACACACACAAACACACACACACACACTCACACTCACAAAACCAATTAAAGACAAGGCTTAGTTGTGTGCCAATCAGGCATACACCAAAAAACACGTCCGTATCTGCACAAACTATTCAGGATGCTGCCGGCTCAGGAGGCTACCAATGAGTTGACCCCCTGACACACACAAAACACTGTTTCTAACACACGCACTTGCAAGCACAAACCCACACACACACATAAGTGGTCACTGGAGGTTGAGTAAACACAGTCGGATGTAAACAAGAAGATTAGGGCTGCAGAAAAAAAAAAAAAAACAGTGACTGCTGTTCCACTATCAGGTGGACATTTATATGCACACACACGCATTAAGCACCTGGATGGTTTGTATAGCTACAGTATGGATTTGTGGGAGTCTGGAGTATATGTTCATAAATTGTTCATAAAAAATTGTCTCTCTGCTACTATGTCAATTATTTTTTGCAGCCAAGTTAATCAATGACCTGGTGTTTTGTCATTGTCTCCTTGTTCTACATGCATTATGTATGAGCATAATTTTCATCAACACTTGCTCGGAATGAAACCTCAACCCCGTCTGTCAGTTACAGACTTATCACCTCGTGCGATAAGTGGAACTCAAACAGATTTTTATGTCTTGCCAGAAAAGTCAACTTTCAAAAGCTGGCAGAAAATGAGACCGAGGAAGTTGCTATCTCAAAGTTATTTTCTGAAGCTTTCGGCTTGCAACACATATCTCTGCTAGGCACACGTGCTCGTCCGCGCACTTACGTCCTGTGGGACCTGGATGAAGGCGAAGGCATACTCGGTGGCCTGTGCTGGCAGGGTCCGGATGCCGAAGGCAGGGGGCATGGCAGCAAGACGAGTGGACGACACAACTTCTCTCTGAGGGAGGATGAACGGAGGACAGGAGTCAGACTCGATATAGAACATTTTTCAAGACAGATTTCATGGTGTTTATCTCAGCAATCATTCGTAGACACACAGCGGTGTTACTTTTTTCTATATTATCAAGGAAAAATACTGGACCTGTGATGGTAGCCTGAGTTCAGGGTCGAAAATATTTACTCTTGGGGAATTATTTAGTTTATGAGTTTGAGGTTTTACATCCATAAAGTAAAGCTAGACAACAATTGGAGTACATATTTGTAATGATGAGTCTGAGAAAAAGATGACAGAGACATTCATGTCCTGCTACAAGTACACTAAAAGAAAGCCAGCAGAGATTAGAGAGAAGTGTCTGGCTTGTTCGGTTGTAATACGGAGACATAAAACAAAAAAAGCTAAAAGTTCACATTCTGTTTTTCAGAGAGCATCTCTCAAATCAAATGCCTCAGCAAGCGACATTCTCAAACAAAACACAGCAAGTACTGGGGCTGTAAATCCTCCCCGCACTCTGTGATGTACGCCGCTTTTTTCCTTGATTCTGAATCAATTCTGAAATCTGCACTTTAACGATGATCGTCTAAAACTGCGAAAGATGGACAGATGCCATTTTGTAGCTTAAGGGCTGCATGCTTGTATATGTCACCTTACCAATCACTTTGCAGCTGTTTCTACAGCAGTGCTGAGGCCCCTTTCGCTAAGCTCCATCTGCTCTCTAGCTCGGCTACGAGCGAAGAGTAAAGACGACAATAGACGTCAAGTTGGTAGGCAGACTTGTCAGATCAGAAACAAACTAAAATCAGCTTGTCGGCGTGCATTTGAATACAATGATCCTTGAAATGCATTTTAGGAAAATAAACAAACAGAACTACATTTTCTAAAAAGTGCTTAAGAGAGACAATAACTTTGGCTTAATTACAGACATCACATTTGATGAATTCATGATATTTGTATGTTTACCTGCATTTACAACCCTATAAAAGCACATCTGCTGTCTGTTTTTAAGACTTGTGGATCTACAGAACAGTCAAGAAGTCCACATCTGTTCTTGTCCCCCATGGGGCCTTATTTTAAAAACAAATGTACAGCAGTCAACAGCAAGAGGCAATTTTTGTTTAGTTTTAGTTAACTACAATAACCTTCGTGGGAAGCGAAAACAAGCAACAAGCTGGTGTCATTACATCCTGGTACAAAACACACACACAGGCATCACAGCTTCAGCAGGAAAAAGTTCTGGCAACATCTACTCAACTTTTTGGTGTGTAGACTTTCTAATTATGTATTTTCTCAATCTCATATTTCAACAGTTTTATGACAAACTGAGTTTCTTGACGCAAAATTACCTTTTAAATTTAAAAACATCATATGTGTTTTTCATGGCACAACAACAGATTCAATAAATGATTCGTCTTTTGCTGTTAAAAAACGCACATATTTTTCCTGAAATAAGATCCCATGGTGGGCTACTGGAAGGGACAGGACTTCGCCTCTTTATTCGAGCAAAGTCAGGAATATAGTTTGGCTCGTTTCCCAAATTTAAACAAAATTCACATTGCTATATTTGAAAAGTAAGTACTACTTTTCACTGATATGAGGCATTAAGTAGCCATAAAGTTGATACATCCTGACAGGTGTCAGCCAATGTGAGCAATGACCAATCACTGATCAGCACAGGCTACCTAAAGGGAGAACGCGCTGCTGGAAAGTCAGACACATACAGACGTTAGAAGTGGGGAGTAAATTTAATGACCCTCATATCTAAGGTTAATGTGTTCATTGGACTGTAGAGTCTAGACAGAAAATACCTTGAACGTTTATTATGGATTAGGACGTTAAGATTTATCAACGCCATATTAGATTTTGACAGCATCGTAAATGTGGGCCTTAAAAACGAAAGACAAAAGTGCTCTGCTGTGTTTGTTAATGATCACATAATAATTCAGGGACTGACCTATACCTGAGACAGGTGGCAATATTACCAACTAACAGCTCATGACACAGAGGCATGAAATCAAGGCCGGAATGACTCAATCTTCAGTGACGCAAAACTACACAGAATAAGGTAGAAAGATATCAGCTCCGTTTTTTGTTTTTTTTGGTGCGCCAGGTCGGCCTCGGAGAATCACACTTTCAGCAACATGCCAGGACGCATCGCGTCTGCCAGCCAAACCTCGAGCTGTCCCCCTCTCTCTGAGGTCAGTCACACACTGTGCCGCTCCGCTGCATCATGGGAAATGTCCCGCAGGCCGGGGGTTGGCTGCATGAGCCACTTGGTGATGCAAGCATGTGTACGCACGTGGGTAGAAAACACACACACACAGTAACGCACTCACAAGGATGCAGTGCCTTCGTCATCGCAGAATGCAAAAAAAAAAAAAAGAGATCAGCGAGAGGGGGAGTTCTGCTTTTGTCATTGTTGTGAAAGGGAATAAAAACGATACACTCAGTTGCACTCTTTGCTTCAGTCATAAACAATAAAGGGAAAACAAACAACCCCGCATCATATTTGTCCTAAAAACTCCGGCTGAAAGGATACATAAAGGCTGCTGGGTTTCTTTGAATGCGGAGATGAGGAAACAACTGGTGTCTGACTTGATGCAAGAAATAGAAAAGAAATCCCTCCTCAGATACTAGATTCCCTCTGGCTGCGGGTTTGGCCGTAACTTAACTTTTGATGCGTTCGGAGCCCTAAACAATAGCGCTATGTTTAAATGATGACAATACGTTAAAGTCGTGGTCACAGTCACTCACATTGCCGTAGTCGATGTAGAAGACATGGACCTTTGCCGGTGACTCAACTTTCTCCACTCTGGCTCTGTACCTGCAGCAGGAAGAATAATTGAGAAAAAGAAAGACAGACAGAGAGAAGAGAGAGAGAGAGATGAAGACAGAGGGCACAAGAGGAAAAGGAGATGAGTAAATGATTCCGTGCTTATTTCCCAGGGGAAAAGGTGTTGGAGGATGTGTCTGTTGCGATCGGGGGAGAGGAGCAGGAGAGGATGAGTAGGCCGGGGGAGTGAGAGGGGACAGAGGGGATCTATCAGGACATGGCGGGGCTGTGGAAATTGCAGAGAGGCCTCTTCACAATAAACAACTGAAATTTGGACCCATTTTCGCCTTGTAGCAAATAGCTTTAGTGCATTAGTGCTAATCACAAAACCCAGCACCTTTACTTTGTAGGTATGGGGAGAAAAAAAATAAGAATCCCGATTTTTTGGTCATTTGTTAACTTTCTTCTAAGACATGTACTATCACTGTTTTGCTGTGGTTTGATTGTTTAGCAGCCGACAGAGATTGAATGTTTATTATATAAAGCACCTTTCAAAGTAAAGTCTAAAAGTGTTTAACTGTAACAGAATTGTTGAAAATGAGAAAACAGTCATTAGTTAATTTACCACTTTTCTATGTAGTATAAGACGCTGCTGAAATAACAAAGAGACTGATAGACATGCGATGTGCAGTATGTTTGGAAATATGTGTCAGGATGTACAGTTTATGATTTTACTTTTTCCAATGGTCTAGTGTTTCAAAATTAAACAAAAATCGCAATATTTTCCAACACTGAATAACATATATTAAAACACCATCCATGTATTGTGATGGTATTAAATTGGGAGCTATGTTTATCCTCCTAGCCCGTATTACTCTGATTTTTCTAGCCAATTTGGCAAGCTTAATCGAATGGAAATGAACTTGATATTAGGAGGACTTACAGATCAGCGACAAATTAGAAGATAAAACAACGTCCCTGAGTAAGAGCCAAATCCTAATCATGAATTCATATAGGAGCTACAGAAGAGCATTTTTTATTTATTTTTTCAGACTCAGTTCAGGAAGTTTCTCTTCATCTGACTATCACTTGTCTGACTCTCAACTCCGATGAGAGCGGTGAAAGCCAAAACTGGCTAAGAACCAAGGACAGCAGGAGAAAGCCAAATAATTACGGCCACACGGGCAAAGAAAGAGACAAGAGAACAAAGTTTAAACCAAATACGTGATTAACAGGAAGACATAAAGAAAAGCAGCGAGCATGGAGAGCAAGAGAGAAAGAGTGAGAGACAAAGTGTGCGTGACTGATGAACAGAGGTTTTTCCCTTTCTATTTACTCTGACTCTGTGGTGTTCTAAGAGGACTTGAAAGGCGACGAGTTTCTAATTAGCCCCCTAATGAAACAAGCCGACATTCCACATGCATCACAGAATACAAAGATATGGACACAGAACAATGTGAACATGAACATAATTAGCTTGCTGAATAATATATGACTGGTAAAAAAAAAAAAGAAAGAAAAAGAAAAGACAAGAATCTCAGACGTTTGGAGCAGGATTTGTTGTTGAAAGTAACAAGAAGACTATTATACAGAAAAAGGCTGAAGAAAGTGACAGTTTCCAACAGATGGCCTGTTTGAAATACTCATTGACTTGCATTGGTGGTGGGGACAATGGAATAACTTTAGTTTTTCCCAAGAAAAGGAGGAAGATGGAGAGAAGAATGGGGGAAAGAAAGGCCAGCACCTGTGTCGGGGAACATTTGGTTTTTTAATCAGTTTTGTGATCTTTTTTCCTCGTCACCTTCTTGACATAGACGCTCTCTCTCCCTCCCTCGATCACTGTGACTTTTATCTGTCCCCATGACCATCTGTAAACTTCCAACATCCGGTGAGGAGACGAGATAGAGGTGTGTGTGTGTGTGTGTGTGTGTGTGTGTGTGTGTGTGTGTGTGTGTGCGTGTGTTTGTGTGTGTGTTACTGTCAAGCAACCGCTGATTCTGAAAGGCCAAAGCGGAGGCAGTGAGCTAATTACACCCTGTGGGTGTCTGCAGTTAACGCATCACAGACTTATATAGAGACAAGGTAAGAACGAATGGTCAGGTATTCTTGAGACGAGAAAGAAACACACAAACATGTACAGTACTGTGCAAAAGTATTAAGCCACCATAGATTTGTTGTTTTAGCAAAGTTGCAATGAGGATATATTTATATATATGTGTGTGTGTGTGTGTGTGTGTGTGTTTGTGTGTGTGTGTGTGTCTCTAAGATACAAAGAACACAGAGAACATGTACAATGCATTAAAACACCAAAAAAGTAAACAAATTTAGAGAAAAAATGGCTTCTTAAGACTAGAGTCAATATTTAGAATTAAACATGGAATGGTATAACCATAACACATAGTAGCTCAAACAATAAATATCGAGCTTTAGGCATTTTGTATGCAACCTGGTGTAAATACAGATTAGTATCGTAAATCTCAGATCATCTGTTCAAGTCAGTTCAAGACATGCTAAGTGGAAATGGAGGTCACACTAAAAACTTTGGCCTGTTTAAGTTGTTCTATTCAGAAAAATGTGCGATTTCTAATCCTTTAGACATATTTCCTGTATGTTCTGGTTGTATTTTAGTAAAGAGACTACTGAGATATAAATGTATGATCATTATAAACTCGGCAGAACAACAAAGTTGAAGGTGTTCCAAGACTTTTGCACAGTGCTGTATCTCTCAAGGAAATGTTGCTCATAAAATTGTAACGAAGCTCAGCTGAGGTGGATTTTGTTTCAGGTAATCCTAAATCACCTGCTTGCAAAGAGACATCAACTAGTTGTCACAAGAGGAGCAGCTTGATATGGGTTAAGCGTATGATTCAGTTTACAGTTTAGAATCCTGCCAATGGGTTCAAGGGATAATTTGGAGTATTTGACATGAGGTTGTATGATTTTATTTATCCAAAGTCAGTGTTTTATCAACCGTAGATGGCGGTCTGCAGGCTCCTGTTCGGAGAAGCAGGCAGGAGTGCCATCATGGAAGCTACGCAATGTACTGTTGTGGACGGGCAGCAACAAAAGGTGTTTTAGTTGCCAAAGAGTCCCATCTGAAAAGATCTATATCAGTTTAAGCGTATTCTATATTTGAAATACTTTTAATGTATTACCTTGCTGTTAGACAGTAAAACTTAACTTTGATTTCATCAAAGCAAGACTCCATCGACAAAAACTGTAATTTTACCTCAGAAAACCTGGGAGCCACTGGTCTACCTCGGCTTCTATTGGCTAGTTAGTTTGTGTTTTGGTGTGACTTTGGTGTTTCAAGGGTTAGTTTGGATTCACCAATCACACAATAACACAAACTGACTAACCGATAAGTATCTCATACTTGTACAAACCCATCTGAAATAACCCAAACTACTCCTTTAAGATCATTGTAAGGCTTTTGAATATGATCACAAGTATCATGATGTTTGCTTACCATTCGCCATCAGCGAACTTGGCTATGCAGTAATCCCCTCGGCGTGCAGAGTAGGAACCTTCGACTGGTGGCTGGGAGGCGATCTCTGCCCTCATGGTCTCCATCAGACTCTCCAACTGGCCTCCTGACAAGGACACAAACATGAGTGGGATGGAGATAAACTTCAGTTAACAGTTCTAGTGCCATTAAAGTTTGGTCCATTTCTTCAAGTTGCATTTCATTACATCACTATGGTCCGTTTTCATTTTACTTCGCAGCTGATGTGTTTGCTGTTAAATTTAAAATATGAGTTCCTACTCCCCCATAGAGAAAAGTTGAAAATTTTAAGCTGTGATTGTGTTAAATGGGTGTCAAATGTAATTCTTTTAGCCACAGAGGTGCAAGTATGTTGGTTTAGATGTTGGCTTGACTGGCTGTGATTGAAAGAGAGCGGCTCTTAAGGCAACGGCAGAAAATGAACCGAATTGCATTGTACCCCTGCAGAGCTCTTAAATAAATGCAGCAGTATAAATTAAATAAAGTCTGATGCAATTTTGGAAAGTATGACTGTGTTCTTATGCAAAGACAGAGGATTTTTCTGAAGGTCGTTCATGCTGTTTGTCACTGAATGGTTGTGCTTCTCCCAATTACTGTTGTGTCTTTTTTAAATGAAAAAGTGAGGTTAAATACTTTCTTGCAGAGGTGGAACCAAGTCATTGTTTTGCAAGTCACAAGTAAGTCTGGAATCTTTGCCCCAAAGTCCCAAGTCAAGAAAGTTCTGAGACAAATCCCAAATCAGGTCCGAAGTCCTAAATTTTGAGACAAAAGCAGAAGAGGGACCAAGTCATTGATTTGCAAGTCCCAAGTTTCAAGTCAAGACAGACACGTCTCAAGTCCTAAACACTTGGATTTTCAAGTCCTAATCAAGTCATAATGTGTTCTTCCCCAAATGTAATATCATTTAAACAACAGAGTCACAATAATGCCTTAAAAATGTATTTATTTGTTAAGACACCTCAATTTAAACAAATGGGACTGAACTTAGTCATAAAATAGTTATTTAGCACTTGACCAGTGCCACAGTAGCATGATTTTTATATGTTTCTGTACTATCTCGTATGTAACTCATCTCATATTTTAAAATGTCTCTAGCTTTCTTCACTAAAGAGGACTGGGGGGAAGGTATCACATATTTTAAAGTCTAAAGTCTCAGGTCCAAGTAATGTCATTGGTGTTAAAGTCCAAGTCGAGTTCTAACTTTTGAAAAAACATTTCAAGTTGAGTCTAAAGTCATCAAATTTGGGACTACAGTATGACTCGAGTCAAATTGTCTTCTTTACTTAATTGCCGCTGCAGCATAATTTATTAAAAAACACTTGAGCTCCAGATAGAGAAAATACCTCAAGCTTTGATTCATGTGAACAAATAATATAAATCCATCTTGGTAGAGACCAAAATGCCTCAAACAAACTCAGGAAGAACACTTATAAGAAACTTTACCTTGGGATAACGAAAAAAAACTGTTTTTTCTTAAAGCTGGTTTCAGTTAAATACTTCAGCTCTAATGGTGTGCCACAAGCTATCAGCTCAAAACCAAAGTTAACCCCGACTGCCCCTTAGAGACTGAGACCTAAAATTCACAAGCTCTTAGCCCATTAGCACCACACAGCTAACGGTGTTTTGACCCTGTTGGAGACATACAGCTTTGAGTAGAGCGAGACAGTTTTTCCAAAGGGCATTTATGGCCTATCAAGCCATTATATCATGCGCAGCAGAGCTATTATGGCGGATTCAAGGCGAGCATGTGGCTGTTGATATGGTGGGACTTGTAGAAAACAGACAGTGCTCCATGGATTCAATGACTGCAGTAAGTGGCAGCCAGATTTGCACCCATTGCAATCGGGAAGCTGATTGTGGTGCGACTAAGTATGCGCATCTCCAAGAGAGCCACTTCCTGATGGTTGTGTAATATGTATTTGTTTGTGTATGGCACAGCATGTTTATGCACGCATCCCGATCAGTGTTTACAAGTGGCTGCATGTGTGTATGGGGAGTGTATGAAGTGTTCGGAAGCAATTATGGCAGCTAGTTCAGAAAAGTGGCCCACATGAAATTTGATGTGGTATTTTTAGAGCCCATTTTCACTGATCTGCCACCCAGAGGAGGTTTTGTGGGAAACCAGGGTCATCAGTAATGGAGCATTTTTTAACCACATATATTCATACAATGAGAGCGCATATGGAGGCAAAAAGAACAGATAACACAGTCCACAGTTTCACAAAACTAACATTTTTTTTTTTTTTTTTTTTTTTTTACAGTAACTAGATTTCTTAAACCTAAACTAAACAAAATCCAGGTTTTCTAAATCTGGCCAAGGGATTAAGAAAAGCCCAGTCAACACAGATTGATTTCTTTCAAAACCCAGTTTTTGCCATGTGTACCACATGTTTTTTTTGCAGGGTTTTTACATGTCTCAAAGCATTGTTTCTTCTCAGTAGGAGTTTTCTGGCTTGAGCCCTTCTGTGTGGAGTTTGCATTTTCTCCCCGCATTAGCTTGACTGATCCACGACTAAACTTCTGTTATTTTACTGCAAGCGTTTTTCCATCAAACAGCACGGCAGGTAAAATAAGTTTACCTGTTGGGGGTGAGCTGTTTTCAGACGTGCAGTAAGAGGCTGATGTCTGCAGCTCTTCATATAACACCTCACTGTGGCTGTTTCTAATTCTAGTGCTTGTACTGAAGAACAGGCACTAACAAAGTTCTGCTAATTTGGTGATACATTTTCTATTAATTCTTTACATTAAAAGTCTCTTGTTAATTTGTTAATTTGTTTGTTGTGTAAAAGCTTTTCTTGTGAGGTAGCAAGATACGAAAATGTTGGGTTTTCATCAGCAGTGACTTAACATAGCTCCCAAGCAGCTAAAAGTGAGCAAGGAACAGTAAAATAAGGCGGGTATTTAAATTAAGAACAAGGATTCAGGAGAGAAACTGAACATCAAAACATTTAGATTCAAATAAAAGCTACAAAAGTACTGAGAGCTGAACACACCAGGACTTTTAGAAACTCTTTTCTCTCTGGTCTTCTACACAAACATGGTTGAGTGTCACAAAACAGACATGTTTGAGGGGGAGAAGACGGTCGTCAGGGGCTGAGATCTGCAAGACGTCACTTGGCATGTTTAAAGTGACAACTGAGATGCAAATTGGTGAAGCTAATAACAGCAAAGGAAAAGCCCCATAGATTGCCCACAGGTGTGCATGTGAGCATGAATGGTTGTCTGTGTCTGTCTCTACGTGGTTGTTTCTTCGTGTCTATGTGTAGTCTGGCGACCAGTCCAAAGTGTACTTCCCCCTTCTTCCTATGTCTGCTGGGATCTGCTTCAACCTCCCTGTGACCCTTAAAAAGGATACACAATTACAGATAATGAAAGGATGGATGCTTCGGATTGCAAAGACTTGAGACCGGGAAAAAACATCACTGTCGCGGTGAGGAGAGATGAAAAGTTCTTTGGTCTTCGCAGTATGTCCTTGTATTCAAAACAACTGAATCCAAAGCGCCTTCAAAAGGACAAGAATTGAAACTGGTATAAATGATACCTACAAGTCTTGGTAACAATGGATTGGAAAAGTATAAAAAGTGTATAAAAAGGTAGAGTAAGAAATGAAAATGAATGGTTCTCATGCCCTTTTCTTTGTTAAAAAAAAAAGACCCCCCAAATATTCCAGCCCAACCATACTAAACTGACGCTAAGAAGAATAAATCTAAAAACCAAAAAAGTCCACAGCGGAACAGTAGACTATTTGTAAAACTCGAGCATGTGCAAATAGTAGGGAAACACTGTGTGCTCTCACACTGCAGAGTCTGTCCTCACACTGTGCTAACAGTCCTAAAACTCTGAGAAAAAAAACTTTTCAAGCTGCAGCCTCATGTAATACAGTTTGAATATGCTGCCTTGGATACAAACAAGAGGAGGAATCTGATTACTGACCATCTGCATGTAAACTTGGGTTTCACAATAACTAGGTTATTGCAACTCAGGTACACACATTCTCAGATTGTCTTAACACGATTTCTCCCACTAACCTGGTTTTGTGTGTATGAATGCAGTCAGTGTGTGTGTGTGTGTGTGTGTGTGTGTGTGTGTGTGTGAAATTAGTAAGTTCTGCTTACTATGCATATTACTGTACTATCAAACAAACAGCTTGGAGGCAGGCAGTGCAGCACTACACCCCCAAACACACACCATTCTTCCCTACTTTACCGCTGTGCTGAGTTGTCATTAACACCTAATATTATTTCTACTATTGGAGAACAAGAATATATAAATAATGATGCTGTTTTTCTGAGCGTAGACAGCCAAGCAGCTGCCAACCAACGGCAGACAGGAATCCTTCATTAGCATATTGAACTTAAAGGAAAAACACCAGCGAGGGGTACGAGGGGATTTTAGAGTGTGAAGGGAAAGCTGGGAGCTCGGTTTGACTGTGGAGGGGGTCAGGGCGGGAGGGGGGGTGTTCAAACACCTCATTGGCCACCCACTGCTACACCAACTGCTGATGAATGCAGTGAAGGGAATAGGAGCATAAATACACACACACCAAACAGACACATCCTCAGCGTTTTGTAGAGAAAGCAGTTTTTGGAAAACATGTCAGATGAATTGCCTCGCCTCACACACACACACACACACACACACGCACACGCACGCACGCACACACACACACACACACACACACACACACACACACACACACACACACACACACTGGTGGTGTGGTTACATCATTATGCTCCAGCTTTGCCACAGCGGCTTGGTGCAGACTTACTGGAATGGCATTGGCCGTCACAGGCAGCCGCCTCCTTGATTTATTAATCTAATTAAAAAAAGTTAGTGTGTGCCTTCCTTTCTACTCAGAGTGTACTAGTGTGCTTTTATGTGTGTATATTTACACACCGACTTATATATTTATTTCCCTTCCTGGGCCATGTTCCACTTTGGGTCCGGAGAGAACCGAATAAATGACACATGAGCTTTTAGAGGGTTATACCTACTATATATATTCACACACGTGAAACCTTAATGGATGGAGCCTCTTAGCCCAACCTAATTAAAAATGCTTTATCGTGTAAATGGTGCTGCACATTTGAGCCATAGTATGGAGGTTTAGCTCTCATATGTGATGCATTAAATGGGGGGGACACAGTGTCCTGATTAGCTGATGATGAGCTGATATGACTGCCAAACCTCTGCTTGTCAGAAGTTTGACAGCCACTTCGTTGCTGTCAAATCAGATGGTGTGCTACTCTACTATGTCACTGTGCAGGAAGCTTTGAATTAAACTTACAGTGCCCTTCGTGCTGTGGTTCGGTATTAAGCTTCTTTCTCCGAATTGTGCTGTGGCAAAATGCTTTAACAGTTATTGTTGTTTTCTGAAATCTAGGATGTCTCCCTTTGAACCAGTTGATGAATCTCTAAAGAAAACCATTTCTACCTTCGTGTCAAAAGCAGGTTTTTTTTTCTTTTTTCTGAAGCCTGTGTATTTTCTTTTAATGACTTGCAATGGGAGCGCCATTTATTTCTGCCATGCCACTAACACCAGCAGTAGGACGAGGCACTGGGTGTGAATTCTGCACTGAGCACCGCACGTTGGGTGTTTTTTTGTCGGAGTGCCAAGAGTTAAAAAGTTTTCAACTTTGGGTAAAAACCCTGCGCTTGTCACTGTCACTTCAGGCTTTCAGTCACAATAGAAGAGGGATTAACAGCCTATCACAAAGACAAGCCGTCACATCTGTCATGTACAAGTGCTGAACAAAAACAACAACAATGGAGAAGAAATCTGTCCATACAGTGTATGTAGCCTATTCTGTTTCCTCCTATGAACACAGACCAACGGGTCCGTCCTATCTTCCTGCATGCCTCAGCCTTCCCCTCATCCAAAGCAGGTACTCTTCTATGTGCGGGTATATTTACTTGCATGGATACCGTATCATAGCAACTAAACGCAACCCAAGCTTCTAAGATGAAAAAATGCTGCGCCTCCAAAGCGCTCTCAAATGCTCCCAGCTAGGCATCTCCTGAGGAGCGCCTGGTGTCATCAGCTTGTTTGTTTGTTTTCTTCATTAAATCATTCCTGGTTTTCTTCTTTTTTTTATAGCACTGACAAGGACTACAGTGGCCATTTCAACATGCCCAAGTTATTAGGCCACTTAGTCTGCAAGGTATCCCAGTTTTGACTTATGTTCCAGTTCCTTATTATTCCAGTTCCAAATTATTCACGAGGTAAGGGCCAATTAAAAGAATTTCTATTTTGTTAGGGTTTAAAATGGAGGAAATTAAGAGATATCCAAACTTTAGCGACAGTTAGGCAATCATGGAGGGAGGACAGCTGATTGCAGTCATTGGTTTGGCAGATAAATAGACCTATGTATGTATCATTTGCATAACAGTGATAAGACGCATCTTATAAGCAAGTGAACAAATGACCCAGAGAAAGCATGTACAATGAAAAGAGGACTGGTCCAAGGATCGTCCCCTGAGGAACTCCATATGCAGAGGGAGCTGAGGAGGATACATGATTGTTGATATAAACATTGAAATATCTATCCCAACCATTACATGGTCAAAAATGTATTGCGTTTAAAAACTGAAGAAGACTTCAAATCATCAGCAGCAAATTGCAGCAACCTCTTTTTGTAATGCACACTTAACAGCCTCGGCATCATACCTGTTGTATACCTGTACTCTTACACAAAATTAATAGTAACTACAACTGCAACCTTAGTTCGCTACTAAACACTATTAAAAATATATAGAAATTGTTGTGTAAAATTAAATAACATCAGAACCTAAATAATATATCATACCAACACAGCCCCTTATAACCTATTATAAGCCATGTGGCACTTACAAGGACAGTACAGTATTTCTTCAAGCACCTAAAATGTATTGCGCTACCTCCTGCTAGACACACCATAGTTAACTAAGCTGAATATGTTTAATGTGAATAAATATCTATGGCACTGATGGAGTCTCTAAAGTCTGAAGCCTTAATTTTCGCTGCTGCACTGATGTTTGGTGCAGCACATGTTACAAATCTTCACATATGATTCTTTTTTCTTTTTACCTATGTCACACAGCAGATTGATCAAATAAGCTAGAATTTCCTATAGGCTTACTTTGTGGTCTGGAAATACACTCTGGACTCCATATAGGCGCTGGTTGGGGTTATGCAGTCAAAGGGCACTGACAGTACAGTGTTATGGATCGCCAATTTTAACAAGATGATTTACGATCTGCTGTGACCCGTGGATTCACTCCAATTACTTCCAAGTCAAGTCCAGTCACACTTTAACAATAAATCTATGTCCATTCACTGACTGACATGATTTTTTTTCTTTTAAGGAAAAAAACAACATCCTCTGTCTCCTTACATCTGTCTGTGCAGCCTTTTATAGTTTGGTTCTTGATTATAACAATTAACCAAAGCAGTTGTTGTATGTTGCAGACAAATCAATATGCTGTATTCTAATATGAGGAGTTAAACATAACATCCATATTTACTGGATAGCGGCCTTGAAATACTATGTTTACATGCACAAAAAAACAACAGTTTGCCCTTTTTAAGACAATATTTTGAGTAAGCTGTTTACATGGCTAATGAAAATGAATATTCAACTAATATTCCTGCCTACATACAGCTTGGATTTTTTCACCACCAAGTTTTCCACTGGCGTTTGAATTGTTTGACTGTGCAAACCACTGCAAAATCTCCAAATAACTGTTAATAAACAAGTATTTCACAATTAAGGTAAGTGTGTTTCTTTTTTCAACCAAAAATGTGGACTTTTCTTTGGGGCATGCATCTCTACACCATTCTTGCAAACTGCTGGGGAGTTGGTCTGGGTATAATACATTTATAACACACAGGCATGACCGTAAACAGACAAGAGGCCGCATGTTGCAAATTGCAGTAAAAACCCTAGTTTAGATGGATATTCTGAATGTGCTGTATTCATGTCCAAAAACACTTCTAAAGCCTGAACGATACAAGCATACCCACCATGTCTTTATCAGAAAATGCTACATCTGGAATATACAAAATCAAATAAACTGTTTACATGACCTGCGTCAAATTCAGAATATTGGCAAACTCGGATTAATTGTGGAATATTAGTGTGCATGTAAACATAGCGAGGGACATTTTCAGCCCTTCCTCCTCTTAGCCAGTATCCTCACAGTCATAAACTGACAGCTTCTGATTCATGCACCTTTCTTCCCTGTGAGCTCCTGAGCATTTTATAATGTGCATGTCCACATTTGCAAGGTGCATTTAATTTAGTATGCAGAGTGTGCCTCGTGCATTATCATTATTCTCTGTTGGGATTTACAGATCCAATTTGCTGTGCAGGCGTCTCGGACAAAGGTGAACTGGCTTTGGGGTTATGAATTTATCAGGAGCACATCATC
The DNA here is from genome assembly GCF_008729295.1 of Plectropomus leopardus. Classification (NCBI taxonomy): domain Eukaryota; kingdom Metazoa; phylum Chordata; class Actinopteri; order Perciformes; family Serranidae; genus Plectropomus; species Plectropomus leopardus. The sequence continues at coordinate 8,094,946 of NC_056484.1, forward strand.
CATGTGGACAGCTTTAAGTCGAGGTGAGAGCTTGTCTGCAAACACATGGCGTGAAGATTATTTGCGTAAATATGCGTACCGCAACCTATACATGGCATTACACAGAAAAGACAGGCATGCGGAATCACACAGAGTAGATGACCGCACTAAAAGACACAAGTCTAAGTGCTATCAGTGTGGAAGAAACCCAAACAAAGAAATAAGCTTTACATGCTGCAGGTGAGCACAGAGAGAAAATAAAGGCCCTCAGGGGTCAAGTGAGCAAACTCTTATGCAAGTGCGGCATCCCAGTGAAATTCTGAATGAATGTGAGCAGTCACATTAGGAAGGAAGTGCAGCGAGGATGCTCTGCATTACAGAGGCAGACTCCTGTTTAATGTTGGCATAAAGACAACTGAATATCTGCGTGCAGAAGGGGTAAACCATGTCGAGCGTGAGTGCTCATTTTGTGTTGAAGGCAGAGCCAAAGCGATGATCCAAAAAAACAACCAAACCACTGACTGCGTCTGATGCTGGCCAATTTCTCTCTGTCTTCATCTCTTTATTCCTCTGTTGTTTTTTTCTCTCTCGTTCTGTAATTTGTTTATACACCATTATGGCTGCAGCTGTTTGTAAATCATATATAATTACATTGTGAATGCCCAGTGCGGAGTGAGGGAGCGATTAGGCTTAAAAAGAAGAAAACAATAGAGAGGGAGGGAAAGAGAGATGGTAGAGAGACTTGCAACAGTTTTACAGGTCGGTTATGATCATATTTGATTGTATTGTGGCGCACGGTGTGTGAGCAGAGACAAGGGGGCGAACAAAAAGCCAATGAAAACAGTGAATCATGTGCCCTTTTGCTACGCCTCCCAAGGCCGTACTGAATTCTATTAAGCTGTTTACCAAAGCCATTAAACCACAGAAGGGTAAATAATCACAATATGACAGAGGCAGAGGCCAAGAGAGCGATGGTTGCATATGAAAGCATTCTAAATTCCTGGCATGTAAGAAGGAAGGAATTAGGAGTCAAAGTGGAGTGCATCTATGAAAAGGACACCTGCAGGGGAGACAATTGGAAGGAGAGGATCCGGAAACATAAACCCCGTTATAATTGACAATAAATTGTGAAAAAGGAAGGCAACATCCAGCGGAATGAGTCACAGTGAAATTGAAGCTGAAACACAAATATGTTCTGCATCAACTTTTTTGATCATCTTATGCAAACTTTTCAGGCGAATTCACTGTTGAGGACATTTTCAAATCATTATTTTTACCTCAGCTCGTGTGCGCTCCTGTGTTCTTGATTGTTTGGTGTATGGTGGTCATAAAAATCAGTTCGAGCTGTCTTATGTTTGTCTTTTTCTCGTCTTGATATTTCGACAAATTCAAAAATGTTTAATATTATTGTAATTTTCAAGTCTTGGCTTATTTAAATTCTTAAGTTCAATGATGTAGAACAATAGCAATGCTCTCTTCAGCACCAAAAAGGAAGAAGCACACCAGGTTGAGTTATGTGTTTTTTTCAGAAACTTAAGGTATTGGTAATATGTTATCATTCTTAAAGGCAGTTTGGTGTACTATTTTCCACCAGGAGCAGGATGGGAAATAATCTCAACCCTTTGAAACCTGGCTCGATTAGTTTTCTTTTGGCGCTCTCAGAAATCTGTCAAAAGCCCGTAAATCTTTGAGCATATTGATTTCTTTCAAAAACATGGGGAAAAAGCAATGAGCAACTTGGCAAGAAATGTTCTGCAAATTGCAAGAAATCAGGAAAAGCTGACAAGAAAATGACCTGAAAATGAGTTAAAAAGAGAGAACGACATATTTTTTTTTACCTTTTTACTAATTTCTTGCAAATTTAGGGTAATTTCTTGTTAAATTGCTCATGCTTTCTCAATGTGTTTTTTTATTCAAAGGAATCAATTTGCTCAAGTTTCAAAGAGTTGGGAATCTAGTTGTATTCTTGCAAATAGTGACTCTGCATGATCCCCAATCGTTGTAAAATCTCACAATGTCTGACTAAAATCTCAATTTTAGATGTGAGATGGTGTCAAACTTTAGTTATTAAAAGTCTTTACAAAGTCCTCTAGTGTTTGGCAGGCATTAGCAACACCACAGAGCTTTTGCTGCGCACCCCAGCTGACTATTCAGACACATGGGTGGTGCATCATCCACCATCACAGCCGCTTGAACAGAGCTTTGTGCCTTAGCTCACCTGCTAGTTTGGAGTGTTAAATATGCATGAGGTTTGGATGGGCTTTATCCTCTGGGGTGGAGGAATGGCTGAGTTTCAGGACATGTGAGCAACACTTCAAAGGTAAAACGGCCACGCTGACGAACAGCAAATGTTCTCTGTACAGTACGCACTGGCATGGGAGGCCTACGTTTGTTTGTGTAAGCAAACATGCACAGCTGTTATGAGTCTAATGCCCCTTGTGGTTGGTCAACAATGAGCCAGCGCTCACCCGGGGATATTTGGACTAAAGACACACTGTGACAAAGAGGGAGCTAAGCAAGAGAAAGGCCATTTACTCCCCTTCCTGAGTGATGTTTAAAGTGGTGTCAGCATCTGCCGAGCATTGAAGGAGGCCACTATAAAAAACAAATGATCCCCCTGCTTGACTAATGCTGCTCCACTCTCACTGGAGAGTGATATGGATTATATCTCATGCGATACCCCCCCACCATCACCAATTACCCTGTTCCATTCTACCCTTCCCGGCAGTCTGGAGCCTTTTACAGCAAATTACTGTTTCTGTAATTGGAAAAACCATCACTGAAAATCTAAACAGAGACAGCATCTGTGGCTCTCTTTTTGCATCAGTCTCTCCTGCTCCTTTCTCTGCCACCACCTGTCGAGCCTCATTGACTGCAGCTAATGCCCTGTTTTGATTGTGAGGAGTCCAAATATATTCATAAGATGGCCCTGTGCAACATTTGGAGAAGAGGACCAGGGAGTGTGAGCCCGGCCAATTTTGAAGAGAACCCCATTTGGACCTGTAAGTGGCTCACCACTGTGAAAAGTGTCATTCAGCTGTTCAGCTTTAGGTAATAGACCCAGAAGCTGACATTAGTGCGAATCATGCTTGCTGGGGTAGTGAAGAATATGGATGAAGTCAAGGAAAATCAGAAGTGCCCCCCCTCAAACCGACAGGTAAGCTGACCTTTTAGAAACTAAGCGTATCTGATTTAATAATGAATGCCTTGGGAGAGGGGAGATCATGTGGGCAGGGTCTGACCTCTAAATATTGCATCTGCTGCAATGGCAGGGAAAGTGAAAAACGGCTGCTGCCTCTACTGCAACTTTCATTTACCTGCTTTGTTACTTTGTTCAATGTTGGTATATGAATGCCACCGCAGAAAGGCCATACACCCTTCAAGTGAATAAAACATGAGACATAAAAGATAGACAGACAAAGATACACGGGTCACATCTGGTTAAATTTTTCACAGAAAGATATGCTTTTCTTTCATGCCTACACGCAGCCATAACTGAGGCATTCTGCTTTCAGGGTGTCCTTCCATCTGTCCCATTCTCATGTATGAGATATTTCAAGAATGCCTCTATGGAAATTTTTCTAATTTGGCACAAATTTTGGACTCAAGGAAGAACTGATTAGATTTCAGTGTTCAAAAGTCAAGGTCATTGTGAACTTGTGTCCATCTCATTCTTGTAAACGTGATATCTCAAGAAAACCTTGAGAGATTTTTTTTTTGTATTTGGCACAAACGTCCACTTTAAGTCAAGAATTTGGTGGTGAAAGGTCAAAATCACTGTGACCTCCGCAGTCGCATTCTCATTAACAAGATATCTCAGAAACACCTTGAGGGAATTTCATAAAATTTGGCACAAAGCTCCACTTTGAATCATGCATGAACTGATTAGAATTTAGAGGTCAAAGGTCAAAGTCCCTGTGAACCCTTCCTTTGCGTTCTTGTAAATTTGCATTTTTTTTTAAATTTGGCCCAAACATACACATCGAACCAATAGTAAACTGATTAGAATTTGATGATCAAAAGTTAAGGTCACTTTGACCTTGCATCCACGAATTCTCATCAACATAATATCTCAAAGAGGCTTTGAGGGAATTTCCTAAAATTGGGCACAAACGTCCAATTGGACTCAAGAATGAACTGATTACAATTTGGTTGTCGCAGGTCAAAGGACAAGGTCACCGTGACCTCACATGACATTTTTGGCCATAACTCAGAAAATCATCACTAATTATGATACAATTTCACACAAATGTTAAATAGGATATAGAGTGATGATATTTTACATCAAAGAGGTCAAAGGTCAATTTCACTTTGACATCATAATGTGTTCACTGTACTGGTGACACTAACCTCTGGTGCCCACCTTGAAACTTTGCTGATTGTTATAGATCTGCTCTGCAACCACGTGGAAGATGTGTTTGAACCATTCGTGCTCTTACAGACATGGATGTAAACTAAGTTCAATTTGACCGGTTTGTGGGGGCATACATATGTGAGCCAGTAATTTAAAATGAAACCTAATATGGTGTTACCGACAAGCAGCTTTAAATTTAAGATGATTGCATGAACACTGAGAGAACAGTATAGCAATTAAACCCATTCACCTCGAATTTGATGGGGCTACGAAACTATACACTATAATCAATACAATTGTCACATTAAGAACTTTGTTGCACTTCTTTTTTGTGTTTCCTGAAATCTGAGTTATTTTTCTTTCATTTCGCAATTAGTTCCTTCACTTCATTGTTTTAATTAGACTGTGCAACAAAGACCTTGCATGATAAAGAAAAAAATTACTTTCCCAAATCCTCCTGAAAAAAAAAAGTCGTTTCATAACGCTCTGGTGTAGGAGTTAATTATCTCCACCCCTGACTGATTTGCCACAGGAAAATATTTCATCCAGAATGAAAAAATAAATAATAAAGCCAACACTGCAGGCAGCGCTGCCTACCATTCAAAATGTGCACCCTTGTTTTTTTTATGAAGCCCTATTGTATAAAGTAATCATCACTTGGCTGCTTTGACATGACATCCAATTAGCGGGCCACTCACCCTGATCAATATGAAATGCTACAGTAATTCTCATGTCCTATTATTGAAATCGACACTGTGAATGCTAGTGTTACTGTGGCAACTTGCCTCTGCTTGATACAGAGCTGAATTTGAAAAGAAAAATGCTGTGTTACTGTGAGATAACTGTAGGGAGGCCATATTGGCTAAAGATGTCATTGTGTGGGAAAGCATACATTAAAGAGGAAACCTACACAAAGAGGCAACAAGTAAATAAGCCAATATGAAAATTCTCAGTTAGCAGAAAAAAGCCCCATGAAAAATAAAATTGAAACATAATATTTCAAAGTAGTGGAAATCAATTTCAAAAGACGGAGAGGGGCCCAGTTTGAAGTGTAGCCAGAGAGAGAACAGCTCCCTGCCCGCCTTGCTCCATCAGTAGCTGGGTCCAGCATCATTAGGTGATGAACAGCTGCTGTGTGTAAAAGGTAGAAGTGTGAATAATGTGGACGGAGTGGCACCTGGTTGGGGGGAACGACTCTACTCATTATGGGTCTGTATGGGTGCCAGGAAACAAGCAGCAGACAGGATGTACCGCCAACTGCGCTGCAGCTGAGGCTTGAGGTGGGCAGAAAATGTGTGTTTGTCGGGCGGGGCTCTGGTCTAGCATTCCAGTCCCACGGAGGTGAGAACTGAGTGAGTTCCAAATCAGGAGGAGGATGCTAGCTAGACAAAGACAGCCCTGTAGGAATGTTGCCCAGTAATACAGAGCAACCCATGCAGGCTCGAGCGCTGCAACCATAGACTGCATTAAAAAAAAATGGAAGTGGCCACCGTGACGTCCCCCATTGGCTTGTGGACATCCGTTTTAAAGCCACAAGCATTTTGACTGCAGCTGTCTTGGAGTTTTGGAGTCAGAAATGACTATGTTTGGATGAGAGGGTATTTTTTTTCTTTTTTTCAAGGGGTGCGTTCTTAAATCATATCTGACAATCTACACGAAAGTGAGAGTACTGAAATAGACCATTCTATTGCTAATGACATTTTTTTTTCTTTAACAGGGCTCTAAAATGTTTACTTCTGTGATAAAGTTGGACATTTTAAAATAGGGGTCAATGGGGATAGTTGCCCTTTTGGAGTCAGCCATTAGAGGAATTGCAGTTTTTGGCACTACAGCAATGGCTTCATTTTTCAGCCTCAGAAGTTGCTGCTTGGTTGCAACTTACACATACACAGGAACCTACACGCAATATACAGAACAAGGATCCAATTCATCCCTGCAGCTCTATTCAACACCCCCGTTTAACTCCAGCTGTAACAATTAAACGATTAATTGTCAACTGTAAAATTAATCACAGACTAAATAATTGGTATTTTATTGGTTTAAGTATTGTTTTTAAGAGAAAAAAGAAAAAAATCTCTGATTCCAGCTTCGTGAATGTGAATATTTTCAAGGTCTTTCCTTCTCTATGATAATAAACTGAAGATTTTTTAACTATGGAGACAACAAGATATTTGAAGCAATATCTTGGGCTTTGGGAAACACGGATAGACATTTTTCATCAGATTTTGACATTTTATTGACCAAACAACTAATAGAATAACTACGATGGATTAGTAAACAAGGAAAATAATCCTTTGTTGCAGCTCCACCTCAACTAGTACACAAAATGAAACTGGGGCATAGCTTATGAGTTTTTAGGGAAACTAATACTCTTGTACTTTGTGACTTTGATTAAAAAAGAATTAGAAGTGGCATCCAATATTCAGGTAGCAGCCATTATGACTAACTTCGAGGCTATATTTAGCAAGTTTTTTAATTATACCGACTCTCCAGCGTAGTGGCAAAGCAACAACAGTGTACAGCACAGAGTCACTTACTCCCCCTGTGCCTGGAGTGGCCTCTGTCTTTTAGTGTCCAAGGTCACACAGATCTACGCAGGTCCCCCTCTGACAGTAATTACATATAGCCTCCGGAGAGAGCCCAACACACACACAGACAACCACACACAAGGAAAATCGGAAGACAAAAGAGAGAAAGTAGTCCGAAGAAGGAAAGTGAGACAACGAGAGATAAACGCATACAGCAACTGATAAAGACCCTTAAAATAAACTGAGGATTAAAGAGCGCAATCCCTCAAGCTTCTCAGTGACTTGGAAAAACCATTCTTAACATGAAATTAATCACTAATCGAGCTTGTGTAAAGATATCCATATATGAAAAAGCAGCACTTAAGTGTAATTAAATGTGAATAATTAAAATGGGAAAAGGGGTAAAATACAGAGCGCCCAGGACCCCCGGAGAATAAATGATATTACAAACTGCATTTTTCGCCGCAAAATACGAGAATCACTTAGAAGATAACAGCATAAAGATTAGAAACACATTATTTCATGGGCCTATGTATGTTCATTTTAGTGCAACACCAGCTGTGCAGACCTCAATCTTCAGTGCCCTCAGCAGACCACAATAACTGAATAAATACATCCCGGCCTAGTAGATAGCCACACTCCCACAGGGTTAATGGTTCGGATACGGAATTTACATAATAATGGCTGTAACCCTACTGTTTTTATAATGTTTTTCTTTTTTTGTGTGCCTTTGTCTTCTTTATTGCTCTATAACAGATGTACTGTCCACTTACTGTATGCTACGTACAGCATCTGCTGACTTGCTCTTCTGGACTGCTATTATCTGTGGCCATCTGCCTCAAACTGTATTTGCTTCTTTCAAATTTAAGGTAATCTTGTGTCATTCTTTTTGACCTTCTTGTCGTCTAGAAAGTCTGACTAGAGCTGGATTTTTAGTTTTGCAGGTCCAGACCGGAGTAAGAGCTCGGAGCGGTTTAATTTAACGTTAACTGGCTTAAATTGTGTTTGTCATCATGACATGGTCCGGCAAATTAGAGAGTAGTCTGAATCAGCAACATGTGCCAACAGTGTCATGGCATGAAATCCAACTTGAATTGCATTAATACTAAGCAATATAACAATGTGAATAACAAGCCTTATGCAAGTGACTGCCTAGCCAAGGCTGGAAACATTAAGGAAATCAAACTTCAGTAGATTTAGGAGGGTGAGGAGTGGCCTTGTTGTGCTTGTTTACAAAAACGTTCATGTGTTTTTGGTGTGACATGATGAGAACAACTTTGGATCTGACATGGACTAAAGTAATGTCCTAACAGGTCATCAGTGCCCGGGTGCACTACGGTTTGTCACTTTATCTTGGTCATATTCCCTGTTTCTATTTATTACCGCCGCTCAGTGATGTAGGCACCGATGTTTTCAGTTGCTTCTCTGTCAGCTCCACTACATTTATGCCAAATTTGTGCTAAATTTATGGACTTATTTCTATTTGCTTTTTAAGTTGGCATGTGGCTGCGAGCCACTTATGGAGATGAGGAAATCAACTCACCAGTCTGTAAACTCTCCTCTAAGCCGGTTCCTGCTGGTTAGTCAGGTCAGGTTACTCAAATTTTAACAGCATTAAAGATGGAAAAGATGGACAAGATTGCCACCAGCCGAACTGGCCTCCTGATAGCCATTTTACAGGCATTGAAAACAAACTGGACGACGCCAATGCTGCATCAGTTTCCAACGATATATCAAGAACTATAATATCATCTGATTCATGGAAACTTGTTTGAAAACTGGACAGCACCATTCAGCCAGGAGGTTCTTTTTCTATTTGCTGAACTGACAGAGCAGAAGACTCAGACTCTGCCAAGAGCAGAGGAGGTATGTGATTTACGGTGAATAAGGACTGGTGTTGACCATAAGATTATCCGGTACTGTCCCTTTCTTGCTGTGGATCACTGCTATGCACCTGTCAGAGGTGGTTGCAGAGGCAGCTACAGAGGCGGCGCTACCTGTGTGTGGGTGGAGTGACCATACGGACATCTTGCTGGGATTGGGAAATTGGGAAACAGTTAAATCATTCCACAACCAGAAACTATGGATTACCAGCACTATCAGGAAACATGGACAATTATTGAAAAAACAGCCAACAATGTAAGAAGATGCAAAAAAGGACTGAACTACAGGGCACAAGTTAAAGGAGCTGATGGGATCACATTTCACTGGATTTGTACCTTCTATAATTCCATGTGACAAATAAAATCTTGACTGATTGCTTTGAAAGAAATGCAATGGACAAGTAATGGCTGACTCGTGAAGTTGAAGTGAGGAATGATCTAGTATTATCTGGGCCTAATATCAGACCAGTTTGAAATTTTTTACATCGGCCAAATCCTACACCTGACCCAATATATCATATCCCATTCTTAGTGAGGTAGACTTTTTAATTTCTTCCTTTTCATTTTATAAAACACTTGTTTTTGCCTCCTGCTCCTTATTGTTAGTATCATCCTGCTACCTGGACTATTTCACTGCTTTCTGTTCTCTTCATGCTGCTGACACTTTAATTTTCCTGCGATGAATCAATAAAGTTCATCTTATCTTATTGAAGCGACAGTTTAAAACAAATGGGAGCTTAACTGCAGAAAGAAAAATGACTCTTTCTGCCAGTCCCAGCTGTATTTTAATCATTTTTTGTTTCTATAGATACAGCTACCTTTCATGATTAGTTTTACACCCACAATGAAAGCTGAGGATTATTAAAGATAAGTAAATGGGCCTGCACCTTCCATCTATATAGTTTTACTCTGTCTTTCAAGTTGCTTTCAATGAGGCTTGTTCCTGGCTTCAGAACTGATCATTTGGCGAGACCAGAGGAGAGCCAGTTAGGCTCGCACTCCATGTCATAGTGTGCTATACCTCAAGGATGGTCAAGGAGTACTCAATGAAAGTGTTTTCTCCATCTGGCAAATGGAGTGCTGGTAGTTGTTGCCAAAAACAATTTTGACTTGGGCAGTAAATTTGTAACCGCAAAGGTGAAAATGGGTAGGTGTTTTAGTGGTGAGCAATCAAACTCATAGCATAATGTGGGTCTAAGAGGGTAAATTTTTGATCAGATGCATCACATTGGTTGTATCTGAATGCTAATATAAACACACAAGGAGATCAAGTGCTCATGCAACCTCTGGAGCTGCATAAATACTGCAACAACTAGAATCACCGCCTCGCAGATGTATGCCTCGACACAACAGACAAGTTACACTTCCAATTTACTTCCATGTCTATGAGAACATAGATGCTTCACACACATCGTCATCCCGGCAGCAAAAAAGATCTATACAATCAGCACATTCAAGGTGGGCAACCAAATTAGTATCTGAAACATTATCTGCACCTCTGTTCTGGAGTTATGGCATTGTTTAATGGGCAGAAAATGTGTCATATGAAGTTGACCTTTGACCTTTTAAACGTAAAACATTATCACGTTATCTTGTTAAAAAATGTGTGAAATTTTGTCATAATTGCCGTATACATTCTTGACTTATGGCGAAACATGATTTGTGAAGTAACAGTGACCTAAAACCTTGACCAACAAATTCTGATCAGCTCATTTTAAAGTCTGAGTTTGAGTTTGTGCCAAATTTGTAGAAATTCTCTAAAGGCCTTTTTAAGATATTGCACTCATGAGAATGAGACGGTTGCAAGATCACAGTGACCTTGACCTTTTGATGAGCAATTTCTAATCAGCTTATTGTTGATTCGAAGTGGACACTTAATGCCAAATTAAAAAAAAAAAAATCAGTCAAACTGTTCTTGAGATACCGAATACGCAAGAGTGAGGTCACAGTGACCTTGACCTTTGACCTATGACTACCAAAAGCTTATCAATTCATCATTTAATCTAAGTGGACATTTGTGCCAAATTTGAAGAAATTCTTTCAAGATATTCCCAAGATATCATGCTTACGAGAATGGGACGCAGGGACATACAACCCGTAAACAAAATGCCTCCAGCCATGGTTACCACCTGCACGGAGGCATAAAAATATCATAATTTTGAGTGTGACAGAGGTCTTACAGTGCCATTTTATTATGTTAAACTGTGATGTTTACAGTAATGCATCTCTTATGTATAAGTATAAGCATTTGTTTTCATCCTGAATCAATTACTTGGCAGCCATGATTTGTTAGAGGCTTATTTTTTAGCCACAGTGCTGCACACAGGGGATGTGAACAGCAATAACATACATAAAAATCTATTTCACATATTTGGGAACATGAACTGTGGCACGCATTATAACAGCACTATCATTCAAGTGAAGCATTGTGTTGTCATCATTTGCAATCACAAGTGCATTTATGAAATTCAGACTCCGAGCTCATCCGAGTACATAAATTCCTTCATGTCAGAAATTGAGGGAAGAGAGGGAGGGGGGGTGGAACATGTAATGATATTGCAAAGCACTCAGCTTGTATGATTTTACAGGCCCTAACACTTTGATGTGCTCTTCAAGGGGTTGGTATGACTTAATGTAGCTTTGAGGAAGCGTCAGCGAAAATGAAAGAGACCAAGGGAGTAAAAAGAGACGGAGGAAGGCGAGGAGGGGCAAACAACGTGATATAGAGGGAGATGAGGAGAAGGAGGCAGGGGTGAGGACTGGTCAGGTTTTACCTCCCTGCTGAGAATAACACTTTTTTTTAACTAGCACGTAAGCCTCTTGGTGGAAGAACACGGGCCAATTAAAGGGAAAAATAAATAAATAAAAGGCCCTAGCATTGCTGGATCATCTAAAATCAAGCCTATATGAGAAAAGATTAAATAACTCACAGCTCTCCTGTCAAAATACACTGAGAGCAGCAAGATAAAAAATGCAGTTTGTGTACAATTTCTTTAAATGCAACATTTAAGTTGCTACTGAGAAAAAGCTGTAAATGTTTTGCATCTTGCAGTTTCCCCTGGAACCTTATAGATATAAAGAATATATGAAAAACATGCTAAAAAAATCAATAAAAACACTTTGATTTGCTCTTTCATGTGGAGCTCAAGCACTGCAGGTTTCCCAAAAGCCCTTAAACTCGAAATCCCTTTAATATTCCATAACTTAGGAGAAAATTCCTCAACACATTTCGCCTGTATATTCTCCCGCTGAGTATAAATGACGCTGAAGTCATTAAAGAAAAATGCTGCTGCCTTTTATGTGGATGTCTAATCATATCATGGTAAATGTATCATCAGCGCACGCTACGCTGACATAAAGCAAAGTTCTCCTGCTCGCAGGTGTGCCAGCACAACTCTTGGCCAGGCACAAAAACGGTGGCAAATGTTCCCTTTAAAGTTTGCCTTGGGTTAACATGTGCCATGTACATTTCAGTCTCGTCCCAGTGGCATGTGATCTTGATCAGTGATAAAACCTTGCACATAACCTCAACATCTCTCCTGACTTGCAGGCGAGTGAAGCTGAAGTAGCCGGAGGAGCTGTAAGGCTTTAGATCTAAATCTACAGCTCAAGGCGAGAGGATGAATAACAGATTGTTTTTGCACACTTACCTGGAGCACAGAAAGGTAGGGGGCATTCAGAAGAACAATTGAGGGCCAAATGCTTTCTGCACTCATATATGATTGGATTATTATGGTGTGAGTGATGATTAGGCTCAGATTGGCAGTAAATGAAGGCAAATTAATTAATTATGGCAGTGAGGCAAAGAGAGAGGTGGCCAAAGTCAATTTCATGGCCTCTGACAGTCGACTGCCAGTGGAGCCAGATGCGGGGGGGGGGGCAGCTGGGAGAGGAAGACCTCTGCATCCTGCATCGCTCCCACACACAAACTGGCAGACGATGAAGGGGACAGTGATTGGCACGGAGGCTTCAGATCTGCTCCAGCTAGTTTGTGAGCACAGGTTTTTCGTGTAATTGTGGCAATGATTAAGTCGCAGAATCCAACGTGTCAAGGACAGACTGGTCCAAATCCTCATATGCCTTCAAGGATCACAATGGGAATCAGAAAGGGCTGAAACCAGAGTTGGGCAGATGTGAAAATTTTCAAACTGGTTTAAGCCAAACACTCGACCAGTATACCATGTTAACAAACCACGTAGCTATCAGCTGTGCGCTTGAGATCCAACTGGAGATGTGACCATTTAAAACAAGTATGAGTAGCCTACTTTCTGTCTTTCTATGTTCGTAAGGTTACTTACTAGACAGATAATACATGTTTTATATTGTGATATTTTCTTGGAAATAACATAACAATATAGCCAACAGCAAGTAGTCCAGCTTGTAATTAGCAATAGCAGAAACTTTCAGCTCCTAAATTGGGATTGTAAAGATAGTTATTTATTTAAACTTCATTAATCAGTCACACTTCCTCCATTGAAGCACTTTCAACAAGCGACAGGTATTATTAGAAATACTCGGTCACGAGAAAGTTGAGCTCAAAACAGCATTTGCAGCCAGTTTTGATGCTTCTTTTGTCATCTTCACTTCCAAAATGTTGCAATGTTGGTGTAATCTTAGTGTTATATCTCCTCTAATAACCCCAAAAAACAGACCATGTATGGCTGCAGACACATTCTGATTGTAGCGTACACGACACGCCCCTACAATCCAACCCCATCACCACTACAAGACAAACCCACAAACACAACGGTTATCTGACTCTTCTACATTGTTGTACTTGTTGTCAGTGTTGACATACTGCCACAATTTTAGTTTTCTTGAAAGACTAACTGCCATGTCTTTTCTTGTCAACCCAGAAAACACATGAACTTACAAGTAAACAAACACCATGTGTGCCGCTCTTACTCCTTCCACCTCTACTGAAATGCGATCTTCTTCATGTTGTCACCACAGCCTCTGCTCTGCAGTAAATTGCACACAGCCTGCCAGACTCAAGTGGATCCGTTAAGCGTCTTTATAAACAAAATATTATGTGAATCACTTTGTCATATTAATTAGAATTAATGAAATATGACTTTGGAGTTAGTGCTGTGATGCTATCAGCACAGGCTGCGTATGTAGGCTACTTTTTAATCAGCTAGAACGTGCCGTAATGACAAACTTAGGTTAAGCTTTGCATTAAGTCAAACTGTTTTAAGCTCAAACACTGGACACGACTGGCAAAACCGAAAAATTAACCCAACTCTGTTTGAAACACACACTGTTTGAGCATGTTTTTCTAAACATTACTCCGCATTATCTCTGAAAAGAAAATTCCATTCTTACATTAAGCAGACTTTAAAATGTTGACTGCGGCAGCAATAATCGCTTTGCTCAGTGAAAAACACGTGCTTTATCTGCCCTTAGTTACTGTTGCTACCTCGGATAACTTACTGAAAACAAACTGCAGTGTGCATTTTGTAACTCAATGCAGTATATATGTATACTTATACACACACACCTTGATTTTGATATTGCAGAGGATGGCCCATTAAGTATACTACTTAAAAGCTGGACTGTTACCCAGAACAAACTAGAAATGGGGGAGGTATTATGTCACGAGTGGCGTGCACACACACACACACACAGACACGCACACGCAAACACAGAGCTTGTCAAAGGAAGCAGCCATGCGGGAATACTAGGGATTGTTAGTTTTCCCATCTCCAAACTTTTCTCTCCTTTCCTCCCCCTGTCAGTGGTGACAAGAGGGGATGGTGTGATTTATTCCTGTCATTCAGTCGTAATAACAAGTAGGACGTCCTTTGTTTTGTCTCTGCTGGTGGGAGGGATGCTGCGGCAAGGGATGAGGTGAATGTCAGAGTGGTAGAGATAATTGTCATTCATAAAGTCAGTGTGCTGTTAAAAGGGAATAAAAAGTGAGAGAGCCCTCGCCTGCACCTCCAGATCGTGGGTATTTGTGTAGGATTGGACGGGATGATGAAATATTCATCGTGGAATGGAGTAATACATGTTCACATAGAAACTTTACTAGCTGATCTACCCATGTATTCTATGTCAAATACATACAGTGTTTGAGTCTGTCCTTCTTGCACGCGTATAAACAGAATCTAAACGTACCTGTCTCGACGTCCTGGGCGTAGAAGTGCAGGGTGTCGCAGATTTCGGTGACGTATACAGCTCTGTAGTTGGCCACTCGTTCCTTTTCTTCTGTTTGATGCACAACCTCCTCTACTGGTTTCTCCTCGTAATTGGCCCAGATCTACAAAAAACACACGCAGGAACACAGACAGGTCAGTGACTGCAACAAACACCAGACCTCTACCACACAAACATGGTGCTAAAGTCAGGGTTCCCGCACATTATTACCAATACATTTTCAAAACTTTTTTTGTAATATTTTACCTCATTACCATGACTTTATTTAAGTATTTTAACCTTAAGAAGTCTCCAAAACCCACCAAAAGTCCTTAAGAACCACAAAAAGACTTAAATACCCTGTAAAATTTAGAGAAGTAGACCTTTTAGGAGTTATCAAACATTTCAAGGATATTTAACACTTCAGGAATTCTAAAGATTTTTTGAAGATATGAAAGAGTTTTTGTGGATATTAAAACTTTTTAGGGTTTTAGAGATTTTTCAGGAATATTAGAGACTTTTAGGCTTAATAAAGACACTGCAGACATATGAAAGACTTTTCATGGATACTGAAGACTTTTGGGGTTATAAGGAATTTTAAGGGGTAAGGCTAAAAACCTGTACTTTCCAGGCCTTTGTGAATAAGCAATCTGCTAACACTTTATTGCTTCATATGCCAAAAGTCCAGACCGGCAAATAGAGGTTCTTTGCAAAACATCAAGGCCAGGCCCCCTTTGGGAGACAGATAATCGAATATCCAATCCACTATCTTGCAGCGCAGCACTTGATTTTAAATGCAACATATTTCCCACAATGTTTTGGGATTTTTATGAAGACATTGTAAACAACATCCAAAACAATACATATACAAATCTTTTCCAAAACTTTTTAATTCCAGACATTTCCAGACCTGGAGAACAGTTTTTCTAATTTCATAACTTCCAGGAATTTCATGAACATGGGAACACTGTAAAGTACTTTATATCATTCTTTGCATCACCTGAAAGGAAAAAAACAAAGAAAAGCATATAAATAAGGACAATAGACTGTGTGTCACAGAACATGACTCAGACTAATGATGGGAAGATGCGAATGTCCTTGATATGTCCACTCACTAAATGTTTTGAATCTTTTTTACCACCCACTTAAGACATAACAGTGATTCATACACTTTCCACTTGTTGACTGATTTGGTTTCACAGAGAGAGTTCCAGAATAATGAAAAAAGAGACCATAACATCCTGTTGATGTACAAGGCATGGCAACGTGTTATTGGCATCATCAAAACAACATTGCTACTCATACTGAACACAAACCCTTGATGCTACCAGCATATGGTACGGTCTAATGTTTCTACCACAACTTTCTGAACCACTGTGATGCTACAAATACATTTCAATTCAGAGCAGAAAATTGTAAGGATCTAATGTGACGTGTCTAATCAATAGATAATACTGTAAAAAGTATTATCTCCATCCACTGATTTAACATCTCCCACTGATGATTTGAAAATCACAATGGTTATCAGAAACAACTCTGCAAATCAATAGAAGCTGAAATTCTCACAGCAAAAGAAGTCAAATGATCAGTTTCAGATTTAAGACTCCAAATGGACACTAAAACACAGCGGAAGTTGTTGCAAGTAGAGACCAAGAAAAAAGATTAATAGATTAGCAGATTTACACAAATACAACTGGCTACCGTTGTGATAACTGAATTGCTGTATTTAGTTTTTGGGTTTTTTTTCTTTTTTGAATAAAAATATCAAGTACTTGCTGGTTCAATCGTCTTCAGAGTGATGGCAGTATTATAATGTGAGGACATTTTGGTTATTCTTTGCTTTAAAAGTCTATTTTAAGGTTTGGTCAACCCTTTCAAACCTGAGTGAAGAGATTTTTACTTTACTTCAAAAACATGGGGAGAAACTGAGAGCAACTTAACAAGATATGGCCCAAAAATTGGCAAAAAAAAAAAAATAGTTGAAAAGTTACAAGAAAATTACTTGAAAATAAGCAAAAATAGGGTAAAAATCTCAAACAAGAAAATTACCCTAAAAAGTGCTAAACATTAATACAAATATGTATTCTAAAAATGTGTGGGTTTTTTTGTTTTTGGAAAAAAAGGGGAGGATTGTTAGAATATTATCATAAATGTAAATATACTTTTCTAGACTATTTTTCCTTTTTTTGATAATTTTCTAACAATCCTCCCCTTTTTTTCCAAAAACAAAAAAACCCACACATTTTTAGATGTTATTTTTTTACAAATTTTTTGCAATTTATGGGAAATTTCTTGCGAAATTGGTCACTGCCGTGTCCCCCCCATAAAAATGACAGAAATCAAATCAATCTGCTCAGTTTTCAAAGGGTCAAATAGCTTGTGAAAGGCATCTGAACACAATACAAGAAAACTGATGGTTTCAAAGCGTTAAGAGTTAAAGTCAGAATTAGGTTACGATTAGAGTGGTTGACCATGTAGTGTTGATGATAACAGCACAGATTTGGGAAATAACATAGTCAATGAGGTTCCTCACAAGAACAGCAATTTTTATGTGTGTGTGTGAGTGTGTGTGTAAATGTAAGCAGGCTACATCCTTTCAATGCTGCATCAAGGTTACTTCTCTTTCGGCTCCCCAGGAGAAACAGAGGGCAGGAGGCTCATTAGGGAGGAGTGGTTTGCCTTGGGCCACATATCAAACTGCACGGATGTCAGTAGGTGTGTGTGTGTGTGTGTGTGTGCGCGCGTGTGTGTTTACAGAGCGAGTAAGGGATGCGGCAGAAAGAGTGGGTGGTTGTCAAGCCTCAATACAGGCTGTTTGTATACAGCTTCAAGTACTGTAATTGTATTTAGCACGTGCGCCAACACAGGACGGTCAGGATGAAAGCGAGCTAATCAACTCCCTGCAGATGAAACGCTGGAGAAGGAAAAGGGGGGAGTGAAAGAGATGTACGGGAAGAAGACGGGAGTGAAGATGGGCGGGGAGCACAGAAGTCAAAAAGTGCAACCGAGCTTTGCAGTGCTCCAACTTCTTGTGCAGCAGCAGCAGCAGCAGCAGCACAGCTTGTTACCGTTTGTTTCTGCAGGCTATTTGGGAAGTGTTTACTTTTAAAGGTTACAGAAAGAGAGGGGGAAAAAAAAAAGCAGACAGATTTTTTAACAGCACTGTGATATTAGCCAATTAGGTTCTGGCTAATTATTTAACTGCATGGTATCATGGAGCTAATTAGATTAGCTAGTTTTAATGTTGTCATTTTTTTCCCACTCTGCCTTCTGCAGAGCTACGCTAGTGTTAGGGCTTAGTTAATCATACCCGAGGCTTCTTTTTTTTTTTTTTAAATATGCTGGCTCTTCGGCATGCTAAGATTATCCTTTTACTTCATTGATGTGGTGATGTACAGTGGCAAGAGTCTTAAGATGAACTGTGTGTGTGTGTGTGTGTGTGTGTGTGTGTGTCTGTGTGTGTGTGTGTGTGTGTGTGTGCAAGCAACAGAAATTTTTGAATGAGATCTGTTGGGGGGAAAAAAAAGCACAACAATAGCCACAAAACTGTTAGCCATAAACGAATGACAGAAGAAGTGAATGCTGCCATCCTGCCTCGCTTCTAACAAAAGACAGGGTCACACTACCCAATTACATTCAATTATTCATCCCACAAACGCTGCAAAAGAAAAAAAAATAAAGTGCTGGGAGAAGAGTAAAAGGAGGGGAGGATGGAGGAGAAAAAATCAGGTAGAAATTAAGGGGATTGAGGGCGAGCAAGGTTAATGAAGAATGAAAACGCAGCCACGCTTCGTAAACCCGGAGATCAACCAGGATTTTTTTTTTCTGTACGGCATTAGACAGGCGTGTGCATTATTAGCGCACTTATATATGGCCATATGCACACACAATATGCACGGTCACAAATGCTGGAATATATACATGCTTCCTGCAGTGCGATTGAGCTGACATGGCTTGGCTTTTAATCAAACCTGCAGCACCAATTAGGGATGACAAAGATTAGAGTGTCACCTTTCATTAGACTGGCGGCCATCACCGCGACACCTTTAGGGTGGTGACAAGTGGGTGGGCTCATGCTGGGATTGGACAGTGAGCACGGCCACGAGGCTTCCTGTTGACCCCAGACTTTGTGTTGAGTGTGGAGGTCACAGCGGAGAGAGACAGGCACCATAGAGAAACACATTCGGCTCCCCACTGAAGGTTCTCAATGGAGCACTACATGTGCTGGAGACGCTACTAGATTGCCTCCTTGTATTGCAGGTTTCCACTGACATGACATCCCGCTGCTTCTGCTACTCTCTTTGTAGTTGCACGTGTGAACTGGGGTGAAACACCGTGTCTTCACAGGAGGCATAGAGTGAGCAGCATGTTAGCAGAGCAGCAGTAGTCGCTTTAGTCATTGTCGACTTTGGGCATTGTTTACATGCGTATAGCCCAAATCACACATGAGCGGTTACATGGACTGGATTGATCAAAATAGAGGCACGAAAAAACAATGCTTTTGCAAAAAATAGGTAATGTATAAGAGGCAAAAATATAGCCAGTTGTATACATCTGGGCTTAAAATGTTTCAGTGAAATGTTTTAAGAAAATAAGCTCCCCCAAGTTGTATAAGTCCAGTTCAAAAAGAAATGGTGATAAATGATTTGAATTAATAATATTTGAAGCAGTTGAAGTTCTGTCAGTATTTACAATATTTTATATAATAGTTAAATGAGCAACTTAGCTACAGTTTTACACCCTCGTTGAACTTTGTCTTTTTTTCTCACATACCTTAACGGTGAACCAAGAATCCAAAATCTGGAAAATTCTTGATGAACTGGATTATACTGCACGAGTAAGGCGAGAGTTTGTTGACGGATGTTCACAGTGGAAGCTTGCAGAAAAAACAAAACCTTCTTCGTGAATTTAAGGTCACACAGGGTAAAAAAGGGCACAAATTCAAGGCAATGTGGGGGGGGGGCTGAAACTGGAACCACCATATTACCATTCTGCCGTAGCAGAAAAAAAACATGCTTGTTTTTGTTTCTCTAAACCAATCACAATCGTCCTGGGTACAGCATGGTCAAAAACTTAGGGCGATCCAGACCTACTGTCCAAGCACACCATCATCACAATCTCCACAGTCATGAGCACTTAACTGAAAGCAGACGGTAGGAAGAATGCAAGCCGAAATAACCTGCCAAGGGAAGGCTTATAGGCTCTGTCTGCATCCGCTGAGTCAGAGTAATAATTGATATACTGTGGGTGAAGTATTCCTTTAATGGAGTATAAGCTATGACCCACAGAAACAATATGTTGTTGCAGTCAGCATCCACATTGTTGCTCATCTACTGGCCATTTGTTTTGCACTATTAGAAACACTGTAGAGCTCCATCTTTTTTTAAAGCACAAATAAATGCGCAGACGCACGCACGCGCGCGCTCACACACGCACTGCGCCCAGGGCTGATGACCTTCCGTGAGCAGCCAACCATCCTGTTTGTTCCACTTGAATGCAGGTATGTGACTGCTGCTTCTGCTGCTGCTCTGCAACTGCAGCCAGACGCTTGAGCCACCGAGCTGCCAGAGACAATGAGAGGGAGAGCGAGCGAGAGGGGAAGAGAGGAGAGCGATAGAAAGATGGGAAAAGGGAAAAACGCGGCAGGCCATTAAGCTCGGGGCTGAAAGGACAACAAGTCCTAATAATGGAGGCCGAGTGGAGAGAGATGGCAGGTTACGCTGACCTTCACAAGTCCTGAATGACAAAACACACTTACACCCAAGTGAGTGCGGTGGGGTAATGTGATGATGGGGCAGCGACTGCTTCACATGACAACAATCAGAACCACATGAAAGAAGTGTTCAAGCATGTGCCGGAAGGATTAGGCCTGTTTCCTATTTCCATTTTACAAATCCGTTTTCATCGTTTTTCTGTTACACCTCCATAACCGTGCTGCTTTCTCACCTGATTCTACAGTAAAAAATGATCAGCTCACAACTAAAAAAAACATTTTCTGTTTTTAGGAATGATGACAAAGATAACAGCAACTGTAGCTTGGACACAAAACGCCTATTAAAAGAAAAGCGGAAAAATGGTTATAGCCAAACTGTTACAGCAATTCACTGGTGGCGACTCTTTACTTCCCAGCCAGGCACAACAGAAACGTCACTGATTGAAGAGAAGCTCTCTGACAAGTGCAGCTCTGCTTTGAGAGTGGGCCGCTGATTAGCTTAGCGTTGATTTGTCTGAATACTTGTAATTTGATGAAGAGCGCAGCGGCTTAGAGAGACTAAGCAAATTGTGCGACATTGGTACAGTAGATTCACACATACAAGCACAGGTGGGTGAATACACAGACAGATGGATGACTGAACACACACATAGTGCCAGAACAAGGGGGAGAGGGCTGGTTTGAACACTGATTAAAGGTGGCAGTGTGTCAATTCTTGTAGTGTTGTGTGTGTGTGTGTGTGTGTGTGTGTGTGTGTGTGTGTGTGTGTTTTGTCTGTTGATACAAAAACGCTACCTTAAGTACATATATCACACTTTTTAGCAGGCAAGTGCCCAAAGCTATGTGATAAAAAGACACAAAGGACTTGGTTTAAACCAACTGTAACGAGACAAATTTGAGCAGAAGTTAAATGATAAGTGTTTGGTCTATAAAATGTCAAAAAATGGTGAAAAATGGTCCCAAACCTTGCAATGATGTTCTCATATGTCTTGTTTTGTCCACAACCCAAAGATATTCAGTTTACTTACTTTAGAGATTTATATTTAAGAAGCTGGAACAATTTTTTTTTTTTAAAAATCCTGATTTTTGTTTGATTACTCAAAATAATAATCATTATCAATTAAGCCTTTTGGTTTTGAAGATTTTTTTTTCCATGGCCTGAGCCCTACCCCGACTTGGCCAATCAGTGCACATTTTTGGCCCAAACCGAGTCCGACCCATTTGAGAACTCAGCGGCTGTCTGGCTCGGGCTGAGATTGAGAACTCTAGCGCCAGATACAACGAAAGGCCATTTTGTATTTCACGTCTTTTTTTTTTCTCAAAAATTAACCAGTCAATGACAGGTTATTTGAAAGCAAAATTAACCGAAACTGACATTTCTAGTTTCCATTCACATAACCTACAATGGCGGGGCAGCACAGACATATCTTTTTCATCTTTAGTGTTACAGCTGTAGCCGACCAGGAACCAACAGGAATCTTCCAGCTCTGATGTTTCATATTTCTACATCAAAGTGTGAATGACTCGCATGCAAATCCACTTTTTGTACTGGGTTAGGGTGAACCAAAGTCCCTGTGCAGCCCTAAAACACACCTCAGTGAACAAGGTTGTTCATTCTTTGCAACCTGTGACAAAGTTGTGTGGCTGTGAAACAACAGCTGCCACAAACTAGTAAAAAGTATTGAGTATTATAAGCAAGATAATACAGCGGTGTCTCTTCTTGCATGAGGACATACCCTTGTTTCATTGTTAATTCATTACTCAATCACACTTGGAGAACATTTGAAATCAATAGGAGCATGTTAGTCATAAGAGCGCACTTTGTAAATCAATTTAGCCCCTATTATATCCCTGATGAATCCCCTTTAGAGAGAATGGTTAATTAATTCAATCGAGGGCACGTTTTTCTCTTTCGGTCTCTCACTGTTCACTCGTAGCCTTTTTTTAGAAGCTCACATCAAAAGGCTTAAAGCTACACATAAGAATAAAATGGGAGCACGTTTAATTTTATCCTATTTAGATGCTAGCTGGGTGAGCTTCACTCATGCAACAATACAACAAGGGGAGATATCAAAGGGAAGTGCTGGGAAGTTAGTAAAGGATGCATATTCAAATGAAAAGTTAAATACTGCCTGCACTCTTTTTTCTGTAAATCTAATCCCACTGGTACTCCGTGTATTAAAACACTCACTCTCAGTACTATGCTGCTTCATAACTCTGCATTTATGTTCTATTTTAGTATTCAGGGTTTTCTTGATATAAACTTTATCCCTGCTAATTACAACAAGCTCGAGAAAAGAATTTGATTGGCATGCAAATTGAGATCGTTAAAGATCTGCATTGGAGTCACGTTCATGCGTGGGACAGGCCGGCGTGGCAGAAAGGTCGCTGACCCTGGATTTCCTCCTGCTCGATGATGTTGGTCTGTATTGACGAAGCCATTAGAGGCGGGCAATGATCAACAAGACGGACAATTGCTTCACTGAGAGGTGATCTGCCATATCAAAGCTGCTATGATCTCGCCGCTTCCGCTTATCTTGACCCTCCCCAAAGCTACAAATATGTTCTTTTGAGCCTCCCCGAGTGACTGGGGTAAAATGCATGACCCTCACTCGACCATATTTTTTATTTTGTATCCACATCCACTGCTGCGGCTAATACAACAAGCAAGGAGCACGAAAGGGAGGGAGAGTTATCACCACAATAAATAGCTTATTTCTTAAGCAAAATGCACATCCTCCCAACAAATGGCATCATCACACAAGCTGTGTGAGCCCTTCAGCAGGATATGAGTGCGTGACAGCCATGCTAACACACAAAACCAGCACAAATTAGTAAGCCCACACACACACACACACTCACACACGCCACAACGTGCACACAGCAGACATTAGCAACATGTGCATATAATGACTGTTTTTCCAAATAAACTGTAAACAGCAGTGGCAGCAGCAGCCTGCCAGAATTACATCAGTTACTTGGCACAGTGGCTGCTATTATTTTGAAAACTCATGTCTGAAAACTAAATCCTGGAGTTGGAAAAAAACAGATAACGTGGTTTTAATAAAATATTAAATATATTTAAACTACTTATACTTAGAGATCAGATTTGGTTATGGTTTTATTTTGTTTTTTTCAAAGCGTTTGCCGCATATGATGTGTTGAAAAACCATTAAACATTTTAAAGTTAAACAATATTGTCTGATTTTACAGTTTCTGGCTTTGATAAATGATGTAATCTTTGCGATATTTTACAAAGAAAACTTGCCTTTCAAACCTAATCGTGATCCTCGATCATGAATATTTTTTTTTTTTTTAAATATTAACTCACAATGCTGAAGCCAATTCAACAAGAGTACAAATGGAGTTAGAGTCATGTTGGTTTTTATCCCTGATAGATCGCAACCATCAAAGCATGTTTGTTAAATCTGCTGGTGTCATTCAGGGTTCAAAGGTTATTTAAGATAAATATAATATACAATTATTTAAAGTTGTATGTCCCTCCTTTAATCCAAAATAAGACATAAAAACAAGTTCTTCCCCTGTGCTTAAAAAATATAGTACAGTTCTTCTGATAATTACTTATTTCAATATTTTGTGGAACACAATTTATTCTAATATTGCTATTAGTGCAATTATGATTCACTTTAACGCAGTCTGGTAATGCACTTTATATTATATCGAATATAATGAGGCATCCATGTGCGGGTCAAGGGGGCAGGGGAATTTTGCTCTTTTTGTATTGTTAACACGATAAGATGTAACAACTAAGTGAATCTGTGAAGTAAATCTGAAATTAATAATATCCAAATTTTGGGTGGCATAGAGCATCAATGATTAATATTTGTACACTGCTCAGGTTGAAGGTTAATGGCTGATGAATGATTGTACTTAAAAATACAAGCAGTGCTGTTGCTGTTTACTAAATGTGATGTTAGGGCAGGCTTTCAGTGGAAAAAAAATCTCCCTTCACAAAATATTCTCTATGTGGCCATTTCAATAAAAAAAATACTGCAGATCAAAGTGATGAAAAAGAACCTTTCTTTCCTCCTCTTTACTGATAAGTGCAAATGTTCCCTTTTCAACTCCGCCTATTAAAACCAACATGACTCACTGTTAGCAACTGATGTGATGAGCGGAGGTTGTCAGGTAAAACCTCAGAGCTGATAAAGGTACCACACAGCTTGACTGACTGACGGATGGGCTCCCTCACTTTGATTTATCGACTGTTTAAGAGTTCATTTGAGGTACAGTGATCACAATGTGTGTGAAACACCGGACCTGTTGGCTTTATTGATCTTGATTGGTCATTTAGGTGAGTGACAGGTGTCAGCGTGGCCCAGTCGCTCTTGTACAGTGAAAAGAAAAGACATTAACCCGATGACACCGAGTGGCCTGAAAAACCCACCCCCAAGGTTAAGAGGGGTTGTTGGTACATTAACCCTGATGGTTCACCTTGTCGTGGCGGGATAAGTAAGAGAAGCAGCCATGGTAGTGGGAGGGGAACTGATTTACAGGAAGTGTGTGAGCTTTTTTATCATTCCTTCCCTGTTGTCCTCATATTCAGACATAATGCATGGCAGCCTGGGACCATAAAACACACACTGAGCTAAGCACACACAAACACATGTATGTGCAAAGAGGCACGTTCGTGGCCTTGGGAAGAATTGGTCCAGGTTGAGCTACGATGTGGTGGCGGCGGCAGCAGCGGCGTTCCTGCCACAATAGGCTAATACAGTACGACTGCTTACGGGCCTGCAAGGCCACACGTGTGTTCGCTGTAACATAAAACGTCAGCTGCACATGGGTCTATCTGACAAGCTATAAAATCTGAAATCACACTATAGCAGAATATCATTTTTGGGGAGGGTTCAACATATCAAATAAACAAAGAATACCAACAATACTCACCAATACTCAACAAATTTTATCTATTTAAACACTCTAGTGTTTTAACCACACTGCAATCAACTGTATGAAGCCACAAGCAAAAATAAGAAGATAACAACTAAAAAAAGAACTTCAGCACAGGTAAAAGTGCCACAGATTTGTGACAGCACTTTTAGCCAAACTTGAGCAGATATCAATAAATCTGTAGATCAATCCTGGTTTTGACTGCTTGCCAATGGAGAGGTTAAAATATGGGTTTTATGGGTACTTGATTTGTGATCCCCCCGAGACAAAAATCTGAAGAGGTGAAACTGATGTTATAGACCAGGCATGTCCAAAGTCCACTTGATGTTAAAATATAGTATATGTGGCCCACCACACAATATTGCTTAATCAATCAATATCACTGCCGTTTTTCCCTTCACTTCACAATGACAGGACAGTCATACAGGCAGAACTGATGTGAGATTAAACCCGGATTAAATTTTGCAATATTAAAAATAATAATAATAATTATTAATGGACTTTTAAGTTTTATGTTGTCACTGCAGGAGATGTTTCTGACCACAATGGTAGCCAAAGATACAGTAAATCCAGACAAAAATAACTGTATTTAAGCCAAGAGCTCAATACACTAAAAGCACAGAACGTACCTCAAAGAGATATAGCGCTAAGATGAAGGTTCAAGCTGAGGCTACGCTGACTGCTGTGGATTTCAACTCTTGGATACGCTGCCCACCGCTGGAACCCAATCAATCCTAATCTGCTTAAATAAGAATATTAGAAACTAGGTGTCCACTTTCACATGCCGAGCCAATCACTGAGGGGGAGAGAGAGGGGAAGCAGGAGAGGGATGGAGGGATGAGTCTCTCGGATGTGGTTACTTAGCAGATAAATTATGCATTAAAACTGCACAGGTGGCGCGGGACAGGGTTTTTAGGTGAAGGGAGGGAGCCGAGCAGCTGGGGAATTCATAACAGAAACGGGAGAGCGAGCGGAGGAGAGAGGGAGAAGGAGAGAGAAAGAGATACTCCCGAGCTTCATATCACAGCCAACAGATGTTCTGCCATCACAGAGGCGGCAGGCAGGCGGCGGGGCTACTCAACCCCGGCTTACACGGCTAATATGACCCCCCCCTTGTGCTGACACACATACACATACACGGACACATGCGCGACAGTCAGGGGCCTGGAAACGACCTAAGGCTATCATGGTGGTAACTTGTTACACTTTTTAAATTGGTACAAATTGATCCACTTAGACGTGCGTGCGTGTGTGTGTGTGTGTGTGTGTGTGTGTGTGTGTGTGTGTGTGTGTTCTGTTGGTTGAGTGTTGGGTGAAGGTTTGTTGCTGACAAAGTACATAAGTATGTTTACTTACATAGCACACTACAAGAGCAGATGTCACGAAGAGTTTAAAAGTAAAAGACAAGAAACAAATAAAAGTAAACAAATATGAAAAGCATATACAAAGAAATGTGCATAAAACATGGAACAGTGACTAATAAATCTACCTCCTATATTTACTAGACAATTAAAATTAAAGACCTTTTGAAAACAATAAAAAAAAAACCAGACAAGGACCCACCCCGTACGTAGTTATAAGCAGATCAGTCAAAGGTAACAAAGACACCACAGTTCTTATTTTCAGGGGATTTTACACTAAAGAAAGCATACAGCATACCTTACATTACATTTTTCACAATATGTCCCCCTACACCCTTTAAACCTCAACACCTTTAACACCTCAAAATTAAAAGTCAAGACTATCTAATGACTTATTAGGCCTAACATTGATAAATTTCAAACTTTTTAAGGACCTTAACACGCCCTCATAAAAAGTATAAAATTAGATATGTACTAAGATGCACCTGACAGACATTAGTGATATGTGCACATAAACTGAAGGGGGGGGGGCATGGTGTTACCATGGAAACAGGACATGTGGGTGCATGTAAAGCCCACATATACTTTTGCAGCCATCCACGTGGACCTACTCAGCAGGTATGGAAAACAAGACAGCTGAGAGCACCAACTGAGCATTGTTCACAGATCAAAAAACCACACACATTGTCTCTGGAGGCAGTCACTCCAACATATGGAGCGTTTGGTCAAGAGGGCCCTTTTTTTTTTTTTTTTTTTACTGTTACATTGAGTGTGTCTATCCTCGGTCATTAAAAGATGATCAAGCCGAGAAAGACATCATCACAGCAAAACAAAAGCAGCACCGGGGAATAAGCATGCAATTAAAGCTGGCCAGCTGCAAGTGCGGGGACACACGATACACACACTCAATCTTCAAATGGCGTAGACAGAGAGGCCAAAACAAAAAAAAAAAAAAAAAAAGAGAGACAGAGAGAGGGGGGCAAAATAATTAAGCCTTAGCCAAGACAAACACTTTGTCTGATTGTGTATCATGATAACCTTGATAAAAAATGAGGTGCAGCTATAAGGAGGGATGGAGGGTTGTACAAAGCGACACGAGGAGCACTTGCTTGATTTGTGTTTGATTACTATTTTGCTTGTCCAGCTCTGATTTTGCATTTTGCACGCGTGGTGTGCCCACTCTCGCTGCACCTACACATTTATTGCGTCTTGATTCCCCCCAACAAAAGCAATTCTTATGACCTTGAAATGGATGAAGTTCCGTTTCTTTCTATAAACGCGTAGCCCACATGGCATACAGCATGCAGGGTAAAAGCAGCCTGAAACTGACAATGAATACACATCATTTAAAGCCCACCCCATGTCCCTTCCGCCCTCTGTTGTTCCTTTCAACGCTCCACTGTAAGATATGTTTATCAACTCCAGCGGATTATTGTCCATGAGGGCACGCTCTCTGTCTGATCGCTGGAATTTATAAAGCACAGGAAGAGAAAGAGGAAAAAAGAGAGCGGCTACAAAGGAGAGTGATTAAGAAATAGGACTACCTCAATGTTACAATGTATAAGTATGCAATTAAAAGGCAATTAATCAACTTTTTAATTAACAGGCCAGTCCGTCCCAGGTTGCCACAGTGTTGCCATGGCGACTGGTTTTTCCAGGGGTGGCGTTATCTCTTCTCTTTCCCTGTGATCGGTTTTCTCTCTGATCACACCTTCCACTCCATTGTTCTTCTTCTTTCTATGTGTTCTCCATTTAAGAAGAAATAATAGAGGTATGAAAAGGAGGGAGCGATGGAGCAGCTGGGGATTAAGGGAATGGGAAGAGATGCAGGATAACAGAGAGTGACAGAGGTTAATGTGGATCTGGCGATGGCGAGAAGCAACGGTGGAAAATCGAAAAACAGGAGGGGGAACTGGAGAGAGGGAACTAGAGAGGAGGGAAGGGGGAGAGGACTGAGATGGCAATACTATCACATCAGAGGTAAAGCTCCTTGAAGGCTCTGAATCGCTTCGCACATCTCACAATTTGTAAAGCGATTCAAAGGTCTGGTGCTGCTCTCTGTGAATAGCTGTTTCCCAGGTTCCCAGGGAAGCTACTGAGCTAATCAGAGTCCGTGTAGGTGGGACGAAGGTCGGCGCTGTCACCTACGTGTGCCAGACAGCAAATCCAAACTAATGTGGTGACAAAGGGAGAAATTAACGCTTTGTAGCAGCCCTATCATTTAGAACAATGAGCACTGAAGAGATTTCTTCTTTTTGACGGTTTTAAAAATTTTGCCAATTGACCCCATTAAAGAAATACTTCACCCCGAAAAATGACCTTTTGTATATCAATTACTCACCCTGTGTTACACTGAATATGTGAGGTGATAGAGGGATCCAAAAACTGAGAAAACTCTGGATGAATGATATGAAGTAAAAGAGGGCCATATAACCAACTTATACAGTATAATCCAAGTCATATTTATGCAGTTGTATGCTTATTAAGCGGGTGTGTGCAATATGTGGTAATGACTGTGCTATATTTTGTAAATTTTGTATATTTAGTCGTGCAATTTAGATTATGTGCAATTAAGTGCTGTTTTGCTCATATGTAGTTTGTTTAATGTGACTGTGAAGGCAATTATCAGTGCGAGGCCAAGACAATTTTCCCTATTGGTACAATAAAGTAAAGTAAGGAAGTACTAAGAATACGACACGATATATGAGACTCGGATTATACTGTATATATATTGGATTACAAAATATACAAGTTATGTGAGAGTTTGCAAACAGATGTTTGAGATAGTTTTGCTTTGACTTGAATTAATCACAATTTTTTCCATTTTTTTGGATTCTTCGTTCACCAGAGGTGTGCGAAAAAAAAAGTTTTCTTTGGGAATTTACCATGGCACTGGGTGAGTAAAGGTCATTTGGGGAGTGAAATACACCTTTAAGTGTTAAGGAAATGGGTCAAAAGGATTCAGTGTTTAACTCTTTGATTACACTGATGGATGTGGAAAAAAGAGCTGAGAGGCCTGGCTTGAAGCCCACAAAACTTGTAGTTCTGTATGGTAGTAAATTAGTAAATGGATACTTTGCTGGGTATATTGCATCTGGTAATTGGAAATTAATTGGATTCTTATGTGCAAAGTAAAAATATTTCCCATTTCCTGTTGTGACTAAGGTATTCTATATTGTTCTATGACAATGACTCAACTGTCTCAGCCACTGTAAAGTGAAATGCTGTGCCCCAGTGGTATAACACATTGGAACCATGTAAAATGCTTTGGCGAGACCCATACTGACACACAGAGGAAGTAGCAGAAATACGCAGGAAGGAAAAGTAATGTGGGGAAAAAAAGAAACAAACAGAGAAAAAGAGAGAAGGAGGCTGAGAGAGACTGGTACAACAGCGGGAATCGGAAGCGCAGTGATGACGAGAGCCTGTTTATGTAACTGTCTCTCCCTAAGGCATAAGAGAGAGAGGAGAAGAGAGCGACTCTGTAAAATGCACAAAAACACACTCGCAAAACTAGCAGAGTGGTCCCATTCTCTAGATTTAGAGTGTGTTCTGCAGGCTAGCCAACCAGGAGACTGAACACGGCGAAAGTGGACTGACCTGAATTAGAGCGCTTAAGAATTCATCAAGAATTCTCTCAAACCTGGATCTTTACAAAAAATGTGTCATGTTGGTGACAAAGAGGCAAAAGAGGAGGACAGGCGCAGAGTTATTTCAGGTACCCTGTCCGCCCCGTTAATAAACCCTTCCACCCTCTTAGTTTGACTGATGAGATGGAGTAGGCCGGCCACACCTCCAATGGTCAGTCAAAGACAAACACTCAACGTGGAGAATACAGAAGTAAACACATAAACAGCAACACACATGCTCTCACCAACTATCTGCTGAAATATTTTGTGGTAATAGTGACAAACAGTTCTGAAATGTACTTATGATGGTAAATATGTGTGACCTTTGACACACTATTTTCATTTATTGAATATTTCTTTGTTCTTTGTGTTTCTTTGTAAGTGCACTACATAATAAAAAAAAAATCACAAACGACAGTGATATTAGGTTATTTCTAATACATATAGTAGATGGGTAGATGTTAAAATTTCATCGGGGGGGGGGGGGTTCGAGGGAATTAAAACTCCAGGAGGACAGCTTGAAGTTAGGGAAATCGAAGGAGCTGGCAGGCATGGAATGCATATTTGATCATTTATCATAATCAGATCATTTATATCATAAGATAAATCCTTTATATCATTTATAATAGATTATCAGTGTGTATTCCTTGCCAGATTTGCTCGGGGCTCGCAGAGAAAATACATCAGACGTCAAAATGTCGTTTTTCCTGGTTGATATGCATTTCCTCCTAACTATAACAGGGACTGCAACAAGCCATTATTTTCAATATTATCTAATGTGCCAATTATTTTCCCAATTAATAAATTTATGGCTTCGTGTATAAAATGTCAAAAAGAAAAATTGAAAAATGCTCACGACAATTTCCCTGAACCCAAACAGACAAAACCTAAA
Organism: Plectropomus leopardus; assembly: GCF_008729295.1. Lineage (NCBI taxonomy): Eukaryota > Metazoa > Chordata > Actinopteri > Perciformes > Serranidae > Plectropomus > Plectropomus leopardus. The sequence continues at coordinate 8,126,337 of NC_056484.1, forward strand.
GATTCTTCATTGAAAAATTAAATTATATTAAAGATAATAAAATGGAATGTTGGCACCCATTATACACCTAAGAAGTCTTCCCAAGTTTAGGCTATGTGTGGGAGACACTGATTAATAGATTAAATCTATTAAAACCATAAACTATGTGTTAAAACATTCATGTGGCAGATCGTACAGAGCACATAAAAACATGAAACTGTCAAAAAGAGCAAATTCCAAACAGTTTTATCAAGCTAACTGTCCATCTGAATAAAATTATCTTAAAATCATGAAAGCATAACTCACACTCATTCCAGTTCAAAATATGATCCTTCCAATCTAACATCTCTCCCTGCTTCCTTTTATGCATCCATCTATTCCTCTTTTAGCACCTAGCCGTGCTCCAAGGTTGACAGCCCATGAAAAAGGACCCATCTCTTTTCTATTAAAGGCCAGCATTTTTTTTTAAAAACAAACATGTTAAATGCTTTTTGACAAACCAACAATGGAAATCTGCAGAGCACTGGCATTTTATGGCTTAACTAGGGTCACAAGAACATATTTTATATTGTTGGACAGTGTGCCGATCCCTGAGAGGCCACTAAAGACACTAAAATATGAGTCTCACAGATAAAAGTTGAGCTGACAGGTATGGCCCTCTGCAGCTGGAAGAATTGTGGCTCATATTATTCCCTGTGCTGGTGGAGCGTGACGCACAAACAACACAGGAAAACAAAAACACAAGAATGAAGGGTAACTATAGGGTTATATACGAATCACATTTGAACCGATACCTGTATGGGCACCTCGAGGTTTGGTACTGACATCCTTTATTTGGTACTCAACTTTCTCTGTAGTAACAAAAATCTATTTTTTGAAGAAGCTGCAGGGATGAAGTAGAACAGAGGCTCCCACCTGGTGGGTTGTGGTCCAAAAGAGGGTCATGGGTCCATTCTGAATGTACCGCAAGTGACTCATGACTGTGTTAAATTTGTAAAAAGAACACCCTTTATGTCGAAGTACAGCCGAAAACAAAGATCCAAGGGTGAACAAAAAGGGTCATTTGCACAAAAGCGCCACTGAAAATGTCTAACTGGATAGTTGATAAGATCCAGGAACTTTTGTCAGAGAGGGCTGAAGCTGAAATCATCAAACAAATTCAAGGAACAGTAAGAGACTCTGTTGTTTTTGACCAAATCAAACTACTTGACCGCAAGGTTATCTGTGTCAAGTCTTGTTTTGAATGCTCTACCCAAGCGTCACCCCTTCCCTAAACCAAACAAAGTACTTCTTGTCGGTGAGAAAGCTTCTGACACAGACCTCTCGTTGTGTGCTACATGTGTGAAAGACCGATGAATGTCCGGACCTGATTCTCAAGATATTGTCCAGAGTTCATGTGAGGCAAGAGAATTTTCTTTAAGTGCTCTTATTGGAAATCACACTTCGAAGAGTTGCCTTCAGAAAGAGGACAGGACAAGGAAAAAAATGCTTCAATGAATCAATGTACTTAGCATTCTCCTTACAGAGAAAGAGCATTAGAGAGCATGTGAGGTGAGGGAAGAATAATAAATAGGATGCCTAATTCAGGGCTTACATTGGGAAGGTGTAAGAAGTAGTAAGGGAATAAGGGAGCCAGAAAGAGGCTGATTTAAAGACGAGATGATGGGAAAAGAGAAAGATGGGGATGATAGTGCGTAGGTACTGAAGCAAGAGCAAATGATTGAGTGGAAGAAACAGCAGAGGAGTTGAAAAAGTGAGAGAAAAGCGGGAGAATGAGAGGCAGTGGAGGAGCCGTTATGACGCGAAGAGGGGAAAAGAAGAAGCAAATGCATTTAGGAGTGGAAGTGGCTGCTCAACCAAGACCGGTGTGCCAATGTGTGGAGGGCTGTGAGCAGGTAATAAAGAGAAGTGATGAGGCGTTAGCATCCATGCTGGCTATAAGCTTCTTCTCCTCATTTTGGCAAAGAGTAGACTGGACTTAGACGAGGCTACAACATAATGTTCATATTTGAGTAACAGCAGCAACATAATAAATCATAAATTATAATATATGCTCAGGGGATGTGCACGCCACAACCTTGTGCAGACCACAAACCTATATACTGGTGCAGACTTTGACAAAAATGTTAAAAAACAGGCAAAAAAAAAAAGTTGATAAGTTAAATGAATGCTAACAGAGAGATAAATCTGTCGTTACTTTATTGCAAAGAGGTTAGATTCTGGGCAACATTAAGGGTGTGCACTGTTTTGCTACGTGATGCCAACATAGGTTTTTAGCCACTGCGGTAGAATGAGAAAATTCGAGCTGCAATTTCACCTTTGATAGAGTGTGGGTTGCTTTGGCAGAGTGGCACTGTCTGTGTGTTCACTCACTGACTCCATGGGCAGAAGTAGAAGCAAGTCAACATTATTTATGAAGTATTTTTATTCAAAACAGGCACGGGCACTGGGTGAATGACAAAAAGGTCTCTGTCAGTCTTACCTATGGCAATGCTCAGTGCCAGTGTGCAATTTTATATTGATTGGGCAACCCATCAAGGAGAAAAATGGGTGCAGACAGACAGCGGATGGACGGATTGACAGAGTTTTATCCATTTTCTAGTAGGATATTTAGCTTAATTCAATAGCTACCCCACCCTAGGTAACATACAGGGGATAAAGAGAAGAACTTATGTGCCTCAACCTACACGAGGCTGTAAGATTGTGCACACATTGGAGTAAAAACAGCAGCAACATAATAAATCGTGAATTATAAGGCATATTTAGCAAGGTCACAGGTGTCAGAAGCAACTAGCGCATGTCATAACCCTTTTAGGTGACAACAGGCCAGTGGGGCAATGTCAGCAAGGTCTGATCTTAATGCCTCGGAACTAAGAAAACCGTAACTCATTAAACGGGGCAAGGTTTGAAGATCCCAACCAGCACAGAGAGCATTTAAATGGTGCCCTCAAGAAACAAATATTTAGCATTTCATTAGACAGCAGAGAAAAAGCGAGGGAAGCAGGGAGGAGAAAAAAAAGCAAAGGGGAGGGGTATTTCACTGCCGACCCATATTAAATAGAGTTAAGTGTGGCTCCGAGCAGGGGCCCTAAAAAATGTCAAAGTGTGTGTAAATGACTATATATTGCGTGTGTCTTATTTTTAGTGCAAACGCGCCGAGCCCACACTGTTTTCTTTCTACCCCCGATTAAACAAGGACGATTAGCGAGGACACCTGAAGCAGGGCGAGAATGTGCGGACTTGGATATTTTCACAGCATCTGCCTGATGACTCCGAGAATAAATAAATGTCAGTTATCTGTGGGGGAAATGTCATCACTGCCTCTAATGGATGGGAATGGCACGGCCAATACATAATGGCAGGGTTGCGTGTACAAAACTGCTGCAAGGTTACAGTAATGTCACCAATACGAGCTCATTCGAGTGATCTGATCAAATCCTTTAAACCTTTAAAAGTGATGTTAATTAAAGGATGTTTTATGAAGGGTGAAAAACATTTAAAAAGGGTATTCTTAAGGGAATATTTTCAAGGATAAGTTCAGAGAAATGTGTACAGCATTTAAGCTAACACCCATAATACTGAATCAATCACAATGTAATAACCTTTGCAGCGACCGACTAATCAAAGCTCCGCAGTCTGAGGTCAAATATGCCCGTGTTAAAATTCAAGGCTCGCTGCTTGAAATCCATGCGCTCATTCTAGTAGAGGTGGGAAGCAGTCAGCCACAACCGGTCCTCAGCAAGCCAAGTGGAAAAATGTCTCCTTACAGTGTCCCAGGAGGGACAAACCAGAAAAAAAAAGGAGAACAAATAATCCCAACTCCAGTCAGTGCATGTCCTTCACACTCACTTTCATCAGCAGAGATGGGGGAGAAAGTGGGGCAAAGGAGAGAGAGGGGAAAAAAAAAAAACAGGGAAGCCCCAAGATATAAGAGACAGGGCGGGGGGGAGAAACCTGAGGGGTTGTGTTTTCTATTGCGGGTGGCGGAGCTGAGCATGTGTTAATCAGCCATAATGCAACGCACTATGTCATATCACATTATGCTCTCTGCCAGCGTTTCACCTCCTTTCACTCTTTTCAGCCCTCTCTCTCTCTCCTCCGGTGGCCTCAGCCCTTCATCCTGAGAGCAGAGGGAATGGGTGGGGGTGTGCAGTTGGGTGGGGGTGGGGGTGCCTGAGTTTTTCTGCACTGATGAACCAAAGGCAGCCGCAAACCTGCCCCTGAGGATCTCTGCTAAGAGCCCGCAAGAATCCTGTGCATGACTGGAGAAGGGAAGACCAAGGACATACAGACGGATGCAGGATCACATACAAAACAATGACCATGCGCGCAAATGCAAGTCAAAGGAAATACACAACAAATCAATGGCCACTTTTACATTGCCTGCTCAAGGTGGGAATATTGTGCCGTTATTCCGCCCCTCTGTTCTGTACATAATGAAAAATCGCACAATGGGGGACAAAGTTACCTCGCCTAAAGGAAGGAGGTAGTAAAAGCGCTGAAACGGTGCCTGTATAAAGAGGACAGCTGGCACGACAGGACCATGAGCAGGACGGGTTTTACGTTTTGACAACATGGGATTTTTTTCTAGGGAGCAGCTAGCAGCAGTTAGAGGGTTAAAAGGGTTAAAATTCTGAAAATTTTGTCAGCCAAAATAAATAGAGGAAAAAATAAAATACTTAACAGAAAATAAATAAAGATACAAATGATAAATAATGAAATATAAGTACTACAGAACAAATTATTATTTGGTCTTAATTTGAGAGTAAACTTAATTTGTACATTTCTACACATTTGAGCAGTTTATTTGCATTTGTAATGTTCATATATTTTAGGGATTTGCAGTACAACAAAAATTCATTGGAGGAAGCTTTAAAAATGGGTGCTGTTTTCATAAATTTACCTTCTTCATACTACATTTTGCCATAATGATAATTATGTTAAGTGAACAGATTTAATGCAATGTTAATGCAATGTTATACTATTGTTTAGAAATGGCTGCCAACACTTATGTCATAATCTCACACTAGAAGCTGACACTCTTGTGTTAAACGTCACACCTGTCACACCTCTTTTGATTCAGCGATGCTGGCATGCTATTTTAAATTCCACACTTGAGCAGAATGATGCCGCCATCATTTGGTTCTGTGTTAAAATGCAAAGTTGGCATAAAGAGGGGACTTGGTAGCGGCCCTATAGCGAAATCTATGTGTAAAAAAGGGCCAATGAAACACAGGAGGACCATATGCTGCAACGAGTGCACAAAAACCAAAAAGGCCCACTTCCTGTTTATATGCTTCATCAAGTAGAATATTTCACCGGAGAGTGTGTGTTCCTCAGGATTGTCCCCATGTCCTTGAGGCAGGATGCATTTTTCAGATGACATTTTCAAAGTCAGCGTGTAATCCTGCAACTCCTGTAAATGTATAATTTAGCGCGCAGAAGGTGAGACTGCTGAGACGGACTCGCTTCATTGAGTGTGTCATATAGTTTTTGTAGTTTCTGGCTCATCAGAACGAGTTTGTGTGCCGCAGTTTGCAGGTGACTGCCGTGTGCACGAACAGCCTGTGTGTCAGGTGCAGAACGAAGCAGATAAAGATGGAAAGAATGTTTGCATGTGTATTTGCAAGACTGCGAGTGGAGCTGACAGACTGCTGAATTTGCAACTTGGATCTGGGGGGGAAAAAAAAAAAAAAAGAGGATGAAGACTGAGAGAGAAAAAGAGAGAGAACCGGGGGTTGGGGTGTAAATAACACACACATCACTGGGTCCACTGATCTCTTTCTCTGTCTTTCTGTCTCTCTGCCTTGGGGCACTGAGGGTCCAGCTTGCCGTCTACAGTTGGGGGGGGGGGTGTCACTGGAGAGTCTGTGCATGTGTACGTCAGTGTCTGCACTGTCGGTACGCACATGCTCAAAGTGTGTTTGAGTAAGCAGGACGGAGACAGTGAGAGTATGGTGTGTGCACGTGTGGTGCCTTCCCTCCATCTGCAACCAAGTTTGTGTGTGTGTGCAGATGTGTACACAGCGCACTGAGAGTCATATTATGTAATCTTTTAGCCATATGAAAGAGCCTCCGTCAGCTCTTTGCTTTTGTGTGGTAGGTGGTTCATTTTGTGTGCTGAGAAGAAAGATGAAGGCAGGAGTAAACTCACATACACGCACGCACGCACACACACACACGCAAACAAGCATCCAAACAGTATGGCATAGTAAACAAACAGGAAAGAAATGGTATGCAGGCACACATGAATACACACGTTGTGCACATATGCATGCAAAGATCCAATCCACACACACACACACCAAACACACACACAGAGTGAAGCTTGGGAATGTGTGGTGTATAACGGGGCGTACAGCCCTCTCCATCTTTTCCAGAGATGTGAGGTCTCACACGGGTCACCTCTCCCATTGTGGCCACCCTGCAGGCAATAATGTCCCCTTGCTGTGATCCCGCTGTACTTTCACACTTGCCAACAAACCCTGCAACCTTCATCATGCTTGTGTATTGACACGCTGGCAATGGGGCCAAGCGTTCTCTCACTGAATGTGTTGATGATTTCCCGCATGGGATAGGGGCCCCTGAACCACTGAGAGCGCGGGTCTGCTGTCTTATGTGGTGTTTGCTTGGTACAGGCGAGCTCTTTTTGATTTGATTTTAAAAATCACTGGGTTGTGACATAAAGGGTTACTTTGGTATTTTTCAGTCTGGACCCTATGTTCATGTGGTTTTAAGTCTAAGTGACTAATGGGAACGAACAACTTTGAAACTGGTCCAGTATTGAGTTAGACCGGTGAAGCCAGCAGCACAATACAGGCTGGGGCATTTGTACACAATTTACATGCACTAAAAGTGCTTGTTTTTGCCACTAATAGGTTGACATTGATATCTGAAGTGGAAAAGATTCCAACACAGACAGACCGTTTTGGTCAACAGCTGAAATTGCTATGGCCAAAACCACCCGACTTAAATAAACACAACTTTTAGCATGTGTAGAACCAGCGAGTTTTCACACCTAACAGGGTGAATTGAGAGTTTATTTCAAACAAACCGGACTTGGTGATTGTTGGAACAGTGGAAAGGCAAAGAAAGACGGCCTTCGTGAGTTTTATTTTGGTTATGTTGAATTGAAACAGAGTGTGTTTTATGATAATGAAAACACAGTTTATTTAAATAGAGTCTGGTGGGCTTGCTGATAGGCATTTCTGGGTTGTTTCTCGTCAAACAAAAAGGATCTTCGTATTTGACAAAAACAGCTATCTCTGTAGGAATCCTTTCCAGAATGTTGTAAGTCACCTATTATATCAATCTGATTCTATTCTGATTCTATTAGTGGCAAAACCACTTTTAGTGGATGTAAACTGACAATGTATAATTGCTCCAAGTGGTTACATTGCAGCCTATTTCAGCCCCTTTTGCTCAATACTGGACCAATTTAAAAAATGGCTGTTCCCATGGGTCACTTTGGCTGACAAAAAAAAACAAAAAAAAACATGGGAAAGTAGGATCCAGGTTGAAAAATACTGAAGATACCCTTTAACTTTGATTAAATACTAAAAATATTATTAATACACAAAGAACTAGCACATCATATCACACATACACGGATTAACAAAAACTTATTTAGATATTATGCTCTACTTAATCAAACCAATGCAAATAAATAACCCTACTGTGTCATCAAAGTGTAGCCAAAAAAAAGGGCCTTGGGCATTTTCATCAGATTGCAATAATTATTTTCTGACACATTGTTAGTTAGCTTTTGCTGCAGAGGCATTGTGCTGTATTGTGCTCCGGTTTCTAATGCTGCTTCTGAGGATTATAATAATCATTATATCACCATGAGTAGTTGATTTAGTAGTATTCTGCTTAATACCTGAGAAAAACATAGGCGATGTTTTGAAAACAGCACAAAAATAGATGGTACCTCCAAACCTGGACTTGTTTTGACCACAGTGGGCAGAGATCTGCTGCACCATGACTCATCAAACTGTACTAACCTGTTCATCACCACTTACAGATACAACACTGTGTTCTAGTGAGCCAAATATACTGTATAGCGCTGGCCCACAGAGAAGCCAAGACCTTGGAGTTTAGTGGTTATTTGACTAGAGATTACTGTTGTGCGGCACTGTGTAATACCGTGAACGATATATTCGGAACAGAAGCGGGACAAGCATAAATAGATTGCCCATAGGTGAGGTGATGTACTGTGACTTTTGGCACAGTTTTTAGCCACTCATCTCCTAAAGGGCAGAAAAATGCAAATCACCAGTGACATAATGATTCTCCTGACCCTCCATCTTTGAGATGGCTGTGCAAAATGCTGCCACTGACACCATTTTATTCTCCCATTAGTTGTCTGGTATTTGAAAGGGGCTGTGCACATGGCTGACACTTTAATATAAATCATCCTAAAACTACCAAGTAAAGATCATGTCAAGGGAGAAACAATACTCATAAGGACTGAAATAGATACATAAAGTTATAAAAGACACGACTGTAACATGTGAGCTACAGGCATTATAATATGATGTAGAATATGTATTATTCAATGCTGTCATTTACAGGCACATAACATGGGTGGGTGTTGTGACATTAGCTACCTTGAATCAGCAGTTTTAAATATAACACCTGCATTATGCATGGTCTGCAGGATGCACGCGATGTGTTTGCTGAAAGTCTTCAGCTTACATTTGAGACCTCTTCACTGGAGGGAAAACATGGATGGAAAAAAAAAAAACTTTGTTGGCAGAACAGAAGTCCATGTTTATCAAATTAAGATGAGTGTTTGCTGGACTTGTTGCATTATAGGGGCAGTCAAAATGCCTCTTTTAAAATTCAAAATTCACCCATTTAACTTATCTTTAAGTCTCGTGACAGACTTTTCTTAAACTGCTCTACAAAGTACTTAAGGAAATGCAAACAAGTTGTGCATGTTACTGACTGTGAATATGGCCAAAATTACAATGATATACTATTGCATTGTATTAAGTTAAAGGTCCAGTGTTTAGGACAAACATGGCAAATTTGTTGCCGGCTGACCACATTTGGCCTGCACTGCCTTTGTAGGTGCTTTTTCTTCTGTTTTTATTTAAAAAATGCAGTAACATCCTATCTATAATGATTGAGATATATAATCTTGTGTAGCCATAAAGTTAATAATCTGGCTTTTCTGGCAATGTAGCACAGTGCTGTTAAGCTTCCTTATCAAATTAAATGTGAGTTATCTATGGAGAACTACTGTATTTCACTATCCTCATGTGCTGTCTGTGTAGCTCACGTCGCTGTGGCTTTGATTCAGCCAGTCAAGATGGAGTGAATGAGTCACTGAAGCACTGATGGTTTTTTTCTAGAAAATGACATTTTTTAAATTTTTTTTTTTTACACATGAATAAATTCCACAGCAGCTTGTCTTATTTACAGAGAGTGCTAGGCTGTTTCGAAAGCACATAATATCTGCCATCACTATGAAACAATTCAAAACTTAAATATGTTCACGCTCCCATAAAGGAGGATATGGTATTCTATGATTTTGAAATTAAACTCTCCAATGTTCATTTTCTATTAAATATATTACATTATAATGTTATGGAGTTTTATTTTTAGCCTACAGCACTCCAAATGAAATTCCAAACTACAGGGGATGATGTACTGCACACAAAGAAGCCAAGAGAAGTAAATAAAAAGTTTTTAGGTATTAGGTGTATTCAAAGAAGCCTCAGGCATTACCTGATACATGGAAGTACTTTTTATCTACTCAAAGTCCAAGGGTGGAAAGCCCAAAAATGTCTTAAGAGGCTGGCAAATCTTAAAACATCAGCACCTCCCTTGTAAAAAATAACTTCCTCCTCAATCGTTTCAAATGCATCTGGGGCATTTTAGTTTCAGGCTGGCATGGGAAAACAGTTTCCTCAGCCATCATTTTTCTCAAATGGACCGGACAGGTATCTCGTCCCCTCTTTAATTGAGTATCACTTTCTGTGATTGGCCGTGTCATGGACGCTGTTCCTGTCTCGACACCATGCGGCCTCCATTTGTTAAATCGCAGGGCAACAATAATAGCAGTAAGTAATAGATGGGAGAGACAGAAGCGAGGGATGACTGGAATGGTAATACAGGTCCAATCATCCTGTTTGAATGCCATTAAGGCTCAATTCTTCAAAAGGGCCTAATGCAATTTGTGTGAGAAAAGTATTAACAGTAATGATTTCATGTTCGCCAAAAATCTCTCTGCGGACAGCAGGCGGCCAGGGACTCACACCAAAATGGTTGAAGTTGAGAGAAGATAATTTGCAGAAGCAGCATTGGGATTTAGCTAAAGAAGACCTAAATTGGGAAACACTGGGTAGAGTCGGGAAGAGAATGCGTCATATTTACTTCACTTCTCTTGAAGCCTCCATAGATGAGCTACTTTGATAATAATCCCCAGCATTTTTCCATGATATTGCCTGGTGACTGCCACAGGTTATTTCACTACAAGAGGCCAAGAAAAATGGGAAGGGGTGAAGAAAAAGATTGCAAACCTGAAAGCATTTCAATGGCTCCGGGGCTTAGGAAAGCACTGAGCATGGTATTAATAGAAAAGGGACTGTCATCCATGGAAACCAAACAAGGCTGCTTGTATGTAATCGACATAGACCAAGAATTGGCCACATGCGTCACAGAAAGTGGTCCTTCATTGCACGAATCAGGCCTTTCCTCTAAATTTATTGAATGTAAATCGCTTTAGGTAAAATACCAAGTGGATTTTCATAGAAATACTATTATTGGAACAGCACAGAAAAGCCAACCATAGCTAATCCTTGAGAGTGAGACCAGCCCACAAGAGGTACACTTCCTGGTGCCTGAACTCGGAGACACAAGCCTATTAGCTTTGCTAAAAGCCCCAATTATCTTGATTCATCCTCAGCGTGTTCCTGGTTAGCCAGGTGTGTGATGTGCTGACTGCTGAGAAGACGCAGCGTAGATGGGAGGACAGGGAGATGTTGCTTTTTTGCACACTCTTTAAAAAACAGTAGGAATTCATGCATAAAAAGGTGGGTGGGTTGGAGGATTCTGGTTGGAGATGTTTAGCTTACGAGGCAAGCCGCTCGACCCTTGAGAGAGCCAGTGGTGGAATGTAACTAGAGTATGAATTTGAGATACTTGTGCTTGAGTATTTTCTTTTTATGCCTTTTTACTCCACTACATCTCAGAGGGAAATACTGTACTCTTTCTGCATTAGTTAATTTTCCTTTTAATACTTTAAGTACATGTTCCTGATTAGACTTTTACTTAGCAGCAGCAAAGCAGGACTTTCACTTGTAACAGTGTATTTTTACAATGTGGTATTAGTGCTTTTACTTGAGTAAAGGACCTGAATGCTTTGTCCGCCACTGCGGTGAGGAAGCCGGAGGTGACTCAAGTGAAATAAAGGGGCAAAAATTGCAACGTACCAATATAATTAGATGTGCTTACAATGCTAGTCAGCCAATCACAGCAAATCCAAAGTGCTTTGATTTGCTTTGCAGTACAAAAACGGTTACGTGTTTACTTGTGAACAGGCCCCTTGGGCGAAGTGACAGTCAAGTCGGCAGGACTTGCAACTCTGGATTCCACCCAAAAAAAAAAAAGAGAAAGCTGAAACAAGATTATGTACTTCAATCAGGCTCCGCCAAGGACACGTCACTGAGCTCAATGTCAGAACGATGCTGCTTCAAGTGCTTTGACGAGTGTCGTTGATGGACGGGGTGAAGTATAAGGAACAGCAGCAGCGGGTCTTCGGTTTGTGCTTCCAAGGGATTTTTTTTCCCCCTTAAAAACGGGTACAGCTGCCTGACTCACTCTGTGCAGGCCAAAGAAACAGCCGTCCTCTACGATACAAAAAACTGTAAAGCAGCTGGGGGAACAAGGGCATGACACGGGGCATCCAGGAAGACATTAATCCGGTTAATAAGAAGCCATTCCAGGATGATTAATTGAAGGAGGAGGGGGGAAAAAGAGAGGGGGGACAAGCAGAGAGGGTGAGCATAAGGATGTGTGAACACTGAAGAGGTTAAAAGAAAGACAGTGGTCTGTGAAGCAGGACTGAAGGAAAGGGGCGGGCAGTGATGAAAGGAGGAGAGTCCTGTGACATGAAATGTCTTTAACAGGGGTTGTCATATCCTCTTTCTTCCTCCATTCACTTTCTTTTCCATCCTCCTCTCTCCCTCTCCGAGACCCATCGGAGTGTGTTAATCTCCTTCAAGGTTGGGTAATTACTGCAAAAAACTACTTGCTCAACAGAAAGCACTCTGGTTATTATTGAGGGGCGATTGTTGATTCACCTCTTCATAATTGGGCCACTCAAATTACGTGCATGTTTCCTTCCTCTGCCTGTTTATAGCTATTAGGGGTGCTTTTCTTTCAAGTAGTAAAGGGATGGGCAGTATGGAGAAAATCAAATATCCTTATATTTTAGATTCAACTATTGGCGCTTTCTCAAGATTTTTACACAAGGAGATTTCTTTTTTTATTAAATAATCATAAGTATGTCATATGTTAATCATGTGTTAAATAATCATATTTAACACAGACCATTTTTAATCAACACCTCAAGGGTGATCTAGCAGGAAATCTTTATGGCATTTTTTTTAATTTCATTACATTTTCCAACAATATATTGGTGGTGGTGGTGAAGGGGGGCTATTTATTTATTTAGAAATGCCTGGATCGGTAATGTGGATATAATGATTGGGAAATTGGGAAAATTGGGAAAAAGCAAAACATAGCTGGAACAGTTAGAACAGTATGGTAAATTCAGACAATTGCATCACTTAACTGTAATGCAGCCTTTAAAACCAGAAAAAAAAAAACACCTACAATATTACGATATCCAAAATCTAAGTAGATATATATCACATGAATATATTATCCAGCCCTTAAGTGCACGTATGCTAAAATAATGCATGCATCAAACACTGGAGGACAGCTGAAAGCTCTGACGTGCAGGCAAGAACAAACAGCTTCTGGGAGAGTAAATTGATTTCCCCCTCATTACACCTCCTCGTTCTATTTCATTTCATTATTTTTACTTTATTTTTTTCTGAATTTTAAAAGAAGTCCCTTGAGGCACGAGCAAATATTGACAAATCACACCTGTTTGAGTCTTGAGGGAACTTAAATGGAAGGTACAGCCAGTGTCTCTGCGGTGGAAATCCCTTCTCCCAATCCACTTTGAGCCAAACTGCTGCTATCTTGTCAAATTTATTTCACTCAGCTGCAGCATGGGAATACTGGAACATCATGTGAATCGCTGCAATGAGCCGTCTCGTATTACAAAGACAAAATGCAGTGTTTTTGCAACAAGTCTTGTTTACAGAGATGCCTGGTAAGCAAGAATTTGTTTTTTTCCTACCCCTCCGAGCATACGTATATATACACACACACACACACACACACACACAAACAAGAATGCTTTGCAAAACCAGACAAGAGATTTAAGAGAAGGGCATGAGCATTGCTTGCCAACATTGTTAAAACAACATAAAATAAGTTAATACGCAGTCCTGGGTTTGTCTTGTAGCTGAATCTGCTAAATGTTAGCACTGAAAGCATGACAATAGGTTCTGACGGGGTGACACGCTTTACAGAGATTTGAGTAAACAATAGCTTCGCCGCAAATAAATGTAACGGGGAAACAGATTTAGGAATGTGCACAGGCCCAACTTGAGTTCTCTGTTCCAAATACTGTTTCAAGAGATGCTGATGCACACGATCAAAATGTGCTGAGCTCTAGAAAAGGCTCTTCTTCAGACCCTTTGGATTGCTTCATTTAGAACACAATCACTTTGTCCCATTGGTCTCATTGTAGCAAAAACTCATATTCACTTAAGTCACTCGAACTAAGCAGTTTTGGTTCAGGATGCTACTGCAGAAAGCCTCCAATCCCCTCTTGTTGTACCAGGTCCCTGCTGGACCACCAACGCAAAGTTTTCTTTAATGAGTGCGTACACACACCCTCTGAGTCCACTTCATTACGACAGCCTTGTTTTCTCGTAGGGACGCCTGACACAGCAGTACCACTGATGTCTTCCATATCCACAGCCGTAGGGCCAATAAAGAGAAGGCAATGAGAAGAGAGGAAGAGAGGGAGAGAGGTGGGAGGAGATGCAATCTGCCCTACCTAGCCTCAGCCTACACGCAGACAAAGACCGGCCGCGACTTCAAAAGAGAACGATGGGAAAAAAATTGCCAAGCTCTCAACTTTTCTCGAGATGGTCTCTACGGGTTAATTAGAACACCGCGTCCCACCTCATCTGCCTTCAAGTTGCATACGATGCATCCACACGCACAAACTTCCCTGTGCTCCAGTAACACACTCTCCACTACATACACACACACACACAAACAAATCAGGCTGCGGTTGATCTGTGCACCGGTGCCCGTGGCAAACTAACATCAAACATAATCACTGTCTGTCTGGTCTGCTCAGGCCGCCGTTCTGTCGCCTTTTCCTCTCGGCCCCTGTCCGCACTCAGGTTGGCTCAAGTCAAAACCTTGTGGTGAAAGTCAATCTGTCTCGACGCTGTAAAAACGGGCTCGGAAACCGGTAGCGAAATTGTCATCAGAGGTGCCAGGAACGGGGCGTCTTGCTGCGGTTAGATTTAACATGGCAGGGGTCGGTTTGCTCACATCGCTGGCAAGATTTCCTCTTTTTTGTGTGTGTGTGAATCCAGAGAAAGTGTTCACCTGCATACCACTCTTAAGATGTTTAAGTAAAAAAAAAACACACATATGGGGAGCATCTGTAAGCAAGAACAGGGTTCCTAAATCTTAAAGCAAATGGGATTTAAGGATCTTTAAGATTAGGTGGAATTTTATTTCATTTCTTAAATATTTATTGTTACATAAAACACGACTTTGGTGACGTTAATGCAAGAGACATTCAGTAAATTAATCCTTTTTAAAAATGACCTATCATTTTGAGAAAAAAAGATTCATAAAAATCCCATCTCCAGTGTCTGAGCATTTTTCATACTTTTGAAAGATTGATTTAAGACTTTTTAATGCAAATTAAGGCCTTATTTTTAGGTTACTGGATATAAAGACTTTTAAGGATCTGCGGGAACCATGAAAAAAGGCGGACACGCCAACTATAAGAATGACAGATTCAGAGAAGAGAACAAGAACACAGCCCCTTCTCAGCTCTGGCAATACATCACATTTATATGGGCAGAAGAGGCATTTGTGTCTCCTAAAGGACCCAAATAGGTAGAAGTGAGTGGAAGAGAGAGAGAGAATGGAAGAGAGATCAAAAAGAAATACGTTACACAGACGGAGAGAAAGAGAGCAAGGATGACAGCTGGCCGGGCACTTCATGCATCTGGCAGGGGTGACTCGTGGAGCCATAATGAAAATGCAGGGCGAGATCAGGATCAGTGTGAGCGAGGCCTCCATCCATCAAAGGATTCCCATTGAGGAAAGGAAGCTTCAGTGATAACGGGAAAATATGTGACTATTCTCAACCCCAGATGGAGCATTTCTACATTATTGTGGCTTTAACTAAAGGCGTGGCATGCTTGAGATATTACCATCGTATAGGTACATGCTTTCTGGTGTGGTATTAAATCTCAGTTTTTTATCAATGGAAGCCAAAAGTGACGGAACAACCTGCCCTTATGGGCTGTCAGGCTGGTAAGGGGCATGGGCTTTGACTTTGACAATGGCAGAGTGTGGAAGTTCACAAGTGACAACAGTTGGATGCAGGGGAGTGCCTTATCCAAGATAATACCAGTATAATTTTAATATTATATTAAAAAAATCATTTTGATAATGAAGAAAACAACTCAGGAATTTATACATGTGTCATTTATAGACCTAAGACTTTTTTTTTGTATTTGGCATTCGCTTAGATGTGTCTTTTTTGATCGATTTCGAAGAAGAGAACCCGATCAAAGGACTAACAGATCATTTTTGTTTAGTTTTTACTGAATATCTGAAGTCAAACTGTTACATTTATGTTGACATATACAACCATAACAGTTGCAATTTTATGTTATGTTTGAAATCATTAATCCAATAGTCTCTCTTTTCGTCATATCGTCAAGAATTTCCTTATCCAAAAAATATCCTGAAATATTGTGATATTACTTTTCGCCCATCCCTAGTTAAGTGTTGCCAAGAAAAGCTTCTGGTTGCCTAGAAGACTGTTTCTCTTTATGTTTTCTCCCTCCAGTTCTGGTCTTCCTGTTTACTGCATCTTTACCTCTGCTAATAAACTGCCGCTGAAGGTGGAACAGAGCTGGCTTATAGTGCAGCTTGCAAAGAATGGACCAAACACAGACCTGAGCCAGTTTCGTGCAGCACAGACAAAATATGTCCTCAGGCAGCTTCACCTGGGACACCATTGATCTGGGATGTGAAAGGCAGCAAAATACATCCTTATCCGGCAACCCAGGCTGCTGGTTGTGGTGGCACAATTTAGTCTTTCTATAGAGCATAGGGCAGGGCAATATATCAATATGATTTCAATATATCCGATCCCCAACACCTGTCTGATCTGAGCACAGTCTCCATCACTCGCTCTAATGCTAAACCACACGCACATTACGCACTGAGGTGGTATACACTATTCTTTTCACACGACAATAGCCTGCCAAAACGTCCTGTAAGCGGTCCGAAATTCTGAACTAGGGGTCAACAGATATTGGTTTTGGAACCAATATGCACTTACAATAAAAATGAAAAATCCTTCTGTCAATATTTAGAGTTTGGAATATAACAAACTTCGATACTAAAGTTTGTTTAAATGCCTTCAGCAAATGGTAAATCCAAACTGAAACATTTGATATCATGCACAGCAAATTCCCAGCAACTTTCTTTTATAAAGTCAAGTGAAAATTTAAATTGAAAATTAATTAAAAAAAAAAAAGCTTCCCAAGGTTTTACAAATTAAAAGTTCCTACCCTGCTGACATTCACTGCACTTTATGTTAATTTATTTTATCTGCAATCATTACAATAAAATGCTGATACAGATAATCGGCAAAATGACAAATATCGGCCAGTTCAATAATCTGTTTGAACCCTAGTCTGAGCCATCGAAAAAATGTTTTCACACTACAGATTTACCAAACAGTGCTTTAATTTCATCTACACCGGTACCATCTCTTTTCTTTGGACATAGTTTTGGCTGTTTGGTTTGGGGGATGTTTCACTCCTGTAAATTGGGTTTGAATCACAAGGTAGGTGTGATTCTTCCTTTCATGATTGTGCATAAATACATCCAGGTGCTTGTTACACCCCTTTATGAGGACAGTTTTATGTCAGTTGGCAGTGTAGTCATCACTTTGATAGTTTAAATAGGATGTAGCGAAGGTGCAGCGCTTGCAGCATCTGAATGAGACCTACCTTCTCTTTCCTCTGTCGGCACACCTCCTCTGCTGAGACCAAGGTTTTGTAGTAGGCGCTGCGCTCTGCTGTAAAGTGGACCTTGGACAGAGCGTTTTCTACCAGGGCCACTGACAGATTCACACCCTCGATGTGCAGCCAGCCAATGAAGTTCCCTGCTTTGTCCATGCTCTCCACTTCAACTTCCACCTGGAAGAGAAGAACAGAGAGGAGGGGAGGGAGCGGAGGAAGAAAAGAGGACGAGTTAATGTTCTGTGTCTGAGATTAGGTTTGAGATTCAATTACAGCAATGAAGTGAATGTGGAGGGTGGGGGGTGCCCTGTGAGGAGACACCACTGTTTTTAAATAGACACATCAATTGAGGCCCGTGAGCTCTGTATTGATTAGGTAGCGCGCATGCACACACACACACACACACACACACAAACACACAGATCGTGTTTCATTTGTCTGTTGCGGATTTCCCAATCAGTGGCATCTGGCTTTGGTCAGCATGGCACACATTTGTTTGTACACAAACTCCTAGTAGCCTCTTGTCTTAGTGCACATCTTCCTTGACATTTTCAATTAAGCACTAGCGTCAGTTTTTAAAAGAAGTCACTTCTGTGTCAATTAGAGATGGGACAATGTCTATTTTATTGTGGATTGGGTTAAAAAAAATTTGATTGTGATAAATTTCCATTATCGAGATAGTTGTGAACATTTTGTGTAACAGCTCCCAAAAGAGACTGCTGGGCAACCAACAATAAAAGAGACTTTCCAAAAAACAGGCTTCATTCACATCAACCTCTAAAAACACAACAGATCTAAATCGATCACTTTCATATTTCATATCAAACAGGGATGAGCGAGTACACTATAATCTGTATCTGCATTTTTATCTTCTTAACCAACAAAATTACCTGTACCTCTAATAAAAATGGACTGGGCTTAATCAGAAATGGTTGTGACTTGAACCAGTAGTGGGTGTGGCCTAAATAATGTAATTTTGAGACCGAAATGGATATGGGTTGATCAGAATATGCTATATTAATCATTTATTAGAAAACAATCTACATAACAGTCTCAGAATTGAGTACTGATATTGTACTCACACTTGTGCTTGTAAAAAGTACATTATCTGTATAGTTTTACCCAGTTCATCCAAATATTCAGCTCAACCCTAACATGGAAAGATATGACACCATTGCAGGTATTAAAAAAAGCCTGTCTTTTAAAGATAGTTTTTCAAAAAATTACCAAAAAAGAAATATCCCCATCCCCAGTATGTTTTATTGCAGTTTTAAGAGTTAAACATATGTTGATGATAGTTGCAATAATATCATAAATTGCAATTATTTCAGCCAGAATAATCATGACATGAAATTTTAATATCACCCCATGCACCATGCGTAGTGTCAATTTGCAAACACTTAAGCTCTTAAGTGTAGAAACCCCTGGGCCTGCACAAACAGCATGAGTGGCTTTAAATTAGTGTTGTGTATGCACTTCAACCTTAATTAAGACTCTAAATATTGCCATCCTACTTTTTTTGTAATGTAAATCATTTGCAATTAGTGACAGCGAAGTTGCAATTCCCTTAAGTTAACAAATGAGGGCACTGAAATGGCTCACCCTGCTGACAAAGTAGGAAAAATCTCCCAACATTTCCCACGATGGACTATAACCAAATTCTGCCTATTCAGGCTAATTATCTATTCATTGCATTTTGTTTCATAAGTGATGGACGACCGAGGAAAGGAGAGGAGAAAAAAAAAAAATCAATCGATTTTTTTTCCTACTCTAAAGCCTCAGTCAGCGAGAAAGTGAGAGGGCAGGTGTGCTGAAGAGATAGGGGGAAGTCAAGCGATTAAGACTCGGGGCTGCTTAGCCCTGCAGCCACAAGGGAAATCTGAGGGGAATTAAGTTTGTAAACTGCTCTGCCTTGTTCTCAACTAAAGTAAAAAGCTTTCATTAATGAATGCATAATCGGTTCTATTATTAAGCTCAAAACTGACAACCTCGGCATATAGCAGCGACATATATACAATATATTTCCATTTTCTGGATCCAGCTTAGATTGAGCCATCAGCAGTGTGGAAAATGACTAAAAGGTCTACAGGGTTCTGTTTAACAACACTTGTTTAAGTGGCATATTAATGCAATAATGGATAGATAGGACTTATATAGCTCTTATCTAGGTACTCAAAGACGCAAAACCCATCTGGTTACATCTACAGTTTGCATCCATGTCTACGAAAACATGGATACCCCACACATCTTTCCCCCGGCAGAACAGAAGATCCATACAATCAGCACAGGTAAAAGTTGGACACCCAAGATTAGTGTCACCAATTCAAATGTTTCCCCTTTTGTTCCTGAGTTATCACATTAAGTAATGGCCAGTGAATTGTTTTTGTAGAGCATTGTTAAGGTTAAGGATGACATTTAACTTTTTAGACCTTTGAAAAGTTTTTATAACTAGAATATGAATTGTTGTGTTATAGCCAATTGGCTTAACATTTGGCCTATGACCACCGAGTCCAAGTGGACATTTGTGCTAAATTTGAGAAAACTCCTTCAAGGCTTTCTTTAGATATTGTGTTCATTAGAAGGAGACAGGTCACAGTGACTTTTGACCACCAACATCTAAACAATTTTGACAATGACCTTGACTTTTGACTGTCAAAATCTAGATATTGCACTTACAAGAATGAGATGGACAAGCTCACAGTCACAGTGACCTTTGACCACCAAAATCTAATCAGCTCATCTTAAAGCCCAAATGGACATTTGTGCTAAATTTGAAGAAATTCCCTCAAAGCATTCTTGAGATATCTCAGTTATGAGACTGGGATGTACACATAAACAACCTGACACTTAATGCCTCCAGCCATGGCTGGGTCCCATAGCTTATGCCATTTATAAAAACGGTTGTTTTCTATCAAATAATAACCTTAGTAATAATAATTACTACTTTTCTCTAACATGTTAAAAGGTACCAGGCTCTAGGACAGGACATAAAAAAGAGCAGCCAGGACATTTGTCTACCCTCCCAGGTCCTGACCGTGATACAATCTAAGTTCACTCATACCTCATCTGCCCCTGCATAATCTGCTTTTTCTTACTCTCCCTCTCTTTTCCTCTCTGCTATCTCAGATACTCACCCCATTTTATCTCCCTTTGTCTCTAAGTGCAGAAGTGGTTACATAACTAGGCTATTAGAGCAGCACTGGTCCTCCGAGCACCCGAATGTCAAAGTGGGCGAGTGCTGGAGAAAAAAAAAAAAAAAGGCTGGAATGGCTAGAACCAACTTAACTGTCACCCACTACCACCACTGAGGCAGCGAATGCAAAACAAAAATAAAACAACACTGACAACTTAACACAACACTCACACACTAGCTGGGAAAAATGCCAATTTGGAGGGAAAATAGAAAGCTCATCTTCCGGACTAAATCCACTCGACGAGGTGTTATAAAATTTTTATGCGAAAATTAGAACAATAAAATCTGCACACTGAAAGCTCCCAAAGTGAAATCTATTGTAACCATGGCAAGCGAGTGAGAGATACGGAGATAATTCTAGCTGGCTTTGACAAGTGAGCGAAAAACTTCTGATTGCCCATTTTTAGTCTGATCAGCCTTTTGCTTGGCAGGTGAGGTCTAACAATCATTCATTAGCTGACAATCTGCAGCACAAAGTCACAGACAAAAAAAAAAAGTCATAGCATTAAAAGAAAATCATGGATCACTTGAAAAATGCCCCGTTTGCCTGTTTGCTTCCATGTTGCTGATAATTTACAATCCTTCTCAAAAAGAGAAAAAGCTCTCCAAATCACTCCAGGGATTTCAGTTTGGGTGAAGACAGCTTTTTTGAGGTCAAGGACATAATGTTTCACTCCGATCCCTTTCCTGTACACCCATATGTTTGCTCTAAGACAGTATAATTCACCTTTGGCAACGAGATAAATGTGAAACGCACAGCAGGACAAATCAGATCAATCATGCCTTAATGGGGTCAGACGTAAACATGTGACTTCCAGAGATGACAACAGAGAGAAAGAGGTACAGATACGCTACGGGGAGGGAAGTGTTTAGGTTAAATTATTGGAAACACAGAATCGTTTCGATCACAGTTAAACAAATGAGTCTGGGTTTTCCCCAGACCACTTAAAGGGGAAGTGTCATTTACCACATACTGCCAGCCTTATGGAAAGAAAATTAGCCTGCTACTGACAATGGCACAGTATGACTAGAGGGGGTGGCGTGACTGCACACAGCATTAATAATAACTAAAAGGCCTAATGTCAGATATATACATATGGTGAAGTACATGATTGGCAAACAGTAGCAATATCGACACAAAATCTGTGAAATACACGTCATATCTTTGTAGGGGAAGTTTTATACCCAGACTTGGGGAATCTTTACCATTTTTCAAGTTTCATATATGTTATTCCTATAATCTAAGACAGTAGAAAAAAAAATAGTAATTATGAACAACACTCTCCCAAATCCAAAAGTTAGAGTGCTAAAATTCAAACTTGTGAAGTCATGGGGCTGACTTTTGGAGCTGCTCCACAGTTAATTAAGAAAGATGTTCTAGATGACACTAAGAGTATACAGGTACATTTTCTGGTTCAGAAATGTGAACACTACAATTCAATAAAGTTTATTTGAGTATATAAAAAAGAAAACAAAACATGCAGTGGATCCACAAAATCAGGCTCCAATATTCTGTCTATGGGGCAGTTCCAGACTTCCAGAGATGAAATCACAAGTTTGAGACTTCTCTGGTTTCTGGCTTTGAGAGAGGGTAGCTCGTGTTCACAAATATTAATTCAACTTTCCTCGGCCATGGAAATACTATATTGGAATTCATAATTTAGACTGTATTCCCCTTTAAGTCAAACATATATGTAAATTATAAACCTTGGGTGACCAGGCTCTTGGAAGCACCATTAACTAAAATAAAAAATCCTGGCATCTCACTGGGCAGCGAGGAAGAGATGAAAGAGGCTAACAGAGAGGTCAAATGTGAAATTAAGAAGGACAAATTAATTCATAAAAAGAGAGCAGAGGCCCAGTTTTCCATTGGCAGAATTAAATCAACTTGGAGAGGCTATAAATCCATGGCAGGATTGCAGAGTAATACTTGTGTTAGGAAAATATGTCGCACTTAATATGAAAAATAGAGTGATAATAAATAGAGTTTTTTCTGTCTTTATGATTCCTTTATCACTTTTTTTGTTTTTAATCATTTCTTTGATATGATTGTTTGTTTTTTGCACTTTTGAATTTTTTTAATACATTACTTTAATCTATGATGTTGTAGTTTTTGAGTTATAACCAGGATTTGCCATATTTTTGATATTATATTCTTAGTTTGGCATTACTGCAACCCATGAGAAATTTCTCCTACATAATTTTCTCACTGTTTCCCTGATTTGCTTGGAGAAACATGCCACACCAGGTGTCAGGAGCTACTGAAGATCTGAAGGCTGAATTCCAGAGTTTTATAAATACAAACCCGTGGAATTTGAATTCCTCGTCCCTTTAAAGTAAATAGCTTTGGTCACAATGTGGAAAGGACAGGGAAGGCGGAGTGGAAACTGCTTTGAGTAGAGCCCAGATGGTTCCCAGCGGAGGCTTCCTCCGAGCCAAAATGGCTCCCGCCGGAACACAAATGGGCTCTGGTAATCTCATAAACGCTGGGATTGTGTCGACACAGTGGACGGAAAAGAGGAAAAAGGCGAAATACGCATACACACTAAGCCATGCGCGTGTGCGTGCTAGCACATACACATGTGCAGTCATTCACAAGTACAAAAGACAAAGCTATTTGCTACCATTGAAGTGAAACCTGGCCCGAGGGCATGTTTTAAAACTGCAGCAGATTTAATTCACTTAGCTGTTTGAAAGAGAACAAAAAAAAAAATGAGCCACCTCGCGGTTGTATGCAAGCGCAGTTTGCATCTATGTCTGCCCAGACTTATATATGTAGTGAAGACTTTGAAGGAACTGAAGTAAAAGGTATTGCATGTATTTTTTTTGCCATTACATTACAAACAAACATGCTGTATTAAATTAGAGACCATTTTTACAGAGTACTGCAAAGAGCTTTGTCACTTGGTGCAACAACAATCACCTGTACTCAATATAAGCAAGAGCCTGTGGTGGACTACCAGAGGAACAGGACGGAGCACAACATGAAGCAATGAAAGTTGACGATACTTCAAATATGAATGTTGCTGAAAAGAAGCTACAAATTCTAAAACGAGGATGTTTCACACGCATCCTCAACACAGCAGCGCAAAAGATCTATACAACTAGCACAGGTCCGCACCAAAGATGAGTGTCAACAATTCAGTTTCCTAACAAATGTCTCCCGTTCTGTTCCTGAGTTATGCTGCTGAGCAATGGCCAAAGAGTAATTATGTAAAACATTATGATACTCCAACATGTTATCCAATTAAATATTTTTGTAAAATTTTGTATCAATTAGTGTTTTTTTTGGTCAAAAATGACATGATTTTGAGAACCAAGCTTAAATCAGTTCATTTTGGATACTAAGTGGATGTTTGTGCCCAAGTTGCAATTCCTCAAGATTTTGTAATTCATGAAAATGGGACAGACATGACGTCACAATAACCTTGACATTTGACCACCAAATTCTAATCAGTTCACTGTGGAGTCCAAGTGGACGTTTGTGCCAAATATGAAGAAATTCTTTCAAGGCTTTTCTGAGAAACAACATGTCAAATCTCGCATATAATCCCTCTGTCTACAGGCGTTGCCAGCACAGAGTCATAAAAAGACGTAAGTAACACACCATGTCAGAGCCAAACCCTGCACTAAAAGAAATTAAAGAACATGGAGAGCTGGCAGTCTAAAAATTGGCAAGCAATGGAAACCCTTCTACATACAGTAAATAAAAAAGGTTACAGAGAACAGAGTGTGTCCACTCACATGTCCAACCCATTCCAAGACCCTAATGAGGTCCAACCTGGCACACAAGTTAGAAGCCCAATTCAAGTATTGCTTTATGCATATATTATGTGTTTTGCATCCTCTTGTAGAGTAAAAAGAAGCAGGCTATATACATAATGCAAAGCACAGAGGACATTAACCTGTCAGTCAGCGTTTTCAATCATCGCTGACGGTAACTCTGCTGCTATTTAAATCTGAGTTTTACTGCATATTCCAATTACTGAGATCACAGTTATCACCATAGAGATTTAAGTTTGCATGAGTCAAATTACCAGTCCTGGTCGTAAAAGTTTAAAGGCAGAGACGGGGGCAAGCATAGCATTTGTTCAGAGTGTACTACAGGCTGCTGGCGTGTGAGTGAGTAGTGTGAGAAAGTGTGTGTGTGTGTGTGTGTGTGTGTGTGTGTGTGTGTGTGTGTGTGTGTGTGTGTAGATACTGTCAACCTTGCAATGTGCAGATGCAAGCAGTGAACACCAGGAAAACAGACTGGCAGGTGGAGACGTTTTGGCATGTCTTCATTCATTCTCATTAAGCAACAAGGAGGCGGCTGCTTTTATGGCTACTGTACTCCACTTAGCTTGGCTCTCTCAAGTCTCTGTGAGCCCTGTGTGCATAAAATCAAATCAAAGCGAAAATATCAATAGTTTTTAAGCAGCAAGTCAAATGATGCAGGAGATCATATTTATGTGGGCGTGTTTGTGCCTTCATTAGTGTATTTAAGTGTTAAGGGATTAAAGAAGTGCTTCACTGCTGGAAAGATGGTCTTTACTTAAAACTAGGCTGTCTATGCAGTGAAAAGACAAACATATTTGAGATTGGTGCTAAATGACCAGAGAAAACAGATAAAAAGTGCTGCCGCAATCGCTTTCATTCAAGGGGTAGAAAACCTACAATTACCAGAAGGCACTGCGCCACACCGCACCAATTAACACTCCTGCTGGTGGATGCATAATATGAGCTTTGACACAGGAAACAATATGGCAGGCAAACAATGCGGTTCAGTTCTCTCGCTCTCTTCTGCAGCTCTCTGCCTCTCACGGAAACACACACACACACACACACACAAAGCAGGGCTTTTGTCGGGCTCCAGACCATAACATTTTGCTACCATGGAGCACTACTGCAAAATACTATTAATATATGAACTGGAGAGGTGCTGGTTTGTTTCCAGCTTACAGTGAATTAATCAGCTAGTTTAACAGCGCTGCAGTAACAGTCTAACTTAAGTGGCTGTGGTGTGAGCAGGTGAGGCATGTGCCTTGTATTGGCAGAGCTCTGATTATGACTGTTCAGTCACATTTTGTGACCACGGAGAACCAGTGCAACTTGGAAGTTTTTGCAAGGTATGAACTTGAGAGCAGGTTTTTTTTTTGTTTTCAGCTCGCAGTGGATGAATCCTGACAGTTAAAGGTACTTCGGTATCTGTTTCACTGTCTGCTAATACTAACATCCAACTGTTGACCGGAGGCTTCAAGTCCACAGCAAATACATAAACACCTCCAGCCAAGGACCAGCCAGGTCCTTCAAAATAAAAGCACCACAGCTCCTGCTCTGATTTATTTAATTATTACAATACTTCCATTATAAAAGTAACCTCCTAATAACTGTATTTTATTATTATAAAAGTAGTGTATTCAGCTTTATTATAAAACAGTAGCTACTTTAGTCAATTTTATTATAAATGTAGTTCATTCAATAATTTAGTATTTTAGTAGTTAACATTGGTTTAAAGGACATTTAAAAAAAACTGAGATATAGATCATATATCACGATATAGCCTTAAAATATTGTGGTATTATTTTAAATCCATAATACTGGTAATTGGAGGTGTGTATACCACATTTCATTTAAACAGACTTCCAGCATTGTTATGATACAAAGTTGGTTGAAAATTGGAAAAGTACTATTACATTAGTGTTCATTGCATTAATTATTCTGGATGTGCGTAAATGTATCGTATATCAGCGCACTTGACGGATATGAGTATGTAAGTGGAGGCCACAGTAACTTGTAACCGAGACTACCAGCGTCAGCTTTATTTCTCTCCATCTTCGTCATACTATCTACTCATCTCACTCATCACCATGACTCAGAGAAAACAAATAAGACACGCAGATAGACAGACAAAAAAAAAAAGGTCAAAAATAAAAAGAAAGATTCTCGAGTCACTCCCACCTACAGCCCTTTGCTCATCCAGCAGAATAAGCCATTCATCAAAGTGAGCCTTGGAGAAGATTGAAGGAGTGATGTGGAGGTGTGCAGCGTACGTGTGTATGTGCTTCTTTCTGTGCTGGGGAAAAGAGATCAAACCTCCTCTACGCAATGACTGATCCTAAGTCTTAGACTGAGGTGCAAAGTGGGGAGAACAGGAGAAAAAAAAAAAGGAGGAGAGCAATCAGATAGTCTTTATACCTTAATTCAAATTCTTGGCCTTCCCTGTTCACTTAAAAAAATCAATGGCTCTGGACACTTAATTCAGAGTCATGAATGTTGCATGAAAAGGACGGCTTGTCCTTTTCATGAGCACATGTGGATTTGAGCAGAAAAAGCTGAGCGCTGACGGGTCAGCCTCGCTGCTCGGAGACCAGTCTTGCGTGAAAACTCCATTTGGGGGTATGAACGGCCCCATCCAACAAAAGTCCATCATCTCTCAATATTGCCCTTCGTGCTGGCTTAAATTAATCATTTTTTTTCTAAGTGGACACACAGAGTTCCTTTCAATGATACATTTGTACCCCCAAGCAAGACGTACGTCCGCGCCTTTGATCAATTTTCGACCAAAAATCAATATCTCTTGAAGGTGAGCGGAAATAATTAGTCAAAGCTAAATTGCAAACTGAATCGAACTGTCCAGGACGACGGATGAGCAGGGAGCAAAATAAATAACAGACAACTACCACTAGGTAATAAATAGACTATTAGTGTGACAGAGTTGCTACAAGGCATGACAGCTATGTGAAAGGGAACTTGCTATGCTCCGAAGTGATCCTGCAGTGTGTGTGTGGTGATAGGTATGTAATTGTTTGCTTGCCAGAGAGCAGGAATAACATCTCGGTACCGCTGTTGCTTTATAAATTTTTTTTAAGGGCACTGACAGCGTGGACAGTGTTAACCAGGAAGAAAATGAGGCGGCATCCTAATGTGTGTGTCTGGGTAATCTTTGCTCACAAAATGAGGAAAGATAAGAAAAAATGACAAGCTGCTAAAAAGTAAACACCCAGAAGCTGTTTACGTAGAAGTCAAGAGTGCTGTCATTCGGTCTGAAACACACACACACACATTGGCCACATGCACTGCCACTGCGTGTCACCCTCTAAAAATCTTCCCACAGCCCGTTATCAATAGTGCATGTCCATTACTAAGGTCCATAAACTGCTGTTAATGGAACCGGGTAGCACAGCACGGCCAGAAAACGGGGGCATATCCCTCAGATACAAACTAGCCAGTGGATTTTTCATGTGTAGTTACATTCACGTAACACTAATAAAGAAACCTGACTAACAAAAGACCTGTCGTTCTCAAGTGCTTTACCTCACACCAGGCATGCAAAATGGCTTAATGCATTCGCATGTCATTGCGGTTGAATCAAGAGAGGAAAAGACCAGTCGGTTCTGGGAGAAATCTATAAATATAGATCACTTATAAAAAAAAAATTAAAAAAACTGTGAGAGAGATACAGGGAGGTAAAGAGAGAGAAAGAGAATAAATGAATGAATTAAACAAACTGCTATTGATCCCTTAATGGCATAGATCAGGCAGGGATGTAAATAGTGTGTTAATGGGGCTTGTAATTTAAAAAAAAAATCCTCACATGGGGAGAACAGATGCAGCGAGTATTAAAGAGAGGCGAACATGACCCGTGCAGCCCCCAATACAAAAAGGGAACGAGGGGCAGAGAGGGCGAAAGAGGTCACCGGTTATCGAACGGTGGTAAAATGTGGGTAGTGAAACTCGTCCTGATTTTATTGACACCAGCTAAAATGACTGACCTATTTTTCAGTTTTCAAACACATATGAGAAATCAGTGAGTCTTTTTCAGTGTACTATTCAAAGACACTGGGTGATCTCGAAAGAAAAAGACAATAGAAGGCATGTCAGAGGCTAAAAACATTCCCTCAAGCAGATAAAATATGGAACAGTATGTCTGCTGGCATTTTAATTTTTTGTTCGCAATGGGATTTCCTTTATCACAACATCCACACAAAACATATTCAAAAAACCTGGAGGAGATGGACTACAATATCAGCAACACCAAGCCAGCGGGACTTTTAGAATGAAAAAAGGTTGGATGAGGTGAAGCTTCCCCGCCGGCAATCCTAAGCCGGTAGGATGCCCGTGTGTGTGTGTGTGTGTGTGTGTGTGTGCAGGGTTATTGACCGCCCCTGCTTTGGCGAGCTAGCAGCACAGCTAAGCTCTAGGCCAAGGGCCAAACCTCTGGCACCAATTCCAAACTAGGTTGGTTCATTAACTATCGGACCACGGAGTCAGGACAGACGGCTATTTGTCACATGTTGATCGAGTTAAGCCCAGGAAGGGGAGGTTGTAAAATATGCTGGGAAAGCCGTTCGGCATTACGTCTGAGGGAGTGTTTCTAAAACATCCTGAAGACGAGGGTAAGCAGATAATGGTAAGAAAAATAAAAGGAGCAAAAGTGAGAGGGTTTGTCTTAACAAGAGCTTCAAACAACTGGTTACACTTTAAGTTCACCTATTTAGCATTTGAATTAGTTTAGTGTATTTCAGTTGTTTTGTAACTTAATCAACTCAAATACACACAAGAAAAAAAATATTAAGAGTAATTAGTCATTACTTATGAAGAAAAAAGAAGCCAAAGCAAAAACACTGTGTGTGTGTGTGTGTGTGTGTGTATTTATTTTTTTGGCTTTTGGAGGATTTTGTTAAAATGTTACAAAATTGTAACAGCATTTATGATTTAACAACAATAAAAATATGTATCTTAACAATGGGCCTTTTGTGTGAATAAGTGTAACACATCAAAACCCACTGAAACAAATCCCTCCTCATCGTGTGTATACTTTTAAAAAATTTCAATCACTTAAGTTCTTCAGAATGAAGAGTGAAAAAAACAATACAGGTGAAATAAATTCAGTCTTTTGGACTAATTTAACTAAAATTAGTTAAATTAGTCCAAAAGAGTGAGCTGGGGGGTCAGTGGTATATAACAATGCTATTTTGAACTTAGAATGTGGTACTTCTTACAGTATTACAATTTTCCAGCCAAAAATGTCGCTATAATACAGTTCTGGGGTGTTAGAATATGGGTATGGAATGTCTACAGTCGGTCAAGAGTAGAAAGTTTGAAACTGATGTTGCTAATTTCCCAATTTTGGGCCTTAGAACTTCACATCTGTCATCTACCATTTATTGAATATTTATATGGAGACTCAAAGTGTTGCTTTACAACTTTACATTGTTTAAGAGCAACAAATAAGTAGAAATGGAGGTCAAAGCTCATGTTCAAAAAACAGAAAAAGGAAGCTCTCTGTTTACAGCATGGTGTAAGGTGAGGGTTGTCCTCACCTCAGCGGGACATTGCTGTCCGGAGAGCTCTCTGCAGAGCTGAAGTGTGTCTCAATCTGGCTGTCTGAACAACTTGGCGACAGAAGGGCACATCTTCACATACCCACAGTCTACAGATATGGCAGCAGTTGCACTGAGGGAATCTTCAACTGGCACTACAGCAAACTAACTAGAGCACCCTCCAGTCTTGTAGGATTTGAATGCTTGTACACCTTTTTTTTTTTTTTTAATTTGAGGACAAGCAGTTGCACTTGGCTAGCTTGGTTGTTATACAAACTCCAGCCTCTTATTGGAAAAACATCAAAATCCTGTAGGAATTAAACACTGTTTTTTCAAGAGTTTTATCCAGTGAGTGCTGGCGGCAATGGAACAATAGCATGCACACTGAACAGGAGTGTGTTTGTAAGGGGGCCTTTGTGTGTACAGACACTTCCAGGGTGATCAATGTGACTGAGGGGGTCCCATGCATCATTGTCAGTGGCAGGCTGCTGTCTGTCGGTGGCAGGGTGGGGAAAAGTCAAACGGCTTCTCTAATGGCCGGGGCCATTAACGGTCAGGCAAACAAGCATGATCCCCACCATTAAACCTGCCTGTTGCCCATTAATGAGTTTTTCTTTTATCAATAGATAATTGATGTTTGCCCTGTATCGCTGTTCTGACGAAACAGGTGAATAAAGGGAAGTTGGTGGAGAGGGTGAAGGCAGAGAGATGGAGAAGCAGGCTGAAAGAGTCAGATGTGCTTCCAGGTAATGCAGGTGGTAGACAACATGATCTGGCATTGTTACCTGCAGGTCCTTTTGAATCTGTTTGTATATCCTGGAATCACTCGCCTCTCAAGCAGAGATCAAACTATGTTCGCTCCATGTGTCATGGGGGAACTGCAGGGAAAAGGCGCCAGCAGCAGAAAATGATATGAGAAATTAGCTGTGGTCCTCTTTAGTAAGAGCCGAGATGCTGACCCATGATACATTGGGCCAGTGGTTCCCAATTGGCGAGTTGCGGCCCAAAAAGTAGGTCACAGAACCATTCTGAATGGACCGCAAGTGGTTTGTGAACGTCATGTTTGTAAAAAAAACACACTTTATTGTGTAGTTCAGTGAATTTTTAGCAAAGAGGTTTTACTTTGAAGAGCTGTTTGTTATTCTAGCAATATGTTTTATTTCTTTGTGTCCTGAGCCAACGTGTTTACAATTTAAGTCTAACTGAGTGTGTGGTAATTTATCAAATGTGTCAACCTTGAACTAATCCCTAAGGAGAAATCTGGACCCTGTAACTGGACCAGTATGGAGCCACTGCATGAGGCCATCTCCAACAGGCATAAACGCAACTGTTACTGCCAAATGTATTGACGTTTACCATGGTGATTCCTTTGTTTCTGTTTTTAAGACAACTCTGATGCCATTTTGCTTTCATAACAAGGCAAAACAAAGACGTCTTTGGCTAAATTTGAAGTATTTTAAGAAAGCTGGATGAGTTGGGGAGCTTTTATGGACAATTCCTCCATGACTTTAATTTTTTATTAAAACAACATTATGCAGCTTTTTAACCTTAAAATAACAACTTCAGCTTCATTTAGACAGTGCACTGTCTTGCCAAAAATGCCTGTTCCTTCACAATGTAACTTCGGTGAGCAAGTCACAACACTTAGGCGTAACCAAAGACGCTCTATAACAGAATGTAACACATTACAAGCTGCGCCAATGGTATGAAATAGTATACTTTTCCAGTTTCCTAAATGGACTGGGTCTAGTTTCCCCTCATCCCCCTGCTTCGTTTGGAAGTGTTGTGGATGGATGAAAGCAGATTCAAACAATACAATACTATATCAAGCATAAATTTAATGTTTGTTCCTGATTCTGACCCACAATCTTATCTGCTAGCTTAATATCTGATATCAACCCAGTGCAAGATTATATCAGTCCAATAACATTCTCCTTTCCCCCTCGAAAACAGTAAAATAATAACCATAAGAGTATTATTAAGCAAATGAGTTCCATTAGGGTTTTTAATTTTGATTTGTGGTTCAACATATAAGTCTATTTAAATGGCTGTTATGTGGTTGAAAAAGCACTGCGGTAAAATCAAGCTGATGGTTAAGAGAGGAGAGATTCTGTGTTGTAAGATCTCCTGAAAGTGTGTTGTAGAGACAGAGAAAGGTCTCGAACAAAGTAAATGTCTTTCTGAAAAATGCCAGTTTAGTGTCAGAATGATTTAGAAGATATGTGGCAATCCTACAGGCGCAATTTGCATTTAAGACAGTGACGTACAATCCTGAAACTTTAGAAGCACCAAATCAAAAAAATATCAGTTCTCACATAGTGTGTTCGAATAGACTCAATATCAACTTTTGTTGGGTCTATATCATATTTCACAAACATTGTCTTAAGGCAACACCTTTTAGACTCTTAATGTAATGCATACAACACTGACAAGTCTACATGGTCTGTATTCTGATTCAGACTACAGAGGATTTGTTAGTAATGAGCGAATTCAACAGACAAGATTCGTTGTCGAGTTTGACAACTAAAATAAAACTTTCACTCATTGGTCTCTGCAATCATTGGGGCCCATCTTCCGTCTGTCTCACCTCAGAAAGGGAAGAAAAGCTAAATAATTCAAGCTATAATTATTCAAGTCCACGGTATAGTTCAAACTACAGCCAGCATTGAGGAAAAGTAATACCGAAAGAGTTATACATGGGTAGAGCAGTCTTTTCAAAGGAGGGCTTTGAAAGACTTATGAAGCCTTCACAGAAAAGGAGTAAGAGCAAAGATGTAGTGAGAGAAAAAGCAGAGGTCAATAGTGAGTCGATCAGAGCTGTTGTCCTCTGCGGATGACCTACAGTAGACCACCAAACTAAAGCAATAAATTATGGAGAGCTCTCCTGCTGGGGGGTTTTAGGACCGCGCTAGGCATTTTAAGTGGCGGATTGTCAAAACAAATCCGTCCCTTTGCTGGTGACATACAATCTGAAACAACTGAGTGACTTTGCATCCTTTTATAATCTGGAAGCTGTTTGCTGAGAGTGGGAGAACTATCCATTAAAGTCAATGAGCTGGTGAATTTAACCATTATAGTCCAAGATTACAGCTTGGAAGGTATTTTCAGCATTGATCAGAGTCAGTTGTAGCCCATTAAAAAGTACACATGAACAGGGTCATGCTGAATCGTATGAAAAGGAAATTGACTCTGGTCGGAACCTGCAGGCCTTTGTGATGCTCACTGACCTTCGTGATCTCACTTCTCCCCCAAAGCCACAACATGTACAACAATTAGACACCATAGGGGGTTGACAAGTACCGACACAATGAAAGGGTCAGCTGCATCGAGTGATGCAACACCTCTGGCGATGTAGTGACCGGCTACATTCAGCATCAGTCTCTCTCTATGTGCCCGAATGGATCAATAGTGTTGTGAGAAAGCTTGATCCTTCAACTTAACACACTGTGCCTTACTAAGGCCTCTCATCTGAGTCGATTAGCTGGACCCCCAGACCCCAGTCCTGTGATCTCCCATTAAATCAACACTATGGCAACATGGTTAAGGAGATTTGATGGGACAATGGGTACAAAGTGGGGACGTGACAAGAACTGATACTTCAGTTCTAAATCAATTCAAAAATTCTGAAAATGTGGCGGTACTTGTTTTTCTCAACTGTTGAGATGCAATTCTGTTGTACCTGATGGAACAGCATAAACACTTACATGTGTTCTATTCTGCCATTAAATGCCAAAGGAAGACGAACGCCAAATATGGAAGAACGGCAAACAATACATCGCAGATGAGGACAAGAGCAGCTGCAGCAGCATTCGACAATTTGAAAAGAGAAGCATACTTTTAAAATTCGTATAATGGAAGTACCAAGTATTCACACAATGCTACAAATGCCAGCTGTATGATGAGGCCCTGAGCGTCTATTCTGCGCTGAGGTCTGCACGTTTGGGTTTTTTTTTTTTGGTCACCAAAAGTTTAAAGATGGTTAACTTTTGGTTTAAAAGCTGTGCTCCTTAACGTCACTTTTTAATCAGTCGACCAATCACAGTGAAGGAGAGGTGGGACAAATATCCTACAACAAACACCAACCGTCACATCTTTCATGTCCAAGTGCTGAGCAACAACAACAATGGAGGAGAAATTTGTTAATATACTATAGGCTGTGGCTTTCAGTGGGGGCGGATGTTCAAGAACATGTGTTTTATTGTGTTTTATTGTGTATCCAATTGGATATCAAGAATCGTGTAATTTATCTGGTATAGATTACTACATTTCTGGTATCGTGACATGCAAGTACAATATTTTGTGTATCTGGGAAGTGTCAAAAAAGAAAAACTGCAAGAGTCGACAGACCCAATCATGCCAAACCTGTAGTTAAATTAGCTTATAGATCCTTTGTTACCTGGATGACAGAACAGAACAGCCCTCACACAGTAAGAGGTAGCTGAGCAAGAGCAAGACTCTGCACTGGGCCTTAGAAGCCTGGTTATTAAAATCAATAACAGCAATAACTACAATCCATCTCATTTTTAAGAGAGGGGCGACATGGCATGCCGGTCGATGAATATTGAGCTACATTTGTAATATTACTAATATCATATAATTCCCCTTAACTGGGCGGTGTGAGGGTACAGGTGGGAAAACACAAATTGAACTGGGGTCCAAGCTATTGAACGGCTGTTAAAAACAAATGTCACACAGCTCTGTGAAAGTTATTACTTTGAAACAGTTTCATTTTTTGTCAACACAACCTGGCTATACTAACGATCTGAATGGAAACCAAAGTGAGGAAAACCTCAAAATTAATTGCAGCTCTGGACACGTTGGAATGGACACTGTAATTTGATTCTTAAGCATTTTTAACTTAGTTCCCGGAGGTGCATTGTGTTGTGGGATGAGACACCCAGCTTCTCTCGGCCTTAGGGTATTGGAAAGCAATGAGAGCTAAGAGTCCAAATCTTCAAATCGCTGCCTGAAGCAGTGAATGCTTGGTGGGAGCAGTCAAGCCACATTGAGCACATTCAGGGGTGGTCAAAATGATTGGAGAGGGCATTAAGCCACATTACCTCTCAAGATGACAGCATTGCTTTCCCACATATCCATTTACACATATACCTTGGAGTGCATAACCAATAAAGCCTGGCCATTATTTTGCAATCACTGAGCAGTACAGCAGCAACAAAGAGGAAACAATGACATGTTTCCACTACCAATTTTGAGCACTGCCTCCGTTTAAGAGCAGATATTTTCCTGTTACAGGGAGAATGCAAGTAAAAAGGATGGTTTGGACCTTTTTAAGAGGGGTTGTGTGCAGTACTTATCCATTTTCAGTGTATTGCCTACAGTAAATGAGCATCTATGGGACCTGTCGGCAGTCCACTTCACAACCCAAAGGGCTTAAAGGATCCTTTGCCAATGCCTTGGTGCCAGACACCACACAATACCGCAAAAGGTCATATGTAGGGGTAAACAGATTATTGAGGCCGATATTTGGCATGTTGTCAATTATCTGTATAGGCGTTAAACGCCAATAAAATTAATTAATTAAAAAGTCCTAAGAGACTGGCCGCATTGGAGGAACTTTTACTTTGTAAAACCTCACGGAGCAATTTTTATTTATTCATTTTTTTAAGTTGTAGGGCATTTGCTGTATACGGTTTTAGAAAGATTTTCAAAACCCTAAACTTGTCATGTTTCTCAGGCCTTTCCCGAACATTAAGGAGCTTATTTGGTCTGCATATGTGTTTTTATGTGGCCGATGTGTGTCAAGTGTTCTGACATTTATATTCCATATGAATGTCAGAACCCAAGATTTCCCAGCAGAACACTGCTTTGTAACAAGATTATGAATGTTTTTCACTTCACCTACAAGTGCTTTTAATGTTTTGGCTGATCGAATCTTTCAGCATGCCTTTTTTTATATATATAGTGCGAAACAATGGTTGCTATGTATTATTATTAAGGCTGTCAAATGATTAATTGTTTTAATCACAGAATTTCAACAGTTAATTGTGATTAATCTCATTTTTTAATTACAGGGTTTCAACTTCAACAATTCTTACCAGGCTGTCTTAATTAAGATTGAAATAAAAAAACTGCAAAAACTGCACTGAACAAGCCTAAAGTGGGCATGTCTGTAAAGGGGAGACTCATGGGTACCCCAGAACCCATTTTCATTAAGATATCTGATGGTCATGAGATTTTTTACTTCCAAAACTTAGCCTAACTTTGCAGTATGACTTAGCTCCCTTCCTGAAAAGCTAGCATGGCATGGATTGTACTACTGGATTTAACAGGTCTTCTAGTTTCAGTTTCACTCTAGCTTTAAAATTCAGCCCTGTAAAGCTTCTTTAAGACACCAAAAAAATATCCCGAATCTCACTTAACTGTATAAAAAGTGTCTCTTTGAATGCAGTTACCATATTGATGGAGAAAGAAAACAACTAAGTAACTGCCTCCACTGTCTGGACTTATTAGCATGATGTAGCTTACATGGAAAATGGCTCACACTTCTTCAAACATTTTCTGTTAACTTTTCCCATATAAATGGAGTTTATGACTGCACGGGTGGTACCACGTGAAAATGGAAGGCAGGAATCTGTACCTGTCTGCCCTGTCAAAACTCTCTACAGTGATAGCCACCACACGAGCAGCTGTTTCTTCACTCATGCTCCACTCGCCACAGCTTTATGAATCAATTTAAGATTTCATAATGAAATTTTAAATATTTATGATTCAGAGGCTGCAATGACCAAACTACAGTGGGGCGCCATAGATAGCTCTGTGTAGTGAAAACAG
This sequence comes from Plectropomus leopardus, assembly GCF_008729295.1. Lineage (NCBI taxonomy): Eukaryota > Metazoa > Chordata > Actinopteri > Perciformes > Serranidae > Plectropomus > Plectropomus leopardus. The sequence goes on from NC_056484.1 coordinate 8,162,993, forward strand.
CGGGATTATATGATTCCGTACTATGCATTTCAGTGAAATGACCATTTCCATCAAAATAAGCGTGTATATGCAGGTTTTTTAACACAGGAATAGCCACTGGCTTACCGAATCTACTTGAATTTTCATATAATCAAATTTAATTTTGAGTAAGAGGTGTTTAAAAATATTGTAAAATATTGATAAAAAACAAAATGAGATGAAACTGTATTGCAGATGAGGGTAAAAAAAAATCCGTAGCAATGTGAAAAATATTTCTACATGTCCTGGCATTGTGGCCATGTTATTTGGACTTCAATGACCTCAGGGGGGGTGAAAGCGAGAAGGGCGCGGGACAATCATGGCCAGGCCATCATCATTTGTCTCCACCTCCTTTTCTATCCTCTTTCACCAGTTGACACGGCAAATGGCATAGCCAGCCTGTGTCACTCAAAAAGCCATTTCTGTCCTCCCAGACCCTGCCTGTGCTGACAGAGTGAGAGAATGAGGGAGGGAAAAAAGAGGGAGGAAAAGAGCCGACAGAGGCATTTTTCAACATGGCTTTTTGTCAATTTCTGTGTGCTTGTCAAAACGAGAGGCAGAGCCTGGTTGCTAGGCTGGTTGGAGAGTTGTTAGGCAGGGGTTCAAGTTTGAGTGTGGGAAAAGTGGTGGAGACGAGCCACTGAAGAGGCACTCTATCCGTGTTGCTATAAACTAGTAGTATCGTAAAGAGTCGAGATTGCAGGTTGGAGGCCGCCAGGAGTTCTATAGACGGGAAGATATTCAGACTCTAACTCCATTTATTCTTGTTCAACATGTAATTTTTAAAGGGAAGGTATAAAAGAACAAATACAGGAGTCGAGAAGAATATGCCTCCTGGTTTTACGAGGAAAACTATGTTGTCACTTGAGTGACAACTATGAGGTACACTAAGAGAGTATATTATAAAATGAATCTTTCATGCTAACAGTTAGTCAGAGATCCTATGATGGGAAATGATGATCTGACCCCAGTCAGGGGTATAGAAGATAAAAAAAAAACAACCTCAAGATAAATTATCGTATAATCATCCTTCAATTTTGGCAATCCATTTCAACCTCTCTGCAACTTCAATCACGTAAATGGCAACTGACGATCACCAAATGATAGAGTGGATTGAGATGGGTGGAGGTGGTATGTAGTTGTGTGTGTGGGTGTGTGTGTGTGAGAGAAAGAAATGAGACGGTGGGACTGATTGAATCAAGTCATGCCTATTTAGGAGTCATGCAGTTAGTCTGTTGCTGGACTGCAAATGACAATTCATTGGCAAATATGATTTGCCCTCTATTTTCTCTCTTCAAATGCAATGCAATTTGACCAGTCTGACTACAATAGTACCAGCCCATGGTGGTCAATCTAATCAATGTAGCATCAAGTTAAAGGAATTACAGCACCTGTGCTTGGTTAGAATGCCCACCTTTAAAAACACATTACGTTACTATGAGTGCAACAATCCATTGACCTATAAAAATGTCTATTCAATGATGAGTGATCCAACAGAGTGATGAAGGACTGAGTCATAGGATTCACTAGAAATGAGTTAGCATTTTCACACTCCAGATCCCTTATCTTGAAGCCAATCTTTTTTTGAGTGGGTTTTTGGTTAGCTGGCTGAAGGTCTGAGATAAGCATTAGTTTAAAAGAATTTAATGAATTTTGAAGCCTTTACATCTCTTACAAAAGGTGGTTGCTAACAAGTGGCAAAGACTACACAACATCATCATGCCAAACTTGGCTTTACAGCCCCATTGTGGTGGCAACGTTGAAGTCTTGCAACCCTAGTTGAAGTCTTGCAACGTCAGCTTTTAACATTTGGCAATTGCATTTACATTCAAAAATTATAAACATGGCATTTACTTGTGAAGATTTTCTCGCTGAACAAAACATTTAAGTATCGGAAAATTGTGTTTGTAAGCTTATTTGATGCAGTTATCCAAAATCCAATAGGACATTCCTTCTTGCTTTTTGATGAGGAAACCAGGGTAACACTAACTTTGTCGTCGGCCTATAGAGAAACGTCATCCCTGCAGCACTCAATATCATTGATGCAAAGTGAAAACATCGTTCCATATAATCAGCCTTCAGAGACGCTGTTATTCTTTGTCACTGTCAAACAGTGCCAGGCAGATAATGGCAAACAGCCAAGAAAAAGACAATAAGAACATCTACTCCCCTCTTTAGATTAAATCAGCAGTGTGGACATTTTTGGGATTTCAGTGTGTCAACAGACAGAGCACATGCCATATACAAACCATGCTGTTACAAGATTAAAATACTCAAGAAACATGATAAACCTGGCCAGCCATCTCACTCTGCTAACTTGCTGCCCTCGCTACAACAACAGTAGTCACTCTGTATAAACAATGTTAGGCTGAAAAATGTGCATGCAGGCGGAAATTTAACTTTGATGTTCTGTTTGGAAATGCATTATCTGAAACCAATGAAGACTAAAAAGAAGTATAAATACCACATCTGATCAGTTAACTTATGAGCAGAGAAAATATCAGCATGCTTGGCAAATTTCTGGAATGTAGAGGTGCTTGAGCTAATAATGGTGACCAGCAAAGAAAACCTTATTTATTGAACTGAATTTTATACTTTTGTCAAATGTTCCTATGGTCATGTTTTATGTGTTAGTCGTGTCATTTTAAAGTAAACTTTTCTCCACTTTATTCTTTGATTTTTTTTTCTTTTATGGCCGAGAGCAAAAAAAAAATAAAGGGGTAGCCGCTTCTTCTGTAACCAACTGTGTTAAATGGGCATATGATATCATCTCATATCAGCTGCAGGCCCCTGAGCTGAATCAAATTAAAATCATAATGTGGCAGTCTTTATGATATCAGCAAATATCCTGTCATTGTCCAAAGGGTTAACATATCAACACCATGATGAAACTGGTGATTAACACCAAACCACACTCCTGACCATACTACACAAAAGACTTCCTGTGTTGCGTTATACTTGTTAAAAATAACTATGTCCACAGAAAGGCAAGTTTTCTTCTATGCTTCACTGTTAATATTTGAAGTGAGCCTCCAGCCCCACAACAAAGTTTCAAATATGACACCTTCAGTTTGTTATCACTTTTCTCTGTCACTTTGTTCAAATCATCCCTTTCCTGTGTTTCCTCCTGCCATTTGGGGAAAAGGAAAGAAAAAAAAATCAGTGTCAAAAACAAGACTGGGCCTCAAAACACCTCCATAATGAGGAGACAAGGGAGTGAAATGGGGCTAGCATTTGTGGAATGAGATTGAGAGCAAGAGATAAGAGGGAGACAGAGAGAGGGAGGGAGAGAAAGAGACAGAGAGAGAGAAGTGAATGTGGAAAAGCGAGGGATGGGAGGAGGAAGACAGAGTAAACTTAGAAGAGGCCACAAGTGACGAAAGAGTGTTGAAGGCGCAAGTTGTTTTTTTCTCTTCCCCACTCCTCCTCCTTTTTCTGCCCCACAAGACTACGGAAACGCAGATGCTGTTAATCAGTGCTACCTCAGAGAGGACATGCTCTGACTAGAGAATCAGCACAGAGAGAGATGAAGGATGCAGGACAAGCTATGAAAGAAGCTAAAAGTTTAATTTAGCCATTCATTCATCAAACAGAAGAAGTCCACTGTGTGACCTAAAATCCACATCAAAGTATAATTTAAATTCCACAAAGTAACAATATATATAATTGTACTTAAATTTCCCTCAACCGAGAAGATTTAAATGCATTACAAAACTCAAGGATGGAAAGTGAAATAAGAACACAAATTGTGAACATGATTCAAAGCACTTTAAAATGACATATATTCCATCAAAGTCAATCCTTCCACAGCTGAGATTTCTTAACATAACGAGAGCAATGAGTCAGTCATGAATCAGTCAGTATTGCAATATTTTTTCCCCTTCAAAGCATCTTAAGGGCTAGGGCTTGTGTCAGAGCTGCAGTACAATTTTGGTGGTTCCTGTTACGTAGATCCCTGGCGTAGGAATGTGAAGCATGTGCACAAAAGATCAGGGCTCATTCACAGCTCAAAACACTATGAATCAATCCAGTACAATACGCAAGAAGGTTGAGCCATCCATGAAAGCACATGAACACAAGGGCATTAAACACATCCGGAAGTGATGTCACTGGACACAACCGGTTAAGGTTCATCATCGTTTGATAGATGTATTTATTTTCTTCTGCTTCTTAGGAGTCAGGTTAAAACTTTCCAAGGCTGCTGCAGTCACCATCTTTGGCAAAGTCCGTCACTATGGTAACCATAGACGGTATAAAAAAAAAGAGGACATAGCCACCGTGACATCACCCATTGGTTTGTGGGCTGCCATTTTGCCTCGTATTTGGCTGTCACCAGTATCAGCTGAAATAACCCAGTTCCAATTAATATCCAAACTTCTCCAGTCACACAATACCTGCATTCAATCAATTTTGTACCCAGATCGAGAAAGAAATGAATATTTGAATGGTATTGCTGCAGCAAATCACAGAAAAAGTTCTTCAATATAAGCAGCGTGTGATTGGCCCACTATTGCAGCAGCTAAAACCTGTATAGTCTGTGGTGTGGTGAAGTCCTGAGCGGCGTATTTGATGAAAGGGTTTATGCTGATTTTGGCTTTTGACTGCCAATAACGTCATTAACATTCCAGAACTCTATCCATATAGAACAACTACTTAACATGTTTTAAGTAGCCATATAATAGTCTACATTTAAACAGCAATAACTTAAAAATAAGCTAGGCTAAATGAAGAAGAAGTGGTCTACTGAACAGAGCAAGTGATAAGAGGTTTACTGGCAGAGGCTACTGAGGAAAAGGACTCAAGCATCACCGTAAATCACCAAGCCTGCTATCCATCACCTGGCTCATCGTGGTGCACCTTTGTTGTGATCTACAAGTTGACCTGCAGTGCGTTGAAGGTCTTTCTGGTAACATGATCCGTGATGCCATCACCAAAGTATTCAAGAGTATGGCTATACTACATGCATGTGGCATTGATATCATTTTACGCAACTGTTTGTTTCCATTCAAATGATGGGCATCGCATTAAGTAGAAAAAGGTATTAAATGAAGTACTTATTGGTATCTGCATCCCAGTAAGGTCATTTTCTCATAAACTTGCATAAAAATGGACTGGAATGGAATGCATATTTAGGGCACTTGTACATCTGCTTCACTTTTCAGACGTGGAGTTTACATCAACGTCTTTTACACAGACAATTATGGTAACTATCACAACATCTGAACAACAACCGAGAGTCCATTTGAGTATGATTCTATAAGATAATGTTCAGAATAACTGCACAAATATCTATGTGTAAAAACTTTTACACAGTTGTACTATATCAGATAAAAATCTGTTCAACAGACACAGTCACAGCGGAATACAAACAGCATGTGATTGTTTACTTGATACATTTGGCTTAGAACGCACCATTTCCTGCAGGAGTGCTTTTAACACCACCAGGTGTGCGATATGACAATTGTGCTTCCAAATAGGATGGATAATGCTCACTTCAAAACAGGCAGCAACACACACTCAAATTCAATTTCAACAATGTGGCCACAGGCAAAGGCAGACACCCCGCTACTACCATGGAGTGACAAGTTACAACAACAGTGTGGCCAGTTCAACACTCATGCTGCCCAGACTTACAGCATGAATACCCAATGAGGTACCTTTTAAGAAGTAAAACCCTATGCCCATAGGCTGTCATCCCATGGTATTTCTGCTGAATGAATAAGTGGAGAGCTCAATTGTTTCCTCAGAAGAAAATTCGAACCAATGTGTCTCAGTGGTTTTATCAATTTTTTAAATATTTATTGCTGTGCACAGCTGAGCTACTAACAAATGGATGGCAGAATGGTGATAGGCAACAAGACTAAACAAATGGTAGCTCTTGAAGGAGAGTGTCTAGACAGTTAAGTCAGCAAAGCCATCTCCTGGCAAAACATGCATATTAAAATGCATGCATAGGCACTTATAGCTTTGCTAACAATTTGTTTAGCTAAAAGCAAATCTGAACGAACTTCCTGCACATCTGAGGCACACTTTCAGGGTAATAGAAACAAGCAAGTTATCAAATACCTGTATATATCAGTGCAATGGCATGGGATTACTACATGTGTTCACTAAAGGATGAACACATGAGTAGTACTGAGAAAAACAGGAAAAATGTCTTTCATAAGGGTTTCCCCACACACTCATGTATTTGTGGCAGCCTGCCACAACTAAAACATCTACCGCCACAAGCAGAATTTCCATTTTTGGAGCTGAACTGTCATTAGGAGTACTGCTACGGTTATTCATTGCATCATAATCTTGGAGCACAGAGTGTACTCTGGGCACAGACGCAGCAGTAAAACACCAGGTGCATTGACATTATTCATTCTGCTGGATCTAAAATTTTGCATTCACCTGCTGGAGCTGCTCCTCTCATCTATCGATCTAATCAGCTCTGAACGGATCGACAAATCTATTATCCACCCAGCAAGTCACAAACTAATGGAGAGCTCAGCCTGCACTGTCTCCACAGACCTGCAAAAACCTCCAACTTTAGTGAGGAGAATTATATGAAGGGACATATTAAAACAGACATACTTAAATTCTGAGGGAAACACCGTTCATAATTACAGTTCAGTTGCTCAGATATCTCAAGAGAGAGGCTCCTGCACACAGCCCAATCACCGTAAGAAAATGTGCGGCATTGTCTCCATTTATGCAAACCCTGGATATGTTACATTTTCACATTTCATACGCATCATGTCAGCATTTCTAAAGGGACTTAGTTCTGATTACATGCATATGTGCTATCATCAAGAGATGGAGGGAATGGTGGATGGCTTAACACCTAGGGAAGTGGGCTCCCAAGCTGCAAACCACTGTGCAAGACCAAAAAACAACCAAAACTGTCATTTTTAGAGACCTAAACAGCATTTCCTGCCATGATTGTGCCACCAAAACTGGGTATTTTAGGTCTTCCTAAGTATACCAAGTGTTTGTGCCTAAATATAACTACAGCTTAACCACAGCTTTGTAATGTTAAGGTTCAACATATCCACTACATAATAATTTACAAATGTTGCATCCGTGGTTTGCAGAAATGTACAACATTTATTGTGGAGATTGGGTTGCCATACATTATGACCATTGGAGTGATGGAGGTGTTGCAGAAGCAAAAACATAGACATTTTACTTGCTGCATATCGAAGTAACAAGAGCATTACTTGAAATAATCACCTTTCAAAACGATCCCTCAATTTAGCACCCTCATTGTTTGTTACTGTCCGGTCATTTGGAATGAAAAAAAACGTCAAAATGAGCCATTGAAATTCGACAGTTGGCTTCGAGTCAAAATGATCATTTTCTGCAGGATGTCAAACAATGAGTGGCAGGCAAAATGAAAGGCAAATCAATGTCTGCCTTGGGAAATTACCACTGTCCACCAAACTACAATGCATTGACCTAGACTGATGCCATCAGTGAGAGAGCAGACAGAATAGACAAAGAGCACCAGTAGGAGGATTAGTGGGTAGTGGCTTATGTGTAGCATGGTTCTATAAAATATCTACAAGCAAACAATGAAAGATTTACAAGGAACAAAAGCATGAGATATAATGTAGATAAATCATATGGGAAGCACTTACAGTAGCTACTAAATGTAAGGATGACAGCTTCTAATGTGTTGAGGAAATGCTTTGTGTGTGTTTAAAAAGTTAAAGAGCCCTGTGGATGAAGAATAGCTTCACGCTTCATTTAGCATATTCCCTTGATATCATGTAAAATGTAAACATTTTACTATTTGTTTCTGAGGTTGAACATATGTGACTGTGTGTGCAGTTCTTTTCTCCAGATACAGGGGGTGAGAGCAGAAACAATGTGACATTGGGGCAAGTTCATGACAGTTATGTATCTTCCACTAAAACAGTTATTCTCCTGCGCAAATGCAAGTATCCAAAAAATCCATGTATATACAGGCACATAAAATCCTATATATAGTGTAAATGCGTTTTTATCATAAAATTGCATTTTCCTGTGAAAAACACAACACACACAAGCATGTCGGAGTACTACTGGGATCAAAACTGCAGCCGATTGACTTTTTTTCAGCGTTTGGCTCAGCAAAAGTAAGCGAAAAAGTGCTAGCTCCCAAACAAATCATGCCTTTCCCATGCTGTGCGGATGTGCCAGTACCCATTACATAGTCGTCATCAGATTCAAATACAAAGTATGTAAGCTTACCGCACATGCATCAACACGCAGGCATGTCAGCCGGATGTCTACCCTCTACCAGTCACTAATTTCCTTTCCCACTCCTGCTCAGGGAAGGCCAACCATACCCGTTTAAATCCCTAAAGCTATGTAGAAGTGCTCACATGCAAAAAGGGATTAAAGGCAGAATAAGACTGTGTGTGCATGTGTGTCTCAGATATGCCTGCATTAGCAAGATTTCACACAGCAGCTCGATGTAGAATAAAAGCACTTCCATGTAGCAGGCTCAGGGCATTTATTTTTCATTTTAGATCACTACTTAATATTCAATTCTTGTAGAGTTAAACACACATACATGAGGCAAAGAGAATACCAATTACCGTCAATTTTTTGTTTTAAGTGTACGGTGCTGGTGCCACACCTCTCTTCACTATTCCACTTCATGTGCGTTCACCCACGCAAACACATGTTGCCATGCGTAGTGGTACTTTGGAGAACTCAATCGACATCCTACCCTCAGCTCTCCTTAGTGACTGTAAGCGGACTGTGTGGGAGGACTGGCTCTGACAGAATGGACTGCTGTGTTATTGACTTCAATTTAGAAAGTGCTGCCTGCTGCTTTTTTCCCCCCTTTCCTTTCATAACCGGGACCCTGCTGGCCCCCAGCCGCAGCCTACGATATCCCTGATTGCACTGCTACGGAAAACACATTTAAGCAAGGTCACGGGGCCTTGAGGTGTGTGTGTGGGGGGGGATACTTTTCCTTTGACCCATATTCCATTTTCCTTTCCTCTTTCGTTTAACCAAAACATATACTTTTTTTCTCATAACCTTACGCCCTTCCCTCTCTCCTACATTGTCTCCTACCTGCTTGGGTGGACAGGCGCTGAAGTGTTGTATTGTTGGAGGCTGCAGGTACATCGGCGCCAAACATTTGACACTGTGCTGGCTGCGCTCATAGATTAGACACACTTAGCTTGGCTTCTTAAATCCCCCAGTATGGGAAAAATGATGGAGGCAGAGCGACAGCGGATATTACACAGGAAAAATAACTGGCTGGGAGGTGAATAGTCATATTAGAGAATAGACACAAAATGCATCTCCTGTACACACACACACACACACAAACTCTCACAAGTAAAAAATGTCACTCGTCACAACAATGGTTCTTCATACCACCTAAACTATACTTGACTTGTGTGTGTTTCTCGTTATTATGCTCACTTTTGCAGAGCAAATAGTTCATTTGAACACAGATAAGGTAGACAGGCAACTATCAGTAATGAAATCCAAATTGGAAGCATATTAGAAAAACCCTCTGTTCACTTCCCACCTCCCTTCTGCTTTCTAACACTGGAAAGTCATTGGAAAGCAAATCGCAATACCGTGTGGTTTCCGTACAAAGATATCTGGCACGAGGCAAAATACACAGCGAGATAGATGGATAGGCTTACAAACACACAAACATGGAAGTTGAAAAACAAAGATTACTGGCATGCACACACAGAATCTCTCTCTCTGCTGGACGGTGCTGCCATAATCTGGGGCGTGGACAGGTGGATTTGAAAAGATGAAAAGCTGTTTAGTTCTTTTCTTCCATCCCTGGGTCTGTGCAGTAACAGGCCTCAGTATGGATAATCCTCCCCTACATGAAGCTTGATGGAGATTCTGGGATTAACAGCTTCACAGAAATAACGCTGTAAAGAAGGTAATTGTCGCTGTGAATTTGGGGAGGAGGAGGATATTTGAAGGTCGGGGCATCATAGTGGGAGAGGAAAGAAAAGTGGCCATTTTGAGTATAACAAAAGATCTGGGAGGAGGTGAAGTCACTCCACTATGCTGGAGATGGCATGATGGTTTAAGATTACCTACAACAGTGATACTCAACACACTGCTGGCCCACAATAGTGTGCTGGGTGGCCTGCAGGCTATTTTCTAATTTACTATGAAAATAAATGGAGTCACGCAGGTAATTTTTTTTTGTACTCTGAATGTAAATAAAGTAGAGAAGTATGTAAAATGCATCAAAATAGAGCATATTTGTAAACTAAAATTACCACTCGCAGTTGTATGCCTCCATGCACCAGTCAAGCAGTAGTTGTAGTTTACATCCATGTCTGTCCATACTCATATGTAGCCTTGACAGCTGACAATGCTCATACATGGATGATGCCGCAAAGAAGCTAGAAATTTTAAAACATTCTTCGCTCACATTATTTTCAAGGTGGGCACCCAAGATCAGCGCCACCAAGTCTGTATCTGTCCAAATGTCTCCCCATTGGTCACAGAGTTCTGATGTTGAATGATGACTTTTTGGTTATAAAATATCATCTTTTCATCATTATCATTTCATTTCATTTTCTTTATACCCTATTAGACATTTGTGTGAAATTTTGTCATGATAAGACAAAAGAATTCTTGAGTTTAAGGCCAAGGTCACAGTGGCATTGACCATTGATCACCAAAATCTAATCAGTTCAAAGTTGAGTCCAAGCAGACTTTTGTGCCAAATTTAAGGAAATTTCCATTGAGTTGTTCTTGAGCAATCACTTTCACGAGAATGAGAAGTACCAAGTCACAATTACCTTCACCTTTGACCAATGACCGCCTAAATCTAACCAGTTCAGAACCCATTCCGACAAAGTGGATGTTTGTGCCAAATCTAAACCGATTTCCTTACAGTGTTCTTAAGATTTTACGTTCATGAGAATGCAACAAACATCCGGTCACAGTGACCTTGACCTTTGACTATGACCACAAAAACATTATCTGTTCATCCTTGAGCCCAAGTAGACATTTGTGCCAAATTTGAAGAAATTACCTCAAGGTGTTCTTGAGATATTGCATCCACAATAATGGGATAAACATACAGACAAGAAAACCCCAAAACATAATGCCTCAGTCCACAGCTATCACCGGTGCAAATACACCTGACCCATGTCGGGCTGCTGTGACGGGCCCCAGGCCTCCTGTCATTTTGCACAAATGGCCACTGAGAAAAGCAAGTTGAGCATCCCTGGCATACAATATAGGATATCATGTTAATAGCGAGATGCATAGTTTTACAAGCAAACTAAGAGCTTTTTGTAGTGTTTGATCCAATTACCTCTAGCAGCAGACTTTTCACACTTGTCATTATTTAAAGGCTATACAAAAAGCTAGACAACAGTACCAGTTTTTAAAGCAAGATGAGACAAAGCATTTGTTTGTATGCACAATAAATCACAGTTTCGACTCCCATTTCATCCTATAAAAGCATTTAAGTGAGCTGAGACAAGCCGAAGTAATGCAAAAGCCAAATATGGGACAAATGTCACATATAATGTTGCAGAGTAACAACTCACTAGTTAGGAATTTTGTTTTGCCAAGGACACATAAAAGTAAAAGCAGGAGAGGGGGGTGTGGACCTGAATGAAGACGGCACCTTTGCTCCCAAGGAGCTAAAAGTCGAGAAGATTTAGCTGCTCTCTCAGCGGTGAATTACTATGTTTTTACCTTCACATTGCTCAGAGAAAGAGACATCCATTTCCTACGGCCTGGCAGTTGGCAAGGCAACGTTGTGATGAACGCACATACCAGGATGCTCCATGAATCCTAATGAGGCCAGCTGACCAATGACGTGGCCAAGGAAAGACATGGGCAGCATTAGCATATGATGAAAAAAATATAAAGGTTCACACATTTGCCACAATGACATACAGTTTTTTTAATTTAAAAATTCAATTCTTAAAAAATGACAGTAATTGGTTAAAGCCAGGTTTAAAATGCTGTGAATTTATCAGGCCAAAGAGAAAATCCTCCTCTTTCCAAATATGCATGAAGCATCTCCTCCTATCGAGATATCTTGGCTCATGCTGATTGGGTTAACAGTGCTAACCTACTTGTATCTTTCTTCTGCTTCCAGCTAACACAGCGCTAGGGCTAATCCCTGCTCTGGCAGCCAGTATGAACACAGCTCAACATAATGAAGCCCATTAGTCTGGAGACAAAGGCTGCTAGCGGAGCTCAAACACTGAATAACACAGGATGAAAGAAAAAAAAGAGGAGAGGAAACGCTCATCTTTTAACTGTGTGCCTTCAGTTGCCATGACCTGATATTGCCCCTCATTTGAGAGCACACACGCTGTCACACGCACACAAAAAAACATATGCTGAATGAGCAAACACAATTAACTTGAGACTGGCCTGCAAATAGTAAAGCAGAGGAACACTGTAAGAAGCAGCAATTTGGAGAGGGAAAGTGAGGGCAAGAAGACGGAAGGTGAGGACAGAGGAGGAGAAAGGAAAAGAGAGGGAGGAAAGAGGGGGGCAGCACAGCAAGAAAGCAAAAAGAGAGATGAGGGAAGAAAATGAGGCGGAGGGATAAAAAGAGGGCAAGAACAAAGGCAGTGTAAGAACAAAAAAAAGAGGGACAGGGAGAGGAAGATGGAGAGAAGAAAGGGGCAAGGGACAAGTTGAGAATAGGGAGAGTTTAAGAAAAGATTACAAAGAAAAAAGACAAACATATGGAAAGGGAGAAGGGGAATTTAAAGGATTAATGCCAGAGTGATTCATAACCAGAGAGTCAAGATTAAAAGCAAAAAAGGTCATTAATATCAAACCATGTTTATTGTTTTATTGATTGAGCAATCCCTGAATCCATCACCTATCATCTGAGTGGTCAATATGTCAGGGGAGAGAGTTCAACCTTAGACACTCCATACAACAATGAAAACTATAATTTCACATCCATAAAGGTGTGTTTTTTTTACACAACGGTATCAGAACGGTGCTCGGTGTCAGCCGATATGCAAGTTCAGCAATGATAACGGAACATCTCTAAAATTAAAAATATCATAGGATAGTTAATGTCATGTAATACTGGAAATGTTATCAATATTTGTGTGCTGTTGTGAGTTGATGCCAAACAAGGTCAGTGAAAGCAGACTGAGCAGGTACCAGGATGAAACACTCATCTAACCTGGGAACACCGAAGCCACTAATACACCCTATTGCCCATTATAATCTTTTGATACTCTGGCATATGATTGGTATGTGTGCCAGTGTGTGTGATGATAAAAACGATAAACAGAAAAAAACATCCCTACCAAGCTGTATAAAGCCTTTACTGGGACACTGATAGCAGAATGTGTCCGTGTGTGCGCGTGCGAGTGTGTTACACGTAATCTCTCGCAGAATTAATTCCTGGAAATTGAAATGAAAATAGGAAAGGAAGTGTCCGGTAGCGGGTCCTTTACCTCAAGGTCAGAATTGCAGAGTTTGGAGTGTGTGTACATATAAGTGCTGTGGCCTGGAAAAAATTGGTTTAAGATAACATTGTGCCAGAGTGGGCACTGGTATGCAATCAGCCACTGGGACATTACTGGATGCTTAGAGGACACAATTACTCACAAACACACACACACACACACACACACACACACACACACACATATGCATACAATTTGTAATAGCTCTCAAAGCACAAGACAAGCCCAAAAATAGTGTGCCTCTTGTCTCCTTGAAAACAGCTCTCTCTGTCTCACACACAAACAGAATACCATATGTGGATTGCCCAAGGGCCTATACTGTAAATCCTTCATCCTGGCAATGGCAGAGGCAATGACATTATCATTAGATCTATCATTCGCCTGTATACTGTTAAACTCCGACTGTCATTGCTGCTATACAGTACTGCAGGCCATTCACCCAAATGGAACCACTGACACGTACACACATGCAAACAGACACAGGCTGCTGACCTACATGTGACTGGCCACAGCCCAGATTCGCCAGCACTCACCCCAGGGGATGGGTTCTGTAAGGTTTGCATATACCCCTCGAACATGCCGGCTGACTGGCGGACCACAAAGTAGGTCTTGCAGTAGCCCCAAACTACACCCAGTGCCCTCCTGGCCTGGTGCAGGGGGTGGCTCCATAGAGCCTTGGGTGAAGCAGGGAGGACGGGGGTCGTACAGCAGGGGCACGGGGCTGGCACAACAGCATCAAGGTCTAACGTATCTGACAGTTCGTCATGCAGTCCCTGGTCAGTAAGTCCTGAAGGTAACGCCTGACAACAGCCTTGTCAAGATGGTGTATAGATCATACACCATTCAATAAAAATGTGTGTAGCTACCATGACTACACCCACTGATTTGCAGAGTCCAGTTTCAAAGCCTTACATTCGCCTTCCTTAAGATCTTGGGGTTTTTTGGAGCCAGAAGTGGCCATATTTGGATGAGAAGGTGTTAGTGGGGCTTGACAGGCTTCTGAAGCCAGAAAGAAAGAACTGCAGTTTTTGGCACTTCCGTGTTGGCTTCATTTTTCAGCCCCTGAGGTTGTCGCTCCAGCATTTTGGTCTTCGCAATATTGGTTTTTTGGAGCAAGAAGTAACCATTCTTGGACAAGAGGTTGGAGCTGTGGGGAAGTGAGAGGTGGATCTGGCTCAAACTGTGGCAACACCTTGCAGACAGCCAGTCACTCAAGTACCCCCACCCTTAAACAGAAATAAATTTAAGCCTTAATAAAATTTAAATGGCTGAGTTATACAAAAAAAAATTCTAACTGGATTTTAGATCATGGCAGAAAATAAACTCTGTGGCAAATGCTTATAACACTTACACATTCGTTCAACAAGACCTTCTAGCCAAAAACCCATTCAAAAAACCCATTGACTTTGTGACGAGGAAACCAAGAGTGATAAAATGCTTACTGATTTGTAAGTTTTAGGACTCGTTCCACACTTTGGGGACTGACTCACTTTTGGAGCCAGCCTCAAGTGGCCATGCCTGGAGGTTGCAGTTTGTAGCACTTCCGCATTGGCTTCATTTTTTTAGGCCTGGAGGTTGCAGCTTGGTGTAAGTATAGTGAGATAACCTAAACCTCAAAAGGTACTTCACGTTAAACACTTGAGCCACTTTTACAAATTCAGAAACAACCAGAACCTCAGAATCAGATTGGATTTATAATCCAGGAATAAAAAAATAAGGTCACTAGCTTGGCAAAGTCTTTTTTGGTTCACATATTTGCCAGTATCGGGTATGCCATGCGAGCCACACACACACACACACGCATGCACACACACACACACACACACACACACTGAACCTTGAGAAAACCTTGCAGTGATCACAGAGTTTGGCTGACCATCAAGCAACGCTGACCATTCCGCGCCAGGATCAAACTATAAAGCAAGGGGCTTGACCACTTTTGGTCAGTGGAGCATTACAGAGTTTGGCAGGCCATGACCCACGCTCCATCAGTAGTGAGAAAGCAGAGCGTCCGCTGACAGAGAAAAATAGAGTGAGAATAGAAAAGGCAGGAAAGAGAGAAACAGACAGGGTGAGGGGGCCAAGAGGAGGGAGCTGTCCTGGCAGCGTTGCTAATGTTATGGGTCAAAGGATGATTTTGGATAGATAGTAGTCTAGGATGAGCTGTGCTGGGTGGGTAAAACACAACCTGGACTCATTCTGGGTCACTCGCTAATCAAATGGTGGCACACCACACCTAAAGAGCAGCATGCCATCTGACACACAAACAGAGCTAACAGTGCACACTGTACTACATCTGATTTTTGCCATCAATAATCACACAGAGGCCCACAAGCCTCCATTTGCAGTTGGCATAACTGGACAACAGATCAATGAAATGTTGTTTGGAGCAGAACATCCATCGCACATCCTGCATTTGTATTATAACCCTGCTTTTGCACGCCGTTTCGAATTTACGCCTGCATTATCTCATGTTTGCACTCGCTTGGAGGATGCAGTGAGGATGCAGTAGATGCAGCACACCTCTGATATCACCCTCCACATGGCCATTGCAAGGGATTCCCTGTGGAAAGGAGAAGAAATAGCCTTTCTGTCTCAAGAAAGGAAAACCCCCCCTATACTCTTGTGGCTGCTACCTCGCTGTTACATGTGCTTCATTGAAGCCTATTCGTATTCAACCGCAGTGAAGTCAAGGAGAAAGTCTGTGTATGTGTATGTGTATGTGTATGTGTGTGTATAATATAGGAGTTGGCTCTATACTCCTGTGCCGGTGGGAATAACGTACTGCGCTACAGGCAGTGTGACCTTTTCTAGTTGGCATGCTTTCTCTCCTCCTCCTCTCTCTCTCTCTCTCTTTCACACACTTAGTCTCCAGCTTAGACGCAAACGCGCACATACATACACCTAGCAGCACTGTCACAGCTAGCTTTACCATCCATCAATTACCCACACTGCTTCCTAGTTTAATGGACATGAGGCTTGTACAAATCATTGGAGATAGAAGGGTGATGGGACAGTAGGGTGCGTTTGTTTCGCCTCCTCTCCTGCAGGCAGGAAGGTAAAGCATGTCTTGTTTTCCTCTGTTCGCCTTCCTCGACATGACCTTTATGGCTGTGTGCTTCCTGAAGCGACAGTTTGTGCTCAAATTGAGGGTTAAGGCCTGCCCGTTTAGAGTGCTCTAACTACCTGCAGAGGCAAAGCTGATGAAAGGGGGATGGAGAGTGAATAAGAAGGTAAAAGGTGTAGACAAGAAGCAGATAACTTTGTGCTTTGATTTTATATCATATGCGCCAACTTATTAGGGTTAGCATTATTAATAAAGTAACCAAATCAAATTTTTACAATCTTGAATTTTAGTTCCATTAAACTGAAAACATAGAATCAATACTGAAGTGAAATTGCATTTGGTGTCCTAACAACTTGTAGGAGACTGTATATAAGCCAGAGATGAAGTAGAGTGACACAGTGACGGACCAAGAGTGAGCAGTGAGAAGGAAAGACAGCAAGGAGGGTGAGGGTGGAGTGGGTGAGGGGGGGGAGTTAATGCACAAAACACACTGCATCAAACCAAAGCACTGCTCCGAGCAGGATGCGTCAGCAGTCCATTCATGTTCCTTCTATTTCCCACTAAAGGACAAAACGTAAAGAGTGAGAGAGCAAGTGGAGGTGAAGTGAAAGAAAATCAAAGATAAAGAGGGAGAGAGCACAGAGGAGAGAAAGAGAGAGGGCACCATGAGAGCAAGAGGGAGCGAGAGAGTGAGCGAAACGGCGTCCCATCTGCCCGCCGTTGCTACCACAGCAATGCTGGAAAGCTTTGCCAGACTCGTTGGAATGGCTGGATTATTGCAGGGGAGGAGGGGGTTAAAATCTGGTTGCTGTGGGGATGCCACTGTTGTCCATCTCTTCCTTTTGCTTGGACGGCCCGTCTATTCCCCTAAGCCACACAAAGCCCCAGAAAGCCACAGAACAAGAGACTGTGAGCATTAAAAAAAAGAGAGCAGAGGACAGCAGGAGCAAACTGGTTTTTGAAGAGGTAGATCTCTAAAAAGGTCTGAGTGCTTTGAGCTCACCCAACTACCTTAGGACACTGCAGAGAGAGCAGGAGGGAGGCAGGGAGAGAGAGAGAGCGTGAGAGAGTGTGAGAGAGTGAGAGTGAAAGAGAGAGAGAGAGAGAGAGAGAGAGAGAGAGAGAGAGAGGGAGAGAGAGAGATAGTCAAGCCGGCGCACGCTCTCCCTTTTGCTGCTACAACGGATCCTTTCCACATCGACGCTACTGTTAACGTCACGCCTGTAAGCCGCGCGCTCGCCCAGCGCTTGCCTTCCCTGTCTTGCTCCTCTCCCTAGTCGGACGCTGCATTAGCGAGGGGGTGCTGATCACCACGAGGAGAGGAGGGGGAAAAAAAGAACTGGAAAACAAGAAGAAAAAAGAAACAAGCCGGAGAGAGGAAGGAGAAAACTGCGCACCACCCCTCCTCCCTCTAACCCACCTCGATCAACCCAGCTACAACACCCCCCACTCCTCCCAGCCCCCCCTTCCATCCCCCACCCCACTCCCCCTCTGAAGAAATTGACGGATTATTGGGAAGTGCAAGGGAGGCAGGCTGCAGCTGCTGCTGTGTGTGCTCACTACTGCTGCTGTGTGCTTCGCGGGGATGGTGTGTGTGCGTTTGCAATTGCTGCTGCTGCTGTCGCTGCCGCGGCTGCTGCCGAGGCTGGAGCGTGTGGCTAGTTAAGAAGAGGAAGAGGCTAATGAAGGCAGTGCGTGTCGCCTAGTCTTTCCAACCCCCCGGCTGAGCACTCCTGGAGGAAGGAAAAAAAAAAAGAAAAAAGAAAGAAAAATCAAGTGGACACGACGCCACACTGAGAGCAAGGGGAAGAGAGCGAGAGAGGGAGAAGGGCTGTCAGACTGACCAACCGACCAACTGATTGACCACTAAAAAGTGAACAGAGGAATACAGAGAGGAGGGGGGTCTGTTTTTTATCCCCCCTCCAGCTTGTCAACCTCCCACTCCAAAGCATCGCAAACAAAAGGCAAAGAACATTGGAAAGGACTGTGGAATTTTCATTCAACCTTTCTTCAATCCCACTCCCACCTACCTCCCCTCTTTTTGTCCTTTCCGCCTTGGCTTTTGCTGCGCAAAAAAAAAAAAAATAGTGTTTGTGTGGTCGCCTGTGCTATGGAGACCTGGGTAAGGTGTCTAGCAGGGGGATCAACTGTCGGATTCCAAGGACAAGCGAGAGAAGAGGAGCCGACAGCGAGAAGCGAGCAAGGGAGCACTGCTGCTTTGGGAGCCTGACTGGATTCCTATCTGCAATCTTTTTTTTTTTCTTTTTCTTTTTTTTTCTAATCAACAAGGAAAGGGAGAAAAAAAACACTCACAAAAGGGCCTTTCGAACCTTTCTCTTTGGATGTGTGGATTTACAAAAGGGCTCATCTTGGTTAAGCTCTTTGGCATTGATACCTGTTTTGACAGAGCAAATATAAAAAGGCTTTCTTTGCTGCTCTTGGGATATACATACATCTGGTGTGAATACCACAGCTCTTTCTGATTGCAAACAGGAGGGAAACTATATATCTCAGTTCAAGGACCTGTAATAATAACTTGAGGTAGGTGTCTAGTGTTTCAACCCCTCTTTGCATCAATTTGTAACCCTCCCTTCTGTCTTGTAATACGGTTTTTGGTTGCTTAATTTATCATCATGTCCTTCTCATGCACACGTTTCAGAAACGCCAGCCCTCTTTACCCTCCCTTCTCCTTCTGCCCCTGAGCACAGTTCATGGGAATAAAAGCTTAATTGAGGATAGGTCAAGCCCTCTTGCCCCTTAGCAAGTACCCAAAACTCACGTTCTCCCCTTGTCCTCCTCCTTGACTTCCTTGATCTGGTCCCCCTTAACACTACTACCAGCCAACCAGCTACTCTCCCTGATCCCCAGAGCCCCCAATCACCCCCCCCAAACACCCCCATCCCCCCCCCCAGATGATGCTGAATTATGAACGTGCCACATCATGAGTCTCCTGGGGCGGGTAGCTGTGCATCGTGCCAGGAAAGCCGCCCTGCTCTGTGTAGTCTTCCTGATGGCGCGAGCGTGGAGCAGCGCCTCCCTGGCCTTGGCGGGGGCGGCGGTGTCTCAGGGACCCCAGGGCTGTCCACCGCAGTGTTCCTGTAGTAATCAGCAGGGGAAGGTGGTGTGCACCCGACGTGGCCTCACCCGCGTGCCCCCTGGCATTCCTGCCAACACGCGACACCTCAATCTAATGGAAAACGCCATCGAGGCGGTGCAGGCTGACTCCTTCCGCCACCTGCACCACCTCGAGGTGCTCCAGCTTGGGCGCAATGCCATACGGCAGATTGAGGTGGGCGCGTTTAATGGACTCACCAGCCTCAACACACTGGAGCTGTTTGACAACCGGTTGACAGTGGTGCCCAGTGGGGCCTTTGAATACCTGTCCAAACTAAGAGAACTGTGGCTGAGGAACAACCCCATTGAAAGTATCCCCTCCTACGCCTTCAACCGGGTGCCCTCCCTCATGCGACTGGACTTGGGAGAGTTACGGAAACTGGAGTACATCTCAGAAGGAGCTTTTGAGGGCCTACAAAACCTCAAGTACCTCAACCTGGGCATGTGCAACATACGGGGTGATTTGCCAAACCTGAGTCCCCTAAAGGGCCTAGAGGAGCTGGAGATCTCCGAAAATCTGTTCCCAGAGATAAGGCCAGGCTCCTTCAAAGGCCTGCGTGCACTGAAAAAGCTATGGGTGATGAACTCACAAATAACAGTGATAGAGCGCAACGCTTTCGACGACCTGTCTTCATTGGTGGAGCTTAACCTTGCCCATAACAATCTGAGCGCTGTGCCACATGATCTGTTCTCCCCGCTCAGGTACCTGGTGGAACTCCATCTCCACCATAACCCTTGGAACTGTGGCTGTGAGGCTGTATGGTTAGCACGCTGGCTAAGGGAGTACATCCCAACTAACTCAACTTGCTGTGGTCGATGTCACTCGCCTGCCAGCATGAGAGGTCGACAGCTGGTGGAGGTGGACCGAGGTGAGGGCGCTGCAGTCCAGTGTTCGGCTCCTTTCATTGCTGATGCACCAAGGGACTTGAACATCTCAGCGGGTCGAGTGGCTGACCTTCGTTGCCGCACAGCCCCAATGTCTTCAGTGCGCTGGCTCCTACCCAATGGAACTATCCTGACACATGCTTCTAGTCACCCGAGAATATCAGTCCTCAATGATGGTACCCTTAATTTCTCAACTGTACTGGCAGTAGACACAGGCACTTATACCTGCATGGTGTCCAATGCAGCTGGGAACTCCAATGCCTCGGCCTACCTCAATGTGAGTGCAGCTGAGCTTAACACATCCAACTTGAGTTACTTCACCACAGTGACTGTGGAGGTCTTGGGGCCAACCACTGAGATGCCCAAACCTAAAACCACCACGACCACAGCTGCTGCTGCTGCAGGGGCTGGGGCGGCTGGAGGAGGAGGAGTAGGCCTTGGAACAACAACGACAACTGCCTCTCCTTCAGTCTTTCAGCCAGTCTTCATCTCCACTCCAACAGTGCTACTGCAAAGCACTGACAGCCCATCAGGTGCAGCTAAGACATCTGTGGCGCCAGGACTCCAAGGTGCCACTGGCAAGCCAGGCAAGTCTGGCCCTAGCTTGGACGAAGTGATGAAGACCACTAAGATCATAATAGGCTGCTTTGTAGCGGTGACACTGCTGGCTGCTGTCATGCTAATCGCCTTCTACAAACTGAGAAAGCGCCACCAGCAGAGGAGCACAGTGGCAGCTGCCCGCACTGTGGAGATAATCCAGGTGGATGAGGAGGACCTTCCTCCACCAGCGTCTGCAGCTCAAGAGACAGCTCTAACGTTGCCTGAAATCCGGGACCATAACAGTATACACAAACTGGACTTTATCAGCCACAAGACTGACTATAGCTTTCACAAACCCAAGGCCGAATACAAACCCCAGCCTGATTTCACCCTTCACAAGCCGAAGGCTGAGTATACCACATACAAGCCAAATATGGACTTCAGTAGCCACAAATTCATCCCAGATTACAGCACTCACAAATCTACACCAGATTTTAGCCTTCATAGACCAAAGCCTGACTACAGCCCATTCAGACAGGACTACAGCACTCACAAGCCTAAAGCAGAGTACAGCCCATTTAAACCAGACTTTGGCACTCACCCAAAAACTAAATCAGACTACAGCCCATTCAAACCAGATTATGGCACTCATCCTAGGCAGAAAACTGACCTCAGTCCATTCAAACGAGATTATAGCACCCAACCAAAACCCAAACATGACTACAGCCCATTAAGATCGGACTACAACACACAACATAAACCCAAGGCCGAATACAGTCCATTCAAGCCTGACTTTGGCACTCACCCAAGACCTAAACCCGATTACAGCCAGTTTAAGCCTGACTATAGCACTCAGCCTAAACCCAAAACAGACTACAATGGCCAGAGATCTAAACCTGACATTACCTACAAACCCAAGGACCCTTACTCTTCTCATAAGACTGCAACTGATTACAGCGCCTTCAAGACAGACTTCAGCCCCCACAAAGCGGATTACAGCGCCTTCAAGTCTGACTTTAGTCCACACACTCAGAGACCTAAACTTGATTACAGTCCCCATAAAGTGGACTACAGCCCCCATAAAGTGGACTACAGCACTCTAAAGCCCAAATATAACACCTACAAACCAACTGGCCATGGGGCTAAATGGACAGAGAACAATGTTGGGAACTCTTTGCCTCGAACCTTGCCCAGCACCATCACAGCAATGGCTGAGCCCTTTGTCATAAAAACTCACACCAAGGAGAAGGTGCAGGAGACTCAGATTTAAAAAAGCCCCCCCGCCCCCCCAAAAGCTCCCAACAGCTCTGAATGCAGTGATAAGAAAAAAAAATATTTATACTGAGCCCCCCCTCTTTCATCATTCCCTCATAAAATCATGCAATAGAATGCACAACGAAAAAAGGACAGGAACTACTTTTTTGTACAGAGTGCAAACTTAAAAAGACTGATGATTTCTTGTTGTACATGCTTATAAATAAATATATATATGGACAAATTGAAACTACCATGGGCTGGTGATAGAGAAACATATATTAAAAGAAATTGAAACTATTTTCTAACTTGTAACTTCTATTTAAAACAATGAGTTGTTTAAGATGCTGTCTTGACTTTGACAAATGAGGGTAGTCTTGTTTTAAAAAAAGGGGGCATTCTGTGTGATTTTTACACCATGCTACAGAGAATGCAGTGATAAGAAAAAAAAATATTTATACTGAGAAGACTTTCTTTAACAAAAACCGAAAAAAGGTCAGTGTCGATCTTTACAGGTTTATCTTGTAAAAGCACCAAGAATTTGTACTGTGCCAAATGTTATAAATGCAATAAAAAGGATTTTTGGAAGAAAAAAAGGAAGTATTAGAGAGAGATGTTTTTTTCCCCTTCTCCTGGTGTATACTGTAACGATCAGCCAAATGCTTTAGACACTGCAGTAAGACGCTGCAGCTATACTTTAACCCTACGTGTGCTGAATGACTCAGGCAGAATGAATCACGGTGCAGGAGTGGATGGTGGGTTTTTTTTCCCTTTTTTGTTTTTACATCTCTCAACATCTCCTTTAATTATAGTCTTTATATGCAACAATAGAGTTTGTTCTGTGTCTATTTTACACCTTCAGTGAGTGTCATGGTGCTTCATCAAGGTGTGGCTCATCAAAAGCGTATATTTAATCTAAGTTCTTAAGTTCTACAAATGTTTTAGATGTGAAAAGATAAAGAACTGGTGTGTAGCAGTGCTATCATAGCATCTAATGTTAACTGAAATGCTCATTACATAATGCCTTTCAACGATGCAACAGAATGTGTTAACTATGTCATTTTCTACATTACAATCTAGTACAATGAACCATGTATCTAATTGAGTGAAAAAGGTGATAAATTCAGGTGGAATACTGTTTGGGTGTTAAGACTGTCTTGCACTTTGCCAAAAAATATAGATCCTCATTTCACTTTTCATTGCATTGCCAGCTGTTGTGCCTTCATCAATCAGTAAGGGGGCTTTTTATGGTGACAAATGCATTCGGGTCTCGCTGTTAACTGTGCATTTTTCATCTTCAACAATATCACCTCTCTCAATCATAATAGAGCCCCACCGTTCTCTGCCTAACAAAGAAAGATATCATACAACATGCGCTGTGCTTAGTACGCATGTATTAGAAAGGCAAGCCAGTTTGTTTTTGGAAACCACGGTGTGTGGGGGGGATTGAAGACCAAGCAGTGCTGTTGCCATTCTTTCTGCTGTAATGACAAAACTGGGGATGGTGTTTCAGTCACCAATGATAAAAAGAAAGGTGGTGTGAACTACCCCGGGAGCACAGATCAGTTAAGAACAGAATAGCATGTTCAGAGTGGGCAACATGTGGGTGAGAGATGACAAAGAGAATACTACAAAAGAACTCCAGGGGAGTGATTGCAAGCTGTGTGGACCGGAATCATCACAGCCAACACAGATACTACCTTCTTATTAAGCCTAAAAAAAGCTGAGCGTTTCTAAAGTAAACACTAATCGAAAAACACAATAACTAACCTCTGTAGATGCGTGACGTTATCAGAATTACAGTCACAGGACTGTGCTGGCAGGCAAAGCTTTGGCCTAGTAGCGTAGTTGACGAAACCAGTTTACATAACCAGTAAGAAGTGTTGCAAATGGAGAGCTGGGTAGAGAGAGTACCTGCGAGGGCCACAGGAACAATATCAATTACATTCGTGACAAAGGAGCTAAAAAAAAACGAGAATGTTTGAACTTAAATGAGAGAGGCGGGGTTGACATCATAAAAACATGGCAGTTAGCTGCGAGCTTGTGATGTGCTTAACCTGTAGTAGAGGCTGTCAGAAGAGGAGAGTGATGTATGTGTTTGTGAGGGTGACAGTCCAGCTCTGAGGAATTAGGAAGTGACAAAAAAGAGAGAGAGTGTGAGAGAGATAGAGTAAGAGATGGAGGTTAAAGAGGACAGCTGAAGAGGGAGCATATTGTGCAAGGGTTTATTTATTTATTTATTCATTTATATTTAGTTGTTTGTTTGTTTTTTTTAGAAGAGAGCTTGGAAACGGGTCACATGTTGTAAAGAAAGAGCATTTGCTGTAAATGTGCATTATAATCTAAATGTCCTCTAACATTGTGCTACATTACTGGCTACAGAAATGATGATGAATATGATGACCCTAGTGAACAGAGACTACTTTTGGAGTTAAAACATTGACAGAATTGAGCAGTGCAGCAGACAAATATATCACAGAAATATTATTGAATCACATAAAAAGGGAAGAATAACATTTCTTCCTGAAAATATATTTAGAGGCACTATACTGGAGTCTGTGTTCCATATTAGGGGGAAAAGGACATCTGGCATGCTAAGACAAAGTTTAACGTTTTCAACTATCCTGAAACAGCAATTCAACAAAGAGCATTTTTAGGGCCCAGATGTAGGTGTGGTTACATTATCCCAAAATGACAGTTTTAGTATCTTCTACAAATTGTTATCCAATTGCAGTAAAAATAACTGGCTGCAGTGTAATCAGGGCTGTCACAATGGGTCGGTTAGGCAAAAATCAGACACATTGATTCTATTCTTGCTATGTCTATTGATGACTCAGCCTGCATTTTAAATATTAAGCTTTTTCTGCAGGTGCGAGAATGAGCTTGATAAATCAGATTTATGCATGTACGTATCTCTGGCATCAGTTTTCTGTTGTGTATTGGTCAAACAAGAAGCATGGAAACAATACGAGCAGCACAGTGCAGAGGTAAAATGTGGAAAAGGGAATGGAAAGAGTGCAAGAGTCTGAGAGAGGGAGAGCACGATAATTCATTTCAACTTTACATTTCACATGACTAATTTTGCTATGTCAAACCCTGTCTGCCTCTCTACTACCAGCTCCTCAATTTAAAGAAACACAATCAGACAAACCCATTTCATACTTTACTGACCATTTGCCATAACCCTAACCCTAGGACTGTACTTATGCAAAACTAGACAATGCTTTTCAGGTTGTCTCTAACGTAAAGCATGTGAGAGGAATGTCCAAACAAGTGAATCAGTTTGTTGAATCCAAATGGACGGTGTGACGGATTGTGAGCAGTTGCATGAACAGATGCAGGCAATGTATTGAGCATTAAGCTGTCTTATGGAATTCCTTCGTAAGCTCGGCCATGCTGTATTGCACTTTGTATGCCTCAGTATGGTATAGCAGGA
Organism: Plectropomus leopardus; assembly: GCF_008729295.1. NCBI lineage: Eukaryota > Metazoa > Chordata > Actinopteri > Perciformes > Serranidae > Plectropomus > Plectropomus leopardus. The sequence continues at coordinate 8,188,746 of NC_056484.1, forward strand.
CGGGGCTTATGCTATACCATACTGTTCGATACCGAAGTATGTTGGTCACATATTAAGCTACGCTGTTCTATAAAAGGCCCTGTCATAATAATCAGTCAACATGGCTACAGGGTCATCAATCAGCCAATCAGCTAGGGAGGAACTGAAGGGCCCCGTCTCCATGGGAAACACTCCTCTCTCCCCTCCATCCTTTCCTCCGCGTCATTTTCTTCTTTTTTTTTTCTTGTCTGTGTGCTTCATTAGCAATCATGGAGCCATTTGAAAGAGGAAGCAAGGCAAGATGCACCTATTTACCCACAGCTCACAGAGCCTGGGGAGGGTAGCGAGAGGACAGGATGGGAGATTAGAGTTGGAGGAGGAAGGAGATAAAGTGGTATAGAAATTGAGATGTGGGAGAGAAAATTTAAGTGAGAAGGAGAGCATGACAGATTGCTAGAAAGAAGTTATTAAGGAGAAAGCAAAAAGGAAAGAAATGACGCCAAAACAGAAAAAGGGAGCAGATCTAAGAAGCACAGGGGGAATGTTGCAGGGCTGATTGTACATAGCAGTGTTTGTGGGAGACTAAAAGAAACAGAAGTGAGAGGAAAAGGGAATTAAGGGAGAATCAGGACAAGATGAAAAGATAACAGGAGGGGAAAAGAAAAAAAAAACAGAAAAAAACAGAAGCAAAATTTGATTAAAACAAAATAAAAATGAGAGAAAAAGAAAAAGGGGGGGAAAGCAAAGCAGAGAGAGCGAGAGGAAGAGAGAGCAAAGGCGCTCAGGAGAGGAGTGAGCAGAGCAAATGTGATGCAAGAGTGCCAGCTACAGATGGAATGGGGGATATATAGCCTGGCCATCATGGCTCCTGCATGATTGGTGAACGGCCCGGACTGCATCACAAGGGGTGTGGTGATGATGGGGGGGTGTGTGTGTGTGTGTGATGGTACTATAGCACAGTGCAGCAGATAAGAAGTGCTGATACCAGTAATGGACTTGACCGCTGGGGGTACTTGAGGAAGGGAGACTGGTGAATATGACGGCAGAGAGGATGAGAGGATCAAAAGGTCAGCATAAATGGAACCGTAGGGACGATAACTGCTGACCCTGTGCGCATGCGTACGCGTTTTCAGTGCAATAACTAAATTTAAACAGCTAAAAACCAGTTGCAAAAACAATATTTTCACTGCCATTCAATTTGAGGAAAGAGCTCATTCTCAACTTAAAAGGGTTCGTAGGAAATTTTGAAACCCAATTATTTTGATGCAATCTCTTAATTAGATTTTTTCCCCCCTCATTGTAAATTACTATGCACTGAGGCGCAGACGACTGCTGTAATAGAGTGTTATTCCATTAAAATGACCAAGACCAATAGGCATTAGAATCTCAATTGCATCAGGCATTTATCAACTAAAGCCCCTACACTCAGTCAGTACAGCAACAAAAATGCTCACCACTGAAACATACTCTTCTTCTGTGACTGTCAAAAAGGCTTTACCATACAAAGTATCTGCTATAATGCACTTTTAAGGTGCTGGAACTTTTGAAATGAACAGCAAACAATCTCTCTCTGTTAAAGATCAAGACTAGATTTTAAAAAATACATTGGCACATTCCTGGGACCTTGGCTCCACTCATGCAGGTGTTATATGGGGCTTAATTCTGAATTCCCATACACTTCACATTACTGTGCCTTCTTTGATCAGAGCCTGTGATGAGGGCTCAGCACGAGGGGTTGTCTATATACAGGAATAGCAAGGATAGCGTATTAGCTTTTCTGCTTGACACATGCATTTTTTTTTTAGGATTCTCATTCCATTTATAGGAAGAAATGCTTGGTATTTGAGCTTCATGTGATCTATGTTTGTCAGAATAGCCTGTATACTTATAAGGCTAAATGTTGGAAACTTTGTTTAATTTTTTGCTGAATATCAAAGGAGCAAAAACAGCTCATTTCAATTGCTTGTTTTTATGCTTTTTTATTTTCTACGTATTTAGATTTTTGGTTCGGTCAAAAATATTGTTAGATTTGATTTGTTCCATGTTGCCCAGCTCTTGTGTAGCCAAAGATCGATGATAGAACCCACCTAAAATCTGCTGGGAGTGTGTGCTACACAGTGCACGTGCAAGGATTTTTTTTGGTGTGTGTGTGAGCACTAGCCAGTGTGCTAGTGGAGCAGACAGGAGGCTATTCTGAGCAGGCCTGCGAGCGTGCTGCCTTGTGAGTCAACATGAGTCAGGGCCAGAGAGTTTTTTTCGGTCCTAATGTCATATAGACGGACTGGACAGGAGTGTGGAGTCAAAGGTGGGGACAGCGCAGCATCTATGCAGAGAGCAAGCCCGTGCTCATTATAAAAAGAGAAATTGAGTCGGTTTATGAGGACAGCAATATTAACTTGCCCTCTCTCACATTAATTTTGGTTATTAAACGATAAAATAAACAATCTTCTCTATCCTGAGAACACATTTTATATACATTGTGCATCCATGGAGGTAAAGGTGCAGGAAGGTGTTGATGGACTGGAGGAATTGGTGACGGCAAGTTGATGTTTGCTGGTGCATCTGACTTTGACCGTGTGAAAACTGATGTAAATAGCCATATTCAGTGACCAGCTGGTTGTATGATTTGTTGCAGTTGAGGTCAACAGAGGCAGAAGAAAATTTTTCATAACAGTATAGTGTTGGCATTGAGCCCAGTGCCGTCGAGGCTGCAGTGTAGAATAGGTGCATGCCAACAGATTTTATTGGATATATACTGTGGTCAAATTCACACAGATTCTGTTGCTAAGACTGAGACTGAATGGCAGGTGGGCAGTGTGAGCTATTTTTGCCATGTAGAGGACCAGTGGAGTGTGTTACTCCCTGGGAGACAGACTTTATTGCCCTTTTGGCGGGTGAAAAACATCCCTGTGTTTTCTTAGAAGCCAGCCTTACTTTTATGATCCCGTCCAGTAGTTGAAGCTGAGGTGCGTGTGCAGTAAATCATGTCTACTGAGAGCTGCAAACAGGGGACATATGTGAGGATGGGGGTTTGTTGAGGTTTTTGTGTGTGCACAAACACAAATAAAAACACACACACACACAAAAGCGTGCACACACACACAGAGAGCAAAAAGAATGAAGCTATTGACCATTAATTTCACTGCTTTTGTCGAGATTTACTGCCTGGTGAGAAATCATGATCACAGGCGCAGCATCACCAAGGAAACTGCGCTCGGGATCAGCCCTCATTCACTCGCTCACAAACACAGACGTTTATGGACACAGTCCATCAATTCAGACGATATCTACATGTGTTTTACCACTTATAATTGAAATACGTATAAGATGCCTGCTTCTGCTTTTGTTTAAAGGGACATATTATGCTCATTTTAAGGTAATACTTGTTTTTATGGTTTGCATATTTACATGCTCTAATGTTTAAAAAGCACTAAGTCACTGAACCCCGTGCTTTCTAACATGAAAGACCAAAGCTTGCAAAAATATTTGGACATGTTGCAACAGGAATTTGTACCAAAACTTAGGGTCAATTGACAACATCTGTAAACAAGATAATGTGTTCCACTGTATGTAGCTACCTGTTCATTAGCAGTGTATTTGCAGCTGGGGAATGACTGTAATGGAGAAACAGTGGCACTTTTTACCGTGAAAAAAATCACCAAGCAAAGCTTCTAAACACGACCGGACGTGTTCCAGCAAGATTCTGATCCAAAATCAGGGATTTACAAGGTCAGCAACCAAAAAGATTGCATGTTTCCTTGGTGTTAGCATGTAGCAGCGAACATGCAGCCGGGAATGACTGTAAAGGAGAACAGCAGCACTTTTTGCCATAAAAAGAAAAAAAAAAAGCATTGATAAAAGCTTCTTAATACAACTGCATATGTTCCAACAGGAATATGATCTGAAATAGACCAAATCTATCAAGATTACATGTCTCCCTAACGTTAGCATGTAGCAGTGTAAGTTATTTAATGCAAACAACTGCAGTAGCATGCCTGACGCAGATGACCATTTAAAGAAACCCAGCTCACTATGACATCAAACTGTGGCCAGAGTAGGAAAAACTGTTGGAAATGAAGTAATCAAAACGGTAGAAAATACTACGTGTTTGCTCACAGGGATTACTTTGGCCACATTTAATATGAACATCCTTCACACTATATATAAGACAAAAATACAGGAAACCATAATAAGTCCCCTTTGGTTACATTTGTTTGGGCAGATTTTTGGCAGGCTTTAGAGGTGGCAACTGTGCTGACCAAAAACACTGTCAAGAGATGTCTGCATATGTTCTTCTGAGGAAAGACGAGAAAAGTCACATACACAGTAAGCGGATAAGAAAATCTTTGCGTTTATGCTGCATGTACGATCTAAAGAGGGAAGCAAAGAGGGAAAGACGCTATCTTAAAAACCTATAGACTGATATCACATGAGAAAAGCAGTTTGAGGCTTACAGGGAGCGATTTGAGATCTCATCTCCTCTACCATGAGAATGAATGTATCTGGGTGTAGACATTTTGGTGATAGTAGAGGGGTGGGATCGGGGTGACAAAATGGCCTCCTGCATTCCTCAAGACATTATGGAGGCAGTGAGAAAGACAGACAAGGGTAAGAGAATTAACTGAGGTGGAAGGTAAGGGCGACACATTATCTATGACACCCTGATTTAGTATGTCAGAGGATCGCAGATGGGGAAAAAGGACACGTGTAGATAGAGAGAAGTGAATGGGGAGAGGGAGACAAGGGGCAAGGATGAGGTGCAAGAAAGGGGAGATTTGAAAAGGTGATCGCGATAGATAAAGAAGCCCCACTCTGACACATTAAGTAGAGCTCGGGATTCGCTCTGTAGTAACTGTAGGGATCGTGACTTTACACTCATGTGGACTTGAAGATGACAAGCAGTGAGCTAATGTCAAAGACTTGCTGAGAAAACGTGCACTGCTGAGCGCAGAATGGCACATGAAAGCAACGTCGAGATGAAAGCTCTGACGGGCTGCGTTAAGCATCTATGGGCTGAAACAGTTTTCATGGGTTGGCAGAATTATTCAGCCACTGCAGCAAACTGCTGTGTGTGTTTAAACGTGTGTGTGCAGGTGGGTCAGCAGTGATCTTTCGACATCAAACAAATCAATAGTCAACCTCTGTTTGCTGTGGACAAGTAAAACCTCTCTCACTGTTGGTAGTGAAGTGTTTTTGCCCCCACTTGAGTTTTTCATGAAGCATGTGGCATTTGGAATTTTGTCAGGATTTCTTTTATTATTTAATTTACGTGGTATAAGATGGAGATACTCAAAACAGAAAGGCTCAAATGCTGTTTTCACGAGGCAAAGGGGTTCAGGCACTCATCCTAACCACAAGTTTTAATGGATCCTCAATTATCAGAGTCTCCAAAAGTGCTTGTTTAAAATACAGTCTTTGCTCAATAGAACAGGATGTGGGTTTGCTGGGAGATCTAAGAGAGCATTGAAACAATAAGACTGTTTGTAAACATTTAGCTCATTCCCTTTTTCCTTTAATTCTGACTTCAAATGAATCTGGTTGGACTTGAGCATAAAAAGGAGAAAAAGAGCCTTGAAGTGGTCCGTTTGTGTATTTGCGTATGGTGTAGGAGATACATTTGTTTGAACTTGTATTTTCCAAAAAAGAAATCCTGTTCATTTGCATAAATATAGCAGATGAATTATTCTCCAATGTCCAGTGGTTTTAGGTCTTAAGATGGAATTCAGCTCTCCTTAAAAACCCTTTAAATACAGATGTGTGGCTGCATACTGTCTGTGTGAAAGAGCTTGTGTAGGAGTCACTGCAGGTGAACCTGTGCCAGTCTAACTAGGCCACCTCCGCAGAAAAACTGATCAAAGCGTATGCCATCCCAGAAAACAGAAAGCAAAGAGCATTTTAATCCAGTAGCTGCTTATTAATGTCAGGCAACCAGACAACACTTAGACTTTAACTTTGTGAGATCCTCTGGAGCTGCACTGGGACAAAATAAAATGCAAGTCACTGAAGGCAGGGGAGGAAAGTATGAATATGAAGATGATTTTGGAATTTTGAAACCATTCAACTTTATACATAAAGGAAGCGTCAAGAAATGAACTTGAAAGAAATTTCTGACAACAAAAATACAACTAAAAAAGGGGTCAGGACCAGAGTTCGCCTTAACTGAATAGGTGTCCAAAAGCCTAATAATTGTAGTGCCGTTATTACACAAGGTGAAAAAACTAGCACTGGTTAATTCAACGCTTGCCCGGTTAGAATAAGCTAACATTACCATAGTGGCTGCCATCCAACATAGATATGTTAAAAGGTCTCCAAAGACTCATACTGAAAAAGCTTGATTCTTATGATAAATCCATCAATAACTGTTAGGTAGTGTTAGCCCTGTCACCGAGTATATGGGGGCAGACTTCCACAAACTGTCCCTGACACAAATTTGCATTTCTTAGGATATCACAGGAATGACCCACCTAGAATTGGCTTAGGTTTACTTTCTTACTCTAAACATGACCAATCCAACCAACAAGGGCAGAGAGTACTAGTCAAGCATAGGGAGAGTAGAGTGGGCCTTTTCTTCACTATCCTTGGATTTGCAAATTTACATCCCTAAAGTGGAGCTCACTTTCCTGCAGTAGTCTTATGATAAATAGAGTGAGAGCAGGGCAAGAAAAGGTAGAGAAAATCAAAATGCTACAAGCAGCTTTACAATGAAATAAGATTTTTAACCATTATAGATAGAGGAAAATTTAAAGCACTCATTCCGCAACACCTCTAAGGCTGAAGTGTCAAACTTTTGCTGTTCACTACCAATGTTACAGAAGCTCCGCGGCCCAAAAAAACTGAAAAATGAGGGATTGACGCAGAGGAGGTTGAAGGCCAAGCAGGTACTGCTGATCAAGTTTATCAGCCAGTGGCGGCTAAAATTAAAATCAAGGGTAATATCAGATTATGACCAAATTCTTATCACCTCGTCTGTCCAAATGACAGACGACAAGAAAGTCTAACTCAACCTCCGGTCAGAACAGATCCTTCTTCACCAAGTCAGGTGTCAGTTTGTCCACAGCTGTGTGTAGGGGTGCAGGCATCAGGGAGGATTTAATTTACATTTTTATTTTTAATTAGAAAAGCAAAAGTGTTCTCTGAACAATAATTGTTTTCAGGGCACTGTTAGGCATTTCAGAACTTTTAAACAAGAGGTGAATCAGAGGCGCTGTGCGGCCCCAAGCTGAGCGCGACCTCGTCGGCCCGACTGATATAAGAGTACCTGCCCAACGGGGGAGCCAATAATTAGACAGCTAGTTATACCGCTCTCTACCCTCAACACTCTCTGGTCGTGTTTAATTAGCTGGAGTGAGGGACAAGACACATCAAAGACGTATATGTGGGAGCAGGCTTGTGTTTGTCCGTCAATTACAGTTTTGTTGTTGTTGCGGTAAAATAACTTCAAACCAAGTCGTGAGCCAGAGTTGGGGATAGACTGAAGGAGTGTAAACATGAGGGATTAGAGCCACAAGTGAGCAGGATATAATACAAGTAGGTGGTAATATGAGAAGCAGAAAACCTATAGAGTTACCACTCTACTGGGAATTTGATACTATGAGGAGAAGAGGAGGATGTGGCAGCAGCTCATGGGATTAGTATTGAGAGTAAGCAGAGGAGTAGAGAGAAATGTTTAAAAGAAAAGAAAATACAAAAAGATGAGACACATTCTCACCAAACACATTGAGTATACTAACCTTAGAACTTGTACGAAACCGGTACCTAAACTTTGGATATATTTTGTGTTTTCACCGCAGACAGTAATCTTAAACGTAGGCAGGCTTGCACCTCGTTAATCGCCAACAGAATTCTTTTCAGAATGCGAAGATCAGGCTGGAGTATTTAGAGTCTCTGTCGCAATCGATGGGATATTAAAAGGTTTGTGCATTAAAACCATATTGAGCAAGAGTGGTAATTCTGTTTTGAGCAATTAATGACTGCAGTGTTTCTAGCGCCACCCTTGAATATTGGATCTGTGTGCTGGATACCTCAAGAGAGGGGTGACAAAAAGTGGGCTGAAATGGAACAGGTTTACTGGTACCATTCACAACTTTTGACGTTAGAAATGCAAAAATAACTGTTCTAATGTTTAACCAACTAAAGTGACCCAAACTGGACTGCTCGGTGGTAACATGACTAAAGGGTGCTTTCACACCTATGTTTTGGTAGACTCGGTGCAATTCAAAGATGAAGTTGCAACATTGTTGCCGTTTTCATTTGGTTCAGTTAGTGCTCACAATGAACTTTATCAAGCACACCAAATATTGTAAACAGGTCTATTAGACAGAGTATCTGAGTGAAACTTGCCGACACTTCCCGGTCTCAGAAGTGACGCAGGGACACCAAATTTACTGAGTCTTGGGCTTTTTGTTTTTGCTTTAGCGTTCCCATCAGTCGAATATTTTAGGGGAAGGTGACAATATGAGCAACTGATAAAACAGCAAGTTCTTCAAACGAGAGTATGATGGTACCGAAGGAGAAGACTGGCCCTGATGAGACCAAGATTAGGTGTACTATCCGTGTTGTACAGATGATGTGCAAGGTACAGTCGTAATAAGTTGGATTTTAAAGTTGTGATCCCTTAAATCATATGTCAGTCTGTACAGTTTTGGTTCACTTCCTGTACTTGGGTTGAATCAGGTTGTCGCCTAAAGTGAACTGAATTCTAGCGCACAAGGTTTTCAGGCAGACCAGAGATTGTTTTTTTTAGTCTGCACAAGCGTTCAAATGAGCTTTTCACACCAACCCAAACCAACCGTACTATCTGACAAAACGCTCCATGGTTCGCTTAAAACAGACCAAACAGCTCAGGTGTGAAAGCACCCAAAGACAGGTAGCTGAATGACTGGTGAGTGAGGAGGAGAGGAGAGGAGAGGAGAGGAGAGGAGAGGAGAGGAAACTCAGGGGTAGAGGAGACTTGGCAAGCATTCACCCTCCCACTCTGCTGGCAGCGAAGGCACAAACTGTTTGCTCACAGCAGTACATGCATCTATTAGTATTGTTCCAGGAGATAATAACTCTCTGTGTGTGTATGGGGATGTACATGTGTGTTTGCGTGTCAATTTCTCAGCCAAAAGTGGAAAACGAGTTGCTAGGAGGTGGCAGACTAAACAATATGGAGCAGCAATATAAAATGTATGAGGAAGTGAGCGTCTGCCTCTGGGTGTGTCAGACTTTAGTGCTAGATGTCAGCTTTATAGAAAAAACAGCACAGCTCCCATGAGTTTTACGAAAATCTACCTGTAATTGGAGTTGGGTTGAATTCCAGTTTTCGGTCCAATGTAAGAACTTAAAGCAGTTTGATTTATGCAAACCAGCTAAGCAAACATCTGTCATTATGGCACATTCTGGAAGTATTAAATGCAGCTAACCACAACGCGAAATCCAAGTCAAATTATATTAATTATAATCAATAAGACATTATAATTAATATAATATGTTTATAATTGGACTAGCCTAGCCACTAGTGTCATACAGGTCAGCTGCAGAAATTAATTTACTGCTGAGAGATCAAATTTCAGCAGAAGAGGGAGGGCAGTATGTTTGTGTATTTCTTTGTTTGATGAGAGAAGACATGATGGCAGAGTTATTCTCTTAAAAAGACTTAAACTGCACCAATATGACAACATTTTGGATTCAAAGCTGACAAAAGAGCTGTTCTGACTGACCGCTGATTTTTTTCATCTGTAATACTATTTATATCTGATGCTCGCTTTGAAAGGGCCACAGTGGACGAGGATCAGCTGATTCACAAAGTTGAAAAGAGAAATTATTTACACAAAACCTAAATACAGCTGGCTGGAGGGAGATCATCGGAACCTGAAAAGTTTCTGCTAAAGTCAATGACCATGGCTAAAAAGAAGCTTGAAGCTTTATATGACAATATAAAGCATATGTTTTCTTTTTTTTAAAAAAAAGTAACATTACAAATGTAGGAAGATAGCAAGTAGGTTATGCTCTCATATTTTAAAGGGTTATATGTTTCCAGGCTGATCTGATCGCTACGTACTTTGATTACATGAAGTAACAGAAATGCATGTTTTAATGAATTCAGGGTGGACAGAGAGCTCTGGTGTTGTGCGGTGCCACGTGATAGTCACTCTTTTTCTGTCTGGACACGATATCATTATGTTCCATTGAGGAGAGGCTGCTGTGTCAAGTGGGACACCTGGTAAAATTCGGTAAACAGGTCTGGTCTGTTGTTTGGCTTAATACGGTTACGGTTACGGTTAATACGGTACAGTTTGAAAATTTTCACACTAGCCCAGCCCTACCTGTGGTTGTTGAACGCTACAACAAATGGTTAAATCCTTGTTCGAATGGCCTGTTTTGTAGAGTAACATATGGACAGAAACCCCTTATCAAAAGATAATGATATGCACTGTAGGCCTCAGAAGCGTTGATTACCCCTCAGACAAGCCTAACTGAGCGCACTTACACAGCAGCAAACACTCTCGCTTTAAGAGAGATTCAGCTGGCACCGAAAGCGTTTTAAGAAACTGCAGTGCCCCGGCCAGCCTTTCTTGGAACTTCCCCTGCATACACCCCTGCACATTCAGAGAGAGATCCAGCCAGCAAAGGGGTTTAAAGAAACTACATTTCTATAGCTGGCCTCAATAGAAGCTACATATACACACACAGCTCTCTCTCTCTGCCTGTCGCCCACTTCTGCCATTAGCTTTATCTGTCTGAATTCAAAGCTGAGAGCCCAATCCCCGTTGGTTTTTTGAAAAGATTTTGCCAGGCTTGTTCTTCCCTTTATGCCCCCGACTCTCCTCTGGGAAAACATAGAAAAAGAGGGAGATGGAGAGAGGAGGGGGAAGAGATGCCGATCGCTGACACAGCCGCTGAGATAGCCTCTCTCTTGTTGGTGAGGGATATAAAGAAATGGAATGAGAGGAGAGGTAGATGGAAGGAGATGCTGAGATGGGGATAGGACGTTATGCTGGGGTAAGCTGCCGGAGGATTACCGCTTCAAATCTCCCCTCTTTTTGGCCTTTATTTGGCGCTTATTTATTCACATCTTTGAGGCTATATTCCCACTCACGACGGGTACACGCTGATAAAAGAGGTGTCATGTGAAAGGAAAAGGTGAGATGAGAAAGAAAAGGACAAGAGGAGACGGGAGGTCTAGGTAGGTGTGCCCTCTGCGGGGCCAGGGCCAGACGTTGACAACTCAATAAGCGAAACGGAGGACTGACATGAAACGTGGTCAGGATGTGGGGAAAGAAACATGTGAAGACAGTGTGTGTGAACAGTGTGTGTGGACCATATGTAAATTCTGCCATCATGGAGAAAAAGCAGAGACAGGGAGTCGAGGCTCAGGGAGCAACTGGCTCTTTTTATCATGACAGCTGACTTCAGTGTGTGTAAGCCCAAAAGTGTGTGTGTGCCTTTGTGGATTGAACCCTACAGCCAAGACGATGTTGATGTGTAGCAACTGCTGTGTTGTCAAGGGAACCATTAGCACGACTGAAAGGCTGGTTCTGCGCTGCACACACACACTAGTGATGACTGAAAATATAATTCCTCTGCATAGGCCTGACATATAGATCTCAGTGTGTAAGAAGCTACAGTTGCACAGACTGCAAAGCAATGTCAACAACATCAATATCTAATATGTCTACATTTTGATGTATGCGTGGTGGAGACGCAAAGATAGATGAATGTGGATTTGTCTGTCAAAGCTGTCAATATGTTACGCTGCCGTGTCACAGTCATCAACAGAATCGGATCAATCTGAGCGTCAATAAAGCACAGAGGCCTAGAGCCACTTCCTCGGGCACACTCATCAGAGATTCAACTAACATATGGTGAAGGACAGAGACTACTGTTTCTACAACTGTGAACTATCTAGGTCAGACCGCAACAGTGAAATTTGGGTATTTTTCAAGCATTATTTGCCCCCCAAAAAAAGCATTCATTGAGGGTTTTTATACAGAAATAGCTTCAGTTAAGGATAGAATATATTTGGTGCTAATGGATTTTGAACAGACTGTTAATTTTTCCTCTGAAGCCAACCACACGCCATTTTTGTTACAGTGTCAAACAGTGTTCGTGTTTAGATAACAAACACCTAGCGGCCAGCAGCTCAGAAGGCAACGCAGCAGGGGGATTTGTGTGTGTGTGTGTGTGTGTGTGTGTTTGTGTGCATGCACTTGTGTGTGAGAGTATTTTCCTTGTGGGTCAGACTGAAAAGGAGGTTAGTGGAAGTAACATGTGTACACAGAATCACAAAGGGGGTGCAAGTTGGGGGTAATGAAAGACAACACAAAAAAGGACAATAGAAGTGCGTGTGTGTGCAGTAACGTTAATTTAGTCGGGAACATAAAATGCCAGTCAAGTGAAAAGAATGGTGAGGCGAGACAACAATAATAGCAAATTAAGAGATAAGCAATAAAAGTGAAGCTCCTCATGGGGCAGAACAAGAGATGAAGGAGAATCAGCTGACCGAAGGAGGATTAACAAAACGACACTTGGAGGATAAAAACTCGACTCGAAGCTGAGGCATTTTCAGACTCTTCTTCAGATGATCACTTTTGCCAATTCCTTTCTTATTATAATAGGTAAAAATCACAGCCTGTATAAAAATAATGGACGAGCCACTGTGACATCACACAGTGCAAACCAGTCTCACTTCCAACTTGTCAATTACCGAAGGTTGGCCCTCAGCATCAGGCACCAACGCACCCTTTAGCGCCAACATGAGACGCACCAGGTGGCACTACTACTTCCCTCCTCGTACAGTTGACATGAACAGGAAAATTAGCTTAGGACACCAAAAGTGTCCTTTGTATGAGGCTGTAAGCGTGTTTATTTTTGTTGTCAAGTTGAGCATAAATGTTGATGGGGATTGACTCACTTTTGAAGCCAGCCTCCAAGTGGCCATTAGAGGAACTGCAGTTTTTGGCACTTTCTGTTAATCAAGGTCTTAACTTTTCCTACAATTTCTAATCTCATATTCAATTACCAAATAGTATTTCATTACATGTTAAAGTAAACATTTCAGTAACTAACAAGCATTTCTATAACCTCATTGTTTGTGATAAAAAGCCAAAACAAGACTAAAATTGGTCCAATTGTCAGGCTACTATTGAGCCATTGAGTGTGCCTGCTGGACTGTCCCCATTCAATAACAAAGTCAATATCCCAGAGTAACTTCCAACTCTCAATTCAACATATTAATTATTTGTCTCCACTTTTTTTTCCCACAATCCTCTTCCTCCATGTGTCATCTCTGGCAGTCACAGACCGAACTGTGCTGATTGATGGAGTGAAGTGAGAAACTGAAAAACTGCAGACAAAACTGTTGTTTACTGGAACAATAGACTGGTAGAGGAGGCGAAAAAGAAGAGCCAAAAGAAGTACAGAAGCCAAATAATGAGACAGGTAATGACGTGTCTATTGATACAGCCACTGGCTATCTGGCTGCCCGCCTGCAGTACTCTCACACGGACCAAAATTCAATATGTAGTTTGGCTATTTTCCTTTTAAGTGAGAGGGAGCAGAGTACGGCAAAGGCAAACAAAAAGGCAAACAAAGACGTAGCAGAGACAATAAAGGCTTTTTCTCCATTTCCTGCTGCTTCAATCACTTATGAAACATTCAGTCGTCTGGCCCTGGGTTCAACTATAATTTCAGAAATGTGTTTGTCTATTATTGCAAGCACACACTGATGCCCTATACCTTCATTATGCTTTCCTTTAACAGTAGCTTTTGTCCTTAGAATCCACTATAAAGCAGCCAAAATGTGGACCTCTGCGGGGAAAAATGACTGCAAAAGAAAGAGAAAAACCCAGAAAGAAAGAGAATTAAAGATGAGATGAATGCAGTGAGTGATATACTGTGAGACAGTACAGTGCAAGTGCATGAGAGCATTATACTATTGCCCTCATTGATGTGGAAGAGTGCTGCAGTGCCCTTCATGTAGAGGAAAAGGCTAAGAGGATTCAGCTGGTCCCCAAGCACAGTGTGCGCCTGTGTCTTTGCACTCTTTCCAGGGTATGCTTATCAGGTTGGATGGTGAGGTTGCAATTCCATCACACACACACACACACACACACACACACAAATACACACATGAAGCACAAGGTCGACCTCGTAAACGAGTTGGGGGCGATAAAGCGGTGAGCAGGTTTCTCCCTTCCTCTCATCTCTCCATCTCTATTCAGGCCCATCTATCTCTCCGTCACTGCGATGCGTTTATGTGGGTCGCTCTGTTCACCTTCAGGCTGTAATTCACGATTTTCAAGGAACAAATGCCGCCTGACTGTGACGCTGATGCACGCAAACAGGCTGAGCGGTGCTTTATTTGTAAACTGCTGCTAACGCTGAACTTTACCTGTGACACCAATTAGTCGACAGTAATGCAGACAGGCTGTTGGAGCGTCAAAATTTATGGTCAGCACTCAGTAGGAACTACTATTAACAGCACTGGGCTCACAAGGTGGGTTTCAAGGTCAAACTTTAAATTACAAATTTAATCTCTATTTAAATTAAAAACTAGCATGCTTTGCCAGTACTCTTGCCGCTACTCTATTTCACCAAGTGAAACACGTCCACCATCATTAACACTGAAACACAATTATTGCTCAACTGTGACACACTGTCAAGGATAACAGACTTGAAAGTGGAAAATGGATTGTACCGCAAACAGAGCTGCAACCATTAATCAATTAATCATCAGTTGTCAACTATTAAATTAATCACAGACAAATACCAGTCTTAGTTATTTCTTAGAAAAAAATATGTAAAAATTCTCTAAATACAGCCTCTTAAATAGAGCTGCAATTATTTTTTTATTAATCAGTTGGTCAATTAAAAAACTATCTTCATAATTACTGCTTCAGTCATTTTCAGGCAAAAAATGTCAAGTATTTGCCAGTTCTAGCTTCTTAAATGTGAGAATTTGCGGCTTTTCTTTGTCATTTATGAGAGTATGACAGTGGGATTTGGTAAATATATGATAGTGTACGGTTTTAGACTGCTGGTAGGACAAAAGGTGAAATTTGAAGATGTCACTTTGGGCTCTGGGAAATTGTGATGAGTAGTTTCACTTCTTTCAATGTTTAATTGTGAGGAAAATCAGCAGATAATTGAAAATAAAGTAATTATTACTTGCAGCCCTATTCTTAATAGTGTATAAATTGTCTGGTTTCTTAACTGTTTTCTGACAGTAAACTGAATATTTTTGGGTTGTTGACGACAAAAAAAAAGACATTTGAGGACACCATCTTGGACTGGGGCACAACTTCCCCCATTTTGTAACATTTTATAGACCAAACAACTGGTCAATTATTTAGGAAAATAATCAAGGCATTAATCAACAATTGTAAGTTAGCCCTTATAGCGAAGGTGTACAGCTTTTTCCAAAAGCATCAAAAAGATTGTTTTGGGGTTTTTGGGGTTTTTTTCTGAGCTCAACTGAGGTTTGTATCAACACTAATACTAGTAAATGCCCAAATAAAGGCACATGTGGTAAAGAGGATTGATTTGAGTGTAATGTTGAAATCATTAAAAGCCATATTTAGATCATATCACTCAACAAAAAAACTGCATGTTGCTGTTTGTAACAATTAACCTCCAACTAATCTGATAATTGATTTATCTGTTTAAGAAAAATAAGTCAAATTCTCTGCTTCCAGCTACCTTGATGTCAATATCTTCTGGTTTCTTTTTCTCATCTGTGACAGTTAGCTGAATATTTTAGGTTCTGGAAAAAACAAGACATTTATAAGGATGTTGTTTTGGGAAACGATCTACATTTTTCACCATTTTATGACATTTTATTGATCAAACAACTAATCAATCAATTCATAAAACAACTGTTAGTTGCAGCTCTTACGGGTCCACTCAGGTTTGCATCAACACCAATAATGAAAAATGCACAGATTAGGGCATGTTTGTAATTTTTCAATTAACAAGTTGTAAAAAAATTTATAATGTCAAACATTTTTTATTTGCCGACGTGGATTTATTTTTGCATTATCATTTATTGAAAGCTTCACTCAAATAAAAAATACCCGCATGTTACTGAAACACTATAAGAAGAATCAGATGGTAAACCCTATGAAATATTTCTGGTATGGATGTAGTCCAGACTGCAGCAGTTATGAATGGATGGGGACAGATCCTGTCTGTGGCTATAAAGCAGCAGTAATCTGGATATGGGGCAGCCTCCTGCACTCGTGGTTTGTTTAACTACAGTATGTGGTGGGAAAAAAGGGCCCGAGGGGCAGTTCACCGTCCCCACCGTCCGTCTGTCTCGCTGACCAGGAAACCACACCATGCATTATTCATCATGTGTACTCACATTCTCTCTCTGTATCGCTCCCTCTCTTACATACACTCACACAGACACACACTCAGCATCCCAAAGCATGAGAAAGAAAAACAAGACAAAAATAGATGCAAGACACACAAATGCATGTGGACAAAACGAGCCGCTGTGGACGACAGAATGTGAGGCAAGTGTGTGAAAGAGGGAGAGGGGGAGAGGAAGAGACGCGGTCAAAGCTGTACTTGTATAATCGGCCTCATGCCAAAATAATTCAAGCGTGATCGGAAATCAATGTGAGAGCATGGAAGCTGTGGAGAAATCCGATGCTGTCCTGCGGCCCTGAAAGGCAAAATAAGACGTAGAAAAGAGGCTCAAATGCATGAAGGATGCATTCTGTGTGCCTCTATGTGTGTGTGTGAGGAATGCTAAATGAATTGATCGGAGTTGCGCTGACCACAGATGTGCACAGAGGCAGATGGAAGAAAAGCCAGACAACTAGATAACACTTCAATTATCCAGCTGCCACATTGTGCCTATTTATACCTGTGGTACTATAAGAATTACCACACAGAGAACAGAAAGCAAAATCCTCTTGATATTACAAAGGTGCTGGATGTATTAGCATTTAATTAAAATGCTCACCAAGAACAGTTATTAAAGCAGAGAGCCCTGCGATCTGTCAAGGCAGGCATTAGCGGGGCATCTGTGATGCTGGCACAGTGACTCATCAACGCTCCACAACACGACCTCCTGCAGGTCTGATGGCAGCCTGAGCCAACCTCCACCGCATGCAACATTCACGTCACAAGGTGGAGTAAGGTGGGTGAGAGGGACCCGTTGTGGGCAGAGTTTGGGACGGCATGTGCAGGGGAGTAAGACGCATAACACCGAAAAATGACACTCTGCAGGTAAGTGCCTGTGTGTGCCTGTGTGTGTGTGTGTGTGTGTGTGTGTGTGTGTGTGTGTGTGTGTGTGTGTGTGTGTGTGTGTGTGAAGGTTAGGACTATGGCAATTATGTTAAAATGCTGATTCAAATTTGTTTTGTTGCCTGATTACTGCAATTATCTTTTATCATGTTATTTCTTTTAACCGCAGTTGATATTTAAGGTGAAAAGAAACCTTTCTAAATTGTTGTACATACACCACACAGGGTTACTGCGGGGTAGATCTAAGACTTTAAGAGTTTTTTTTAATGCCACTCAGAATTAAGTTTAATACCAATATTCTAATAACCAAAGTTGAGGGGAAATTTTTTTCCCCAAAAATTTTATTGTAACATAAAACATTACTTTTTTGGTCTGGTATTAAAGTTAGATTATCTACATCAAATATAAAAAAAAAAAAAAACGATGATTGGATTCCCATCATTACGAGTTTAGAGAAAGGAACTGATTTAATTATTTAACAAAAAAATGGATGTTACCAATTATTGAGATTTTGCAACATCAGGAATAAGGATTCGTAAAATCCTATATCCAATCCTACATTTGAGCATTTTTTAGGCTTTTAAAGATTAATTTAAACCAATATAATGACAATAAATGTCTTATTTTTACATTAATGAATTCAAAGCCTTTCAAGACTTCTTAAGGATTTACGGAAACCTGACTATAAACTATCTATCAAACTTTAAAACAGTAACTCTGACACCTTTTGAAAATACATTTTCCTACTAAAAAGAGGGTTGACAAGTTTTCATAGACTGGAAGACTTCGAGCGATAATGACCTGCAACTACACCCCATTTGTCACTTTTATCTCAGGTGCATTCGAATTTAGGATAATCCATCACAGGGGCATAATACTGTATATATTCAGTCTCTTAAAACAAGCTGTAAGATTTTTTTTGGCTTGGATGTAAACACATTGTTGGAGATCATCTTTATTGGCCTGACATACCTGGACAAAGGCCTCTTTAATGCATGTGCATGTTTTCTTTTATGCTGAGAAGTGGGGATGGGTGCCGAAACCTGGTATTAAAAGGGCCCCGGTGCTTAATTACTAAAAAACCTAGCAGGGCAGCAAAATTAATCAAATATTAATCACAATCCTGATTTTGGCTTCCCACAAATAAATGAAGGTGATCATATAAAACTCCATCCATCATCTATTAACCATCATTAACCATCATTAGCTATTGTTTAAAGAAATTCAGATTCAGGAAAGGAAAACATCATATGCAAAGACTGCATGACACCATGCTGCCAAGCAAAACAACTAACGGTAATTTGTTAAACAACCTGAAAAAAATTTTAGTATGACGAATGCATAAAGGCCTCTAGTGGCTTCTAGAAGATGCACTATTTTGATGCAAAGATTTAGAAAATAGCACAACATGGACATGAATGCACTACTTTGTTTCTTTTATGTGAAAGTGCAATAAAAAATGTCCATGAAATCAATGAATAATCATGAGAAATAACTGTGATCTCAATATTGATCACAATAATCATGATGATCATTTTGGCCATAATCATGCAGCCCTAGACCATAGTATGCTCACCCACATGCACACACACATACACACACACGACACCGAGTGAAGTCAACGAACAGCGGAGCAGAGAGGTCCAAAGCTACATTTGTTTGTTTAAGTCCGTACAATGAAACCTTAGCCAACAAAAGCCAATACTTTATTATTAAATAGTGACTTTGCTGATGTAAACATCACTGCTGCTGCTCTAGAAACAACGCTTAGTTACATTTAAAGTATTAAGTTCTGAATTCATTAATTTTTAAGGTTTTTTTTTTTTTTTTGGAAAGCCATTATACAGTAATGAAAAAGAACCAATACAAGTATCAAAAAAGACTGAATCTATTATTATAAGAGAAGTAGCATTACTAAAACCCTAATGACATGCATCCATACTGAGAACTGAGTTAGAAAATGTAAACTATGAACATCTCTGTGTATGAGACTGAGAAATTGTTAGTGAGTAGGCAGTCGGGGCAGTGCAGCAGATGAGAGACCACCCAGACTGAATGAGGTCAACAGGACTGACAGTACACGTAGGTGGATCAGTACATCGCATATTACTGTCCACTTAGCCTGCTCTCGTCCCCGCTCAATCAAACACTCCATCTCTGCTTCACCCTCTTTTTCTTATTCCTGCTTCCTCACCCGCCTGCTGATCAGTTATACAACTCCAAACACACACAACGACAGTTCCAATCAACTGTGCTGATTATACCAAATAAAAAAAGTTTCAGAGCTGATTAGTGCAAACTACTTACTCTTAAATAAAATATTACAAATGCTACAAGTAGATGCAACTGGTATCTGCAAAATGTGAAATTATGTTAAAACCGACAGAAGCTGAAATTAAATTTAAAAAAAGTCATCAGTCAGCGACCCTTCACTCAACTAAGATTGCTACAAGTCTAGCAGCTGTTTTGGGGGGATATTGCTAATCAATGTGCTGTGCAGTGTGCTTCTGGGGACGTTTTGGTCTCCAGATTTTGCTGCGGAGTGAACTCTCTTGACTTTAATGATACTCTTTGATACATGGACCAGTGTGCACGCTGCAGCAGCAGAGGGAGGAAGAAATACTGAAGAAATACTGTAAGGCTCTGTGATAATGTTATCTACTCTCTTCTGCTTAGAAGTGGTGAATTTACAGCTAACAGCAACTTAAAACAACACCGTCTCTGGCTTTTGTTTGATATCTAGTTTTGGCAAAAAAATGTTCCACAACTGCAACTGGTCATTAGCGCTGTTAGCTTGTTTACTATATTACATGAATGCCTGCTGCCACACTGAGCCTCGCTCAAACATTTAATACAAAGAGTTGTTAAAATTTTGTATTGAACTGCTGAGTCTGATTCGACTGGCAGCCTAATTCTGACTCAGGTAGAGCCCTAGTCTGACATTAAGGTAAAGCAGAGTAAATACTCTCAATATAGCATAGACATAAACTGATATTGATTTTTTTTTTTATTGATTTTTTTTTTAGGTAGCTAAAAAATATTTTGTAGCGGACCCATGTCAGACCCCAGCCTGTCTCTCCAAACTGGGGGCATAATGACTGACATCTGCTGTTTGTAATCCACTGTCTATGGATAAGCACCTCATACAAACCTGCTTCAAAAAATCTGCACTATCCCTTTAAATAGCTTGTAACTTTGAGGTGTGATGAGCTTCACTTTGATGCCAGCATCACACAGTCATTGTCACTTTTTTTCACAGCCCTCTCAGTTTGCAATAACGCTAATTAAACATACAATTGTTCTAATGAGGCGTTAGTAACAGTTTAAATATTGTTTCACCGACTTGCGTGTTTTGTTAACTAACACTACACCACTAATTATGTCCCATCTCTAGCTGACTCATGCTAGATAAACACGTCAATGCGGTAAAAATTTGTCCTCCCTCCTGGTTAGGCTGAGCGTTTGAAGTTGCCACCCAAAAAGCATCAAGAAAAATCAGCAGAGAGCCTCGGTGACAGAGACTCTTTGAATGGATGGTGTTTTTGTCAATGGAAGGTGGGAGGTGAGAGAAATTAAATGGAAGACATCAAATAAGTAAAAAGGGGAAATGTCTGGGGTGGTGTTTACCAATGTGTTTGCTTTTTTTTCCCCCTCAGAATTCTGTGCTGCTGTTTCGGTTCCACGCTGGGAACGGGAGCAGTGTCTGTCAGAGATTAACACAACACAGAGGGAGCGGGAAGAGAGAGAGAGAGAGAGGCAACAGACGGGGGAAGAGAGGAAGAAGGGAGGTAGGGATAAAGGAAGACAGAGGAGATAAACACAAAAGTGATTTTTGAAAAGAAGGAGAGAAATCTTTAAAAGTGAATCAGCAGAGAGACACAGAGAGAATGAGGGGTGGTGGCAGCGGGGGTTTATAAATAGAGGAGACAGAGACCGGGGCCTCTCCCCTCACTGGATGCCACATTAATTATGCGTGTCTGCATCAGGAGAAATTAAGACGTGGCTGTGTGGCAGTTTAGAGAGAGAAATTGAGGAGGGAGGGGGACGGGGAGAAATGGCAGGCGTTGAGGGAGAGAGCAAATGTCAGTCTGAGAATTAAAAACTGGACACCAAAGACGACGGCGGGAGGCGAGAATGAGGCACAAATGAGTGGAAAGCGGAGCGAGAGAAAAGGCTATTAGTGAAAGACCAAAACAGCGGCACAAAAGCAAGAGAAGCGCGCTCACGTCTGCACCCAAACTCACTTTCAAAAGGAGACGAGAGAGACAGAGCAGCTAATTACAGAATGGAAACACACAAGTGTGAAAATAAAAAAAAGCATACGGACCATTGAGTCAACATGTCATCAAATCGACAAAACCCTACAAAGCTCAAAATGGCTCATTGAGCGTTAAATATTTTATGAATGCAAATAAATACGCCGCCAAAACCCAAATCAAATGTTATTCACGTGAGGCCCATCTTCTGAACATCTTAAACAGCTTTCTGCAATCAGATGTTATTCAGAGATGAATCAACAGCAGAATCTTATGCTAATGAAATCAAATGATCCATATTCATGCTCGAGTGTGACACACACCTTAATAACCTGTTTCGGTCACACTCGCTGTTCTGTTTGGGGATAGGAGAGAAAGACGGATTAAGGACACCTAGTGTTTCTACCTCTCCTTCCCACATCATGTCTTTTATTCTGCTCTCGTTAAGAGCTCCGCCACTTCCTCTCACCTCTTCACCCCGGCTTTCTCTCATGCAACTCTCTCCTGTTTCACTGTCAGGTGTTGTATAATGTTACACTATCGTTTGACTCTTTTCCAGCTACATGTGCGCCTGTTTCACAGCTGTCACTTGGGTTTGTTTTTTTTATCCCTTGCCACGATCCATTTTAACTCTTTGAAACCTGGAATGACATCAATTTTCTCGTGCTGCATTTAGACATCTTTCTTATGAAACCTGAGCAATCTGGTTTAATTTCTTTTGATAACACAGCTAAGAAGGCGAGGAGAAACTTGGCAAGAGATTTCCCACAATATGCTAGAAATTCAGAAAAACCTACAAGAAAATGAGCTGTATTTTTTTTAACAATTATCTGTCAATCTGTTTATTTATACCTTTTTAAAAAATACCTTTTCCTTTTTTTCTGCTTAATTTCAGGTGATTTTTTTTGTTAACTTGTAAGGCGCGCCGCCACAGGGAGATGAATGTGTGGGAGATCCTGTTAATAGCTCATTTTAAGATACCGAAAAAATGACGTACTCCTCCCCTAGAGACAATGTACCGATAATATTATTATTATGCCAATATATCCCTTTAAATCCTACACACTGGATCTGATTTTCGACATAGGGATTTGTTACTTTCTTTTGGTTAATGATTTTTTTATTGGAAAAGTGACAACTCTCATGTGTGAACATTTAGGTGTGTTGTTATCTCCTCAAATGTGTCCGTTTGTGAGCGTGCAACTTTGTGTTCATATTAGCCCATAACAGCAGGTCAGTGCAGCCAGCCAAGCAGCCCCCGCACCGGTCTCGGGACTCATTATATGGCTCGGTCCTGCCTGCTAACTCCCACCTACCTGCGAAAAAACTTGCTGACACCACCGATGACTGGCAAGGGAGAAAATGTGTGAGAAAAGTGTGTGCATCAGAGTGTGTACGGATGGGAGAGGTTATGTGCGAGATAACAAATGCCTAATTTAATCTGCACGCGTATCGGAAAGGAGAGTGTGGCAAAGTCTTAGATTAATTATGCATTTGTGCATCTGTAAAAAATAATAAACACATCAACCTGTCAGTGCTGGAGAACCTCTGCACTGCGCTGACTCATGGCAGGGGGTTTGCATTTCTGTCAATCAAAATCCTCTGTTGCTTGCATCAATTATTTCACAGTCGAAGCTTTCTAGATCCAACCTATACTCCTGGCTAGCCCCCCCCCCACACACACACACACACACATACTGCCATACACACTCTCTAACACAAGTCCACCTCCAACGCCAGGCAAGGCTACATTTCCATGACAATTAAACACCGGAGGACAGTGGAGTCAGCCACCCTACGCAAAAAAAAGCCCTTTAAAGCGGTGATAGGAATGGAGAGGTGGAGTTAAAGAGAGCAAAAAGAGAGGGAGTGTGCGGCCTGGATAAGTGGTGGCAGGATTATAGCTAGTTCCATCATGGCTTTGGTCCGTTCACTGCTTCTTATAAAAACCTATTAGCATGTGAATGAACAGGCACACAGTGGAGTTTTGTAAAGCCCAGGAGCACTGATCCACTATCAGGTGAGCTTTCCATAAACTGGGAGGAAGCGGGGGAGGATGGTGTGTGTGAGAGAGAGAGTGTGTGTGTGTGTGTGTGTGTGTGTGTGTGTGTGTGTGTGTGGTCTTTTGGGGTGGTTAGTCGACTTGACTGTGGCCACTTTCGTTTGGATTTCTTCTGAGATTTCACAGCACTCAAGGTACAAGTACAGTCCTTTAAATGCTGCAATTAAAGTCACTTGGGAGTAAACAATTTAATCAGCTTAAGGCCCAATCCATGTAGTGCCTGTTTCTGATGTCAAGCATCAAATCAAATGTCAAACTGTCAAAGGAAAAAAAAACAAAAATTTTAGTGGGGGGGGGGGGGGATTAGACATACATAAGAGCCAGGGATTGAACCACCAATCTTCAGCTCACCAGAGTGCATTTCTCTTGTGGAAAAAATGTCTTTCTAGAAGTTTTTTGGAGACACTGTCCAAACAAGACATCCTGTCTTATTTTGTAGGAAATGCATATGGAAGTGTTTTGCTTTTGTCTGAGCCTTTTCATTTACTACTTAATATACAAACTGCTGTTTTGGTTTACATTGTTTATACTTATTGTATTATGTGTGATTAATAAATAAAACACATCTAATACATGAATTACAATACTGTCTACTAATTATTGTTTTCTTATTTCGGTGACAAATTGCTCGGAAAATGCATCCACTGTTAATATCATAATTCTTTTTTTTTTCTCTAAATGAACAAATTAAATTAAAGAAGTTTTAATTTGTGTTGCTCAAATAAAATGGGCTTGAATCAATATGGCAATCTCACAAAAGCAAAGCCAGAACGCCTGATAGAAATTTGTTTTCAAGCCAGAGCAGCTTCTGTGCTTATCAGTAAAAGTATAATAGACATTATTCTTCTCGCATCTCTGAACTAAAATGATCTTGTGCTCAAAGCGGACTAAACTTGGACTGCGGGTGTGAAAATAAAAAACGCAGCAGTGTGGGTGCCAAAATAGCAGAACACCAAGAGCTAGCAACACAGGAACTGGGCATTAAAACGCTGGGAAATGATAAAAGCAGGGCCAGCATGTCCCGCCGCACTGCTTACCTCCCTCTGCAGCACCAGCTCTTTGGTGAACAGCATGGCCTCGTCACTGAAGGGCTCGGCCACCTGCATCCCTCCGGGCATATTCCTGGAGCTGCGTGGACATTCAATACCTGGGTGAAGACAACACAGTTGCAGGATTAAAGGTCAGCACAGCGGCTAATCAAAACAGCAAGATGTCATGAATATATTTAACATTATTTAGCCTTGATAAGTCCAAAAAGACCAGGAAACATAACTGGATATGTCACTAAAAAAGCAGAAATACTGTGGCCATTAATATAAATATTCGTCTAGACTCGTATCTACAATTTTCAGGACCTCTGGTGCTCTGAACAACCACATCAAGCATCTGTCTCATCCCTCTTAATAGGTCAAGGTCAAAATTGCAGCAATATTTCACAAATGTATGTCCATGGTAAAACACAGATTAACCAGCTACACTATCATCAGCACTCACTGGATAATTGGTCATCAAGGGGTCAATCCTGAGTGCATCGAGTGCTTCTGTATAAGCAGTTTCGTCTGAAAATCAGCCTTGTTGGAATTTGCGTCTTTGGGACCCTTTGACATCAACTCTGCTAGATATTCAGAGGCTTTCTTGTAGAGTTCAGGTAGAAATGGATAAGCTTCGGGGCAGAGGTGGGGGAAGAGAAATGAGTGGGTATAAAGGCGCTGTGAGACTGTATCATTTCATGTTCGTCCTGTTTAAAAAAATATACTGTGATAAAAGGAGGCGTATGCAGGAAAGGTATATGCATAAAAGAGAAGTGCTGTGATTGAAGATGAATGTGTCTGGGCTGTAAGGGAGAGTGTTGATCTGACAGAAAGTTTTAAGTCTACACACATACTATGGACTTTGCATGTATCTGAGGAGCATGCCAAGCATCAATTGTGACTCACTTCTTTTGTCTTTTATACTACTGAGGACTCGATGTCCTGTATGTTCATGCAACATATGCCAACGTGTGCACAAGAAAGCCAAGTGTGTAAAAAAAAAAAGTTCTTTTTAAATTCTTGAATTGATTAACACACAAGCATGTAGGTTTTAGCTATAGATGTGTATTGGCAAGAATCTGGTGATATTATACCAATCATTATACAGGGGGTATAATTCTATATACTGCATTATACTGCAATACTGTAAGCAAAGCGGTATATTTAAAATGTTATTTTCAGATTTTATAGAACTGACAGTGTTCCCTTTGTGACTCTGTGTGTTCTTGTGTTCTGTGTGTTTACACTAGTATTTAGGGCCTGGCAGTGTTTCTTGGGTGACCAAGATTTGTGTCACCAATTCAGTAGTAGATCAAACATCTCACCTTCTGATGTTATGATGTTGAGTAATGATCAGAAAAGAGTTTTGCAGAACATAATAATGTCACAGTGACCAGATCTTATCAGTTCATTCTTCAGCCAATGTGAACGTTTGTGCCAAATTTGAAGAAAATCCCTCCAGGTGATCATAAGATGGCGCATTTATGACAATGAAAGCAATGCAAGTGTGACCCTGACCTTTAACCTCTGTTCATTCTTCAGTCCAAAACAATGTTTGTGCCAAATTTGAAAAAATCTCAAGGTTTTCTTGAGATAGCACATTCACAAGAAGCAACAGATGAAGTCAATTTGACCTTTGACCCCCAAAATCTGATCAGTTCACAGCAGAGTCCAACTGGATGTTTGTGCCAATTTTGAATAAATTTCCTGTCACTTTCACAAAAACGGAAAGACAGACATATGGACAGACTACCCCCAAACATAATGCCTCTGGCCATGGTTATCGCTGGTGCTGAGGTATAGAAATTGATTCAACAGTAGTTTTGGAGAATAAATATTGTATAAAAAAAATAAATAACTCGATACTCAAGTGTATCGAGTTTTCCTTGGTGTTGTATTGATTTATGCAGAGTAACTTAATGATAGTTTCAGTTGAGCAGAAAACCCTCCAGCATTGTACTAATAAAGCACCAGCTCTCTCCCAGAGTCCCTTTCCTCTCTGAATCCATGTTGAATTTAATGAGCTTCACAGGCATGACAGAAACATGTGTAAAAGGCCTCAGGGCAGACTCCTGAGGCAGAATATGCAAAGACGTAAAATCAGATGCATCATGGCCATTGTGTTGGCTCAGTGGTCACCTCGCAGTGAAACAATCCCGGCTTTGAAAATGACTTCATTTCCATGTGAGCTTGGCATATTCTCCCCACGTTCCCATGTATTCATATAGAGAGTGTTTCCCGGACTTTTCATTCAAGAGAGAGCTGAGCTCCTGCTCTAATGGGACAGTGATGGGAAACATAAGAATTACTGTATGTATTCCATTTTCTTTCATGGTCCTTAATTGTTTCCTGTCTATTAGCGATAATGCCCTCCAACATAAAATAATGTGCATTATTTAAATATAGGAACATGCACATAGTAAATTAAAGCCATGCTTAGAAGACAAATGATCATGATGACTGTGTTTTTGCTTGTTTTGTTCTTCAGTAATAGTGTCATTTTGTGGCATGTTGATGGTTTATGATGGTAATATGGTGATTCTCGTGTGTATTGTTTTAATGTTATAAATATAATAATAATATAAAAAAGATTACTTCACTTGTTTGACACTGGGGAATGACTTTATATACTGTACACAAACCCTTAATGTTGTTTTCCCCAAATAAAGCATTTCTCACTGTGTTTGCATCTTTAAATCTGTCAATGTAACAGTACTTCTTAACAGGGACAATCATTCAGAACACTGTGCACCAGGTGTGTCAAAACCTTGGCTGCGGTTCTCTCTGTAAATGCTAGCAGAAGAAAGATCTTTTTTATAAAAGCCACATTTGTATTGTATTTTTTTTAACTGAATTTCAAATGCAAAAACTCTTTTTGAATTTTATGTCAGTCCCATTTTAACAAGCCCGCTACGCTAAACTGGTAAATATTCATTTCCTAACTGACATTAAACTACACAAAATAACCTACTAGCTTCTGTTTTGTTTAGTACTTGATTTTCCCTTCAGAAAACTCTTCCCGTGTCTGTCCCATTTAAGAGAACAAGAACAGAAGACATCAGCGTATTCACACTGGCAGAGAAAGACGAAAATGACCCAGGAAAGGCTAAATGAGGCCACAGAACAGTCAGCACCAAAGAGTTATGGAGAACGCTTGAGTCAACCTTTTGTACGATACAAATGTCTTCAGTATACAGCAAGGAGCATTAAAACCAATTAGACATGCAAATTTGTGTTATGCACTAAACTATATGCATCTTTTCACTCTGGTTGTAATTTTCTGCAGAACTGTAATAAAATGATTTCTTTTGCATTGGATGACTAGGAGCTATAAAAAAAGATTTATACACAGAATAAGTAAAGGGTAAACATGCAAGCCTCAAAATAACAAACGGATTTAATAAAACCGAACATTCAAAATGCGCCTTAACAACCCACAAAAATGCTACTGTAAATGTTAGTCTGCACTCTATCTCAGATTATGGTTGGATATGATTTTTATATTGTAGGTTTTCTTCAATTCAAAACTTTATTTGTGCACCAGAGGCAATTTGGAAATTCTATCAAGTATCCTACCATACAATGAATGACTGAGAAAATGCATTTAAAAGACTAAAGTCTGACAGCCTCTAACATCTAAAGAAAACGTGGGTTTTTATTTACTCAATATAAGATTTTGCAAAGACTGGGGGTCTTGCAGGGCCACTATTTGCAAGACAGAAACTAGACTCCTTTTGAGACTATTTCCCACCCTGCTCCTGATGGAAAATATCACACCAAACTCCCTTTAAGAAATATGACCTATTAAAAATTCCTTATGTGTCCACAAAACACACATAACGCTAGAAACACAAGAGAAAAGGCGTCATATGTCGACAGTTTTCTTATCAATTTGTCATCAGTATAATCCATAAAGATAAAATGTATTTGCGTATCAACTTAATAGTTTGGAATTTTGTCCCCTCAAATAGTTACAAGCCTCTGTTATCTGTTATCTATCTGTTATCTGTGGATCAGATACATGACAATTTAAGCACGGACTCTTGTTGACTCCACAAGTTTGTACTCCTTTTTTACCAAAGATAAGTGTAATCGAGACTTGTTTTTGCCTTCAGTATTCTACCCAGTTTGCTGCTTCCTGCTTGGTGCTGGCCAGTGTTCAGATCATTAAGCTTCACAATATGCACAAGCCAAGACTAAAAAAATTACAATAATATTTAACATGTTTGATTTCATTGAAACGCCAAGACAAAAAAAACACTGACGTAAAACAGTTCAGACAGAGTTTTATAACCACATTACACCAAATATTCAAGATCATAGGAGCACGCACCAACTGAGGTAAAACTTGTGATTTTATTCCAACATTGGAAATTTAACTACCACAGTAACCCAGTTTTATTGCCATATTATGTCATTGTTATTGTTAAGAAATAGCTGTTGATGCGTATGTTATCACTAGAGGCTAACACTTTTGTGTTTCATGTCGCACCTCTTGTGATTCCCTGATGCCTGCATCCTGTCTATAATCATAAACTGGAGCAGCATGATGCCACCGTTGTTAAGTTCTGTGTAAAAATGCAAAGGAGGCATAAAGACGGTACTTCGTAGCAGCGCTGTAGCATTATTTCTGAATAACAAGGGCTAGTGAAATCCCTTGAAAAGTCCTTTAGTGTAAGGCTGGCATAATAAAAATACATTGATAAAAAAAAAAAGCTTTCTGAAGAGCAGAGAGGAGGAAGAGTAGTAGGAGGAGGAGATACTGATGGCCAAGATCATCTGAGGGTATTTATAGAAGTGGACCAGGACAGGGCTTCCACGTGGGACACTGTGGCTACAGCCAGAATAAAGAGAAGAGAGCTGAGGGATGCAGGATAAAGGAAGAGAAAAAGACAAGAGGGGAAAGACAATGGGAGGGTAAATACTGCATACGCTTTGCAAAAATTAATGTATGAAGTAATTGCAGATGGGTTGGCCGGGCTGCTTGGGTTGGCTGGAGCTACGATAAAAAAAAAAATGTTTTTTTGAACATAATCCACAGCAAAGACTACATTACATTACATTACATTCATTTAGCTGATGCTTTTATCCAAAGCGACTTACAATAAGTGCATTCAACCATGTGAATACAACCCAAAAATTGCAAGAATCGTGACTACTTGGGAATGTAATACGCAGAGGAGTCATGTTTAATTTTATAGCACATGCTGTACAATGTCTCAAAGGGCTTTTCAGGCCCACATCAGCAACAAGTCTTAATCCAGCCCAAGCTCTCTCTTAAAAGACAAAAACATCCCAAAAAACCTTAATACACAAAGAAAAAGTAATAGGATTAGAAAACATAAAAATTGGGTTTTATTAGGTCAAATATGAATGTATTCGTCGTGTATGCAAAGTCCAATAAAATAAGTCTGAGGCACAGGTCCATATCCACACACAGGTACACTGCTTTCCTCAATATCCTGCGACATGCACACACACACTTACTGTAGTCTCCTCCCTGCAGCATTTAAACTGAGCCACGGAGTCACTTAGCACAGCCAATTTTAACCTGCACCATGATACATAACTCACGCCTGCCACCGAGATAAACATCTGGGTCAAACTACAGGATATCTATCTTATCTGATCGCAGAGACAAACAAGACGTACACTGATCACTGCTGACATCACACTACACACATGAGCAAACACACACACACGCACGCACGCACGCACGCACGCACGAACGCACGAACGAACGCACACACGCACGCACGCACGCACGCACGCACGCACGCACACACGCACGCACAAACGCACAAACGCGCACACGCACGCACGCACGCACGCACGCACACGCACACGCACACACACACGCACACACACACAGAAGATGCTGTTGTAGGGCAGCATCTAACATTGGCCTGAAGCCCACACATCAGTCCACCATACACCACATCAATCATCTGATCTGTACAGGGTCCCCACACACTATCATGGACAACATTTTAAAGGCTTGCCATGACTTTAAGAACCAGTGATGACCAGCATTTTTCAAACATATCAAATTCAAACAAAATTTAAGCTAGCTGGCACTCATGAAGCGAGAGGTGGGGCACAAGGACAAAGAAATAAATATATGTTACGGTAAACAAAATGCTGTCACACATGGACGCATATTAGAGCTTTGTTACGTCTTCAGGAAATACATTTCTTTTAAATGTCATATTCTCTTTTCTCCAAGCTTTTTTTTTTTTTTTTTTTTAAATTTATTTTGAGGTAATCTGGTAATTTCCTGGTAATTTCCTATTTGCTCAGGTTTCAAAAAACTAATAATTCAATGACTTCTCCAGAATTTTCAATGATTTTACTCATTCCATGACTTTTCCAGGCAAATGTGATGTAGAAAATCAGTGTTTTTCCAAGTTTTTCATGACAGTGGGAACCCTGTCTGCAAGATGTGGATATTAGATTTCTTGTTTTAAAAATTGTGTCAGGCTTCATCGACAGAGGTAGCAATGATTCTAACAACACAACACACAACTGAGCGAACAGATCAAAGAATCAATTTGTGCCATTTCCCAATTCTGCAAGCCAGCTCCTAAAGGACGACAAGCTATCAGCCGTTTCATTTAATAATGCTGTTGGTTTGTATCACCTCGCTGCCCTGTCCCACCCATACGTGCCCCCCCGCCTCCCTCCTCTGTAGAGCTCAGGTTCAGAGACGGGTGGGGAGGCCCTGTGGAGAACACGTAACATTTTAATCTGTGATTCAGGTTGAGCTGTGCGCCTGATGAAATACTGCCTGGACCCTTAGCTCGAACAGGCACAGCTTTGTTGCTCGCTCAGACACATACTTTAATTCCTCCTTGTCACTCCTAAAAACTGTCACGTCTTTTGTCTGCATATACTCAACATAACGTAACATAGTGTTAAATACGCTTCCGAATATAATTTATACCCTTTAAGCCTCTTCCCACCACCTCGTCCCCCTTGTGTAGTTGTGGCTGATGACTGAAGAAAAGAAAAGAAATACAGGAAATCACAAATATGTTAGTTGGATTAAATTGAAAGCAATCAAACCTTACCCTGCAACTTATATACGTTTTCATTCCAAATTAAATAAATGAGACACAAGGCTTTATTAAAGCCACAAAATATGGACTTAGGTCACAAATTTGATGATTTTAGACTCAACTTTACAGAATCAAAAAAGACTTGCATTAATAATCATAATAATAAATAAATAAATCACCAGTGTTCATTTATCATCATTTATCCTAATGAATCCCAGATTTCTACAAAAATGTTCGTATGCATGTTTTATACACAAATCTGTGCACATGTACTGTTTGTGAATGAGATCCAGTGCTATTAAGTACCATGCAAATACACAAGTGACATACCATATACAGGTGTCTTTATAGCAAGGAGTGGTTTTCATTCTAGTTCTCAGAATTCAGAACTAATTAGATGAATTTAAAGGCATTCATTTGTGGTGAGCAGCTTATGTCCTAATGTATTTTCTATAGCGTGTAGCTCAATGTGTTTTCGGGTGACCCAACATATAGCAGGAACACGATTGAGTCGACCTCTCTCCTTCGACTAAACAAGCTGGAATAATGAGCTTCATGTTGTAGAAAAGGAGCTGGAGGGAGAAATGTGGCGCTGTGCGGCTGCTGTGCATTAGTGTCATCACTGCAATTTATACAAACACAATACATCACAAATTCCTATACTAATGATGTGCATATTGATTAGCCTCTGACTTTTTTGCTCAGAGCCTGCCAGACGCTTTGTGCTCTCGCTTTGGCGTGTCTGCAGGTATAAATGGATACTTGCAGGACACGGCCAGCTCACTATGAATTCCATTAGTGTCCGTCTTTTTAATGTTATTAAGTTACTAATTCTTGATTTTTGACAAGATGTTGACAGGACATAATTAGCGCTGCGACAGGCAAACAAACAGAGACCTAAAAGCTGGGGAGGTGTGTGAGTGTGCACATTTGTGTGTCATTTCAGCTCTGATACTTCTCTCCCCCTTCGACTACTATTCCATTTGAGTTCATTTTCCATCTTGTTAATTTTCCTCATCCCTTCCCTGCATAAATCTTTCTCCCTCCTTGGGTGCAAGTCAGTTCCAAGCAGGAAGTTCGGCACTGGGTGAAAGATGAAGGTTGGCAAGAAATAGACGTTAGACAGGGTGAATGGGAGGCAGACAAGAGGAGCATGATGTTCGGGAAAATCCTAGGATTGTTTGACTACCTCTCCCTTTTATCCTTTCGATCCATCCCTCCGTCTCACCATTATCTCGCTCGGGCTCTCTAATGTTAGGCCTCATTACCCCAGACGGGGCTTCAGCACTGCTGTCCTTTCCTCCAGAGCACACAACAGTGCAGAGGAAATCTTTTTAAATATTAGATTTGTGTATTTGATTCATAAAATCAAGTATGAATGAGGACTGTTGTGAATTTCAATATCTTTTCAAGGACATTCGGGCTTAAAACATTATCTTTTAAATCATGTGCTTTTGGTTGCAAAAAAATGGTTTCTAGTTGCCTTAAGTACCAAGTCCATTTGAAGAGATGGTCTCGGGACTATTCATGTGTATTCCAGTAAGGTGCACATCAGGTGTGAGCACCAACTGTACCAAAACACTGAAGTGGACTGCTATTTAATACGGCTGTAAGGAGTTTTTCACCGGTTTTGAAACAGGCTCAGTTTAACACTGATGCCTCTATTTTAGATGGCAGTGCAGCCTGCCGTCAACAGAGCCTGATCAAGCTTCCCTGCTACACTTCATCACAGCAAAAATGTCACTTAGATGAAGGCACTTGCACACGGAACAACATAAGTAATGTTAAAGCTGTGAAGCGAGGGAGTGGAGAGGAGGGGAAATCGTACTCTGGCACTTTGGTATGAATCAAACGTACCCGAAAACACCCTTAACTGCTTTGCTGTTGTCTCTAAAACAGATGCCTATGAGCATCCCAGTAAATGTACATGCAGCGTCGTCACATGCAGCGGCGTCACATGCAGCGGCGTCACATGCAGCGGCGTCACATGCAGCGGCGTCACATGCAGCGATGGCTCATTGTGATTCTATCATTTAGATATTACCAATCTAACCAATAGTTTAAAAAAATATTTAATTTGGATCCATTAGTTAAATTAGCAACCAAAGTACTCATTTAAAGCTTTTTAAAGTTTTTTTCTAAACCTGACCACCTTGTTCTGTCGCCTAAACCAAACCAAAACATTTTATAGCTTAACTGTGACGGTTTCAAAAAGACATGTTTGAAACTGCTGCCATTAGAACGGTAAAAGATGTCGTTTTTAAGCGGAAATCAACCTATTCATAATTTAAGTATAAGAGAGTGTGCATGCTTATAAGAATTTTCCCCCTTTTTTTCCACTGGCGTCTGATGATGTATTCTTAATTTTTTACTATTAGAATTTTAAATTTATTTTATAATTATTTATTCTTTAGTCATCTATATTTTTTACTTTTTTCTCTCTATATATAATCATATAATTACTCTTTTTTAATTATTTTTATGCACTATTCTTTTGACTT
Organism: Plectropomus leopardus; assembly: GCF_008729295.1. Taxonomy (NCBI): domain Eukaryota; kingdom Metazoa; phylum Chordata; class Actinopteri; order Perciformes; family Serranidae; genus Plectropomus; species Plectropomus leopardus. The sequence continues at coordinate 8,222,871 of NC_056484.1, forward strand.
TTACTTTTATTTAGTTTCTGTTCTTTATGTTCACATGCCAATCAGAGACCAGCTCACTCTGGCATCTAGGATAATATTATTGTTTATTTTCCACAATACTGGTGTAAAATCAATAGAAAGAATAAAGAAATAAGAAAAATGGTTTCCCTGCAGGCCCAAATACACTGATGTCACCTCCACTCAACAAAAGCATCAAAACCTACTATGAAACTCACATTTATCTATTCTTCATGCACAGCAAACTCAGTGTGCTATTGTGTATAAATGTGAGCATCAGCTCTGGTAGATGATTGATTTATTGTCGACTGATGCAGCTTAAGTTTATGTTCTAGATTACAGTTTACAATGTAGTAAAGTAAATGCCGATAAAGTGTTAACACGTTATTATTTCCCTTATATCAGCAACTTCATTATGTTTCAGGCATTAAAACGGTCTCAAGGCTTCGAAACATCCTGTGTGTCTGTGTGTGTGAATCTCAATAAGACGCAGCACTGCAGTCACACACAAGGACACTAATACATAGAGGTCACAGCAGAGCACAATAACATTTTATCTGCAGACTTCCCCAGACTGACTTGCTACTAGGCTAAACTTTTTTTTTTTTTGCACACAGACATATTTTTAGGAAACAAGTCTACAAATTTTCTGCTCCACTTCCTCACCATCTTTCCATCTCCTGCACTCACACACCGCAGGAAGTGTACCAGCAGCACACAGGTGTACACACACACAAACACAACCATACACACACACACACACACACAGATATCAAAAATCAGACAAATGGCACTAAGCCACACACTGTGATGGCTAATGCCTCTTGCTGACACTGTAAATCTTTGTGTCCGAGTGATGGGGTGTTTCATCTTTTTGACAGACTGCTGCTCAACATACCTTTCTGAGTAACTTTGAAAGTACGCTTCACCTGCTGTGGCCTCCGTCGGAAACTCTCAAAGCTACTGAGGCTGGTAAACTTTTACGGCCTTTCTCGCTGCTTGGTCTCCCTTAGCTTCAACAAGCCTTTATACCCACGTACTCCACATCAATTGCACTTTTTCTGGTCTTCTCTTTACCCTCCCCTGTCCTTTCTGCCTCCACAGCTCTGACTTCACCTCCTCCTCCTTTCATCAGCCTTCCAACCCACCCCTCCACCACATTCTCAAATCCCTTTCCTGCGTAGAAACCCTCCATTCTCTTTCGGAAACAGGATGACTTCTTTACCCTTTATCAAACTTGCATGCGGAAGTGACACCGCGCAGGCCAGCGAGTGAGAGGAGAAGAAAGGGAAGGTGATGTGGGAGGAGAGAGGAGAAGGAACTTCCCTTCAACTCCTGGAGCACACCTCCGGCCCCCTTTGAAGCACGGGCTTCTCTTTGTTTCCTCACCCCTCTTTTTTTTCTTAAAGCGCTGTCTTTATCCATCAAGGAAAACTCTGGAGGAGGAAGGAGACTATGTGCGAGGACTATGTGGAGGCTTTGAGGTGCCTCACTGGAGAAACAAGCAATGGATGGGGTTCAGTATTAAATCAGGACAAAAAATATGGCTCAAACAAGAGGAAAAGATGCCGCTGGCTGAGCAATCCGGTAGTTCAGATTCAAAGATGCGTGCACTGTGTTTCTGGTATTATAATTTTGACTTGCTGTGTTACATCACTTACTGCCTCGGGATCATTTCATTTTGCAGCTCTACTGTAAACAGTTTGTTCTTCAATGGCCTCCTACGACATTGTTAAAGAATAAAAATTTGGCCATGATGAATACAGTATGAGGAGAACACGGCTAATGAAACGGATGACTAATACAAGACTTGTTTTGACAGCAGCAAAACAGCAGCACGCAAAATATATTCTCCATTTGTCTGCATGGAGTCAATATTTACTCAGAGCAACTTACAATTACTGAGCATGATGGAGCTCAGCTCATAACCTTTAATACTAAATGAATGTGGCTATAGTAAGGGATTATAATACTTAATTTTTTTAAGCATTAAAGAGACAGTTCACCCTAAAATTCAAAAAATACATAGTTTTCCTCTTACCTGTAGTGCTATTAAAATATCATCTGCACTTCAGAAGTCACAGCATTAAGGTTTGCTAACAGCAATGCACGTCATCGTTTTCTATTTATTGCTGTGTGTGAGTTGTCCCATTTTTAAATTGCTGCTGACGTGTGTGCTCCTCTACGTGCTTTTTTAATTGGCTCTGGGAGATGAATAAAGTGATCTGAATTGAACTGAATATTTGTCACCGTCGGAGAGATCAGCTGTAGAGATGTCTGCCCTCTTTCCAATATAATGGAACAAAACAGCATTTTGCTTGTGGAGCTCAAAGCGCCAAGAAATTTCATTTGAAAAACCCAACAGCAGCGTCTCTTTCCAGAAAACATAAAACAGTTACTCAAGATGTCCACCAAACCTTGTTTTCTTTTCTTTCTACCAAACTACAGTCACCAACACGGCACAGACGGGAGCATGCATCTACTCATGGACAAGAGGCTTGTGCTTGTAACAGCGTGAGATCTAAACACTAACGGCGTCCTTCTTGCCATTAATGTTAGCTAACTCAGTGCGCGCATCCCTCTGCACAGTGATACTGCTGACAAGTCTGACAAAACTGTTCACTGTTCAAGGTCTGTGGATTATCTTCGGTACCGGGTCATGATTTCTGGAAAGAGACATTGCTGTTGAGTTTTTCAAACATATTTTTTTGGCGCCATTTTTTTTTTAAACACCACAAGCCAAGTGCTATCCAGTTTCATTATATGATCGAAAGGCAGACATCTCTATGGCCAATATCTCCGACACTCTGCATCTCCCACCAAAACAATCTAGACTGATAAATAGTACTACAGGTAAGAGGAAAAATGCGTATTTTTGATCGGTAAAGTCATGCCTTACGATTATGGTTGTAAGACATTATGCATTATAAAGGCTGCTCTTCTGATGCAAGTATTAGTATACAAATATACAATTGATTATAGCTTTTAGTTTAATACAAAGGATACTAAAGCCCCTTTCCATTTTAAGATTCAGTTCAAAATGTATATTATCATATCTTAACATCAATACTTTCATCACACTACTTTTATGATGAGAGGCTGATTCAACTTTAAAACACCGAACATATCTGGGAAAAATGCATAACTTAGATCTGCTCTCCACACACCTCATTACCTGTCACAGTTATAAGATGGTTTAAAAAAAGAGAACCAAAGGGCTTCTGCTGTTTTATACACAGATAAACAGCCGCTTTATCATGTATGTGTCATTACAAACGCAGCCCATGGTCAGACGGGTGGATAAAACACGGGAAGATAACTTTGACAGGAAAGAGAAAGCGGAAGTAGATAGCAAGCGCTTGGAGATTAGAGGTAGGGTGATAAGAGGCTGTTTGTGCCTTCGGGCTTCAAGTCATGTATGGTTAAAGGCTTAACATCAGCTATCAGATAAATAAAAACATGCCGACAACAACATGCATGCACAGAAACACTGAGGGCATGACCCATCTGACATAATGCTGTATCTCATAAACATCTCATATCTTCCAAAAAAACAAGAAGAAAAAGAAAATGACAAGAAAAAACACTCATACACCTACAAAGAGGCACACACAGCGAGCGATACAGAGGACTCTAATTGGAATAAAGGTTAAAGATACACAAAAAAGGAAAGGGGATCATTTGTATCAATCAGAGCTAATCCAGCCTAATGTGTATATTAAAGACAATACGCGTTGTCTCATTTTCGGCAGATGAATCTTTTCTTCTGGGGACGACCTTAATCAAATACGCTCGGGGGCCATCAGCTCTAATGTGCTTCTTGCGATTTGCTAATAACCTTTGATTGAATAAAATAATTCCAAAAGTAGACTGACTATGTAAACACCGCCTCGCACACACCTGACATTTTCACTAAGCACTCTCATTAAGGGGAAATTGTCAAACCAGTGCTAAAATATCTTACACGGTCTTATATTGCAGACTGCTTATTGGCAGGGGTCGTGTCAATACATCTTGCGGAAGGCGGTGGACAAATAAATCCAATTACAAAAACCATCGGTGGAGAGCAAAGACAATCAGAAGCAAATTACAAAATTAATTAATGCATCGACAATTCTGCCACGCATAATTAAACTGAATCTGAGTGTTTGTCAGAAATATATGGTGTTTGTCCTGCCGGAAATGGAGAGGAACTGTACGGCTGGCAAATGTATGACTGAAATTGAGATGGATTGAAACGGATTTTTATTGCGACTATAACAAAAAGCATCATTCGTTGTGGTAGGGATAAGCATTCTTACCCTTTCCGTGATCTGAGGGGTTGTGCAAATCATTGTTGGCTGCCAAAGATACAGTCACTGTGTTTTTATTACTAGCGCAAACTGTCAGGACAGTCGAGGAGCTGAAATAAATGACTAGACCTGCTATCAAACAGTCTGTATTTCTTACCATCTGCATCTTGCCCTAAACTACTGTTATTCTCTCAAGCTGAAAATGGGCGGAAAGGCTTAAAGAATGGGCCCATTCTTGTAGTTTATTTTCATTATGTCTTAATCTTTTTCTTGATTAATCAATTTGTCTATAAAATGTCAGAAAATAGGGAGAAATGCCATTACACTGTCCCACAACCCAGGCTGATGGATTCAACTGACTAATCAATTAATCAACTAATCATTGCAGCTCTATTTCTTTCCAATTCATTAGCTGTCCCTCGTGCCCCTAAACTGCTAATCTTGTGGGAGACAAGAAAAAAAAAACACCAGTCATTAAGCAAAAACACTGCTTGTCATGTAGGAGAGAAACAAAACAAACTGCTCATCATACAGAGACAAACAAAAGTGGCCCTGGGTACTTTGAGAAGCACTATATTGATATATAATAATAATAATAATAATAATAATAATAATAATAATAATAATAATAATAATAAAACACTGCTAACCAATACAGGAAATAAGAAAAAGCAGTAAAGGAGTCAAAAACATACTCATGAATGAAGAATAAAATGGCTAATGCTGAAAATGTACAACTTTCTTCTCAGACAAAGTAAAAGATGGATTGAAAAAGGATTTCTTTTTTTTTTTTCCACAATGCTCACACAGCGTTACAAAGCTGACAATACCTGCCCATCCACTGGAGTCTAAACCTCCCTTTACCTCGACACAGTGGCCAGTTTCTAATGAAGACAACCACTACGGTAAAATAGAAAAGACGTAGAGAGTAGACCATGAGTCTTTTTCAAACATGGAGGAGAGCCAGAGGGTTGAAGGTGAGGTCAAAGGGGACACATGCTTTATGCCAACTGTGGTGTTTTAAAAGAAGGTGGGCTGTGGCTGCTGCAACATACCCAGCTTCCGCCTTGCCCTGTCAGGGCTGCCTGCTGAGAGGTGTCAGGAGAGCTTGAACTCTGATTTTCAGGCTTGCAGAAGTCTCAGTGCGGCAAATATGTATTTGCTCCGACACACATAAACGCACTTTTTTTTCCTAAATGATATACAAATAAACTTTCACATGGCAGCAACTAATGCCTTTACAGACATAGTGAACAAGTTTGACTCTGAGGGAAGGGACCTTCGCACTGGACATAAAAAGAGATCTACTCACCGGCAAGGAGGAATGTGATGAGGCAGGTTTCTTTGGGCATGTACAGCTTGAGGCGGGAGCCACTGAAGACGTATTCTACCACAGCTTCTGACCGGCCAGCCCTCTGCAGGAAGGGCAAGAACTGCTTGGCCTTCTGTGTCTCCTAATGGATTAAAAGAAAGAGAAATATGGTTAGATAATGCTTGATGTAAGACCCTTTTTTTAGGTTATGTAATTGCCTTTTAAGAGAATTTATTGACAAAGATTTACCTTTGTAATTAAGTTAAATAATGTATTGCTATAAATAAGTTAAGTAAAGTACTGTAAAACTAAAAATTAAAGTACTACTGTAATCAAGCTAAATAAAGTACAACTGTTATTAAGTTAAATAAGTACTGTTGTAATAAAGGTGCCGTTATAATAAAGTTAAATAAGGTTTTTACTCTAAGTTAAATTAAGTACTGTTGTAATTAAATTAAATAGTTACTGGCCTCAGTGAAAATAAAATATTGAACATATGACACAAAAATGGGACAAAATTAACCAGCAAACAGCATCCACAAAAAAATGAAATTGAAAAGTAACCGAAATAGACACGACTGCTGACGACACAATCTGTGGGCTTTTTCCAGATATCTCTAAATCTCAGTCTGCCCTAATGAAGTCCGCTCCGCTTATCAGTGACACGTCTGCCAACTCATGCAATCAAAACTAATTCTCTCCCCTCCTGCCTCCATCTCTGTCTGCAAGGGTGAGTCACAAGCTTATTGTTGTGCCCGCGCCAAAATTACAAGCAGAGCTAAATCATGCGTATTCCAGGCAGGGCTGGTGGTGCAGTGGCAGATTCATAAACAATTAAAAAAATAATTTGTGCCTACTCCAGGCGGGAGCGTGTAGGCACAACAATCAGTCATAAAGTGGAGCAGTGTGTGTGTGAGTGTGTGGCAGCGCCTGTGGGGAAGGGCGGAGTTCAAACTGGGAGCGTCGGAGCTAAATAATGCATTCTTCATTTTTGAAATTGAATGTCTTCTAGATTTGTTGATATTTTCTTTGTTGTTTCGAGGGGACTGGTATACAGGACACAAACAGAGGACATTATGAGTAAAGGGTATGTGCTTAAGCCACAAGATTCACCACCTGAACTCCACCCACTGCGGTCCGAAATAGCCCCTTGAGTGGGAGAACAGAACCAAACATTCTGCTGTTCACACAAACACATTTCCAGCACCTGCAGTGAGTGGGATGTGCAGTCTAACTTGGTTCAGAAAAAAAAAGGAAGAGACACGAGAGAGGAGAGGACCTCATTATGCAACCTTTCGAGGTACGAGGTGAGTCAAGTGCTTTATCCACTCTCCTCCCACCACCTCTGATCATCTCCTACACTATACGTTTATAAACCTATCTGCGCTCTATTTGTGACTGCAGCCCACTCAATGTACATAATCCCTTTCAGCAACCCTTTACCACCAAGCTAAAGGATGCTGACGTATGGGACTGTGTGTTTCCATGTGGAGGGGGAGCGCCTGTGCACGTGTCAGCTGTGTGTGGGCGTGAAGAAGAGAAGAGAAAGGGAAAAGAAAAGGGAGGGGAAGGATGTGTGTGTGGGGGGGGGGGGGGGGGGGGGGGGAGTCAATGTTGCTATTTCGGTCCTTTAGAACGCTCATTACATTAGCCTAGCCAAACAACTGGTGCGTGCGTGTGCACACACACGCCTACTGGCACCGACTGGCAGCACTCCTGGACTGTGCTGCAAATCCTGTGTGGAAAGAGGGAGGAGGAGCTGCAGCTGCACATAACGGCACTGACCGAAACCACTGACAGGGTGGCACTAATAAGGGAGAGTTTAGAGGAGGCTTCATGGTGCTGATGTCACACGTGAATGCATGACACAGCGCAATCATGTTAGAGTGTAAAGCAATCTGCAGCCTGTGCCGCCGGGTTACTGGGACAATTTTTAATGAGTGAGATCTGTGAAATCTCCAGTTGGAAATACGGTGTGGCATATATTGCTTTTTGTCACCGTTACTAAAGTGAATTAATTATTGAGCACCTCCCCCTTGAAACTACTCCCAAGTCACATAGAATGTGGTCAATTTAGCCTGTTAAGTTGAGGCGGTTTATAAGTATAAAATGCACTAAAACCCCTGATGAAATATTGCGGGGCTGCTCAGTCAGCACAACAATTCCCTGTCATAATTATTTTTATAGGGTCCAGTAATTTATCTGTCTTGCTGACACAATAAGACATAGGGAGGTTACGATGATGACAATGTGGAACAGCACGACATCCGAGAGCAGTTATGCAGAGCAATGTCGGGCTTATTAGACGCATACCAAAGTCCTTTAGGGGGAAAAGAGCTTTAATAATTTGGCTGAACGCCTCTGTTTAAATGTGAGGTGAAAAAACTTACATGACCACCAAATCTGCTCAAATAAAAAAGACTAATAGAGGAAAAAGAGGGCCTGATTAATTTCACCAAATGTCTCTCTAGAGCCTACAAGTGCAAGTGCTACGAGAGAGCTCAAGTGAGAGACACAATGAGATGCTAATGTTTCTGAAGTTCAATTTTGAGTCATTCATAGCAGACCATTAAAATCAAAATGTATAAGGAGATGGCTAGTTGACATGTACAGAGATACATAAAAGGTACTTGAACCATTCAGAATAAAATAATGGCACAGCTTATGCATTAATTTTTTTTGGTTTGATGCGAGTTTGAGTTGTGAGATTTAAAAATAAACTACTAAAGGTGTGAGGGTGAGAGCTGGGTCTGTTCAGCACCAAGTTGAGGTTAGTTCAAATAGACTTTTGACTAGTTTGTGGGTGGGAAGTCAGTGAAGAACCAGATACTTCTTGAAACGGCAGCGACTACAGAGGAATAACAAACTGCCAGGTGAAACTCCTCAGGTCCTGTTTACGCCTGGTATGAACATGCATGAAAGTCAGCGATGGTCACATTTGCATCTGGAATATGTCTTTACAACCATTTCTTTGTCGTTCTTCTTCTTCGTCAACTTTTTTTTCGTACTTTAGCCTTCTTTATTGTTCTTCTTTATTCTACATCCTTCTTTGTCATTTTTGCTTTGTCCTTCTTCATACTTTTTTCTTACTATTGTCCTCCATCTCCTTCACCTTTCCTCTTCCTCTTCCTTGTCCCTCTTTATGATTTTCCATACTTCAATTATCTGGTGCAAACTGGGCCTTACTGTCAGGTGGAAAAAGCAGCTGGAATGACTTTATCATAGAAAACACATTGCTGTCCATGTCGTCCCCGAGCCAACACAGAGGACTGGCAGAGACAAAAGTCAAGACAAACTGGAAGTTGGCCTTTCCAAATTGAGGAAACAATAAATTTGTTGAAATTTTTTTAAAAAATTCACAAAAAAAACAGATTGATATCACTCAGTTCAAAGGGTGACTTATCCACCACCTATCTGACTGACGTTAATTTCCCTCTTGGGTGGTGTGAGAATAATACAATGTTAAAAACAAGCCAGCAAGAACAGTACCGAGCGAGCGACAATGACCATTACAGTGTCACATTCAAAGTCTGCATGACTGCCATCAGTACACTTTCCACTGCCCTGCTCTCCATGTGAGCTCATCTAAGACAGCCACTCAGTTGACAACTTTGGACAGCTACAACACTGCAGCGTAAAGCGACTTAATGATCGACTTAATAATGACTGCACTTGGGTGTAGAAGGGCAGTGTTACAGCCTGTAGGATTACATCTCTTGTAAAATGGAAAAAGCAAATGTCATGTTAAAATGATCAGTTTGCAGTAGTGTCTCTTTGATTTTATTTTCATTTTATAATTTTTTTTTTTATCTTTTACAGAATTACAGATTGAAGAGGAAAGCAAACATGGTTTAAACAGAGAACACACAGGGATCAAATTTTAAAAAACACATCCAGGGGCATGCTAACACAAACACACACTTAAAATGAATGTGGACCGAGCGCCCATTACTCGTTACTGAGAGATTTTATGGGTTCTCTGCACTAATGTTCATTTGGTGAGCACTCCCAATCAGGCTTCATTAGCCAAATGATGCCTCTATCAAGCCCCTGGGCACACGTAAACAAGCTAGGACCAAGCACCACTGATGGTTTTATTAATGGGGCTGATTATTTTTAGAGGCCGCTTAGTTTCTTTAAGATGAGGAAGCCGGCTGTGAGGATCAGGGATGGAGGGGTGAGCCGGGGATTATAGATAGTCTTCTGGGAGATATTGTGTGGTAGAACAAGTCAGTAGCTTTTGGGCATCTATGATCTTTGAGTGTCAGGGGGATTATGTGCGTGTAAACTAGAGCAGCGGCCATTCAAAACATGTCTGTTATGAACAGGCAGATTGCTTGGCCTGTGGTGTTGATGCTTGCAGCTTCCTCGAGAACTGCTCATAAAAACAAGTTCATACTTGACACTGCTCTTCTTTGGGTCCTCAGCAAAACATCTGGGCTCTAAACAGCTAAGGAATTATCATGGTGATAACATATTAAAAATACTGAATTATGTTGTTATTCTAACTTATGGTACCCAGAAATTTCGGACAAAGAGCCCCCGAAGCACTTGGAAAATATGCCACACAACAGAATTTTACCAAGGTTTTTAAATGTACGTAAAATTAAACATATTTTGGATCTTTTATGGGCATATTTTAAACAATGGCCAAAACAGGGCACATTTAACAAAAATTCAAAAGGATCTGTCAATTCCAAACCCTTTCCAGGCCTGGACAACAGTTTTTCTGATTTCAGAACTTTTCCAAGGTTTCATGACCACAGGAATCCTGTGCGACTTACTACCGGCGTACTCCTACTTTAGAGGACAAAAAAATGACAAAAAGTTTGGAGTACTTTTTCTCTAATAGCCAACAAACATTCCCTGTTAAAGTAAGGGTGCAAAGTAAATCAAGACAGTAAAATTAATAAATCTGCCCCTGACTGACTGACACTCAAGTCGCGACTACTCACAGTCAGGTTACTTATCTTATAAGTTAGTAACATTATGGCAAACTTACACATGTGAAGACATGCTCACCTCAGTCTGCACCACAGCGGATATAAAGTGGAGCATGGGTTTTATTACCTGAGTGTGTTTTGAAGGTGGTAATGTTATTAGTTATTTAAGTTAGTATAAGCCTCGTCCCTGCATCTGCACATAGTCATACCCCTTTACCACCAAAATTAGCATATACATGCCGGTTTTTCAAACACGGGTAAACTTGCTAAAAGGAGGCTATAAACTGCTTTCCCAATGCCAGAGCTGTGTACACGGCTCTGCAGCAGACGAGTATGCCTTTCTGTTAGTGTGGGGGATTTTTTTGGTGTCCGTTCAAAGTCACAGAAAACTTTACTGTGGTTACTTCTCTTTATACATTTCTTACTTATGCTGTGTCTCTTTAAAACTCCTGCAGACTAATTTTTATCAATGTTTTAGCATTGCTTAGGAGATGTTGTGTTTACTTCAATCTGAGCTGGAGGCTGTAAATACCCATGGCCACTGTCGAGTCATTTGATATGGGTGTAAATTATGATCGTACACTTTTCCATTGCATTAAAAAGCCAGATGTTAGTAGGTGTCAGCAGATTTTTTGTGCAGCGGGAGCAAGGCTTCATAGAACACTGCTTACTTGTTTACTCAAGGTATATTGAACATTTTTCATATCAAAATTGCACTACATGATAATGCATGTCCTTGGATCGCCAGCAATTCACCCGCTGAGTGTAAAATATATTAAATAAATGGTTCTTGAAATATGCAAAAGACAAACACACAGACAGAGATTCTTTGCTTTATAGTTTAAAGAGCCCACAGCTAAAAATATTAAAATCTATCAGTGCATTCTGAGAGATGCTTGTCCTTTTATAAATCACAGAAAAGCTTTCATCCTCTTGTGTGGAATAACCTGTGCATACATACCCCAGAGATATCAGCCACTCTGTGGATGGGAACCTCCTTCTTGCTGTGCAGCCCTTTCCCGTTCTTGATGGCCCTACGGTCAGTCAAACCACAAACACATACGATTCATAAACATGGCTCAAGCACCATCGTTATACATTGAGGAAAGTATACGGCCGGAGGCTCAGCAGACCTGGAGAAACAGGAGCTCTTTGAGTAATCACTGTAGATAGAAAAAGGGAGCCATTGTGGCTTTGTGAAGTAGAATGTAAATTCATACCAGTTTATTTTCCCTGAAATGACATTATGGCTAGAGGGAGGATTTTTTTCTCCGCCCAGATAATCTATAGGCTTGAGATGAAAAGTGGAAATGGTGGCAGAGACATTATAATGGAAGAGAAATTATTGTGAGAATGAAAGGACAGGAAGAAACGGAGAGACAAGCTTCTTTAGAGCCAGCGAGGGCTTTAGCGATGATGACTGTAGCTAGTGATCGCTGCTTTAAAAAGCCTCAAGGGCCGAATGAGATGAAGATGACCAGTGCAGTTGTCGAGTGGAGTAATGCCACCTATGGGTCACTGGGACGCTCGAAGACGGATAGCGTGCATTTATGCAAGCATGTATATATGTGCGTTTAATAGCCTGGAGGAGGTTTCCTTGAAAGCTGCAGGCCAATGGCCTCGTGCAGTGGGAACTAAAAATAAAACTCAGGCTATAGACAGAAACCTCTCATCAACTCTAATAAGACCTCGCCAGGGACAGGGAAAGAGAGAGAGAGAGAGAAGGGGGGGAAGAGAAGGCCGAAGAAGGACAAAATTGAAAAGGTGGAGAAAAAGGACAAAATGTGCAAAAGAAGAAGGAAAGCAGGAGGCGGGAGAGAGCATGAAAAAAAGAGGACGGGCTGGCGGGCAGTGACACTGCATGAGGGAAAGGGGAGTGAAAGTCCTATAAAAAGAGGCTGCATCTGCTCTACCTACAGCCAGCAGATCTTAATCTATAGCAGAGTAATAAAGCTCGTACTAAATCTCTCCACTGCACCTCCATATAATTATATTGATAGGGCCTGTGTAAAGAGAGCCTCTGATTTAGCAACAAGCGCTTAAGAAGGTGTGTGTGTACAGGCATGTATGTTCAAGAAGAAAAAAAATGAATGAATGAGAGACATGTTTTCAGACCGAAACGCACCAACAGCTATGATGGCCTGTGACTTATGATGAAATAAAATCAGAAAAATAATTCACCTGTGCTGAATGTAGCAGCAAATTTTGAAAATAAAAGCCTCAAGGTCATGTTCAATTCTCTCTGTCTTCCCAAGAGCGAAATTTGTCAAGGTCATGCACAACTCGTGCGCGGGAGTGTGAAAAAGGGGGGTTTGTGTGAGAGATTAGCGTGCATGTTTTTATTTGAAGCGAAAAAATAATGCTTTTATGAGAATAAATAGAGAGCCATTGTGTCAAGTGTGTAGTTGTGTAGGTGAAAAAGAGACAGAAGGACTGAATGTGTGTATATGCGCGTGTTGCTCACCGAGCCTCTGCGGCAAGCAGCTCGTCGTAGTGGGAGGAGCGCTGGTCGTCATCCTGTCTGTATCTGATGACTGTGGCCAGGCCTTTACTGACCAGAGCCTCCGCTATGTTACTGGTGGAAAGAGACAAGAGAGAGATTTCTTTAATAAAAACCAACGAGCAAAACCCCACGGCTTCACACAGAATTTTAAGTGAGCTAGCTCGACAAAAAAAAAACAGCATGACAAATCCCAAAGGTGGCTTTGCAAAGGAACAAAGGTCACTCAAATGTTGACACTGCACACTTGACTAACTGCTTCCTCGCTGTGTCACGGATGTACTGAGGAGAGCATGAAGAGCAGAAAGAGGGGAGTATTGTCTGACTTAATGCAGCACTTAGTGGCTTGCCCATGGACATCAGTGTTCTGGTTGAAGTGTGGGAGACAGAGATGACGGCACAGCAAGTAAACTCTTTAGAACTGAGCCTCTGTCAGTGAGTGCATTTGTTTCTCCCCATGTTAACTAAAACACTGTTACAGCACCAGTAACCGGTTTTCATTGACCTTTTTCTACACCTATATCAACACTTGTTAATTTGATAAAAACTGAGGGCAAAAAAGTTGTTTTTTTTTTTATTATCATTATCTAAATTTAGACACATTTAGTTTGGGATATCATCCAAGGAGGACTTCCTGTCTGCCCCAAGCTTCTTAACCTTATCACCTCCACACAGCTTTGAGTGTAGCATGGCTAATAACTTTAATAGGCTCTAACAAAGTCGCAAGCAGAGCCTGTTTCCTCCAAAAACACTGACCTCTCTCAGCACAAGCAGGGGAATTGTGAATAATTCAATACGCCACGAGACAAGGTCATACAAGGTCGAAAACATTTGCCCCACTGACCGCTTCGCCCCCCTGACCTTAGCATCCATGGGAGGGGGGTGGGGGTGGGGATAGGGGGGCTTGCCAACTGTTATCTGCGGAGCAGAGCGGCTGGTGCAGTTGGCTGATGCTGAGTTCTAATTGGCTGGTCAGGAGGTTGGGTCCCGACCTCTGTGTATGCACGCAAATACAAGGCTGTTGGTTTGGTGATGAAGATGGATCGATGTTATATATGACGTAAGTCAAAAACTTAACTTTCAGAGACTTTCCTGTATTCTAGTGATGTTTAAAGAACAAAAAATAACAAATAAGTGCACTGCATCTGTATTTTTATGTTAAATAGATTTACCCACTGCCAGCTGTCACTATGTGGCCCAAACATCTCTGTGTCTAAGTTGTTATACTGTCATGTAAAAGCTTTAATTGTGAAGCAGCAAAATAAAGAAGTGTTTTAATCAGCAGTAAATTTATAGACCTTTAGCCCCAGAGGTCTGGAGAAAAGTGCAAAGAGTAAAAGAGAGTGAATTTACGGATATCATATAAAAAAGACAACAAGGCTCCCATTGATGTCATGTCGTCATGTCATGCTATCTTGTCATGAACAGATTTAATACTGTTGCAAATTTAGGCTAAATTTTGGCAAGGGAAAAACTGGCATTGCCATTTTTTGTGTATTTGAATATTTTTACACTCTAAGGTCCCTAAACAGTCTTGAAATTGCATAAATATCTTGGAATTGACTGTCCTACACCTCTCTCTGTTTGGCTTGATTGTTAATGTCTATATCAATTTTTATTATTCCCTGAGTTCCTGCCTTTGATTTGTCTGTCAAAGTACTTTGTAAACAACTGTTTTTAAAGGCGTTGTATAAATAAAGTTCTTGTTATTATTAAATGAGCCCATTATAATTACTGGATTTGGACTTGTGAATGAAAGGCCCCAGTTTGGAAACTTGTCTGCCGCTGTACATATGGCTGGTCTGATTCACACTGTATAGTGTTAGAAAAAGGTTGTGATAAAGAAAAGAAAAAAAAACAGAGCACCACAAACCCCTGAAAAACCAGGTGGGTTGTCAAGTATGCCATGTGTGCACATGACTGTGCTTTATGCCATTAAGTTATAGAGAGAAAACCAGAAGATGACTGATGTTTTTAGCAGCTTTTTAGGTGAAAATGGACTTTGAAGGT
Source organism: Plectropomus leopardus (assembly GCF_008729295.1). Lineage (NCBI taxonomy): Eukaryota > Metazoa > Chordata > Actinopteri > Perciformes > Serranidae > Plectropomus > Plectropomus leopardus. Next base: position 8,237,925 of record NC_056484.1, read on the forward strand.
TCACTTTAAGTCATGTGGCATTAACACTCCTCTATCAGGTTCTGATTAAATTTGAACCTCTGAGTGGCTTAATAACATTTGTATCTGTGCTATTGTATAAAATACATGTTTCAAACAGATAAAGCAGATTCCCTCAAAGCAGTGTTTAGAGATAGAAAATAATTGCTTGAACTGAGGCGACCCTCCTCATGAAAATTAAAATACAATGAAGCACTTTCAGGTTACTTTGAGATTCATGAGATTACAAGTTTGAGCTTTTATAAATGATTATTCTGCATCCTCTTACATCTGATGAACCCAGCTTTTTAAGTTTTACACTGGGAGACAGCTGGTGTAATAAAATGAAATGTGTTAGTGAAGTTCCTTACACTGACACTGGTCGGAAAAGCGGGAAATACAGATTGTTTTTTTTTTTTCATGACACTGGCATTGTGATTGGTTGACCAATTAACAAGACGCTTTTATACTCCATGTCACATTTCATCCATTCACACCATAGACTGTTGAAATAATGGTCGCAGGTACTATGAAATCCTGCATTGGTTTGTTGACAGCTGTTTTGAAGCCTCAAGTTTGGCTTTTTGGCCATTGCCATATTTTTTTTTTTTTTGGGTAGCCAGAAGTGACCCTATTTGGACCATAGATTGGAGCTGTGGTGGTGTTAGGGGTTCATCTGTGGTGATGCTCACTCAAGCACCCATGCCTGAAATATGTGTAACTTTGGGCCTTAATAAAATGTAAACCTCTGAGTAAAATAAAAAATAAACCCCATGGATGGGGAAAAAAAGCTTTAAATATATATATAGATATTTTTTTTTTGTACCAGGCTATAAACATGTTTATTTCTGCTGTAAATTTGGACATATTAATATGTGGTCATATGGATCTATGGCTCTGCCAGTTGATCTCCATCTCTGATAAGCTCTGCAAATGATGTTTTCACTGATCTCCATGGTAACAGATATATGAGCAAGATGGTCAAATTTCAGGGCACAGTGTGATGAAAGAGTAGTATGTCCCGTTTGTGTGCATGCTGCATGCAACAGTCACACGTAAGGGCAGCTGTAGTACCTACTAAAAGTAAAAAGAATTAGTATGCAATTCCAAACACACTCACACTGAATTTTTGGGTTCAGTATATCTAAGATTCACAAGAAAGGGCTTCAAAAAAGTCAAACGCCATTTTTGCTTCAATATTTTTCAATCAAAATGTACCTCGGAGGTGTGAAATTGAGCAGAAAGGAAGGAACGCTGAAGCCTACTGCAGATTTTGCAGTTTACAGACTAGAGAATACACTTCTTATATTTTCTAAACAAAGACCGTGGCGATGTCAGTAAGTGTTGTTGACTTCGGTAATTGCCAAACCTCCACGGTCATTTGGCACATACCGTCATATAACCTTACGCTGGAACAAAACAAAACAGAAGCTGCCATTCAGTGTGGTATAATGTGTTACTTACATGCCCCCGATTGTGACTGTAGCACAGGTGCGTTCTGAGAATGCGGGCGTGCTTTCTCCTGGACCGGTGGCCGCTCTGATGTAGTCGACTGTCACGTTGACCTAAAAGACAGAGCAAGAGAAGAGGTCAAAAACACTGAGACAAACTGAAAGCCACACCAGTTACAGTAATAATTAGTGTGGGGAGTGTTCTGGCGTGTGTGTGTGTGTGTGTGTGTGTGTGTGTGCGTGTGTGGTGTTTGTGTGTGTGTGAGTGGGTCTGTGTGTTTGTCCCACTTCTCAAGGTCACCCCCAGTCAGTGTGAATCACATCAGGCAGCACTGTAGATCTCCCCGGGGGAGCCGTATTAACACACTGTGGGTGTGTGGGTGGGACAATACACACACACACACACACACACACACACACACACACACACACTCACAGAGGGAACAGTGATGGAACCCAAATGACCCTTCACTGTGTGTTCTCAAAACACAAAGCTCCCAAGGGACGGACTCCAATCCACCCACCCCAAAGATACAATTTTGTCACTCAGCTGTGTGCGCACAGATCTGCAGGCGTGTGACGGGGAAAGCCTGCTTTGTGGCCCAGATGAAGCCGTACCTCTACACACAATCGGCACTTTAAGAGCTACGTGTCAGCCGTGTCAGACAAGTGTGATGAGAGGAGTAAAAAAAATAAATAAAAGTGGGAATCCGCCTGCATCACAGTATCACACACACGTAAGTCGAACAGAGACAATGCAGACAGGCCTATTACAGGGACATGAAAGAGACGCCAAACAGGACATGGAGCGACGTCGGCTTGTCATTAGATGGACAGGATGAGAACATGGTGATGCGAGCGAGGGAAGAGAGGAGCTTCTGTCGAGGCAGAATGGATGTGCTGTAATGTATTGTCGAGCAGGAAGTGCGGTCTGCTTTTCAAGAGCAGACGGAAAATAAAGAGGATACCAGGAGATGGATTATGGTTATTGGAAGCCACGGTTGGATGCACACATAGAAATAAAATGAATAGAAAGAACATTGAATGGTTTGCCATGGCCATTTGACTAATTCAACAAAAGATGGAGATTGTTGTTCGTTGTTATGATGACAGCACGCACACGTCAGTGGAGCCATAAAGTGTGTCAAACTAAACCATCGAGAACTCTGTTTTGCCATGTATCTGAGGAGATTTATCTATATATGGCAGTTTTTTTGGGTGAGGCTGATGACCCACAAGGAGGCCACAAGCTGAAATGCGTTGGTCTATTAATAAAGTTGTTCTAAGTACTACAGGTCTTGATCGATCTTGAAATAAAATCCTGAGTCTTCTTTGTCTGAGACAAGACTAAAGTGGTTTTGAGACCGATCAAAGACCGATGTTGAGTACTACAACACTGGGCTGCACGCTTACATGCAAAAAGAGTATGCATCTGAAACTGCAAAAATAAAAGTGTCTGGTGAGTTACAAATGTAACTAAAAGTTAAAATTTGATCCATTTTTATGTGTTGATTATGTGACCTTGAAATCTAAAAAATTAAGGAAATAATACAAGGAGTAGCTAGTCAGCAGAAACATAGAACTATTTAGCAATTCCACTATTTTTATTAAATCTTTACGTGACAACCTAATTCCGACTTTATCGCCAGTTTAAAAATAAACATCCCCTTTCACCATAAAGAACATTAACAGCACCCATATCCTGACTGTCATATTATCAGCAACAGAATTGGTGTGTGATCCTCTCAGCCATAGAATATTATCTAATATCCTCGCTTTTTAAACACCCCCAATTTCATTTATTTTGTAGCCATGCACAGAACCCGCTCTTATTGTCTTGAAGGAAATTATTTCATCCTCACTCCCACATTGAAAGCACTTCATTTCCTCGTGGCCCGAACATGACAGAGTTTCATGTCTATCCAACATTATTGAAAAGTGAAACCATTCGCATGAAAGGGGAAAAGAAATTTGGGGTTTTGTTGGCTATGTTTGTGTTTAATGGCTAAGCGTTGCAAGGCCTGGGTGACTGAAAAATAGGCATTCAAACAAAGCAATAAAAACAGGAGCATTCAAGTTAGCTGGAGAGGATAAAATGATAAAATAGGAAGATGAGAACACAAAAAGAGAGGATGAGGAAATTGAAACAGCAGAATATAATGCTGCATGCCATAAGCTTTGAAACCAGGAGTTCCCCATTAAGAGAGGTGATGACAGATTATAAACTTTGACCAAGCGATATTAGATTAGAGGAGTTCCAGGCCCATTCTCCACGGGCCATCTAACCGATCCTCTGATAAGGCAAAGCTATCTATAAGACCCCCCCCCCATCCAGAGGAGAGTGAGACGGAGGGGGGGAGGGAGGGAGAGGCAGTGGGTGGATTAGAAAGAGGAGGAGTGATAAGGACAAGGACAGCAGGACAAGTGTGAGACAAAATGTTTTTTGTTGTGCTGAGCCAACAAGCGGCATGGGGAGAGCTGGTTTACTCTGCCAAAAGACGTGCGGTGCAAATTTTTGTGTGTTTGAGGATTGAAAAAGTGTCTGTTAGTGTTTGGTTAAATAGTTACAACTATAATCACCTTCTGAACTTTGCAGCGGAAATGGTCAGCCAGTGACTATATTGCTTTATATCCCTAAAATCTGAAGATCAAAAGATATGTAAGTCAAGGACCCATCATAATTAATGAAAGCAATGATATTTATTTAACCCTTTGAAACCTGGATCCACATATGTTTCGTTGTGCTGCCTTCAAATGCCGTTCACAAGCTTTTTAATAGCGAAAAAGGCAATAAGCAACTTGACAACTAACAGCTAGAAATTAGTAAAAGGTGACAAGAAAATGACCTGAAAATTATTTGTTGTGTTTTTTTTTTTTTTTTAATCAGCAAAAAAAAAAAAAACAAAACTATAATTATAATTATTTTAATCATATGTTTTTATTTTCTTAATTTCTTTTAAATTGTTGGGCAACGTCTTGTTAATTTGTCCACTGATTTCTCACCATCCTGTTTTTTTTTTCTTTAGAAATCAAACCAATTCACTTAGTTTTCAAATGGTAAAAAACACATAACATGTTGATCCAAAATATATTTTTTTCATGTAGAAATATAAACAAAATATTTCTCAACACTGCATCAGTTATTTGAACTATGTACATTACTAAGTTTTTAATATATGCTCATCTTTACGAGCAGAGCGCAAAGACATTGTGGCAGGTTCATTATTCGTTCCCATGGCGCCACCGTGCATTTTCACGTGGTTCTACACCACACGTAAGGTAGCACAATGATGGCGTTGCAAGCGTACAACTAGATGATACAGAGGACAGAGGTCTTAGTTTTATCCTGCAAGAGAATGAATGTTCTGGCTACTATGGTTTTTGTCTTAGAACTATATATGCAGGATTATGCTACTGGCAGTTACAGGAAAATTCCTGCAAAATTGTTTGCATTTTATGTAGGGTAAGGTGACATAAGGTAATGTGAAAAAAAGTGAAGAAAGAGGCCTTAGCTCCCTGCTGCCAAAAGAATAAATGTTCTACCTATTATGTTTTTTTTATTTCAGCTTGATATGCAAAGAACAATCTCCCCAGGCTATTATGGGGAAATTACAGGCTTAATTAGAGCAAATTACCACATTTGAACAGCATGTAAGGTAAGGTAATGTAAGGTCATGAAGTGATGATGGGGAAGACAGAAGCCTTGGCGTTCTTATGCAAAAAGAATGAATGCTCTAGCTATTATGGTTTTGTTTTAGTGCAATATTTAAAGGAATTTGCAAAAACTATCTTCCACAGCCTTTACAGGGAAGACTCCAGCGTAATTACCGTGAAATACACTTACACAGCATGTAAAGTAAGGCAACAAAAGGTCATGGCATGATGATGGGGAAGACAGAAGCCTAAATTTTCTGCTGCAAAAAGAATGAAAACATAGCTATTATAGTTCTTATTTTAGATTGATTTAAACAGAATCATACAAACAACAACCTCCATCTGCCATTCGTGGGTTGCTTGTTTAAAAAGGGTTAAGCAAATATTTTTATCAAACCAAGACAAGCCCCCCACTTGCTAAAATCAGTTTCATTTGACTTGACCTTAATTGACAAGACCTTCACAGACAAATTATGCTGAACTATGACATGGTAAGGACACCTGTGGCGTGCCATATTGTGAGCAGTAATCATCGCACTGCATGGCCTCAGCATGAGTGTTTTTCCAGACAGGAACACGGTAAAAGGCCGATTATACACTGTAAAGTCTGACACATTGCGCTTACTTAAAATAAATTTAGAAACTCATTGCCTTGAGAAAGGGAAGTAAATATAACTATAAATCTTAATTTATGTGTATTTTATATCTAAATAAACATTTTAAAAATTCACCTTTTCAAAAAAGCCTACAATACCTATCTTCCACTGCCTCCCCAAATCTGAACTGCCATATCCTTGACATTTTGTTTTTGTATTCTGTTCTTGTATTCATGTTTTTTGCATCCTATATTTTCTATGTTTTCTGTTTGCATTTCATGTAAAGTGTCTATCAGTACTTTTAATTCTATATGAATTTAAAATATTATTATTATCATTATTATTGTTAGTTTACTTTTTTCTAATTTTTAACTTTTTACATAATTTTGGGAAATTTTTGCAACCTAAAAATGACAAGTGAAAGTTAGTCTGACTTGACGTGATCATCACAAAAAGGGTTTGCCAATGACGAAGTTAGGAGATCTGCAAGTTTGCAAGTCTGTAAGATCTCCGAGTTTAACACCAGCAGAATACAGATACAGCACAGTAAACTTGGATTAATGAAGCTGCTAAAACTTAAAAAGATTGATTAAACTAAACTTGTCATTTTTTAAGTTGCAACAACTTCATAATTTTAAGTTAATATAACAACATTTTAAGTAAACGTCATTAAATATAAAGTTAACAGAAACTAAGATTAATAACTACATTTACTTACCTTTGTGAAGGCAGTTGGTTTCCAAGATTTTTTTTTTAAGTAAAATCAATTTCTCAGATTTTTACAATGCACATAAAATGTTGGAGGTTTTAGGTTTGCTCAAACTGAAATGAGCACCTTTTCACCAAACCCAGATCACACAGACGGCTTCTTTTTTTTGCAATAATTGAAACCAAAAAAAAAAAAAAGAATTTTGAGATCTTGGTGCAGACCGATTTATAATCAAAGAGCGTATTTAACTGCGCCGGGGTTCTCAGTGGAAACGTATGTGATCACAGTTATGGCTGCGCAGCTAAAGAGTGCTTGCGGGCACACAGACACAGGTGTCCCAGCAGTCTCACACTGCACAGTTAGTCAATCACAGTGAGTTTGAATAAAACAGATCTTGGGACATCTTTATGGCTTAAAGAGGCAAAGACAGGCAAGAAAGTGAAGCATAGGTGCTTAAGTTGGTGCTGTGTTTTTAGCAGGCTGTAATTGCAGCCGCCTATCATTTAATGAAGTGTGCTGCTAGAGGGAAAAACCTCAAGCAGGGACAGCACACAAAGAAAAGAGGGAAGGAGGAAGACGAGGGAGCCCCATCTGGATTTTCAACCATGAGACCTGGTGACGCTCAGGTCTACACCGCTTTGCATCTGCTCCAACACACACACCTGAAGCTCCCCACTCCCATAAATCGAGTCTCGCTCTCACAAACATACACCACATCAAATACCACGCTGGCATTCTCAGTGCATGCACGCACTCACATGCACACCAATAAGAGGGGAAAACTCTGGCGCTAACAGTACTACACAAGAAGCTGCATAACAGGAGCCACTTTGAGCACGCAGGATTATCCGAATGTGCTCAACCCTGATAAGTGGCTTAATGCAACATTTCCACTGCACTTTTTTTTCTGCTGAGGCTGAGACCCAGGCACACAAGAAGCACTACTTATAAAGTTAGCCAAATCGAGCTTTTTGGGATTATGTCACCATGCAAGCGCTGCCGTTTCAATGGGGGTGGGGATGTATATGAGAGAGAGGGGGAGACGGACAGACAGACGTAGAGTGACGGAGAGAAAGGAGAAAAAGGAAAACGCCTCAGTGCACATTTAGCTAACCTTGAAGGGATAGTCCACAAGTTTTTTTCCCATAAGGTAGAATGAATAACTCAATAATAGAGTGCTGAAACAAAAGCATATACCATAACTACCACAATTACCCCAAGTGTTAATTAACTTTTTAAGATCTTACGTCTCACGAAGCTTTTGGCTTGCAAGAAAAAGTAAATTAGTTCTATCTAGAGATGCACAAATTTATGGGCCGAACCTCGATATTTGCAGATATTTGCCTTACTGTCTGCCATCAGCCAGCAAGAAATTTCATGTTTTTAGCAGTAATTAAAATAGATTTCATAGACAAATTTATGATATATTGTATACAGTAAAGAGTCTTTTGAAGCAGATTTGTAAAAATAATTTTAAAATTTATTAATTTATAGTTTTGACATTGTGCTCATTCAAAGACAGTGTAATGATGGTCTTTTTTTAAATGAAGATGTATTCACTTTCTTGGCACAAAAGGGGAAATAATAATAAAAAATAAAATAATAAATAAAACAATAACAAAAAAAAACATGGCCAAATTGTTATTTTAAACATCAATCTTGGCCTAGAATTTCACAATCAGTGCACCCCCAGTTCTATCAGCACAAAATTTCTCCCGGATGTGTGGTTGTTGGAGCTGATGCTGTGAACAAGATTTCATCACCACTTGTAGCTGTAATGTCCGCTTTCAAAGACAAGACCAGGTATTGCACCAATTCCTTTCAGCCTGGGAGAGCTATCAAATATAGACTCTGCTTAGCAAAAGAAAGGCAGTCTTTTGAATATGGACATTAGATATGCTTTATAAAAGATCAAAAGCACCATGCTCTCCTTATAGAGATGAGGAATGGGGGGTTTAATAGAAAAAAAGCATTTAATGTAGCTTTATTCCCCTAAAGCGAGGCGGTGGCATCAGGGCTTTGAGCTTTTGCTCAGCACACTGAGACTCGTAGTTAATGCTTAGTCACGTCCTAGAAGGTTTAGTCAGGGGAAAATCTGCTTGTTTCCCAATTCATGCAATGCATTGCACTCTTGCAGACTGAGCTTTGAAATGAAATGCCGTCAAGAGGAAAACCTGTAGGTCAATCTGAAAACTCAACTGGACAGGGCGATTATCTTCAGTCAAGTCCAGTTTGAGCAAGATGATGCAAAGATGCACCTTTTGTGATCCGACAATAGATCTGCCATTATTCCTCTGTATGCAACTCAAGTCCTCGTCTTCTTTTTTCAGGGAAGACCCGGACCAGACAGAGTATTCCCTTTTAAATCCACCAGGTCAAAGCCCAATTACCCCACAGATGAGGTAAAATCTTTTGTCTCGGTTTGTGTCAGAGAGGAAGAAGAAAAAAAAAAGGATAAAAGAAGGAGCTCTCTGGAGCAGAATTTCAAGGAAAGCAGTGGTCTTAGAGTCTTCTACTAATGCTTACTGCTCCAAATCTGTCTCTATAGAGCTTAGTGTTCTGAGACAGGATGACAGTAAGTGGGTCGACTAAACTCCTCTCCTTGTTGGAGTGCAACATGCATCTGTACTCTTGTGCACCTACCTGCATCCAACTTGACAACTCAAGTAGGCCAGGGTAGCATAGATTCACATTAAAACCTCGAGGGTTAAGTATTGTGCTCGCAAGTAAACATTCACTCTTAGGAGAGCCTGTGATTATTCCATCCAAAATAATTCCTCCTTGTTGGCGAGGCAGCTGAAAGGTAATGCTTGTAACTTCAAAAACTTGCTGTATTTCAGGCCCTGTATTTATTTTTTTTCCAAATACTGGATACACAGCGAAAGAAGGTTTAATTCAGAGTGGTAGCCACGTGTCTTAGCAACAATAAAGAAATGGGAGGGAACAACGTTCCAGACCTCTTCTGTTATTGATTTTGCAAAATGAGGAAGGAGAAGGCTGTACTGCTGGCAAATGGGCACGAGCCTCTCCACTTAAACCAAACTCACTTCTGAGAGCCTATAAGCACACCCTTGGGAGACCCAACTTCAATACTAATAAAATGTAGAGAAATACAGTGGCGTATACTGTACATATAAATGCAGCTTAATGACGGAGAATGAAAATGTGACGCTACATTGAAGATCTTAAGAGTAGTCAAAGTTGAGATAAAAAAAAAGAAAGTCTTTGGATAACATAACAGTGAGACAGTAGATGGTAATTTGTGGATTGTGCTTTAGAGGTATGCTCGCCTCTCACAAATGGAGTGCTCCAAGGATGAGGTTTGAAGTTAGCGACTCCCTGGTTCCCTTGACAAAAAGTCAAAGGCATTTTTCCATTGGAGTTTGGATTATTGCCAAAAATAAGCTCAACAGAGAGAGAGCTGTAGGTAGGACAAGGACGGTGTGTTGGCATTGCGCCACTACTGTGAATGTAAACATACAACATTCTAACCAACATTCGGCAGCATCACACAGACGTGACCTGAAATGTTAAATGTTTGGGTGCTTTAAATGTTCAAATTCATTTTATTTAAGATTCATTCAAAAACAAATTGAAACATTACTTCCTAAGTTTTATTTTCTATTATTCTACTTATTTTAGTATTTTTAAATTTCAAAGTACAACAGATGGTCTTCAGTTTTACAGCCAACTGTGACCTGTTGCCTTTTTGGAAAAATGTCTGCTGAGAATTTGTAAAGTGGACTTAAAAGTGTCTGAAATTATCCTTATTTTATCATGAAAATAATTTAGCAAAGTTGCCAGTGGGCAACATGCTTTCACTGCCAAGCACGAAGGTTGTGTCTGTCTTTGACAAAGACTACAGCCTGTTCAAAATGAAATAAAACAAAAACCATTTGTTTTTTCACCGCTGTGCAGAACTTTGCGAACCTTGCTTCCTAAACCAGGTATGAACAAAAACAATGACTTACATGCACCATTACACCAGAAGCACGAATCACATCCCTTATGACCACCACCTCCGACTGTAGCCTCAGTCATCATTAAATCTCTTAACGCGTCATAGAGTGCCCTCCCACCTGTGTTTAAAGCTGTCCACATGTGACTGATTCATCCAGGGTGCATTTGAATGCAAACTGTAAACACAGCCACTGACTCACTCTGGTAGAAAAAAAAAAAAAAAACATGCATACTTTTATTACCCTTACAACACTAACTCCTTTTGACACGTACACAATCATGCATACTTTCCTCTCCGATAAACACCACAAACAACAATTTGCCCCAGTCTTAGAAAGGAACATTTTAGCTGAGCTGACTTTTGAAACACCCTAGAGACTAAACAAGCAAAAGTGTGAAACCAAACCGGGTATAAAAACTGCATGGACTGATCCCAGCAATGTTTCTATTCTCTGTGTGTGTGTGTGTGTGTGTGTGTGTGTGTGTGTGTGTGTGTGTGTGTGTGTGTGTGTGTGTGTATGTGTAAACGTGTGTGCTAAGGACAATTATACCATATAAAACATGTTAAGGTATAGAGCGGACATGTTGCATGTCATAGTGTATGCATGGTTATTATACACAGAGTTATCTTATTCCCTTTGTATTGTTCCCTGTATTTTTGTTGCACGTCATTGTTGCCAGCATGAGTGAACAGCTAATCACCACGGTAGACTCGTGTGGGTTTGCAAACATGTTGTTTCTGTCTCTAAATGCCCATATATATGTATTATGACTTCATCTACTTGCATGCACCCCCCCCCACACACCCACACACACACACACACACACACACACACACACACACACACACACACACACACACACACACACACACACACACACACACACACACACACACACACACACACACACAGTGAAGCCACTGTGTTTTAATGTGGACTATCACTTCCACAAACAAGCTCAATATGGTCCTTTTCTCTCATTTTATGGTTTAATTTAAGACTTGGTGCTACCAACCTGAGCACACATTTTATCATCATGCTAATGGCATATTCTGCAGAGTATTTTTACACCTTGACAAGGCTATAGTCGCCCTATCCCCATCACACATGCACACTCATTATCCCCCCCAACACAAATGCCACAAATAAACAGCAGAATCATTATTCTCGCTTCAGTCGTCAAAAGCCAGCTCACGGCTGAGTTTTCTGTCATTAAAAAAACATTAATGAGGATGATTAAAATGACTGTGATGAGAGGCTGGGACAGGGATATGAATCTCACTCCTGTACTGAATGCCAAAAGGAACTCTCTTGGCTTTTGGCTTTGAGTGGGTGCATGTTTTTGTGTTTATCAGGCTGTACTGCAAATGTTGTTTTTTTTTCTTTTTACTCTGTGCACTTATGAAAGTGTGTGAGATGGGACTTTTTGTTCCATCTATTGTCTCAGTGTTGTGATTTGGACCCCTGAAATCTGTGCATTTGTTTCTCAGCTCAACAGGAACACGAGTTGAGATTTAAAAAAACACACTGAGAATTGATTTGTGGAGGTATACGCTCCAGAATGTGTTACGTGGAAGTCAGCTGCAAAACAATTTGGAATTTATGAGATAACTTCTGACTGGGGAAGTCATTTTGTCAGTGTGATTGTGCATAAATGCAGCATTTTGACTAGAGTTTTCTATAAATCTGCTCCTTTAGCTGCATTCCCATGTTTTTGCAAGAAAGATTCCAATCTTTTCCAGCATGCCTGCCATTATAATGCAGCCCTCTGAGTCTGACCATTGTTAAGAGTTAGCAATCTGGGAAAACATAAACCATCATTCAACTCAGGCAGTGGACAACAGCTCTAGGCGTGCCTGTGAGCAGCAGCCGCCTCCTCCCGCTGTGCCATTACTGCCACTGTACATACAATGACAACAATGTAGGCGTCGTTTTACTGATTTACTGTGAAGAATAAAACAGTCTACTGTGCAGCTGAAAACTTTTTGAAATGTAAGGCAAAGTTGGCAGACTGGACAGAGCTGGTTATACATTAGTACTCGTTCAGAAAGAGCTGCATTTTCAGACGGTATCTAGGGTTGGGTACCAAAACCAACTCTATTCCTGTATGTCTAGTACTTACCGGTCCGAATCAATATCTTGGCACCTCAAATTGGTGCCGGATTGTGTGAATATGTTGATATGTTTTTTTGTATTTAGCCATATTTATATATTTAAGTATACTTTAAACGGTTAATTGTTAGTGTTTTTAGTATCCATTGGTCACCGATACAGTTTTAATTTTCGAGAAAAAACAAAAAAAAAAAAAACAACACTCAACCCTATCCATGTCCACATTCATAACTAATACTGAGCATAAATGAGCCTTAAATCTGTTTATTTTAAGTGTTTCCTTTTTCCTCTTTAGAGCTCATCATTTCAAATTTAACACAAAAAAAGAGGCTGATGTTCAAGTGGTGGCATGTGTCTCGAGTGCTCTCCAGCTCAGCGCCGGGTCTTGCTGGGGTCAGACGTGTATAAATCATAGCAGCCTCCTAGGTGTACAGACTCGGTAGATCAATAGACACAAGAGGGGGAAATCAACACTGCTTGTTTAAAGGGTGCGTCCGGGCCAATACCAAGCCCCAGGGCATGTACCGACAGTACTTGGTATTCAAACTGAGAAAAGGAGAGAAACAGATATCTCGCTTAGGGCTTCCGAAATGTGTGTTAGGCTACTGATGGGAGGGGGAGAGGAAGGGTGTTGGAGCATATGTGCAGCCACTGGGGGGAATCCCTGTTTAGAGCTATTGTTTAATTCATTAAAAGCTGATTAGAGGCAAATCAAGTTGATTCAGGGAGGCAAAAAGTGATTGGGAGCATTCAATTTCTGTCACCGGTTCTTACCTTTTTGCCGATGAGCTTCTTTCTGAGGAACTCACGGGCCTCGAACATGTAGGGGATGTCATAGAGCGGACGGAAACGTTTGTCTTTGTCCTTGTTTTTCTCCTGAGTAAAGATAGAGAAATTGAGGAGAGGATGGTGGGGAGAGAGAGGACAGAATGGAAGGAGAAAGATTATTTACATTGGACTTTCAAAACTGCGTGGCTTAACATATCCGCAGAAAATAGAGACATGCAAACACACCCGAAAACAACCCCCCAGCTCATGCATACAGACGTAAACACAGACACACAGATTCTGCACACAGTCAGCTTGTTTGTTCCCTCTTTTCCTTTCTACTTCAGTCCTGTGACGGGGAGGATCCGGACTCTGAACTCGCTGAATGAATTAAATGTGAACAGCAGCATCTCGCACAGTCCCGCAACCACCCTCCTCAAACACTTCCATTGTCAATACTGACACAGTGCACCCAAAAAATCAAAGTACAGTTACCAAGGACACAGATGCAAACAGCCAAGGCAAAGACGCTTTTTTGTGTTAACCAGGAGCTGATGTGCACGCACACAGTGCACACACAGATGTAGCCACACGCCACGCGAACACTCGCACAGCTGCACACAAAAACTTCCCTCAATACCCTCACCCACTCTCTGACAGGAGCAGGCCACAAATAGAACCTATTTGCATTTTCAAAGGAGGCTGAGGTTTTGTGTTGCTCCTAGTGTGTAGACACACATACACACACACACATACACACACATACACACACATACACACACATACACACACAGTGACAGGTGTCGTTTTTGTAGGGGCGGGATAATAAATAAAAAAAAATGTAAAAAAGAATACAGCAAATGACAATGACGCAGTGGGAAAATAAACGACAGGCACTAACAGGAGGAATAAGGCTATGAATGACAATTCCAGTATGCTCGCCACCCCTGCCCCTCCCACACTCCTCTATGAGCGCCATCATTATCTGTCATACAAACAGAAGTAACACTCTTCCAAATGAACACACAGGCTTGGATTATTTCCTCGTTTCCTCTTCTCTTCAATGGTTTTCATTCATTTTTAATGCCTCTCCAGTTGTTCGGGAGCCGGCAGGTGTGGCACACAGCTGGGCTGACGGATGTGGAGAGGGAGCACATGGGGAGCAAAGGGTGCGTGAGCATGTGTTGGGATGTTCCAGCATGTGCTTGTGGCTCCATTATGGTCTTTTAGATACATCTTGTGGGGGCAGACTCCACTGGTGTCTAGGGCTGGTATTAGTACTTGATACCTTAAAACAACCCAGTCCTGAGTAGTATCAAATGTCTACAGTTAAAAACACGTGCATTTCAACCCTTTTTTTTTATGCCTACAGTAGATCTAAAAAAAAAAGACTACTTGACTCGTTTTGCAGCGATTCAAAATGATTAATTGGCCCACCTCAAGTCGAGCGCCATGTTTCTGACGGAGTTGGCAGTTCAGCATGCCGAGATGCCACCAAACAAGTGGGTGGTGGTGCATTTTACACAGCTGAACGCTTCCTTACACATGATGGTTACTGAATGAAGCGAAAAACAGAGATATCTAAAAAGTACACATGTCACAATACTACAAATATGGTTGTTGATATCTATCAAAAGTGTGTTTTGGGGGTGGGGATATAGCCTAATATCACATTTTTTTTGTATTACAATATTGTATCAATGCACAGATGGCAAGTATCAATTTCTTATATAAATATTAATATTGCAAATACAAATTACACTTATGGTAGCCTACTAGGATAACAAAATCAGTTGGTTATTCTGTCAATTCGATACATTTTGCTGCAATAAAAATGACTGAAGTGAGATTAAAAGACTGAAAACTTCTACCTTATTTATTATTAACAGATGTTGAATAAGTTTGACACATTTGCAGTTAAAGAAAGGTAATAAATTGCGGTATATCAAAATATACGTTATTGCGATACTCAGCATATTGCGAAGCATTTAAAATCATGATAATTTTGTATCGTGACTAAGTATCATGATAATATCATATTGTAAGGCCGCAGGTGATTTCCACCCGTAATAACAATACCAGTGAAAACAAAACAATAAATCCCATTCACTACACAAACTCTCTTTTGAAGATGTGACTGTTTGTCGTTGTGGTAAAATATTTGTCCCGCTTCTCCTCCACTGTGATTGGACAGCTGGTAAAAAAGTAACAGTAACGAAGTGCAGCTTTTTAATCACAGTTTGAACATTTTTTTAACTCTTGGTTACCAGAAAAGCCAAATATGCAGCACTCAGCACCGAATAGAAGCGCTTCACACTGCTGGCATTTGTTGTACTGTGTAAATACACAGAGCTCCCATTGCAAAAGATAGAAAGAAAAATGCTGGCCTCAGGAAAAAAAAAACACTTGTTTTCGACAAGTCAAGGCGGAGCTGTTGCACTTGTCACTGTCTTACATGTGTTGTTGCCATTTTTTCGCGCAGGCAAGCATTCTTTAAGCATTTAACATCAGACTAAAACACCTTTAGGCATGTATGCTCCCCATCAGGTGCAGGAGTATTGCATCCCAGGTATCTACTGGAAATAAATGAGTGCCATCATGTTTTCAAGATTTTGGCTTCAACTTGGTACTGAAGTATCGGTTCTCTTTCGACATTCCCTAAAATGAAGTAGTCCATTGGTATCTGCATCACTTCAAGGGTACTGGTATTGGTACTGATATTAGAATTTTTTAAACAATACCTGGCCGTTTGTTTATGACAATCATTTTTCCTTCCAAAACAATTAATATTTAGTCTCAACATGACAGCACAGAAGGTGTTTTGCATTGGCCCTGGTAAAGGAGCTCTGGAAACTGCCAACTCCACCAGCCAGTTCCTTTAACCTTGGCAGAAATGTAATAACCTTTGAGTTTAATAGCTTTCTATCTTTCTTTTCTTACACCCTCGCTCCTATCCTTCTCCACTTTCACTAGCGGAGTCAGCACAGCATGGAACCTCGGAGGTGAGTTAATCTCACACATGGCCAGTGGAAATCCCCCACCGCTCAGCCAAGAGCCGATGTCCTCCATTTTGTGTCAGCCGGGGCTTATTGTCAGGGTCTTTCATCCCCACCAAGTCAGTTGCGGTGGGATGATGGGGCCTTTTAGGCGCAATGCCAGCCAGGAATCCTGCATTTTGTGCCTGAGCTGCTGACTGAGCCTTCTACTACAGGGGACGAGGATAACTTTTACCAAGCTGGCATTGCTTGGGTAAAATCCCTTTTTTTGGACGATATTTTTCTTTAAGTCATACATTAAGACAATCCATTTACTATGAATGATGTGTTTTTGCATCCCGAGGGGCTTTTACACACAACCTATTCGTGGTAGTAAACCATTTTGCAAGCCGTTTAGATTCTGATAGACATAGGCCAAAACAAGGGAATAGCATTTTCCAAGCTGACATTGCTTGGGTGAAATCCTTCTTTTGGACAACATTAACCCTTTAAAACCTGGGTAAACTGGCTTGAAACATGGAAAGAACGCAATTACTTATATGAACTGACCCTAAAAATTAGAAAGAAACTAGTAAAAATTCATAAATAAATAAATAAATACCTGAAAATCAGAACATAAAAATAGAAATATTAACAAAAGGAAATGGGCTCAAAAAAAAAAGCTTAAAACTGAATTTAAAAAAAACTAAAATAAAACTAATTTCAATTCAAACCAATTCGCTCAGGGTTCCAAGGTTTAAAGAAGGCATTAACTTAGGAAGAGATGACCACAACAATTAGCAAGAAATTAGCAAAAAATCATAAAAATAAAAAAAATAAAATGACATAAAAAATGGGAAAGTAAAAAAGGAAAAGGAAAATCACCTGGATAAAAACTGCTTGGAAATTACTCTGTAAAATATGGTTCTCTGGACATTTCTTCCTAGCTTTTTTAAGTCATTATTCTAAATCCACTAATTTACTACTATTTCTGTTGGCAGAATTAAAATAATTTTGCTCAGGGTACAAAGGTTAAATACTTGTGAAAGGCGTCTGAATGCAGCACAAGAAAAGTGATGTCGATCCAGGTTTCAGAGGGTTATGGCAATCCCCAGACTACTAATGACAGTGTGTTTGCATCCTGAGGGAATTTAACACAGCCTTTTCCTGGTGATACTCCATTTTGGAAGCCATTAGGATACTGACAGACGCGGGTCAAAACAAGACGATAACTACAACGTGGGGGAAAGTAACGAATGAACCGAGGAGAAGAGGGAAAGACTAAAAAAGGAAAAATCATTTTTAACTAATAAGCTGTTTCACGGTGGAAAGAGAGCCATGTCACTGAGGGCGAAGAGTGTAAATGTCAGCACTCTATGCCAATTACGCGCAAAGAGTGGAGAAGCAGACGAGGAGGACAAAAGGTACTTCTCCTCCATCTTTGGGAAGGCCTGTGGGGAATGGAGCGAGGCTGAGTTGAAGGCGGGAGGGTGAAAGTGTCTGGGAACAAGAAAAAACAAAGACAGGAACTACTGCAACTAAAAACATAAACACACAGGCAGCCACAGGAATCAATGATGCCAATTGATTGCAACAACTGCCTAATATTTCACAATGGACCTGGTTCGCTTTGTTTACAAGCTACAAAAGGGTCCACATCAGTCCCAATGCTATTCAAAGGGACATTAAACACTCCCTGACAGTTAAGTGCAGTTCAGACTGTTGAGAAGAAAACGTGCCCCACTGCCAATCAAACAAAACACACACAAGGCTGCTCCACTTGACTTGTATGTGAAAACACAGACCGTGACAAGTCTAATTATTTGACTCCGGAGCCGACTTCAACTCCAGTCTGAGATAAACCGACAACATTAGCATCCTTAAATTACTCAGACAAGACAAACTCTGCGTACGCCATCCTTAAACTGTTATTATGCAGTTGCAGTGAGGTTACAGAAAGAGGAGAGAGTCACTGCTGTGTCTCAACCGTGACCCAATAACAACAGTTTGCACTCGCTGTCCTCGGGGGGAGTTCTGTTCTATTTGGGGTAAATTCCCTTCGTTCCAAATTACCAGCTAAAGCTCAGGAATCGTCTTTGACTATTGCAGAGGCATGACGCTAGCTGGATTGTACAGTGTCGCAGGGCTGCAGGGGCTGGGGCTGCAAATGTGTGGACGCTACCGCTGCGAGCTTTGCAGCTTCTGGAACTTCAAGGGTGAAATCATGACTCAGGAGCACGTCATCATTTCTGAAGCGCGGCGCTGTAGTTGGGGGAGTGTACAGTATTAGGGCCTTCGTTTTAGCATTTCACCGATTGAGGATTATTTTGTGTGTAACCTACATTTTGGTAGAAATAAACAACAGTGTGTGCGTGTGTCCCAGACAAAGTGGACATTATTTTTTGATTAAGCAGTGCACTGGGAGCCGTAGACAAACAGTCAACATTTACTACTGTATGCCTAACAACATTACTCAATTGTGCATGCATAAACATTAAATGGCTGCAGAGGGGCTGGATGGAGAGAGGGAGACAATGCAAGAGAGAGAAAGAGAGAAGGCATACACTTCCTGAAGCAAGAGCATAAAGGATGTAGCTGGTTATAGTACTACAATACAAAATCTAATACATCTAATCTAATAACCTTACATTCACAGCATTATTGCCCATTCACCAGAAATAAGTCATTACTAAAGTGACTTGAAATGATCCCACAATAGACTCAAGAGAGGACCTGGATTGCAAAATTAAATTACCTGTAGTACCATAACAACAAACAGCCACTCAATTCATGATTAACTGCTACCAGAGTGCTGCGGGTACATTTATTGGGACTGCTGTGACAGGTTGCAGCCATGTACTCATTGTGCAGTCATTAAAGGGATACCTCACCACCTAAATGATTATTTGTCTATCAATTACATACCATGCGTTATGTTAAATTTGTGACAAAAACTTTGTTTTTCTGGCATGCCTCCACAGTGAACAAAGAATCAAACATGTTAAATATTCTTGATGAATTGAAGGAAAGGGGTCCACTTTTAACAGCAAAAAAAAAAAAAAAATCCACTTACAAACTCTCACACAATTCGTGCAGTATAATCAAAGTTTCATTAATCTAACTGTATGCTCAGTACTTCCCAGACAGACAGCCCTTTCTGCAAGGAATTGAACTGAAAGTGAAACTAAATCTAAGCTCTCTTCAGAACCAGACTTTATTGACAAAAAAGTCATTTTACCTCACTGAACACAGTAGCTGCTGGTCTTCCAACGCCTGGATTGGCAATTTCTTTGTGTTATTGTCTGATTTCAGTGACTCCGAACTGAACCTTTAAAACACTTAAGTCATACAATAACACAAACAAACTAACTGATTGAGGCAACAGAAGACCAGCAGCTCCTGTGTTCAGAGAGGACAAATTGCTGCTTCTGTCAATGGAGTCTGCCTTTAAAGAGAGCATTGATCAGTTTCACTTTAAGTTCAGTTCCCTGTCAGAAGGGGTTGTCTGTGTGGGAAGTACTGAGCACACGACTTATGCTGCACGAGTTGTGTAAGCATTTGTAAACTAATGTTTCAATATAGTTTTGTTTTGGGTTTTTTTTAAAACGCGGTCACTTATGACTTCAATTTATCACTCATTTTCTCAGTTTTTGGATTCTTTGTTCACCAGAGGCATGCAAGAAAAACAGTTTTCTTGCAAACGACTGGATAAATGAGACCTGGCTCATCCTGCATGTGGTGTTGGCAAATTTGTTCTCTGATATACTGTTGTCGTTAAATGCGGTCACCTATGACTTCAATCCATAAAGAATTCCCTCTACTTTTGGATTCTTTGTTCACTGCAGGCATGCGAGAAAAACAAGGTTTTCTTCTCGAATGTAACATTGCACAAGATGAGTAACTGATAACTGATAACAAATGGTCATTTTGGGGTTGAAGTATTTCTTTCATAAAGATGTGATCGAAAAAAATGGGAGAATAAGCAAGTAAGTAAAGCAGCTACACTTCAATTCAATCTAAGAGGTGTTTTTAATTTTCGGATCAGACAGACGGTCAGACTGGCCCTGCAGACAGACACAGTGATGCAGACTAACTGCACTGCTGCAGGCTGAGAAATCTCCAATATTGCTGAAAATATTCAGCTACCAAAGCTCAGTGCACAGCTTACACTGGATAAAATCACACATATTGCATTCCTCTCAAACACAAAGCACCCATTTATAAATGGCCAGTATCAATACAAATTCTGTTAAAAAATGATTTAAGGGGATGTTTACTTTCTGACAATACAGTATCTCTCAAAAGCAAGAGTTCTTTTATCTTCTTATGCAGTCCTTTGTTAAACTTCCTCTCCCTGCACACAAACGCAAGCAAGCCAAGTCCTTGCTTTTTTAACTGTGTCAGCCAAATAGTGCAATGGGGCACAAAAATATTCACCCAGTGGTGAAGAGGGTTACTGGCTACCAATCTGCCTCGCCCAGCCAATAGTGCACAAGTGAATCATGAAGTGGGCGACCCTCCTCTCTTGTCATCCTCCTCCCAAACTTGAGGTCAAAGCATGTCATGCTAGGCTGGGGGCATGCCGAGGGCACACACATGGCCAGACATAAGATTTGGAGGATGGGGACAGAAGTGAGGAAGGGAGGGAAGGGGGATGAAGGGAGAAGGAGGGAGGGAGGGGAGGAGATAAAAACAAAGTGTGTAAGAAAAGAGAGGAAAGCCACAGTTGCAGATAGAGAGTAGGGAGCAGATGGGTCCATCTGCTTAAAGGGACAGTTCACCAAAAATTCAAGAATACATATTTTTCCTCTTATTTGTAGTGCTATTTATCAATGTAGATTTATCGATCTATCTTTTCTTTTGTGTGTGTGAGGTGTCAACAATCTAGATTAATAAATATCACAACAGATCGAGGGAAAAAATATGAATTTTTGATTTTGGGGTGAGATGTCCCTTTAAAGACTGGCTATAATAGAAGCGAATGCCTTTTAATTTTAAAATTAAAAGGAAAATAAAAAAGATGTAACTAAATTCTGTTATATTCCTGCAGGGACATATGCATCTGTTCTGAAAAGCCACTAAAAATGAATACACATATCATCTTACAGTATTACACAAATCGAAGAACCAAAATTCCACTAATGCAACCACAAGCCTCCTGTCAGTTTATGAATTTCTCTCACACTGTTAGTTGATACTTGTTTGTTAGCTGTCATCTTATCGGTCTGTTTGTCTTTTGGTCCCACGTTATTTTTCATTTCTTGTAATAGTGTCAGTTTTTTGATGATTTCTTTTTGTTTTCATTGTATTTGAGCATCATGCCCTACAATGCGGTTGCTAATTACCCGACAAGCAGCGTCACAACACATTTTCTATTTCCATATCCCACCACCTTCTTTCTGACCTTGATGTCTTGACTACAATTGCAGATGTGAAATTGAATTAATTATCATGTGCAAGCACCAGCGACAAAACCATATTACTGTATAGCAATTGTTCAAAGCAACAATATGTGCTACAACAACAAAAAGTGTGTAGTCATTTGCTTTGTGATGAGCCTCACTCACAAATCTACACATTATGCTGTGCTACACGTAGTTATAAAGATGTGGAAATTGTTGAATTCTGCCCACATACTTTCCCAGACTTTTCAGACCTGAGTCGAAACTGCCGTATTTACAGAGATGCTAATCAGTGTGCAGCGCGCCAGTATAAAAATAAACCCAATAATGTGAATGTAAAAATAAAAAAGAAGAAAAGAGAGATAGAGGGGGGGCAGGAAGGCAGAGATAAACAGGTGGTTTATAGGAGGCAGACGGGACAGAGAGAGATGTATTGTGAGACTAAATCATCTACAAAATTAACACACACTAAAGGTGGACTGTGGAGAGGTTACATAATTAGGCAGGGCAGTATGGAGTGGCGTGGGGATGAGCCGTAGTCATTGTGTTGCATTATATAAGGACAGTGAGTTGACCTCTCTATGTGCTCCATCAGCACTGTCCTTAGCCCCACTTAAACCACGTAAGCACACAGATGCATTACAATGCATGAAGAGACGCACACACAAACACTCGAGACATTGTCAAAGCAGATACGCGCATCTGAACGCGCTGATTGCGAGTGAGTGAGTGGGCGTAACAGTGAGTCACTGAGTTGCATAGACATCTCTCCCCACTCGTGTTTACGCTGGGCTCGTCCTGCTGCACATGAGAGAAAGGAAGAAAAAGTGTGTGTGTGGGGGGGGGGGAGAAAAAAGCTGACTCCAACTCCCAAGCTCAAAATAACTCACATCTGAAGATACGCCACAGCAGTAACACTGGGGAGGAAAGGAGGAGAGCAAGGGAGGAAAATCCATGTCCTGTGTTTTGCTGCAGACAGACACCATTGGTCCACCAATCTGTCAGTCTGAGCACAATTAGTGTAGTCACGAGAGAGGAGGGGGATGTGTGTGTTGGGAAGGGGAGGAGGATGGCAGCAACGGTCACAGTTCATCAGTGCTCTGGTGCGTCGTATCTGGCCTTAGTTCCCCCCCCTCGAACAAACCCAGACACGCCCACGCACAAACAAAAACGGCTTCGCTTGCAGAATGCACGCTCAAACAGTGCACGCACACACACATCCAGATAGACAGAGATAATAATGACAACTGGCACAAGAGATTCCCTACAGACCTCTAGAGAACGCAACACACACAATTGTCACAAATTTAGAGTTTCCCCGGGTTCATAGATGGGCTAGAATGCACACAATCTGGAGTGTCTCTACACATGCTGCACATGTGTTTGTGTAATCCATGTTTGTGCACATGCTGACGCCAATTTCCAAGATGTTTCCTGACAAAGGCTAATGCAGCTTAACCAAGCATGTCACTGCGTGTGTGTGTGCTGCAAACCGTGACGACGTCTTTGTGTCTGTCTGCTGCACTGTAAGCAAGCAGCCAGCTCACTCGTGACAGTGTTAGCCAACATGATGTCAGAGTGTGTCGGGCTCGCGGCTGAGAGATACCTGCTGTGACCTCTCACTCGCCTGACCCACAGGTAGGAATCATCCCTGCTGCTTACAAGCTCACAAAAATCAGTTGTCAGGTTGTGCGTGCTGTTGCTGCATCTGTGCTTTTTACAAGTGCATGAACGCTCAGGGCCGGCCCTAGACTTTTGGAGGCCCAAAGAAGGATTCGGTTTGTGGGGCCCCTCATTGTAACATGTTGCAAAGACTTGTGGTCTTTGTACAATTTTTTTTATTCCTTTGTGTTTATTTGTTCTTTTATTTATTTCAACATTTCATCATATATTGTTGCATTTTTTTCCGCTATATACTTGTGACTTTTTCTTTGCCATTTTAACCCTTTGAAACCCGGAAATAGATATGTTTTCTTATACTATGTTAAGGAACCTTTGACAAATTTACAAATTTGGGCAAACTGCTGTGATTTCTTTCAAAAACAATTGAGAAAAGGCAATCAGCATCCCAGCATGAAATGTCCCGCTAATAGCAAAAAAGTAAGCAGTAGAAAATGACCAAAAATTTATCTTTTAAAAAAAGGAAGAGAGAGAGAGACAGAATCATCAGAAAATCATCAATGAACTGGGAAAAATTTTCAAGAAAAATATATTTATGATTATTGTAATTAATTATTTATTATTAGGTTACAGAAAAACACTAGATGTGTATTTTTATTATTATTATTATTATTATTATTATTATTATTATTATTATCATTATTATTATTTACAGTTATTACCTTTATTTCATTTTATTTTAACACTTCTCAGGTCCTTTCCGGTTTTTACTTGTCTTTTTTTTTGGTTGTTAATTTCAAGTCATTTTCTTGTAATTTTTACTTATTTTTTTGCAAATTTTTGGGTCATTTCTTGTTAAATTGCTTTTCACCTTCTTTTCATGTTCTTGAAAGAAATTGAGCCAATTTGCTCAAGTCTCAAAGGGTTAATACTGCTCTGTAAAGGGCTACATGATTGTATAAAAGGTGCTTTGATTTGATTATTTGATTGCACAACTTATCAAATAAAGACGAAAGTGGAGCCTATTAGCTGCAACTCTGTCTTTAAATAGACTTCAGTAAATGGGGGGGGGCGCACTTGCTTCTATGGCTCAACAGGTCGGGCTTGCTTTGCAAATGCTATTTCATTTTGAGTATGATGACGAAAAAAATCTACCCACAACTGTTCTTCTTTACAAATGCCTTGGCAGGAGATCAGCAACATTTGGAAGTGTTAAACGATGAATTTCACTGCATTTAAAAATAGTTCAAGTGATAGTAATGAAAGGGAAAATTAACAATATCCAGGGCACTTTCAATAACATAATGTCAACTACTATATCTGCATCTGTAAAGGAGTGGAGACAGGGCATGAAATTAAGTTCCCAGCTCACTCGCCTAATTTAGTTATCACACAGAGGCCCGGCTGGCAAACGAGACTGGTCATAAATTCACACTTCCATGCATGAACATCATACAAAAATATTTAGATAAGAGGGAAATTGTCAGTGCTTCTCCATCAGTTGTCTTTATTCTACCTAACAGTCCAA
The DNA here is from genome assembly GCF_008729295.1 of Plectropomus leopardus. NCBI lineage: Eukaryota > Metazoa > Chordata > Actinopteri > Perciformes > Serranidae > Plectropomus > Plectropomus leopardus. Next base: position 8,262,699 of record NC_056484.1, read on the forward strand.
GGGCTCATCACAGCTTCAGTAAACCTATCACAACTCTGCATTGCTGCCATAGCGACAACACTCAAAGCTGAGCCAACAGCATTACAGGCAGGCAGGCAGCTCTTTAGCTCACAGACAGAAATAACTAGCTAACAAACAGCACCAGCAGCAGCACCACGAACGAGCCTTATCAAAAGGCAAAATGCAGCAACAGTTTTTATTTAAGGCCGCCTCCAAAAAAAGACTGTCCTCCTGCAGTCGCATAATAGGCCCATCTTGCCTATAGGAAGCTCTGGCTGTGACATAGATATTCATGACTCTGACTGGGTTACATGCTTTAATTTCAATGATAAAGGCACCTTCTTACGTTATGTTGATATCATTCCACTCCAGTCCATATGCATTTTTTTTTCCTTTTATTTGTTTATCGTTTCAATTACGCATTTGTTAAGTAGTCACGTTGCCAGCTTATAACAAAATCTACAATACAAATACATGCATGTTGTGCAAGTAGTGCCAGCCTTACACCAAAGGCGGGGTTTCCAATACATTCATTTATCTGTAGCAGTGGGTGAATGAAATCACTCTGATTCGCTGTTCATATAAGTGAGGAACGTAAGGGTTAAAGGGCTAAAGTCAAGACGGAGTGAGGTGGAAACAAACTTGTTATATAGGGTGAGATTTAAGGCTGTACTCGATTCAGAATTAGGACGGTTGAATCAGATAAGGCTGTTCAATACAAATATTCAACCTTCCGTTTTGTTTGCCATCAAAAGTTTTAACTGCGGATCGCAATAACAACATTATTTGCCAACCAAAGATGTCAAACAAAAGTCAGAGAGTGCAGCGCATTAACGTGCTATGAACTGTTAATCCACCACTTCTTCACATTACGTTGCAGTCACTCTCTCTCTCTGCCTCTGTGCTGCTGCCTGCATGTCTGTAGCTGCAAAGATTAGTGTAAAGTCAAGAGTACTCACTCCACAGCAAAATCTGCAGTACACTGCACAGGAAAAAATGACTGCTCAACTTGAAGCAATCTTAGTCACTTTAGGGTTTCCAACTGATGTTTCAAGTTTCTGACATTAAAGGGGCAGCCCTAGTAAGATTGTTTTTCTTTAGTCGTCGATCTCTTCAGCATCAACATTTCTGATCGTTTGTGTGCCTGTTTGCTGGCGCTCGGTAAATATGCTTTGTTCTTTCAACACTGGATTGTGGTGTTAATGTGCTAACAAGCTTTCAAGCATTGACGCTCTCTTCCGGTTTCCCTTTTTGAATGATGAATACAGACGACCACCGCCTTCTGGTATGGAGGAAGGTTTTTCCTTTCTCACAGGTGCAGAACGTCAAGTGGTTGGCTGTCAGTTTGTGTGTTCATGTGCAACTTTTTGGCCGAGACACGGCAACATGAGGCAACACAGCAGGGGAATTTCATTGCCACTGGTTTCTGATGTTGGTTTGGTGTTTCTGGGCCTTTAAAAGACCTTTCAAAGTCTTCTAATTGTATGGTAGGCATAAAGTTGAAAATGATGTTCCAAATTAAAATATATATTACATTGCTGTCACCAGGAATATATTTTATCCGGGCGACGATAAATTTTAATCTACTAGCCCAGAGAGCCAGCACCCAGACAGACCAATTTTGATAAATATGCCAGGTATTGACATGAAAAATCACACACACAACCACACAACAGCAATTAAAATATGCACAAAGTAGCAAGAAATAGCAATACAACACTGTGCCAATATAACACCAACACAATACACACAAACATTCACATCTGGGCTCACTCTCCAAGGCACCCTGAAACATACGACGGTGTAATGAAGCACAAAACACATACTGTTGAAGCATCTGGTGCAGGCAAAGACAGACAGAATACAGACGGAGAAGTGAAAGACAGAGAGATGGAAAAATTAAGAGAGAGAAGACACGGGAGCGGAAATTTAACAGGACCGTAAAGGAGGCAAAAACAGTGGGAAAAGTAACACAGGAGAAATAAAAGAATCTCCAAAAGTAGCAAAGAACCAGGTCAGAAAAGAGTTGGGAGCGAAAGCTGTGTAATGCAAGGAACAGGAGAAAGGGCAGAGAGACAAAATGGAGAGATGTTTTTTGCCCACAAGCTTGTTACAACCACAGAGAACTAAGGAGAATAAACACACACGAAGGGCAACGGTGCAGGTCAACAATCTGACCACAGCGTGCACACCCGGAGGGAGAGGACGGCAGGAGAAAGTGACTGTAGAGAAGGGAGAGGAGGAGAGAACAGAAGGAGGGAGGGAGGCACAGAGAGAGATACAAAGCAGTCTCTTAATGATGCGAGGCACTAACGACACCGGGGGAGAGAGGGAGAGACGAGGACGCAGGGACAGGATAAAAACTAGACAACAGTAAAGCGGAAAAGACGGGAAAGAGTAAACCATAAAATGAAAAAACAACAGAGTCGAGTCAATAAAAACAATCAAAACTGAAAAAATAAAGGGCCGTTGCAGACATTCCCCAATCTGACATTTACAACTGTTTCCTAGACAGAAGCACAACAGCCTCTGTCTCATACCTCTTTGAACGGGGAAATGTGAGACATGACTTGCTCATAAACGGATATTACAATAAACAGTGTGTTGACTGGAGGAATGATTGTCAAACAGACGTGTTCAACAAAGAGAGAAAAGGGTTTCGTTTGAAATATGGAACTCTGACAAAAAAGAAAAATCGCTTCTGTTGTGACACTAAAACTTTCTAATTAATGGGAGTGACATTTCCAGACATCATGAGTCTGTTATTTAGAAAATGATAGCATTTTAGAGAACTCAGACACCGAGGGGAATTGAGAAATAAAAATTAATCGCTCCTTTTTCAAAAAAATAAATACATGGTGCTGAAATTAAAGGGGACCTTTTTATGCTCATTTTCAGGTTCATAATTGTATTTTAGGCTTCTAAAAGAGCATGTTTATTATTCCCTTTTTACACCAAAATTAGGGTGTGTATGCGTGTTTTACAAATGCATGAAAACTAAAATAAATGTCACAATGGACGTCACCAACAGACCGGAAAACAGGTTATTAACACTAGAAAGCAGCATGGAGGCCAGTAAAACTTTTAGTATTATGGCAGTTACTCCTTTTATATAATTGTTACTTATTCAGTCTCTCTCAAACTCAGTCCCGACTCATTTTGAGTTTGAGGAGGACGGAAGGTATTTTGTGGCAGCCCATCATTGCATCGTGCCAGCAAAGGAGCTAAAATTAGCGTGTCCTACCGGGTCTTGTATTTTCACCACAGCCAATAGGAGCTGGAGCCGATAAATACCTACTAATTCTGAGACATTAGACCAAGGATTAAATACAAAAGCCAGATGTTAGCGGGTGTTAGTGGGATTTTTGTCCAGTGGAAAAGACTCTTTGATGTTCAAAAACACAAACACACATTTTTCTCTTACTGTCTATGCAGGAACACCTCTTTTCACTCTCAGTTTAACATGCTCTGTTCAGCACCTGTCTCTTTAAGTACTCTTCCCCAAAAAAGCTCAGTCCGCTCTGATTGGTCAGTTTTTCCAGGTTTATCGTATCTGCATTCATTGCGCCACAACTGCAGCCTGGAAATGACTGTGACAGAGTATAGGTGTCTTTATACCATAAAAAAATGCCAATAAAAGCTTCTAAAAAAATTTCACAACTGGATATGTTCCACCAAGAATCTGATCAGAAATTGGGGAGATTTTAACAACATCTGCAACCAAGATCACATGTTTCTCTTACAATAGCAGGTAGCTACACGTAGTGTACTTGCAGCCAGGGGGAATGACTGAAACGGAATATAGTAGCACTTTCTAATGTGAAAAGTCACCAAAAAAAGCTTCTAAACCAAAATCTTCACAACTGGGCCTGTTCCTGCAAGAATCAGATTCAAAATCCTATAAGCATGAAGTTGCATGTAGCAGCGTATGCAATGTAAACACTTTGCAGATGACCATGTACAGGTTCCCACACACTTTCATGGATAAAATTTCAGAACTTTTCCATGACTTTTCAAGATCCCAAGATTTTTTTCTCTTTTTTGGTAATTTTCTAACATAGGATCAGTTAGCATTGCAACATGTGGGGGACGAAGGGAGAAAAAGACAAAATGTACATGATGGTGAAGAAAAGGTCACAAATAAATACATATTTGAGCTACATTATGTCACCTACAGAAAATGAATTTGCCTAATGTCACATCACGTGGAAGGTTATCCATGGAAGATTTCTGTAGCAATTTCATTACACACGACAAAATTCCATGACTTTTCCGAACACTTTCGATAATTTTAATAATTCCAATACTTCTCCAAGCCTGGAAACTAAGATTGGGAAATTTAATGACTTTTTTATGTTTTCCATAACCGTGGGAACCCTGAATATAAGAAAATCAATTACCAGCTTTCAGCTTGTCACAATAGTAAAAAAAAAATAAATAAAAAAATTAAAGTGTGTGGTTTTGGGGGTAACAGGAATTACTTCATCAATTACTTCATTACTTACTTACATCAGATACTTTATTATCTGAAACTTTGGCCACACTTTGTCTGATCTGATCTGATATTGTAACATTATGTATAAGCCAGAAAACATGGAAAAACACAATAGATTCCCTTTAAGCTTTTGGAAGAATTAGCAATGCAAGTTTCAAGAGCATATTGATGAAAAGGGCTTAATTTCAACCAATAATAATCAGGGGTGGTGCGAGAAGGTGAGTGACGGGGTGAGAGTGGACTTCTAGCACAGTACACTTCTATGTCTTGGTGTCACTGCATACATGCAGTTTTTTAAAACACTTTCTATTGTGTATTGAAATATACATTACCACTGATGCGACTAGGTGTGTGTATGTGCGTGTGTAAGCATGTGTATGTTGTTTTCACAGTCGTGAAGTGATTCTGAGGAAAAGGGGAAGTGTGGAGGGGGGAAAGGAGAAAAAAAATCGATCTGCCTCACTCTCTGCAGTGCTGCAACCACTGGGTGTGTGCACAGTGTGTTTGCATGTGCCCCAACTGCAGGGGCGCCACCAAGTGGTCAAATCTATTCCCACGCTCATTTAGAGAGAGACAAGACTAATGTGTGAGAGGGGAGTGGAGGGCATGAGAGTGAGAGAGAGGTGGATAAATATTCAGGAATATGTGGAAGGAGATGTAAACAGCTTGTGTTTGACTTCAAATGAAAATAAACCAACTCTGTCAAGACATCAGAGACAGCAGTGACTTGTCTCTGTGGAGCTTCTGATTAATTGGCTGACCGTGCGAGCTCTCCCACATATAACCACATTCGGTCACTTACACACAAACAAGTAGCCACTCACTCTGTGCAAAGCTGTGTACACACACACACACACACACACACACACACACACACACACACACACACACACACACACACACGCACAAACACGGAGGTTAGTTTGTACCTCTCCCTCGATTCTTGGGGGCCGAATGCTGGACAGGTGGATGGTCTTGAGTTCTCCAGAGTTAAGCTTCACCACCATGGCATCAGCGTTGACCACCTGCATCACCTACAGGGACAGAAAAGAGAGGAATTGAGTCAGAAAAGAGGAATTTAGTCAAATCAACACACAGGGATGAAAAATTGCAAGGCGAACAAAGCACCAAAAGGAAGAAACTCAATAAGAAATTAATTTAAGGGTCCAAAAAACATGTAAATCCCTAAGGAGAAAACAAACAGAAACTCACACCCCTGCAGGATGGAGGAGTGTTGGAGCAAAGAAAAAAGACTGGCATTGCATTTTAGTGAGTGAGAGCAGACAGACTGAAAGAAAGATGGGAAGTGAAGGAGCAGGTAAAGGATAAACGGAGAGGAAGAGATCTATTCTAAGGCGGAAGGAGAGTGACAGTGCAGATCGTGTGCTGTCACGAGCAGAAGGCACTGAGAAGCGAGGTAAGAAAAGAGTGATCCTTGAGTGACTGAGTGAGCTAAGTCGTCCCAGCAGGCCGGCGAAGGTTTGGAGGACAGAGCGAGGACGTTTTGCTATCTGGGGGATTGGCACCGGGAGGGGAGGGAGAGAGGGAGACAGAGTGCAAGAGACACAGCTTTAAAACACAAACATCCTGTTAAAAGATAGACTGGTGGAGCATTACACAGCGCTCAGCCCAACAACTGGACTGGCTGCCAGCATTTTGTTCTGGAGACCTTTACAAGTGTAACTAAAGACAGAGACTAATTTATGTTTGCCATTTAAATGTTATTTTTCTGTGTACCTCAGGTAGCAACCACAATTTATAGAAGGTACAGTTTAGAATATGTGTGAATGTTCAAAGCTACACCTGTTAAATTACAGCTCACAGGAGTCTATCTGCGGCCAGCGGGCCAGAGCCGGCCCGCCAAGGGGTCCAATCCGGACCCCTGGATGACTTTGCACAGCTAATACCGATGCACTTGTGAAGGCTTACAGGTAGGTATGGTCTGTGAAGTCTGAAGTTAAATCCAGCAGCTCCGCAGAGCTCTGTTGCCGGTCTTGGAGGTTTTTGGATGCCTACCAGGCTTTGGGACGCTTTGTTTCACTTCCAGCTCTTGTCTTAACCCAGCATTCTCACCAAGACACAGTCTCAGATACCAACATTTGGCACTAATGGATTTAAAGTTAACTGGCACTCTGTACCATCAATGTTATTCAAAGAGTACAAAGTTCGGTACCCAACCCCACTAAGAGGTGCCAGATTTTGAGAACAATTTAAAAAGTGCCTGCAATGTGTAACATGCGGCTTCAGAGGCGTTTCCATCCTGACCAGAATACAATTCTCTGAAAAAACAATGAATTCCTCTTGTGGTTCCATTTAAAGATTATGAACATTGTGCAAAATGATGTCAATCGGCAGCTTCAGTACACGAGATTCAGTTTTACACTTCTGTTTTTAAACAATAATGGTGGAAACCTATGGCTAAGGCACTGTGAAAACATTTGGCAGGAGATAACTTCACCTGCTTCTTCATCAGCTTCACTTAAGTCTGGTGTGGAAATGCCAACATTGGTGCATGAGTGGAAATGTATGGAAAAATGCGCATTATGACAGCAAGTTGTAGACTAACTGAATATGAAAAAACAGACATTTTGTTGCACTTAGTTTTCCAAAGACATCTCAGGCTGTTCATCATCTGTTTTCAGAATGTACTTATGTATACTAAAAGAGAGGGAAAAATATGGAGGTGCTGTTGGTTTTACTGGTCTGGTCAGCTTGAGTCCATATTGGGCTAAATGTGGCCCAGGACCTTAAATGGGTTTAACACCCCTGGAGCATACAACTCTGAAGATTCGTGACTAAAATTGTGTGTAAACACATAGACAGAAATGTGCATATGCATTTTTTTAGTCAAATTTGTGAATTGCATGCATGAAAGTTTCTGTTTGATTAATCCTAATCATTGTAGAGACTGATGCATGTGCACAAGCCTTATTTCTATTTCCACCATTTGTCTTAAATGGATGTAAAAATGCCTTTAAACACATGTTTGCATATTGATAATTGTGCGCTGCAGAATCTCAATCATTCTGATTATTAAATGTCACAAGAATGATTCATTCATATATTAAAACTGAATTAACAAAGTACTTCACAGTTCAGAATAAAATTAAACAGGAAGATGATGATGCTCAAGATGAAATTCATCACTCATAAATAATTTTGCTTCTGATTGGCATTCGACAGAAGCTTGTGCAGCCTGAAATTGGCAAACAGCTTAAAATAATGATATTTGTCAAGTTATATTTAATCTCATCCTTGTCATATAGCCCGCAGCTAAATTCGTGTGTACGCCTAGTCTGAAGTCTGTGAGGTGTGCGCATTATTTCTTTATAAATACCAGTTTAGATGTGGTTCCCAAAGAAGAAAACCACTGGCAAAAGCAAATATAACTGAACCCAATCCATGTATGTATTTCTATGTGCCTGAGCCCTTCCAAGCAAAAAGACAGATTGGGGCTATAATGTGACTGAGATGGAGGAGGCATCCAAACCCAGAGCCTTTAAGTAGGCCGCTTGCAAGAGACTGAGAAATCAATCGCCCTACACATGTTGCCACCCACATGTGCATTAAATGGCCTCATCATCACTCAAACTGTGCTTCATATGTAGGCTGTGCTCAAGCTGAAGTCCTCAAAGTGAGAGATGCCGGTCTGAGCCATGTTTTCCAGCACAATTTGGACCGTGTGGGCGTTTGTGTGGCTGACTGTGTGGTAGAAAAACAAAATAACCACAAAAAAAAACCTTTTTAGAGATATTGAGATTAAATTGAAGCTTTTTGGTAGCATGTATGGCAAATCCAGGTGTATTAGGTTCTTTGGGGAGATTCATTATTTCATGAAAACAAATCAGACTGCCATTGCATTTGCCACCAGAGAACAGAAATTAGACCAGCCCACATGCTAAATAGGCTGCCCACAACAGCAGCCAAAATACATCATATACTAATCACTGAGCTGAGTGGGAGCGATACAGAAAGAGACGGAGAGGGGGGGTGCAAAGTGTGAGTGCGAGGGGGAGCACGCGTGCACGCAGTCGACATGCACACATGCACGCACACCAGCCTACACAAATTCACACTGTAACAAGGTCATTTTGTGGCCTGCCCGAGTAAATAAAGTGCACGGGAGAGAATGTGGCAGGAGCAAAAGGAAAACGGCTCAGCATTTACTGGCTAATTATCAGCCGGAGGAGGCGAGACGGAGAGAGGCGAAGGAGGACAGATCAACGCGCTGAGATAGAGGAACAGAAAGATGGAACGAGCCAGAGAGACGGAGTGTAATCTCTCAGCAAATATCACAAGAACAGAGACAGAGGGAAAAGATGGAGAATAGATAGAAAAATAGAGCAAAAAAAAAAAGTCTTTGCAAAGTAGCTGCCATGAGGGTCGAGTGAGCAGGCAGAGAAGACAAATAGGCGGGCGAGCATGACTCACTGGTCTGATCTGATGCTCGAGAGGTGGGGATCTACTGCCACCCTCTGCCCGCGGCCGACATGACATCTGCAGTGGCCAAGATCAGTCACAGCGAAAAGGAGGATCTTGGCTACTGTTGGGGACTGTGTTGGTTGTCACTCGAATCCATTACGTTGGTTTTAACCACAGGGGCCGAGCGAGGGCTCAGCTCGGACTTACTCATTACTCATGTCAGATCATCGCCCTCAAAAGCAACACCTGTGGCAGCGGTTCAGTCTTGCTGCCAGTGAAGCTGATTTGTCACCCAAATTACATGGTTTCAAATAAACTAGTGGTGGTTGTGATGCTATGATCAACACTTCAAGCTGGCAAGAAGCCCCTGAGTGCTGCTGGGGGGGAAAAAGCGGCTGATTTAATGGTTTGTGGAGACATTATCCTGGGAAAGGTACCTATAATCTAGAGAGACTTGCTGACTTTAATCGCTTGACTGATTTTAACTGGGGCACGAACCAATATACCCTCTTCTCATCATCTTCTCCAAAAGTGACTTTTTAATTTCTTAAAGAAGCTGTCTGACCTTGCCACCATTCTGTCTGACTTATTTTAACTGGGGCAAACTGTAAAAAGCCCTCATGCCATCTTTTCCCCTTTTTACCCTGAATAAAGTTTACTTTTCTCTGTCTTTCAAACAAGACCATCAACTGCTCTAACGCGCCAGCGTATTAAAGAGCAGAGCAAGTTTTTTTTCTTATACACTAGATATATGTGAGAGAATATATCATTACACAGCTAAGTATTATCAACGAAAGAATATTATGTAAAAAAACTTCAAATTGATTTTCGTCAAATCAAAGCACAAACTTTAAAGGAGCTCTATATGACATTCAGAACAACACACAAAGCAGCAAACAAATATTTGCTTTGTAAAGATATGATGGAGTAATGGTGTCCTTTGCAGAGAATGAGGTCCTGCTACCTCTGGTTTTTGTAATTTAAACTTCTGTGTTTTTTGTGTGGCAGCCGGTCTAGCTGTGCGTACATATTGGTGCATGTGAGTCCCTGTGCGTGTACACAGATGCCTAGTTTATTACCACTGCTCTGCACTGTGCTCATACCACGATTACCGCTATTAGCGCAGTCTCAACCCACAGTGACAGGATGGCATCTTCACAAAACTGTAAGGTGGAAAACACAAAAAGCAGGGCTGAAATGCAGCTTACCACAATTATTAAATCTTTCTGCTCTCAGGCGGTGTGTGCATGTGTTTTAGGCGGAAAGAAATTGTTTGTAATATAGTGCAACATTTCACAGGAGTCATAGGACTCTGTTTACTGACTGGCTGTGAGTTTGCTCCGGCCGAAATTTGCAGCTAGAAGTTAAACACAGAAAATGCACTGAGCAACAGCAAACTGCTGCGAAAATAATTACATTCTTCTGCTGCAAGTGGCAGGGGGGTTCATGTGTTCATATTATTTGCGGCCTCAGTCAACATGTCCCAGGAGTCTCAAACTCTGCTTCATGATTGGCTACAGGTATTCACTGGCCGCATTTTGCCTCTAAGAGTTTAACTATGCCAGACGCTGAAAATCCACCAAGCAGCAGCATACTGCAACTCCCAACAAACATAACATTTTTTTCGCTGTTGAGAGGCATGTTCATGTATTTAAGTCGGGAAGAAATTCTTTGCAACATGGGTCACATGTCACAGAAGTCACAGAACTCTGTTTATTGATTGGTTTGGCCTGTTTACCAGCAGGTTTGCTGCACTTTGTTATAGAATCAAACAGCTCGCAGCACAGACGTTGCATGACAGCTCGCCACAGGCCGCACTCTGCTGTTGCTCGGTGTGTTTTCGGTATAATGCCCTCCCTTTGGTTACCCCCCAAGTTAACACCCTTAGCTCTGTCAGCACTGTTACTGTTGTTGGCACTATTTGCGCTGTTGCTGTGTGGCTCTGCTGCTGACCCTGTGTTTCCCCTGTCAGTCTAGCTTTGTCTGTACCTTTGTGGATTTTATGTGATTATATGTGATAGACTGGACTCTACATTTTATGTGAAATGAAGATGAACTTTGGTATGACACTGTGGCTGGCCCTGTGCCTCTTTAATTTCCGTATGTATCACCATTAGCTGCTAGCCCCAAGGTCAGCCACAGCTGTGATGAGAGCTGTGTGCAGACAACCTCTAAATCAGACACTCAAAATATCATCTGGAGCTCCTTTAAAATGTAACAGTTGCAGTCTAATATTATGTTTAATGCCATTAGCTGCACAAGTTTTGAGTGTATCCTGTTGCTGTCCACATAGCAACAAAATGAAAAAAAAACTTTGTTGTGTTGCTGTGCACATGTATTTGCACTAGTTAAAAAATGTATATTGTACTGCATTAGCCTACGCAGTGTGAGTTTGAAAATATCTGACATCTGTAATGGTTTCACAAATACATGCATTCTTGCCAAACACACTGCTCCTCTTCATATAATCCTCAGACATCACAAACACTAGTTTTCCATATTCTTGGTCGACCTAAAAGCAACATTGGTGGTGCTCCTGACAAGCTAGTGATGAGAGGCTGGTAAAGGGGTTTACACCACGTCACCTTTTATCCATCACCTCGCAGGTCGATGGTTACCCAGGGGAGAGGAGGGGAAGGGAAAGGAAAGGAGGGGAGAGGAAGACTATTGGGGCATGGCCTACATCCACTTCTACGGTCCCAGTAGAGGAGGGAGGAGAGAGAGGCGAGACAGTCGAAAAGTAAGATGCGTCAGCAGGATTGACTTGTGGGGATTGGACCTGCTCTGCCTCTCCACTCTATCCATCACTCAGATAATAAGAAGTGAAAAGGAGAGTGGACGAGAAGACGAGAGGAGTGTATGATGATGGGATTGATGGATAGATGTGTCCCTCAGAGAGTCGGTGCATTGCAGTATTAGGTGCCGACAAATGTCACAGGGACGAGTACGGAGGGGCAATGACAGGCCCGAGTAACCTTAGCCTGTCCGATATGTACTTAGCTTTAAAATGGCACAAGCAGTTGCAGGGTCATCGTGACGTTTTCCATCACAACTGTCACTGCCACTTCTGACAAAAAAGTTTTTGGGCTCACATGGTCGCCACGCCATTTCAGTCCTTTGACACTGTCATGTACAACTTTTCAAACTCTAAGATCACATTTATTTTACAGAAAATGGTTCAATTTTAACGACAAAAAATTGACTGCATGGTACAGGAGCATAGCTTATTATTCTCAAAGCAAAAAGATTAACAGTAGCAGCTAGCCTCCTCTGTGGCTTGCATTTCGGGGGACGGCAAAAGAAAGAGGACAAAAAAGTCATGCAGAGATCAAAAAGTGCAGCCAGGTCTAAAGGTTTAACGTTTTTTTGTGCTTTTTATCAATCTAGATTGTTTTAGTGTGAGTTGTTGAGTGTTGGAGAAATCAGCTGCGAATGATGGCTGCCTTCACTCAAATATAATAGCTAGATGGCACTCGGCTTGCACTCAAAAAACCAAAATATACATTTAAAAACTCAACAGCAATGTCTCTTGTTACACAGAGATTGAGCTATAGTACAACTGCAAAATCCCTTCTTTACGCCGCTTTTGCATCACGACACAGGACCAAACAACCTCAGCGTCATGCCGCACCAGTGTGATTTTAGACAGCATGCAGGCATGATATGTAACAACACCATCGGCCTCAAGTCTGACATAACGTGCCAGTCAGCAGTGTTTTATAAACAATAAAAATGGCAAAGCATGGCAATAAAAATTCTTTACTTTCCCATCCTCTGCTCGGACAGTAAGGAGCTTCCAGACCTTTTTCAGCAGAGGTTCGTCTTTGAGCTAGCTCCTACTTGCTACTGGCTGCTTTTCAGATCTTTGAGAAACCGGTCGGACACATAACACATCTCAGCCTGCTTACAGTCCCTTTTACACAGATGTCAATTTGGCGCTGTTACTACCTCCACTGCCAGCTTAAGGGCAAGACAACTCTGTATTCCCGATCCATGATTGTACCCTTTATATAAAAATTGTGAGGCATAACAAGAACGCAACATTCCAACCATAAGCAGGTAATTTAAAAGGTGCTAATTTCTCTTTTAGGGGTCGACAGATTATCAGCCTGACAAATTATTGGGTATATTCGGCATTTTGTCAACTACCTGTATCTGTAATTATTTTAATGATTGCCGATAAAATTAATTGATTATAAAGTGCAAAGAAAGTAACTTTTACTTTGTAAAACCTCACAGAGCTATTTTTATTGATTCGTTTTTTATTGAAATTTTCACGACTTTTTTTTAATTTTTTTTTTTAAGTTGCTACATTTGCTAAAGGCATTTAAATAAAGTTTTGTCTTGGAGTTTGTCATATTCCAAAACCTAAATACTGACAAATATTTTAACTTTTATTGTAAATGCATATTGGTTTCAAATATCAGTTATCAGTCTCATTCACTACAAATAATCGATAACAGCCCTGAAAAGCCGGTATCAGTCGACCCCTCGTCTTTTTCCAGAAATCATAACCCGGGTCCTCAAGATAATCCGCAGACCTTGTTGTCAGCAGTTTCATGTAGGAACATTTTTTTTAATTACCAAACTACACCCCCAAACTGCATCATCATGTAAACTGAAGCATGCACCTAGCACTGCTGAGCGAGCTAATATTACAGCTCAGCCGCGGAGGATGCCATTAATGTTTACATCTCACGCTGTAATGAGCTTCTCATCAATGAACAGATTCAAGCTTCGTTCAGTATAAAGAAAATAGTTCCTACATGAAACTGCTCACAGCAAACTCTGTGGATTATCTTAAGTAACCAGGTCAAGATTTCTGGAAAAAGACTTTTTTTTTTTTTTTTTTTTTTGGCGCTTTGAGCACAACGAGCCAAGTACCTTCACGTTTCATTATACTGAAGAGAAGGCAGACGTCTCAACCACTGATATCTCCAACCCTCAGCAACTCACACCAAAACAACCTAGACAGATAAACTGCACTCTAGGTAAGAGGAAAAAAAATGTGTTTTTTATTTTGGGGGTAAACTGACCCCATAAATGGGTGCAGTGCTGCAGCTGTTAAAAAAAAGGGAAAAAAAAGCTCACGGAAACCCGAGAGAGGACAGGCATAGTCCCAGGGATCTTGATAATTCACTGACTGTCACTTCTCATGTCTTTTCATCCTTCTTCCCCTAAGTCTCCCCGTACCTCTCCACACAAACTCACACTTTCAATTTCTTCCTCAACCCCCCCTACCTTTCTTTCTGCTCCTTTCATACACCCTCCAGAGCTCACCACCAAATGTTCCCTAACCCCCCCCCCTCACTGCCCACATCCAGCCCTCTTTTATTGAGGGGGTTCAGAGAGATCTGAGAGCAGCTCACACAGATAATATAAATGTTTTATCCTTTCTCTAGCCTCTTCCTTCTGACTCAGGAAAAAATATACATACACATAGATTCTTTTTTGGCGCCTTCTTTATGGCGTGTGCAGTTTATCAAATTCATTCTGTAAGCAGATTTCCAAAGCAACACCTTTTATGTAACCCTCTGGCTAGCCATGAATTTTTCAGGGTCTTAAAAGTTCATGGTCTGGAGGGAGCAAACACAGACAAAAGACAAACTTTAGGAGGTATTAAACTTTTTTTTTTTCATTCCTAGAGAAAAAAATATATCATCTGCAGGGGAAGGGTGCAAGTCATCATCAGAATACACACAGAGGGGAACAGATTTAAAGCTGATGTTTTGGGCCTGGAGTTGCTTTACTACATTAAAGCTGCAACTTTGACACTATAATATGTCAGTTTATGGTTAAACTGTATTACTAAAATGTATCAAGGAGTCCGTCTCACTTGATTTGAACTAATGTGTGCTGACAACTAGGAGGGAACACAGTTCTGTGTACTTGATATTAAGGACAGTTTATTCCCCTGAGGTCCTGGCCAATAACCTCCAAAGCTAATATCTCCAGTTCTTGGCTTTTGGGGGTCGTTGTGTGGTGCTGCTGCTACAGCATACGCCAGCGATTTGGCCCTAATTTGACTGGGGAGTGCTTCAAGGTTGCTGTTAAGCATTCCTCCTAGTACCTTAAGTGAAGGGATTTTTATTTTTTTTATTTTTGTTCAGAGGTGGGGGGGTGCAAATGTAAAAATAAGAGGTGTCAGGAGGATATAATTTGTTAGAAGCCTCAAAGTGGCTCTGCTTCTGCTGCAGTGCTGGGAGAAAATTGGAAACACCGCAGCAGACATCAAGTGGTGGAAGCGAGGGGGAAACAACCGGCCTCTGCTCAGCACTGAAGCCAAGTCTTATTCACGCTGGATACTGTTTGTGTGTCATGCTGAAAGTTTTATACCTTCCTGCTGCTTTTTTTCTCCGCAGTTCAAAGATAAGCAAGGACTTTCTAGTGAAGCAAGATGATAGAAATTGAAAGATATTAATGTTGGGGGGGAAGTGCCAACTAAAGACAACACCATCACCAGTGAGACACAACTTTAGAGGGAAAAAAAAGCGACTTTAGGGCCTCACCTTAGCTACAAATTGCCTGTCCTTCTGGTCCAAGTTGGCTGTGGGTGCCACATAGTCTTTCCAGATGCGGACCTTGCGCTCTTTAGCAGATCTGGCCAAGAAAAAGAAAAAAAATCACATAATTATCATCAGTGGTAGTCCTCCACCATTAGCCAGAAATACATAGGACATAAAGGGCTTAATCAAGTGAATAACAATTATCCATTTGGCTGGAAAAAAAGCTACAAAAGCTCATTAAAGTGCAAAAATTTCAGCATGATTAGCCCATAGTCATTGCTGCCATGATTATAGGGAATGAATATCATTGTAGCCGAATAGAGTGGGACTGTTCATCTCAAGTGGTGGTGGCATACATTTGCATATCATTTCATTTACACAATTAATTACACACATCAATTACGCAATTACTTTTGGCATGTGCTTTCATTTTTTCTCGCAAATCAGTGATGTCCAAAGCCAAATACACTGCAAATTCCGACAATTTTTTTTATATGTCAAGTGAGCATATTTAATAATGTATGACATGACAGCTTGTCTGCCATTGAATAAAATACAACAGTGATATGGGAATTGAATTAGGAGTAGGGATGAGCATTTTTAAGTAATTTCTGTATCTCACAGTGACCTTTGACCACCAAAATCTAAATCAGCTCATTGCTGAGTCCAAGCAAATGTTTGTGCCAATTCTGAAGCAATTCGCTAAAGGCATCATTGACATACACTAATCGTGAGAATTAGACAGAAGCAAGGTCACAGTGACCTTTAACCACCAAAATCTAATAGGTTCATGGTTGAGTCCAAGTGGACGTTTTTGCCAAATATAAAGCAATTCCTTCACGTTGTTCATGAGATGTCACATTGATGAGAATGGGATGGACAGACAACCTGAAAACTAACACTGAAATCCAAAATGAGTACTTTAGTGCTCATGCCCATCCCTTATTAGGAATCAACAACTTTTTAACAAATGCCCAAACTTAGTATCAAGACCTGTGCACTATTCAACAGTTTTGAAAAACATTTGACAAACTGTAGAAACTCCCATTCAAGAAAAGGTCTGTTTTCTGCGTACCTTTCAGCAGCTCTGAGTTTCTCAGCTCCCTGGGTGTACACAGCCATGGACCAGTCCACACAGCGGGCAAAGCCTTCCTTCAGTAGGAGCTCTGTGATGTTACCATTCTGGTAACACAAACAGGGAAAGTCAAAAAAACACCTAATGAGATAAGAGAGCCTAAATTTTGAAGGCAATTCCACCTCCAGGTGCCGTCTCCTGCTTCTTACCGGGTGAAGAATGGTGCCCAGGATGATCTGGTTGGGGCAGCTCTCCAGTATGATCTGAACGTCTCTCTGCAGAAGACGGGATTCAGTGAAGAATTTGGCCTCTGCTGCGAATGGCTCCGGTGTCTCTGTACCATCTGCTTCCCGCTTGAATGTGGGACACTGAGGAGAAGAAAAACTCACATCAACACAATAATAATCACCCCTCAATTTGTAGGTAATCTTGCAAGCTATGTAATGTGTCAAAATGTGCCTGCACACATTTTGACTGCTGCAGTTCCCAGCAGTCAACCGGTGCCTCGAGGAGATTTTTTTGTGCACACATTCTTTTGATATGATCTGCTTTTTCTGTGTACTACTGTTATCCACTTTTAACCGATGTCACCTTGCTGTACATGCTATCTGTATTCTCCTTTGAGCGGGCCAAAACACCAGACAGATATAAACACAACAGGCGCAATGAGCAGACAAGCCTTTGAACAAAGACACAAAGAACAACTTGAAATGAATGTAATATCTTCAAGTGGGAGATGAAAAAGATTAGCTATCTTGAGTGGCCCATTGGCAAATCTGGGCTTGGTGAAAGAGACTGATGGGAAAATTTAGTGGAGCGGATATGACACTGCTAGAACAAACACAGACTCAGAAGAAAGGCAAAGATGAGTCACTAGTCTTTTTAATGTCTTTTTTATATATATATTCATAATAAGAATGGACCATCTACCTGAATATACTTTATTAATAGTCTCTGTGAGACATGTGTGCAGGAAACTGACAAACATCAAGTGGTTAGCCATTTATGCATATATTTTTTGTATTTATTTGCTCACAATTTATTGTTACTGTTGTCTCCAAGTTAAATAGAAAAACTGGGGGCTCAATACAGAAACATTCAAAGAATGAAATCCTATCTTATCTTGGTTAAGATGACATTTAGGATGTTTGGTACTGCAAAAAAATATTTTTCCTAAATGCATTTAGAAAGAATAAATCCTCTTATTTTAGAGTAGAAATTTAGCCACTACAGAAACCTCCTAATAAAGGGATTCGACGGGTTAAGAATCTTAAGGTAGGATGGTATAGCCCCTGTCCTATAGTCAAAAATGGCAGCAGCACTTGTTCAATCTGTATGGCAATGACATGAACACAGAAATATTATGATTAAGATAAGGTTAAGGTTAAGAAAGCACAAGCACAAAGGATATTTTTATGTAATGAGACCTGTTTCCCCAAAATAAAAATGCAGTTCCCATTTCACCACATCTGTAAGTGCAGGGAGTGTGTGGCAGTTACCTTCACTCCAGACAGCATGACAGTGACCAGGTAGTGGTCGGGGAGCAGCAAGGCACGAACAACACTGCCGTCACGCACATGCTCGATGATGGCTGGGGGGGAGGAAGGAGAACAGAATGTGTTAGTGTTTGAGGGAGAGGAGAGTGTGTCGAATTACGATGACCACACAGACATCAAGCTCATGGACTAGACGCGCTTATTTGTGGGCAGGACAAAACTTTTACTACCTTTTAAATACAATGTGTCATACTGAAAAATGTAGGGTGATGACTGACTGACTTTTTTTAACTTGCACACCAACATTTCACAATTATTTCAAATATGACAATATTTCACATTTGATACAGGTCATTTAAATAGCATATTCTCTTGCAATATTCCAAATTCTGTCTTTTTTTAACAATATAATGCCAATATTATTCAGGTTTTAGGGAGCATTCCTAGGGCATGTATACAGCACATTTCAAATGTGTCTCAGTTCCCGTTCTAACCTCTTGCCAGTTTGCGGTCAGCTCTGTGCGTTGTGCGCAAACTAGCCAACAGTTTGCAAGGCTGTGGGGGCAGAGAAGCATATCCAAACGAGAAGCCCACATTTACGGTGGGAAGGAGAAACACACCTACCTTAAACATAATGAAAGACTAGGATATCAGCAGATTTTTGGATATGTGCAAAAACGTCAACCAAAATGGCACAAGCGCCTCCAGCCTTGCCACTTTTCAGTATTTTGATGTGATTAATGACATGTTATGGTTAATAATTGGAGTATGCACAGCTGCATGTAAACAGGGATATGAGTGGAGTATTCATTTTTATTAGTCATGTAAATAACTTAGTAAGAAAATTCCTTTTTTTGAAATAAGCAAAAAACTAGATATTCTGTGCTTGTAAACTTAAGATATGATTCTAGTAGGAATACATGGTCCAAGGCTACTCAGTCCACACCAATAAAAATCTGAATTTATTTTAAACAGTTTTCTTCATCCTGGCAGGACTGTTAACTGCGAGTATTCTCTTTTTTCAACAATGCCCTGCATGAAACTCACTGAATTCAAAACTCTCAAATAACCTGTGATCTAACAACCACAGTGTTTCACTACGGAGCAGAGACGAGATGTTAAAGATCTCTCTGTGGTCCTTCTCAAAGAGGAGAGAGTCGTGGCCTCTTTGAGACTGACTGTGTAGACTTTAAGTGATACTCCAACCACAGTCTTAATCAAACACTCAGTACTGTGGGCCTAACGGGTTGCTTGGAAAAGGTTTGCAGCTTCCTTCCTCACAACATAAAAGGACTGTGGTCAGCTTGAGTGACTGCTGTCTGTGTGCAAAGTGTGTTTGAAACTATTTCTATCGCTGGATATTTTTGACACGTGTCCCGACATAAACTCTAGCTGACCACAGCCACTTTTTTCTTTGGAAACAAGGAATCTACTTATTTCTAGATCTTGTTTTCGCAGCTACTTTGCACGCCTACAGTAGTGACTACTTGATCCTAAAAGACAGACTTTTGGAGTATCACTTCAAAGGTTTTATACATGCTGTATGCAACATATCAAGGCTTGAGGCACAGCAAATTTATTCGAAAAGCTTTTGAGGTATTACATTGTGTTTCTCTACAAAATCATATCACTCAGCTGTTGCTCCTGACCTCTAAAGTACTTAAAGAAATTGGACAGGATGTGAGTCACTTGTGTGAAAGGCATTTCACGCCTAAATGGCATTTTGATGATGGGTTCTCTCAGTCTCTATACGCCTTCTTTTTGTATGCCTCTATATGTGTCTGTATAAGCAGATGAGAGAGAAATTGGTATTCTGGCATTCAGCCACAGCATCTCAGCGCACATTTTACGAGCTTCGGCTGAATCTCTTCTTCCAATTTCGAAACAATCCTAACCGTCTCTCATGAATGGTAAGAACAAGAAATAAAAGAATGAAAAGGCCCTCCCTCTGTTCATTTCCCCATTCAATTAAAGGGTAGTGAAATGAGCTGAGCCACTGTTAACGGCAGTCGCCTGGAAATGAATTGAGTGGCACATTATACCTCGGGTAGGGTCAGAGATGAGAGGCTGGAGGAATGAGCCGGTGAAGGGTGATACACTGCGTGCCATTACATGCCCTGAAGTGGATATTTTGAACCGAATATCTTCAACCAGCCTGCAAATGTGGCCTTTATGGGAAAATAGAGGCTTATGTAATATTGTGTGCTTTTATATGCCATGTGTCTTTGTTTCCTCGGCCAAGCTTTCTCTGGATGAGTGTGTCAGTGTGGATGTTTGAGCTCATTACCATTGATAGGTTTCTGGTGCAGGGAGTCGACGAAGTTGCGGGGATTCTCTATGGTGTACTTCATGTCGCGGATGGTGTGTGTGCCGCCACCCTCGCTCCACAAGCCCTTCTTGGAAGCCTTTGACTGGTCCTCCAGTTCACAGAGTCTGGCCTGGTCTGGACTGGTCACACAAACACACATAAAAAGGAAAGTTTAAGACACAATAAAAGGAAAACCCTAAAAACACGTTTCAAACTTTGGACAACTGTTAAAGTGATAAAATCAATATGTTGCGCTCTGTATGTGGAGTGAACAGAAGTTAGCTGGAAAGATTTCTTACAACACGACTGTTTGGCTTTCATCCATTTGAGTTTCTTGCTGCTGTTATTTAACCACTGAATGTAAAAAAGTTGGCACAAATATTTTCCATCTCTTTCTAGGCCATCTGCTTTGGAAGAACTTGAATGCAGCCACAGTGTGAAGGCTAAACATCATAAGATCAACGGTTCGGTTCATCTGATTTCATTTGAACAGAATGGCATCTTTAAAAGGTTGTTTTACTTTGTAAAACAATACAATAAACCATGAAATCTCTGAAGCAATTTTATTCAACTTACTTCAGTTTATCAGTTAAAGTGAACCTCTGTGTTTTTCATCCTGGAACTGGGTTGGAAATTAGCACCAACTACCAGCTAAATGCTGGTAAAATATGCAAGCGGCTGCTACATTTGCTTCACTCACTTGCCCAAAAACAATGGTAATCAATTGTGCGGCTGGTAGACTTTCAAAGCCACCACCTTCATTGGCAGATGAAAAAAAAAGTTCATTTCCAACCCTGATTTGGACCCTATTTTCATGTTTTTTTCTGTCTCATTACCATTTTTTTTTAAATTGTTCCAGTATTCAGAGAGATCTATATAGCCAGCAGCGGCAAAACAGGTTGCAGTCTAATCCCAAATTAACTTTGATTTAATGTGTTTTTGCCACTGACAGGCTCAGATTGTTATTATGTGTCTGGCAACATAACAGGAAGGAGACTCCAGATAAATAATTTAACATTCATGAGGAAGAGACAAAAAACACATTAAAGAAAGCATCTCTCTCAATACTGGTCCAATATCAAAAACGACTGCTTCACTTTTTTTCTTAAGGTACATCTTTACTGTCATTAGTAACATTGTTATCAGTGATTATAGTATGAAATATCCATAAAATATAACAGCTGACAAACTGTATAATTAGGCCAAATAATAAACGCAATTAAAGCAGGAAGTTTGTGCAAAACAAGCAATTTGGATGAATTTTGAAATCATATAAAAGCCTACCATACATTTTTGTTACACTCCTCAAAATTAAGAAGGCCTTGCATTCTCTAATGAAGATTTGGTGACCCCTATGTTGGGAACCAGTGCCTTAGACACAAAAACATCGGCAAATAGAGTCCAGCTTGAAAAATTCTGACGTTTTCCTTGAAGCAGCATGAAATCTGGCCTGCTCCTGAAACCTGCAGCTGAGTGAAGCTGATACTGAAACTCTCACAGATGGCTTTGAACAAGCTTTAATAAAAATGCTGCTAAAGAACACTGCTGCACTAATACCTCGAGTTATCACATTTAAGTAGGTGACAAACACTTCTACAAAAGATCAGAGGGTCTTTGAGTGCTATAAATATCCTTTCAAAGCCTGCTTGAACAAAAATATAAAGCTCAGCTTGTGAATTTCACACCAGTCAGACACGGATAGCCACTGTAGCTAACAAGCAGAAAAAGTTTCAATTGTAGTTGCACCCCTTGTTAACTTTAACATGTTTTAACTGCTCTGATCCGGTCTGTGTTAAAACATGAGCTTGTCCCAACAGGCAAATATTAGCGTTACAAGAACTACAATTACAACAACTTGCAGCCGACGCGGAAGGTCGTTTAACTTCTATCAGGTTGGCTTCATTACAATTCATCAAACTGTACAGTTGCAGCTTTTCGGTGCGACAGAACTGTCACTGGTGGTTAGCTTCAACATCTACGAGGGCTCATTAAAAGTACAGGACTGCATGTGTACTGGTGTGGTGGGGCTCCATCTTTGTTGAATTGCAGTGCTGTTTCTGACAAACTGCACTGTTTTAGTGGCAACCAGCTGATGACCAGATTAAAACTGCCTCAAAAAAATGTATCCGAGCATTTTGCAAACAGACAATAACAGTGTTTGACAGCTCCTTCAAAAGCTACCACGCAGCTGGCTACAAACGCCACAATTAATTCCATGCTGGCTCTCTAAATTGTGCAGCCTAATGCTTTCTGAGGGCCCTTGTACAACTTTAATTATTCATTACTTCAAATGGCCAACAGGCTTTTGTTTTTCCTAGAAGCAGAGGCTGTCCGATTGATATGGGGGTAGCAATGGTGACTGGAGCTTTTTAAAAAAAGAACAAACTCAATGTTTCACATCTTTTGCTGCCTAAAAGACACTGTCTGCTTTCGAAAGGCAACAAAGTGGGTCTCAATTAAAATGCCACACACATAAACATGTATGTAGCCTGTACTCCAGCTGCGTGTGCCTAATTGGGCTTTTGGATTCCTGCCCAAAATTCGTCCACTTCTCTTTTAACTTCAAATTGAATCAAAACAGTTTCTTGCTTACTGAGCAACAACGGCGAAACTTTCTGTGAGAAGTCGATTGCGTTTAAGCTACTTAGAATTTAAGAGCTGCAAAGATGGAGTTGAGAGAAACTAACAATGCAATCAAAGAAGGCAGACGGGAATAAATGGGAAGCAACTCACAAGCAGAGATTGGTTAAGATATAGAAATAACTTCATGTGTGGAGGCAGATGATAGTGAAGTTATCCGTGTCTCCGAATAGACTGGGTTTCTTTTTAGGTCAGCAAACTCCTTCCAGCCAACACATTGCTTGAAATCAAAACGGATATTGATGGGAAAGAAAGTGCGATACTGAGAGGCTACTGGAGGAACAAGGGCCAAGACAAAAAAAAAAAAAAAAAACGTTATATTTGAACACACTGTAGGCTACATCTTTCATCTCCATGTGGCTCCCTTGTGCAACCAAAAATACTTTAAACACATATAAAATGTTGAGCCTTAGCGAACCGTTTTGCAGCTCCCTGTTGTCTTTGTACAGTTTGAAGAGGGTGTAGGAAGTCGTGTTCCCCAGCGTGCTTGACTGGAGGGGTTCCGCTCCTAGTGAGCAGCGCGGCCCAAATGAGCACAGTTCATCCCCCCAGACGTTCACACCCCTCAACCAGAACTCCTCTGGGGCTCCAGTTAAAAAGGAAGCAATGGGGGGATTATAAAGCACAGTTGGTTTCCATGCTAATGTGGCTCCCTTCTGCTCAGATGGGTGGGCGTTTAATATAAACCAATCAGTCAAACCCTCTGACTGTGCCTGTGGTATTGCATTTTCAAAAGCAAAGTGTATAGCCGTGGAATCTGACCGGTTTTCAGCCACCTCGGTGAATGTATAAAGCATTTTAAAGAAAGAAGCAGTCTGACTGAGATGTAAGGAGATTGATGAATGTGTCTGTACCAATCACCGGATGGCTCAGCACCAAGGACAGCATTTTTCTATGTCGGATCAAGTGAAGGGGAAACTCAGTCAGATGATGAAGCCTCCAACGGCAAACCAGAAAACTCATCTGTGTGATTTAAATAAATATAAATCTGACTGACACTGACAGCTGCAATATTTATCAAGAAGCCAAAGCTGACAGAAAAAAAGATCACATAATTCATTAATGGTAAACTTTTAACTTCAAGACTAGAATATTTTTGTTGCACAAGTCAGCAAGATTTAAAATTGCAAGCAATAAATGATACCCTCTGTACTTGCAAAAGTCCAAATTATGACTTTGTAGGGCAAAAAAGAAAAAAAAGAAAATTCTCTACACAGTGAAACTAATTAGTGAAGGGGAAACCAAGTGTAAAAATCTATGTTTGGGTGAGTACAGAAAAAGTTCTGCTGGAAGAATTCAACTCAGCACTACATAAGACACAAGATTTAACCACTAAATAACCATGCTGAAGGCTCTGAGATGAGCCGGAGCCAAACTATACACATGTTCTGAGGAGTTGCACTAAATCAGAGCCTTTCTAGGACTATGTAACTGCAACCACAAGAGACATGATGATATATGCTATTTGAAGCAACAGTGCTGTGATGTATTTAGTGAACGCTGAGGAGGCTATACAAGAAAGCACGATACTAGACAGCAAAAACGCTATAACAAGAAATCTGTATAAAGGCCCAGACAAATCAAAACCGACAGCAAATGACTGGTAGTGATGACAGATGATTGTTATATCGTCTGTGTCTCAGCCAAAAACTGCAAAGACTACAGTCCACAGCCAGCTAGCACCTACATTTCGCATCTGCGTGAGAGAAAATAACTCTCCATATCAGCAGACAGCTGTAGTCTGTGTTCATGATTCAAAATAGGAAACTAAAAAAAGACAAACAGAATCAATATAACATGTTAGCAGTGTTAATGTGCTAACCAGTTAGCACATTAACACAACACAAAATATTTACTGTACGCTAACACAAAATAACACTAATAGATACATAATGTTTCTGCTTAAGAGCTCAATGGCTAAAAAAAAAACATAAAAATCTTCCCAAATACAGACAGGTTTGTTTTGATCTCACTTCCTCTTGACTTTGTCATTTGCTTGTTCTCCTTAATTCTGTTTCTTTTCCTGTACACTGAGCTGAACCGCAAACAAGAGTGATTTTATTCACAGACTCGGCTGCCTCCAACATCCTAAATAGTCCAAAAACAGCCAAAGAGGACAGACTAGTGCCAAAGGTGCGGGACACAACACAAAACGAGGGCAAAAGAGGCTTATCAACAGCGAGACATCGACTGATGGCAAATCCTATCAGCTTGGTGTGTCAGGGCCCTAAAGCTGGTCCTTCAAAAAAATAATAATGGCTGGTTCTACATCTGAAAATGCAAAAACAAGGGCAGATTTGCAATAGCTGCAACCACTTAGGTGCATGCAGCCCCCCTTTACCTCAGCCCCTTTTAGCCGATTGGCATTAACACAAACACACACCTTCACCTCCATACCAAATTTCAGCCTTCTAGGGCAAAAACTGTTGCTGTAAAGGAAAATGTTTGCGGATTGACCGACCAGCCAAAAAAGAAACCCGCTATAGAGCTGCTGGTCACTGCAAAAACTAATTGGTATAAAATAATATATGGGTGTCTGTGCAGGTTATTTAGATGGAATCAATCCTCTGTTTCAATGTGGCACTTCAAGGTGAATTTATCTGCTCAAAACTGGGTGAGAAGCACTCAAAAAAAGGCAATTATGCACAAAAAGCTGTTGATTTTGTTAACACATGATTGTTACATATTTCGTTTTCTAAAACACCTTAAAAAAAAAAATACATTGACAGAAAAAAAACATCCAATCCAATTTATGTTCTATTTGTTTTGTGAGTGGCAGAGCAAAAGTTTGTTCATTCTTGCTCTAATAACCCAATGAAAACAAGCCCTGAACAACTGTGCCCCAGCCTGCTGTGGTGCTCTGCTCAACACTCGCCCCAGCACTTATATTTGTGAATTGGCTGACCGTTTAACTCAATGCGTTTAACTCGACGCGTTTAACTGCGGTGTCCGAAGCCATCATCGTTATAATCACCTCCATAATTACGATCACATCACAGTTAGTGTGATCAACGTAGCCAGTCACGAGGGGTAATGACATTGGAAGCTGGTGCACTGAGGGAAAAACTAAAGGCCTTAAGTCCTCAGTGAGTAATGGGCCTCCCCTTTGGCCAAATGATGCCCGCTTACACTTAAAGCATCATTTACATTAGCGCTCGTTCTGGGCCATTGCGCAGAATGCTTGAAATGGGTCATTAGTGGCAAAATATTCACATCATCTCTGCTCATGTTGGAAGATACAAATGTAGCAGCATGAGTCAAATTGCTTGTAATGTGTGTAATGTGCAAATACTGCCACTGGGGGGGATATACAGTACTTTGTCATATAGTGCTGGGTGTGTGAGTGTATTTAGGGGATTACTGTGTCAGGGCAATGTTGCAGAAAAAGGTTTCAGAGGGACGTCGTTGAAGCAGCAGGGTAATACTGCCACCATCTGGGACTCCATGGCTCAATCTCAATTCTCTACAGTCTACTAGTTGAAGTTACGTATGTCTCCCTGCAGATTTACCAGTGTTGTGCTGGAGATTACATCATGTTGCCAAAAATGATTTCCTCCTCATTCTGTGAAGTGTAGAGTTGAGGTCCAAAAGTACTTCAACCACAGTGAATGAGCACAATTTTGGAAAGACAGCATATCAGTCTCTTGTATGATGACACCCTCGAGGTCAGCCATGCCAATGTAGCTGATTATTGCATCATAAGAAATAAAATACTCCAAATACCCCAAAGAGAAACTATAACAGTAAATTCCACAGAATGAGAGTCTATGTGTGGCAGTAGCTGTTGACGACTGGGGTGGGTGCCAGATTATTTTTTTTTAATGCTGTGTCTCCTCTCTAAATTCTTAAGTTTTGCAGGCAGAGCTCGTAATTAGTTTTTCTTTTTTCCTCAGCAGCAGTTTGTAACTCTCAGAGTGGATAATTGATCTGTCAATCTGTTCTGAGCTGATCAGATAATTGGATGAGAGGGGCAGCTGCTGTGAATGAAAGCCAACTTTTAAACCCAGCATAATGAACATTTAGGTTTCAATTTTAATAAACCTGGCGTTCTGCTGCTCTGTCTTCTCCCAGAGTCAGCTTTGCAAACTGATCTTGCGATGATTTACCACTATTGTGTGGAGGGCTACATATTGTGTATTTAAAAAGACAAACCACGAGCCATTTAAAATCTGTTTGAGGACCATGATTGGCCCCTGGGCCAGACTTTGGACATGCCTGATGTATGACTTATGTTACAGTTGCATATTGTGTGGGATATTTGGGTAAAATCCAATCAGAAAACAATATTTTGTCTAAATGTACTTTTCTTTTTGAGTCAATTTACCAAAAAGCAGAGAGACAGAATTACCTCTTCATTCACATTCTTCCCCATTTCATGCTAATGTCTAAATGCTCTAATATTGAGTGTTTTACGCCTGATGAAACAGTATTAAGCACTTAAAACTGCATGTGTCGTGCATACAAACCGTTAGTGTCAGCAACCAAACAGTAACGCATTACAGCATAAACACAGAGGCAAAACTCTACTTACTTGTTCCCCCTGATTCCTTCCCTGCGGACTGTGGCGAGGCCCTCTTTCACCAGCGATTCAGCAATGTTCTCTCCTGCTGTGTCTAAAATGAGAGGACAGAGAAAAAAAAACACCTCAGTTAAAGGTTTTTTTGATTTGTTTTTTTTTTCTTTCTTTAGAGCTGTGTGATTAAAATTACACAGCCGTTAGCTCTGGTCGGGTAATCTGATTGGACCAAGAGGCAATCATGAGTGCTGACATTTAGGATAAGAGGGGCATTTAGCTATACAAAATCATGTTTTTGCAGGTGTGCTGATTTAACGGTTGATTACAAACAATTCTCAGTTAAATTGTACTTGCAGCTGATAAAACAGCAGCAGGTACAACTTCCCTTAGAAATACTTCACACAAACTTTTTGTAAAGCAGGGTATTTAACAACTTTAGCACAAAATATACAAATTATTTTCTAAGAAGACCCCTGAGGTACAATGACTGTGCATTACTGTGTTACCGTTGATTTCCACATCACAAGTAGGTTTAATTATTAATTATATATAGCAATATAATTCAGTGTTCCCTCTAATATAATTTTGCTTTATTCTTCAAAACCAAATTGCTAATAAACAAAGAGAGGTAAAGGAACATTTGTGGAACGAGCATTTGCATTGTTCAGACAGGGGTGGGGAAAAAAACAATATGGCATAATTGCACAATATTTTTTAGTGTGGCAATATTGCGCAAAAATGACGCAAAAATTTATTTAAGTGAGACGAAGGGACTGAAACTTTGTTAAATAAAACAGTTGACAGAGTTTTCCTTTGTGGACATACTTTTGCATCTGAAAAATGGCTATAAATCACAATATACTGCAATATGTCACAACATATGTTATTGTAATACTCAGCATATCGCAACACATTTAAGATCGATCACAATAATATTGTATAATGACGTAAGTATCGTGATAATACGATATAACTGGCCCTATGGTGATTCCCATCCTTAGTTCAGACCAGTTTGTAATTTCAGGTGCATCAGTCAGACTCACCTTTCCCCAGGTATACCATGCCGTACTCTCTGCCCAAAGCGGTCTTGATTTCCACGGTGAAGCACACTTCTTTGCCGATTAGCTTCTTCCGCAGGAACTCTCTGGCTTGAAAGGCCCATGGCTACAAAACAGATAGGAATATTAACGCACTCTTTCATAGGGAGATCGAATTAAAAGTTTATCACAACTAACCAAGGTGTATTTTGACTCATCAGTGTCAAACATAGTAGTTTAAACAGGTTTAACCGTAGTTTAAATAACATTATTTTGCATTATTTTCTGACTAAATGACAGTATAAACATAGTTGGTGGTTACAAATGCAGACATTTTCCTTTCATCTCTTCACAGCTACCAGACACATTTAACAGTGCACAGTAATGAAGTGAAAATAATACCCACTTAACACAATAATTACAGCATGATGATCATTTGAGCAAAAACGGCAATAAATCTGCTTTTTAATGAGATCATTTCTTGGTTAAAGCAAATTGTGTTTGAAAGTCAATTTCAATATATTATAAATATATATTATTGCTTTTTTTTCATCTGATTCAAAAAAAAAAGATGACTGGTTGTCAAGACAAAGTTGGAAATGTACTGAGAATGAAAAGCAGATGTTTCAGTCATGCAACCTTCAGATAATAGATAACAAAAATTAAAACAGTAAAACAGATAGCAGTCTGGCTATGGTAAATAAACTGATAGACTTTTCAAAGACGTGGAATGAAAACGTCAGATTACACCGGCGGCATCTTAAAGCCTCAGTTGATTTTATTTTTTTACATTATCATTTATATAATCAATCATGGTCTAAACACAAATTCACACATAATTACTTCTGCTTGATGGAAATGAGGATAGCAAGTCATGTGACAAAAATTCCAAAGCTAAGTCTTCTCCCCATGGTAACAAAAAAAGGATGAACACATCAGTACTCACCCCCAAACTGGAATATAGTAGTGTTTACTGCAGGGCTACTGAGCAGGACCTTATTCTGCCTTTGGCGAACACACACAAATATAAACACATACAAACACTATGGGATAGAGCTGCTCACCTCATCGGGGGTGTCCTTGGTGTCAGGCTGGCCCTGAGCGGCTCGACGGGCCATGGCACCGGCTCGGATATTACTGAGATTGATCTGACGCTCCGGGGGTGGGCCACCTCGAGGCTGGCCCCGAACAATGATGGCACAGCCTGACAAGACCTGAAGAGATCACAATAAAGACTGTCAATCAAAAGGGGGGGGGCAACAGTAAGATATTTCACTCTGCAAATGCAGATTAATATCTTCAAACACAATCTATTTCACAGGCCACAAGCACTAAGAACAACACCAGACCACAACATCTGTGTGGAAGAAAGAAATCAGTGGCAGCCTTTAGTTTCTGTTTCCTCTCACACAAAACATACGCTCTGGTACTTTCAGCAAACCGTTATTTGCTTTGCATTGCGGTAAGTGTCAATCTGATAAGCCCTATGGGAGGGTCACAGAAGTTTAATTTGAAAAAGGCTTAACATAAAAAGTACAGTAAGTAGGCAAATAAAACAACCAAGCCTGCTGCCTGTGTGGATGCAAATCAGCTGCAATTCACAAAATCACAGTAGCGTTATTAAAGCAAAATGTTAAAAAATACGTTACAGGAAACTGTAACTGCTGTAATTGCTAGAAAGCAATTTCACATTGCATGTTGCCAAGGAGACAGTGTGTCATTCAAATGCAAGGTGAGATCACGCTATCTGATAACGTAGCTAAATACAAAAAAAAAAAAAGATAACCTCCTCTTGGGTTTGACAACCATGGCATTTACACGAATCTGAGCAAACACTTTTTATCTGCAGACTCTCCAGTGTGTCTGCGGGGAGCATCACAGAGGGGCTGTTGATCTAAGATGTGAGCTAGATAAAGTCTTTCATCGAATCACCCTTATTTCCCACTATCTGACTCAGCCCCTACAAGTATAGGCTAAACAGAGATGACTTGTAATTTTTATACACTGACCAAGCATGGAAAAAAGGGGTACTATCCCTCCCTCTCTATAAAAGGGACAAGTTGCACTTGGTAGGCACTGCACGGCTTTGATCGACTTGCTGATAACCCCCTTAAGGACCAGAGTTGACTGTATCAGATGAGGACCATCACTGAAGGCTGTGTAAATATCAATTATGTATGTGTGCACAATAAATCAAAGACAGACATGGTAAAAGTTGCATGTTAACTTGATTTTTTTTTCTCTCACCGAAGTAATTTCAATCCAGCTACTACTGTAAATAATCTAGTTCAGTTCTGTTTTTGTCAACTTTGAATAGTTAAAAAAAAGATCATTTCTGTCATTCTCTGACTTGGAGAAAGTTTGTGTTACTTTTAATCTCTCTAAAATTGACTACTGTAATTCCTTCTTTACCTGCCTAAACAATAAATCACGCTGACGCCTTCAAATTGTACAAAACACCACAGCAACACTTAACTGAATCAGAAAAAAAGAAATCACACAACCCCCATTTTAGCAACCATGCATTGGCTTTCTGTTAACTTTCAGATTGATTTTTAAGACTTTGAGTATACATCTGTGAACTTTTATACCTGCAAGCAAACTCGGATCGTTCAACAAAAATCTACTAATAGTCCCTCAATCTAGACTTAAACTAAAGCAGACTGCTTTACTGCCAGGACCCCAAAACTGGAACAGTCTCACTGTTGAAATTCATCTTATAACCTCAGTGATGTCTTCTAAAATCTCTACTAAAAACTTTTTATAAAGTCCTGTTTCAATCATTTGGTTTGTTGTTGATGTTTGTTCTTTTAGGAGGGTGAAAATAAATTACTTAATATAATTTCTGAAGCACTTTAGTAACACTCTTTTAAATAGTGCTACATATATAAAGTTATTATTACTACTAACAGATAATTCACAAAACCAACGAGTCCTTTGGTAATAAACACACACACACCCACATACATCCTTCTCGAGGGAGCACACCGGTACTAACGTGTTTACACTAGTTACCACAGATACAAAAATAGCCCTTCTTGCAACCCTAGAGACACCTGTAATTGTGTTGTTGAATATGCTTTCTGTGATAAAGTACAATCACCTTTTCTTACTCATACTCACATCTGAATTAATGTTTGTTCCAGTCTGTTTGTTTAATGGTGGCATAAAAGTGGGCAGGTAAAACTAAAGCATTTGCTAAAAAAAAATGTTAACTTAATCTAGTTGAATAAAGCCTATCTTGTTATACCAATATCTGAGTTAATATCATTGTTGCAGTCTGTTGAATGGTGGCATACAGAAAACTGTGGGCACAATCCCAAGTCAAACTAAGGCATTTATTGAGAAAATCTTAACTTTATCTGCATGAGTTAAGTCTGTTTTGCCATTAGAACAAAGTAGCAAAGCTAATCTAAAATCACAGAAGGTGAAGCAACATGTGGAGACTGCACAGCAAGATGAATGGGAGATTATAGGGGCAAGAAAGCTGTAGCGACGTGTCAGTTTCTCGTGGTTGGTTGTAACCGGCACATTGAGGGGGAAATGCTGTGTGACCCGCAGAGTCAGAACACATTAACCGGTGTCTTGAATCATACATTTCCTCACATTATTAACGGGTACTTTAACCGCTGAAAATATGACACAATAGTATTTCTAGGAAATGCTTTGAGGGACAAAAATGAAACGTTATAATGAGTAGCTTTAAGCGTTAGCTTTCGTGCTATTTGGCTAAATGTGAATTTTGACAAAAGATAGTTTTATTTGCGCAAACGCTGTCAAAACCATGTCCAGCACACGCACAAACTGTGAACTTTGCCCATATAACTTGACAGTTAACGCCAGTTAGCTAGCTGGGAAACTAAACATCTGTTAACGCTGCAGCTAAGTCACTAAATTTCCAACCACTATTAGTGCAAATAAACCAACTTTGTCACATCATAGTGGACTATCGACAGCTTAATAATTGTCTCTACACTTCACATTTTCTCCGATATGGTTAGTTTGAGTGACTTATAGCTAACTAGCAAGATAGCAAACATGTGCTAACGCATATTGGCTTCAGTTCATTAGCAGGCTAGCTAACTAGCTAATGTTAGCTGGCATGCTGCCGCAGCCAGGTGAGCTAATATGTTAGTGACAGTTGTTAGCGACACATTGTCGACACTGGTATTTAACAGGAAAATGCATTTATGTCGTTTAATAAGTTTAGTTAAAGTTGCATGATAAAAGACAGTTAGCTTCATTACCCCACTAAGCTAACTAGCTGTACCCCTGCACACACGGAGTGAGCTCACACACTCATAGTCAGTATTCCTACCATTTTCACAATTCCTCTTTGCAGAGCAGCAGCCGGGGCAGGTGCTGGCTGAGCTGGGGCCGAAACAGATGCCATGTCCAACGGTTTGAGATATTAGCCTTAAAGGGGTGACCAGGTAAGGGAGCTGGGACTCTGAAGAGAGAGACTGCTCTACTGAAAGCCAAGAGAAAAAGGCTGAGCACCGATCAACACACACGTTATACCGGAAACACACTTTGCCATGCATATACACACACGTCAAAATCTTTCCGGGTCCGAGGAGCGCAGTGAATGGGAGTGAATGGAGCCCCTTCTCGACCGCACTGCTGATTTGAATTAAACATTTCCGGGGCAGGAGGTGCGACACGTCAGCATAGTGTGAACCCGGCTAATGCTGCCTTCAGGGTGGGTCGGATTTTTTTTATTTTGATCCGAGCCTCACAAAAACATTTGGCGTGATCGTGCAGAACAAGGATGATAAACTCTGTTGTAATGTAATTTTATGTCTAGCAAAATTCTTTATCCATAAGTATAAAACTATTAAATAATTTCCCATGTTTTTTTAAATCTATTTAACGAATTTAAATTGATTTGACATCTCCAGAAAACTTCTAAAATAACCAAAAGAGCAAAACTTACATGGTACCTTGAAACACTTTCCCACTGGAATAAATAATTAAGTTTAGACTGAATTCCCCCTTGCATGATAATCTATTTATTATTTATGTATTTTAATTTGATTTATTTTATTTTGTTTTATTGAAATTATTACTTAAAAAAACTCTAACAGGACTAAAACACTTTACACTGTGTTGAAAGGTTTACGTTTTTTATTTGTTAATCTATATATTCTTTTTTTTTTTTATTAAGTAGGCCTTCTTTTCCCTTTGACAACACCTTCATGCTGATGTTTTAGAGGTGAATTACATATTGCAATGTTTGCTTAGAATGCATCAAGAAAATCACTAAGTTAAAGATAAATTTGGTATAAATATTTTTACAGCCTGTGAGAAGTCAATCACTATGGTTCTGAGAGCAAAGAAAATGTGTCAAAAAATCAATAATAATTTAATTTAAATATTAATTAGTGTAGCAGGATGGGGTGTGACTCTAGGAGTTTTTTAACCCTTTCAAACTGAGCAAACTTACTTGATTTCTTTTAAAAAACGAAGAGAAGAAGGCAATGAGCAAAGAAAAAAGAAATGACGCAAAAATAATAAATAAATTAGTAAAAAAAAAAAAAAAGTAGTCAGAAATTACCTGAAAAATAATATAAACAAACAAAGGTTTTAAAAGACCAAGAAAATGAGCTACAACATGAGCCTCCCTATGTGACTGTGGAAAATGCATTAGGTTCCCTCCACTATAAATAATATAAATAACTATATTTCACCGTTTCTGGCTATGATAAAAGGTGTGATTTTGGAAATTTTCAAAGAAAGGATGCTTTTCAAACACACTTGCAGGTTTGGAGGTTCTGAGGGTATTCTATGAATGAAAAATATACAACTC
Organism: Plectropomus leopardus; assembly: GCF_008729295.1. Lineage (NCBI taxonomy): Eukaryota > Metazoa > Chordata > Actinopteri > Perciformes > Serranidae > Plectropomus > Plectropomus leopardus. Next base: position 8,297,003 of record NC_056484.1, read on the forward strand.
CCCCAGAGCTTAAAAAATAATTTGAAGTGCCTCCCACATTTTGCACCACCCCTCCCCTCTCATAAATAACAAACAGTCCCTTATAAATAGGCAGCTGAATTGCCTAATTTCAACTCCTTGTTTAAGTGTTGTTTCTTTTATCTATTTATTTTTGTTGTAATTTATTTAAATTTACCCCATTCTCCTGCATATCTTCTCCTTATTCTGACACTGCAGCTTTCTTCCTTAAGATTTTTTTTTCAAACTTGATTAATATGTCCTTCAGTAAATATACACACAAACATTCAAGCACACACAACCCCCACAGACATCCAAAAAGTAAATAAATTAGATAATAAATAAATAGATTTTAAAAGTTAAGAGAATGAGTAAACAGAAATACATTAATGCTAGCAATAGTGATAACAGTTGAAAAATAAATAAAAAATAAATAATAATAAAATCAAATTGTGTGAAAACAAAGGGGCCATTGAACTGTAATCATAGTTCAAACCAGTAATACTGCATATACACATATAAACATGCATACATACTGTATATACACACATTCGTAAACTCTACGCGATTTTCAGGCTGAATCGACATAAACCAAATATGATATTTATAGGATAATAGTCTTGTGATTCTTTTTAATATTATTTTCTAACTAAATTTACCAGTCACCCAACACACCCACAAGCTGGTAAGCATGAGGTTTAAGGGCCAAATATAATGAAATATTCAATCAAATTCCCCTCAGTACAGGACAGTTTTCATGAGACATTTGGACTTGTCAAACCATGAAACTAAGTGGCATTACTATCATTAAAAGCCCCATATTATGACCATTGTCAGATTCATATTTGTAGTAGTTTCCACTAGAAAATGATTACATACTCAACAAAAACACTTAATTTTCATTCATATGTCTGTCTGAATATGTATGTACTCACCCTCTGTATGAAACACTCTATTTTAGTGCTGGTCTGCTCTCATTGGTCAGTGTTTTCAAGTCTTCAACATCCACGGTCTCTGCATCTCTGCACCATCATTGCACTATAACTGCAACAAGCGACTGACTTTAATAACACTGTAGTGGCACTTTCTATCTTTTAGTAGAGTTCTGACATCACAACTTCCTGGAGGACCTGACAGCTCATTTAAAAGCACAACTGTGTACTGTTCTCTGTGAATTGAGTGTTTTGATACTTTCACAGTTTTTATAGCACTTATACCTGATTTATAATATAAAAAGGCATGAGAATCTGACTTTTTACAATAAGGGATCTTTAATGATGACTGCATTCCATTTAGGTGAGCCCGGTGTTGTGCATACTCACTCACTGTTATGATTTACTGGCACACTTAATGGAATGGAGCCGCTGTTACTGTTTATACTAACATTTGTGATTTGATCCAATAATGTTGCTCAATTTAAAGTCTAGTAAGGTTATTGTTGATGAGTATGATACAATATTAAAGATGATGATGACATTTAATAAGTAATGGAAAATGTAGCCATCAGTATTGTGGTGATATCATCACACTGAGGATAATTTTGCATTGGATGATTTTCTTTTGGGCTGCTGCTCAGTGGGCAGCTCTAAGGAGTGATTGTGACTAACTGTGTGAGTGGGAAGCAGGGCATTGCTGGGAAATAACTTTAATACTCAGGGGACCTACTCTAAATACTTGCAGGCTAAATACCTTGAGATGTTTTAATATATCACAATTCCCCGAATACTCAGACATTAATTCCCAATAGGAGTGGCTTGTAACAACTGGTATGAACTGTGTGTGACACAGGGAGACGGGCAGACAGAATGCTCCTGACAAAGACTCCAACTACTGGTCCAAAAATCTCCTATTGCTGGGGTTAGATTTGGAAACTGTTAGTGCCACAGATAAACCGTTTGAAATAAAAGTGAAATATAATGTCAACAAACTTAAAGTCACAGCAACTTGCTTGATCAAATAAATAAAGCATTTAAGAGTAATTTAAAATCGAACTGCATGTTAGGACGGACTTTTTTTCTGGTGCGTTATCCCACTGCTGTAATTGCACGTTCGGCCAAGGACACAAACTCGCAAATCTATGTCTAATAAAAGACTGACACGAGCGTTTGCCATCACAGGATAGAAAAAAAAAATCCACTAAAGTCAGAACAAAAAATCAAAAAGACTGCCGATACACAAATGTCATGGCAAGCTGAAAAAAATGTGAAACAAGCGGCGAGGGAGGAAGCTACGTTGCGCACACGCGACCTCAGTGCGCTTTGGAGAGGTTTTGGTAACCTTTTTACGCGGATGAATTACCCACACTTCTCAGCGCTCCCAGGCGCATTGAAGCGCATATATATGTATTTTATTTGCAACACAAAGACAATGGATATATTAGTAACATCTATACTTATTTTGTGGCACGATTCAGCCACGTAAACTCCCGCTCTCTCCTTTGGCGAGCCCTGAAATTTACGCACCGGGATCATGCGTTCCTGTTTTAACAATACAATCTGAGTGGTTTAATCAGCCTCATTTGGCACACACTGTACGTACAATAAAGTACTATAAATCAATGAGCACATCAACGCCCCAGTAATAAATAAAAAAAAGCTCGCCTTATTTGTGCTTTGTCTCGGTTGGCAAGGAGATGATGGTGTCCAAAAAATGGCTGTCCTCTTTGTAACCTGGCTGATTGTACACACAGAGTATTATTGTCCTCTGACTCAGGGTTAATGTATAATTTGGGCCATATGGCATTTTAAAATCTGAGCCTTTATTTCGGCGGCACTTCGATCTGTGTGGACCCAACTAATGATATTCAATTAGTCATTAAACAGGCCAAAAGACGAGCCTCGTGTGGGGTTTCACATGGGCTAATATTTGCTCGTCAAATATTTCCCTTTGAAACGTTTACAACGCATTTTTATCTGCTGGCTGCCCAAGGAACATCTGTGAGGGGTATTTTAGCCTCCCTCTTCTGGATAAACGAGGTCCCCCAATTGGCCATCTCCTTGCGCCCAGACATGAGTCTATTTGTTCACGTTTTGAAAGAAAATGTAATAAAGAGAGAGCCGGTGATGGATTTATGATTTATCAAAAGCACTTTACCATATGGCAGCGAGTCATTGGCGCAGATTTCCAAATGTTTGTTTTATGAAAGGAGGCCAGAGATCCTTTTAATCTGAGCCACTTAACGTGGGAAAGGATGCTCAAGTCACGTGACCACAAGTCCCCCCGAAAGGATGAGAAACATGCCAGTGTTGAGCATTTAGCTTCTATGGAATTATTTGAAATTTGTGCCTTTATTTTAATGGGATAACACACAGGAAGCAGCTGTTTAAGGACTGAATTTTGTTGCTCTGGAAATTTAGTTTATCTGATAAATACGATGGGCAGCCACTGCGCAAAAGCAAACCAGTATGACATCTCAAACTTAAATTTCCACGTGTTGGATCTGTGGTTACGGCAGTACATAGATTTTTAGAATTAAAAACACGATTTTTAAGGATCCAGAATTGAAAATATTTGTTTAGGGCGCCGAGGAAATGTGGTATAGCCAGGAAATGTTGTAACATCTATTCAGTTTCATGTTGTGGCACATGGAGCCTATATTTATAATGTAGCCTCTATTGAAATGGTACCAAAACACAACAGAGAGCAAAGATCATGTGATTTTTTAAGTTATATCTTACTTTACTTTGTTTACCATGCAACTCACAGAGGTCATTATTTTTAGTTTAATTAGGCTATTTATTTTTTTTTTTTGCTATTTCTACAAATGTTATGTGCTGAAATGTAGACTTACTTTAGTTAAATAACAACTAGAGTAGCTTGCTGGAGGGCTCTTTTAGGAATCTGTCACACTGAGTTTTCATAAGCCGATCGATCGACCTTCCTATATAATAAAACACATTCCTAATCATAATAATTAAAATCAAACTGGACTTTTTTTGAATCCCTGACACAAAAGAAAATACTAGTGGGATGGCAACCAGAATAATTTGTAAAGATCTCTTAACTCTATATGCCCAACATCACTTCCAGGCAATATTGACACTTCAGGTAACAGCTAGGCCATCACGTCATGTTGAGGTCTGCAGGCCTATAAATATCAGCTGAGGGGCGTCATTCCCCTCATTGTCATCCACTAGAGACACGCGGAGTCACCTGGACTATTTCATTTTTCTACAAGTGACGTGATGTTGCGCTTTTAATGCCATAAGCTTGTGTTTCTTTGTTATTTTTTTCTGGGAAAATTACGCTTTTTTTTTCATCAAAGCTGGGAGCAAGAGGAGATGTGCGGAGCGAACGATGTGCCAAACAAAGGTTACTTTTACACCTCTAATGTACTGCAATTTTAGGCTCTTATTAGATTTTAAGACACCCAATTAAACCACCTGTTGAGACTTTGCAGTGTAATAAACAGTCCAGATGCGAAAATAAGACATTTGCTGTATTTTTCTTGTATAAACTACTGAAATGTTATTATAAATACTGCTTTGAATAATTTATGTTGTGTTGTGATAAGGTGGTGGAAGTGTCAACCAGCTTGGAGGGATGTTTCTCAACGGCAGACCTCTCCCAGAATCCAAGAGGAGGAAAATGATTGAACTGGCCTCAGAGGGAGTCCGACCGAGCCAGATCTCCAGGATACTTCGGGTACGCAAAGAACCACATTTAGCCTTTAATCCAAGGATAGAGGTTGGTTTAAGTAGCTAATATTCCCACGCGCAAGCCAGATAAAAGCATCACTTATGTTAAGAATTTAAAGTGGAACCCACTGCGTATTTCAGGTGTCCAACGGATGCGTCAGTAAGATCCTGAGCCGCTACCGAAGCACTGGGCTCCTAGAGCCAAAGACCATCGGAGGGAGCCGACCTCGGCTTCTCACCCCCGGTGTCATCTCCACAATCATCCAGTGCAAAAGGGAAAATCCGACCATTTTTGCTTGGGAGATTAGAAAACGGCTTACTGCAGCACGGATATGCAAGGTGTCCAAAGTTCCCAGCGTAAGTGCGAGATGGGAATTGAAATTAGTTTTCGTGAGATTGAAAATATTCCAGCATTTAATAATGTTTTTTTCACATTGTGTTCTGTGTTCTGCAAGGTGTCGTCTATAAATCGGATTTTAAGAAAAATCCACCTTGACCACGGGCCGATGTGCATGGAGATCATCAGGACTGAGCAGGGTAAGTCACCCCTGAAGGTCACTAGACTACAGACAGTAATTGAAACCATGAAGAAACTGTGACCTCCAACTGATGATCATCATAAAGGCAGTCACCAAGGTCAAAATTTTGTTTCCCAAGACACAAAACTGCATTAAAGAGAACCAAAATGACTTTTAAGAGTGCGAAAACGACCAAAAATGATGCAAAATGACTTCAATGAGGCACTAAACAACTACAAAAAGACACACAATAACATTAAAGACACACAAGTTACCCCAAAGAGACACAAAATAAACCACAAAGTGACACCAAGATGCTCAACAACCACAAAAAGAGGCTAAACATCTTAAAATTATGCATATTCTCTGCACAGCACAGGTAGTGGTGTCTTTTATGCCCAGGGGCCCATTGTCTAATAATCCATGTATGTGTGTATCATGTACAGATTTTGCTTCTCTGATTCAAGAAGAAGTTAATAAGAGAGAGATGTTTGAGAAAGTATGCAGCAATGATAAGAAGCCTAAAGGTGTCCAGCAGCGAAACCGTACCACCTTCACCCCGGAGCAGAGCACAGCACTCGAGCAAGGTGACCTCAAATCTCTAAATGCTCACACATCTCAAATTAACACAGTGCTTCCTTAAATTCTCCACTCAGAAAAGCAGTTAAATGAATATTTCTATCTCCTGAATCAGAATTCTCCCACAGTCAGTATGCAGATATGTACACAAGAGAAAAACTCTCAGCTGAGACCAAACTTCCCGAGGACACCATCAAGGTAGACTCATATTTTTAAATCATCAAAATGCTCACAATGAATCACAAATTAAATCTCATGATTGTTTGTCAAAGGTTTGGTTTTCGAATAGACGGGCTAAATGGAGAAGGGAGGCCAAACACAGCAGTGGCAGACAGAGTAAGTGTGTGTCTCATCATGGCAAGGCCTCGAAATATTATGCATAATCCAACATTATTTGACAAAATGTATTTCTCCATAACACCTGCAGACCTTCACAAGCAAAGAGATTTTGCTCCTGTGAATTCAGCAATGCCACAAAGCTTCATATCTCAACAGGTACAGTGTGAAGAAACACTTTGTGAGACAAATTCTTGTTAAAGACCTCTTTTGAAACGTTTTTCCCCCGGAATCAGCTGATTACTTTGAACAATGGGGTTATACCGTACTATTTTAATTATTTTTCAAAGTTATAAGAGCTCTGATGATTCCGCGTGAATGATTTATGTATTTCTCGTGTCTTCTCACTGGTTGAACACAAATGATAAAAAATGTGATGTCACTAAATCCGTGCACCAATCAGAAAGTTATGACTAAATTAACTGCCCACTATTGTAATTACTGAAGTCATTTTTTAGGCAAATACTTTATGATTCTAGCCTCTCATATATGAGGACTTGCTGCAATTATTTATATATATATATATATATATATATATATGTACATATATATGTGTGTGTGTGTGTGTGTGTGTGTGTGTGTAACATATATATATGTGTAATGTTTCTGTATGGACTAATTTTGCTTTTATTACATATTACATTTTGACATTCTAATTGTACTTGCATATTTTTACTTAAGTAACATTTTCAGTTAAGAGCTTTTACTAGTTAGCGGTTATTTTTACAGTGCAGTATACATTTACTAAACTAAAGGATTAGAATACGCCTCTGTCAGTGCTCATAATATATAATACGTTAAGTTACCAGGCTTATTTATAAAAATATTATGTTATAGAAAAATACTTAATATTTTAAGCAAAGTGTTTAGGGGCTTTAAAATGTAATGTTCTTTCAGTAATTTTACTCATATGGTTAAAAATATGTCAAATACAAATGGTTTTGGTGTCTACTGGTGTAAAGTGACATTTGTATGATGTTTGTGTTGATTTGAAGGCAACTGGAGTGTTAAGAGTGAACTGTGAAAACTCAGAGGCCTCCCCTGCATATAACACAGTACCCAGGATTCTGCAAAATAGCTACTTCTTCCCAATAGAAACAGGTAAGATCCTGCAAAAGTCTATATTATTCAATGAGCATGTTCAATTAGTGTTTCTCTCTAAATTTTAACATGCTATTCAATAATTTCATTACTATTTATGTATTAAGATATAATAAAAGTAGCCTGTTGAATTGTGAACAATTTAAGATGTTAACTGCCAATGGCGATTTCACACAAAATACAAAAATCCAGCACAAAAAATAGATTTGTAAAACTCAAGAGCAATGTCTTTTTCCAGAAATGATGACCCAGTTATCAAGATAATCCACAGACCTTGTTGGGAGGAATTTCATGAATTGAGAATTCTGTCTATCAAAATGTACCCACCAACCATATCACAGTGCAGCAGGAAGAGTGCATCTACGCATGAACAATAGGCTCATGCTCATGACAGCATGAGATGTAAATATTAAAGGTGCCCTCCTCAGCTTAGCTGTTGTTGTTGTTTTTCAAATGTATTTTTTTTGGGTTTTGAGCACCACAAGCCGAGTGCCATCTAGTTCCATCATATCAGAGGCAAAGCAGACATCTCAACATTTAATATCTCAAAAACTCACACCAAAACAAACTAGACTGATAAAGAGCACTACAGGTTAGACAAAAAATATGTATTTTGATTTGAGGATGAACTGTCCCTTTAAGGAGATTGTTAAACGTAATCCTAAGAAATGTGAGCAAGCAATCTAATTATTAAATTCCTTCAATTTGATACACAGGTGCAAGAAATTCAGAGCATCTTACATCCGCCTCAATCCCGCACTCAATCCTCCATCAGCCTAATCACATGATGCCCCGGGCCACGACAAACAAGACTCCACTGGATCTCCACAGAGACAGATTCACTTTCCCATTAGTTCACCATCAAGAAGACACAAGGACATCCCTCCCCTTTGTAACTGAGACAATAAGAACAGACCACCCTGTGACTCAGTGCTTGAACCAGCAGGGGATTTCTTTTACTTGGAGCCAATTTCAAACAGATGACAGGTTTGAATTTAGGCAGCACAACTGGAATGTGAATCCACATTGCTATCTGGACTAAACATGTGGTTGCATTTTTAACATATTTGAGCATTTGAGCATGTTTGAGTGGGGGGAAACATTGTAACCAGCAGAGGGAGACAGAGGACTGGAGTTACAGTCTGTTCTTTTACACTTTTTTTCCAAATGCACTGCAGATTCACTCATCACTTTCCTTGAATCTGTGCTTTTGGATTGCCAGTAACCCTTTAATGTCCATTCTAAGAAAAAAGCTATGGGATTTTTTTACTGCATTTTTTAACATCCTTGGGGCAATACTTACAAAAATCTCTTATTATTAATACTACTACCACTACTATCACTACCACTGCTACTACTACTAATAATAATAGTATGTTTTTTCAACAGACCCCATACTTTTTTAGATATAAACCTCTATTAAATGGTTGAGATGTCACTTCATGGTATATTTAAAACAAAAGAAAAAAATACAAATCAAAACCATGTCCTGAATAACATTAAATATATGGCATTAACAACAGAGAATATTTATCTTTTTTTTGTTTTTTATTTTACCAACTTGTAAAATAACGTTTTTAAGTTAAAACAAATCGTTGAACTTTACAGTGTGGATAAGACTAAATGTATCATTTAACAACAATGAATCATCAGAGGTTTTTGTATTTTGTAGCTAATAGTCAATGTAAATGACATTTACTTTGCTTCACTATCTTTACCATAAAAGGACAAATGAACCATTTGGTAGAGCATGTTTTTGAAAAAACATTTGACCCTTAAGTTACATGAATCTGTTCATTAAGACCCCTGAAACGAAATCATGATGATGAAAAAGTATGCCTACCTTTGAAAATCCCACCACAGAGCCCTCTTGGCTGATGTGACTGTTTATGATACTAACTTCCTGTAGGAAAAGGAAGACTATTTAAAAACACAGCACCACCTAGTGGATTTTTGTAGCATGACATACTTAAACTGAATGGTAGAGATTGCTCAGTCAAGTTAAATTCACTTTTTTATTAAGTCACAGGGACTGTAAAAAAAAAACGTTTGTGCAGAACATTTTACTGAAAAAAAAAAAAAAAAAAAGTATTATTCTGCATAAAAAGTTTTTTTTTTGTTTGTTTGTTCTGATATTTGTTACATTGGAAAATAGATCTTAAATTATTGTACTGAACTGACTTATAAAGATGACAGAGTTATCGTAATTTCCATGACATGAAGTGCTGAATAAATCTGGACAGAAACCATAGCAATATTTTTTATGAAGTGATGATCAGTTTTATTTATGCGCGTTTCCCGGAAACAGGATATAATATACTGCGATGTGATTAAGCCAACGAACACAGGTTCTGCTTGAGAGGGTGCAGATTTTATAGGGTAAATTTAGTGCTTATAGAGAATATCAAAACAGAAATTATATTTGGCAACAAGAGCATAACTCTAACTGGATGCTCTACAGCACAGTGACATACCGTAAATCATGACTCCATGGATCATTTACAGTTACCACTGGATAATATGGATGTTATCTCTTTTATAGGCTTGGGCTTGCTGTTTGTCTCAGTGCAGAGAGAAGGTTAAGGCGCTCCTCCAAGATTTCCTTCCAGGGAGGGCCAGTGGGAAAATCTATAAAAATATAGCTTCAAAACTTCTAAACATGACCTGATATCTGCTCCGCTCGGTATCAACTTTTATGACTGCAACAGGGCAGAGGCATTGAGTTCCTTTATATCCCTTTATTGCAGCGAAGAGACGGTAAGACTCAGAGTTTTTCGATAATTGGTCACGGGGGGAAAGGGTGGGATCAGAAGGCAAACAGCTTGGTCAGCAGCATGGAAGTGGCCTACTGGCAAAATGACCTGTCGGAATTTAATGCTACGAAGCCAAATAGGTAAATGACATCTCCACATGACAGTGATTTCTACTGCAACTGTAAATCCTCTGTACGCCTTGCAAATAGATTTGGTTCAGGGATTGAAATGAGAACATAATTTTTCTCCAAGTTGAGGCCAATTTTAGTGTTGCTAATAGTAGTCAGGTTGTTTTAAAGTACAATTTTCAGGTACTTGTACATGAGTATTTCAATTTTAAGCAACATTAGATTTCTACTCGACCACACATTTAGAGTTACATATTGTACTTTTTAGTGTTTACTTTACAGTTACTTTACAGGTTGAGATTTTGCAGTGAAAAAAATCTTAAATTCATACACACTGTTATGAAAAAAAAGGAATACACCTTTTTCTTTTGATACTTAAAGTGCATTTTGCTTAGAATAGAATAGATGTGTACTTCAACAGAAAAGTAGAAATTTGAATTCAGGACTTTTACTTGTAATTGAGTAATTGAGTAAAAGATCAAAGTACTTCTTGCGCCAAATGTTTTATCTTAAAGTGACAATTTGACACAACAATTATTCTTACATGTAGAGTATTAGATGTGTCTAATCTTACATTGAGCAACCAAACATTTCAGAGCTGCTGAAAAGCTTATCCAAAAGTTCAGTTGTATCTCACTTAAGTATGGGATGTCTACATTTGTAATCCAAACATTTCTTAAGACATTTTATGACTCATCTCTTCCAGTTGCTGTATTGATGACCCATGTTGTTGTCAGCCACTTGAGAAAATTTATCCTGCACTAGAATTTGCTGCTCTGAGTGACATTTTCAGTAAACTGCCAAAAAACGGAGTAAACAGATAAGCATGTGCTGCTGGCCCTCATGGGAAAAAGCAGATGGAAAGAAACGGGTGCAGAATGTAGCTAAATGTAATGTCAAGGTGTTTATTAAAATAGGAATAATACAAAGGCTACAAAATTTAGAAAAGGTCATAGATATAAAACAACTCACTAAGACAAAATAGCAGCTGTTATATTTAAAGTTTACAGTATACAAACATATAAACAGAATTATCACAAAGTAAAAATACTTAAGTATGATATTTACAAATATTACATAGTGTAATTTACAGAATGCACTGGGCTATTTACATTCAGGTAAATTAAATAACAGTTACAACACCATGAGAGCAAAATCAACTTACTATACAAAAATATGATCTGCCACTTAACCACGAGTATGTGATATTTGGTTTCACCTTTTTTATTGTATATGTCAGTTGCCTTTAATGGAGCTTTCTTCGTTTAAATTGCTACTTCATAGACCTTGTTTTTAACCTGTGCAAGGCAATAAGTGGGTTGCATTTCTTCTGAAAGTACTATTAAGGCCACAGTTGAGATTTAATTGTATAAAGTAATGGTCTTTGCAATACTTGAAGTTAAGGCGTAATGACTTCATGACTGACAAAAACCTTCAACTCACTGTATTTCAGCCTCTAATACTAATTTATTGCTATAGTTTTTAATGTGATATTCAGAAATGTCATCTTAAAGCTGAAAATAAGTTGTTTTACTTCTGAGTAGCAGCCACACAAATATCAGTGAAATAAACTGCTTTTAAAGGTATACTTAACCAACAAAATGATGTTTGTATATCAGTCATTCACCACATGTGAAGTAGAATTCATTAAGAAGAATTCATTTTTTTAAAACTCCATTCAAAAATGGAGAAAAACTCTTGTTTAAGTTGAAGAAAAGGGGGACCGCATTTAACAAAAGCAAAACTATATCAAAACATCTGTTTACAAACGCTCATACAATTCCTACAAAATAATCTTAGTCTCATATATCCATTCATTTGCTCATTAACATGCATATTTGCTAAAATTGTACTATTTTAAACAATTTCGCATCCGAATAGCACACATGTGGAGGCACACAGATACAGATATCGTGAAAATACTTGTGTTTGGGAAGCACTGATCATACAAGTAGATAAAGGAGACTTGGATTATATAGCACGAGTTGTGTGAGAGTTTGTAAACAGATGTTTTTTGATATAGTTTTGCAGAATTGTTGACACAAATTCAATGTCACACGAGTTGAGTATTGATACACAAATGGTCATTTTGTGGGTTAAGTATTCCTGTAATGCTAAATGAGTGAGGGATTACAGGGCCAGTTTGACATCATCTGATTATCTTCAAAACAGAGAAATGGTCATAAACGTAAAAGTAAATACCCTCATCAGTAAACATTTACTGGACTACTAACAAACATCACACATGTACATCATTTGGGCAGCCAGTGATCATATGCTTTTTTGCTTTCACATTTGTTGTTAGGCTCATATTTTAGGCTTTTATTTTGGCACCACTAATTGCATGAAGCTTGATAACGTTTTTTTTCATTTTTTAATAAAACTTTTTCTGTATTTTAATTAGCTGCCTTTGTGCCACTTTTTCATGCTTTTAATGTGGACGTAAATCATGATATATAAATCACACGTTTTTTGTGTTTGTGCATGTCTGTTTCTGTAATTATGCACAGTAAATTCAAGTTAAATTCTGGGCAGAACAATACTAATTTTCTGAATCAATGGCATTATTACCTCAGAGTTTCGGAGAAAAATGTTCATGGGAAAAGAACATATATTCACATTTCCTAATAAATTATATTGTAATCTTGTTAATTCTCATACTTCTGAATTAACAAGACGATGATCTCAAAATTCTGAGAAAATTTTGCATGGGTAAACATTGATCCTCTTGTTTTTCTCAATTAATGAGCTATTAATTGCAATAATTAAAAAGAAAAAAAAAGAAAACTTTTCTCAGAATTCTGAGATAATTCTTATCATTACAGACCCCCCCAAGTAATGGCATTACACTTTTGTAGTACTGCAATCGGCATGTTATTTCATGTTTGTGTGGCTGTTACTGGTGAGTCGCACATGCCATCCAGTTATTCTGATGTCATAATAATGACACAGAAATCGAATTATCACAACTAAATCTGGATTCATTTCAAACAATTTCTTCTGCTAATTAGAAAAAAATAAATATACCTACCTACTACTTACAAGCTACCAGTCTCTTTAAATATCAAACATAATCAGAAGTACAAAAAAGCCAATCTGACATTACTCAGTGAACCAAAAATATTCCAGATCTATAAGACCTATAATATCTTACAGCATAACAGAAACATACTTAATAAATCCAAAGTTATATGTACATAAGGAGTCACTTTCCATGACACAAAAAAAGTATAAAATATTCTACTGACCACACACAGCCCACCAGGGGCCAAAGTTCCCTCCAAACTGGAGACCAAATAGCCATGTTATATTTGGCATGGCTCTTCTCTCTCTCATGCTACAAATATTAGCATAAGACTTTGGAGCAGTTCGCTCAGTCCTACTCAGACCCTCTCACGGGGAATCTAACAGTTACAGCTAGCTGGGGAAAAGGTAGTTCAGCTACTGCACACAATTAGCACTGCATGGTTTGCCAAGGCTGCTGCAGTTCACTTTTCAAGCAGCAGTGGTTTTATTTTATGGAGGCCCATTTCCGCCAGTGTGATGAAAAGAAAAAAGATCCTGTAAGACAGAATAATGAGAAACTTTCTTGCAATAATAAATAATCTCAAAACAATGAGTTACTTATCCAAAAATATTAACTTGATATATCAAAAACTATGAAACTAAACTAACAAAAACAGCACTATTTCATTATTTTGATAACGTTTCTCATTGTTTTGATAAAGTTTCTAATTGTCCTAACTCCTTATTTTGACATGTTCTCATTATTTTGAGATACCAACTCACTATGTTTGATAAAGTTTCTCTGTATTTAAAAAATTATCTTGCCATTTTGAGATATTTCTCATTTTTTGGAGAAAGTTTCTCATTATTCTGAAATACTAAATCATTATTTTGAGAAGTTTATCATTGTTTTGAGATACTACATTATTATTCTGAGAAAGTTTCTCATCAATTTGAGATAGCAACTCATTATTTTGAGGATATATATCCATATTTTGAGATATTAACTCGTAATTTTGAGAGGTTTTTTTTATAATACCAATTCATTGTTTTGAGAAAGGTTATCCTTATTTTAAGATACTAAGTCATTATTTTGTGATACTGAATTATTGTTCAAAAAATGTCTCATAATGGTTGCATTATCTTTTTCCCTTACACTGGCAAAGTTGGGCTTCCATATATATTTTATATACTTAACTCCTTGTATATCCAAAGCTAAATTTTAGCTTTGAAAACTTTGCTTAATGACCGTTTTCTCAGGGTAACTTCAATATTTGTAGCACCTAATAGATCATTTATAATGACCTTTTCATGCGTATATTTTCCTTCCTTTTGATATTATCATAGTTCTTCATAGGCCGAAAATCGTTTATTGGTTTGCTGTGAAATGTGTAAAGTAATAATAAAAGTCCTTAAATTTATGGCCAGATCAGTATATTAGTTGACATTAAGGAACACCACAATGACCCCTCCACATCATTTGTGGTGGAGGTTAAAAAAAAAGAAAAAAGTTTTGCAGTCCAGCTCAATACATAAAAAACAAGACGTCCCAGTAACAGGAGGTAACCTCCAGATAACTGGGTTGTGAAAATATTCAAGTATTTTCCAGGAGATAACACCGAGTCGTTCTCATTGTCTTTGTTCGCATGGCTTCAGAAACTCTGAACATGTCAAAACATAATTAGTATGCCATCCATGTGCCCGAGACTTTGGCTGTAAAAACGATACTAAGGCTAATGACTGAACGTCTTCATTTGCAACGTGGAAGAACTGAAGAGATTCCATTTGGTATATCCAGTCTTCAATCACTAATTTCTGTAAAATGACAAACTCAGCCATAAAATCCCAAAATGGCCACTTTCCGTCTGTTGATTTTCCTCATTTCTCCCCCGTGGTCCGTGCTGGAAAGGTCTTGGAATTTGTTGGCCCAAAGCTGCCCCTCTTCTCACGACCCGTGGTAAAGTTGTGCATGGATTTTCACACCACACCATCAGTTCCTCTCCAAACTGGGGTAAAGTTTGAACACTTTGTATATCCACTCAGAGTAGAAAGCAACGTTAACAAAAAGCGCAGGCTGCGATGAGGCGCATTTTGTCCTTTGGATGCTCACACCGATGATAACTTTGCGCTCGTGTTCCTGGCAAACCAATGGACCACCATTGTCTTTCTGCAAGAAAAGGGTGGAGAATGACACCAGATCATGATACTGCATTTTGTGTGTTAAACTAAACCCAAATGTCTAATGCTGATACAAAACTTCAAATGTCAGTTTACGCAAATGATAAAAAAAGACCATTTAACCCTCACTGGTTTCATTTTCATTTGCCACTTTTAAGATATTCCTTGTTGAAATGTCTGCTGTCACCGCTTTCATGTTGCATTCATGTTAATGATGTAGACATTTATTTTTGATCCTTACATCACACACGCCTTCTCCTCTCTTGCCGCCGGCACATATTCTGCTTTCGCCGGCATCTCCTTTGATTTGTGAGCACAAGTCATTGTTGACCATGGGCATTGTCAAAGCATTCAGTGCCTCATCGTATCCTGTGTCTAAACAAAAAAAGACATGCAGTGTAATTTTTAAATGCTCCAAATGTGTTTTTGTATGAATAATTGTTAAAATGTAAAGTGGCATGGTATGTGGGTGGAGTCAGTACTTTTGGTTTCCCCCCATCCATACATGGTGCAGTTGGTGCCCTCAGGGATGTGACACTCTTTTACTGGAAGATGAATAGTGGATGCACCTTCAGACACAGGGGCAGGACTAGGAAGAACATAAAATTAGTCATTATTAATTCATTTAAAAAATGCACACAAATAAGAGGCATGTCAGACCAATAACAGAAAAGTAAATAGTTTAGATCAATAAAAATTGATGTTGTAAAGTTCGTACAAAGATCAAATAGTTTTCCACAGTACTAGTTATGCTCTGACATTAGGATCATAAATGAGTGGAAACCTAGTTATTAGTAGAGAACTTACTCTTCTAGTTTCAGCATAACCAGATTGGATCCTTCTGGGCCACAGATCAGATGAGAGATGCGTAGCCTCGGGTGGCTTGAGGATTCATTGAGGTGGCGCAGACCAACCTGCACATTGTAATCCTTGAGATCTGGAACACTGATGACCACAAGGATCGCAATATAAGTTTTAAAGCCACAACAAAATTCCAGGTGCATTTTCTTCACAGTTCTGCACAGAAACATGATCAGCAGTTTGAACTTAAAAGGAATATATGACTTATATTGATCCGTTTTGCAAATTGTGAAGACATGACAGAAAAGTATGAGCAAGACAAAAACAAAGACAGGGTCTCAACGGAAAGCATGTTTTTCCACGACACACATCAAGCCTGAGAATATCAGCTAAAAGCCACTGATGTACACCATATGCAATACATACAGTACTGTGCATAACTACAAAGATAGGAACATGTTCTAAAAGCCATCACTCCTTAAGATATAGAGATACTAGATGTATATGCCTGGCTCTGATATAGACAACAGAAGAAGTTAAACAGATCTACAGGCCAAACTATTCTGTTCCATATCTTAGATCGGGCAAATCTGGGAGTAAGCAACTGTCAGTAAACAGGATACATCCATCTTTATGTTAAACAGTATTAAAAACAAGGCAGCAAGCAGAAAAGAAAAGAGATAAATGGAAGAGGTAAAAATGAGAATGGTGTGGTTAAAGTTTGTTGGACACAGATAAAAATGTGAAGTATTACCAGGAGGTGAAGCACTGTTGGTCAGTCAAAACCCAGTCTTCTCTGATCAACGAGCCCCCGCACAAATGAACTCCCCTGAGAAAATTTAAGACAATTTCCGCAATTAAGGTAGGTATGAAAGCATGAAAAAGAAATAAGTTTGTAAAAACACAGATGTAAAATGACTTACTCTCTTTGGATGCTTACAACCCAGCTGCCATCTGTCCCTCGTACTTGGTGTCCCCCAACAATCCTTGTGTTTATATGCACAAAGCATGATATCTTGGGCCTGGTCAGAGCTGAACAAGACGACAGTTTTATGCTGCATGTTGGATGGATGTCTTATTTACATTTCAATGGAAAAATGTGTATTAAAACTTCTAAAGGCAACCATAAAATACGATTTGTTAAGTCAGGTACATGACAACAGACGGGTTTGATATAAAAAAAGGAAGCAGGATTCAAGATAAGAGGACGAGGAAGAGGACTAGACTGGTAAAAAGCCAGATAAGTAAAAGCAATACTCACTGTTTGTTTGAGGAGCCACTGTCGCTGATTCACCTGATAGAAGCAAAGAAAGGCACAACAGTAAGACGAGACCCAACAGCAGCAGGAAATCATTTAGACCACTGAGCATACATTGACACACAAAGCATGAAACCTCATTGAAAAAGACACCCTTCTTTGCTTTATGTAGACTTATCTCTTAATCTTTTGTTGGAGGCTATAACAGTCTGCAAACCGCAGCAAATAAATTTGCTCAAGACCTCAAAAACTTCATGGAAGATATGTTTTACATTATGGAAATTATTGTGCAGCCATTTGAAAGAGGCTCGTCAATGTGGCCAGATTGAAACCAGCCAACGAAAATGTTAGGTCGGGTTGCCTGAGTGAGTTTTCTCTAATAAAAGGATGGCAGTAGAGACCTGCATCTGTTTGATGTTTGAGCGTCGTGTAGCCTCTGCCAGTTGGACAAAACTGCTAACAGATTACGTAAGTCACCAGATAAGCTCTATGAAAATGACATTTTAGTTGAAGTCAGCAAAGGCTGCAAAACTAAACTACTTGTGTTATTTCATTGCACTGCAGTCATATACCAACACTATCTTCTACTGTATATTAAATGCCAATCAATGCACTTTCACAAGTGCTTCATGGGAAGCTTGAGAAGTTCATCAGTTTCCCTCACATTCATTTATTAATGGCAGCCCACCACTTTTAAACCATTAGCTGCCACAAACAGATTTTCTATTTTTGGAGTTGGACCGTTCATTAGAAGCGCTGTTGAAATACATACAGTTTGGTTATTCATTGTGCCACACTCTCAGAATGCAGAGTGTACTCTGGGCACAGACGGAGCAGCAGAACACCAGGCGCAGGGAAAGTGAAACTACTCTGACTGTTGCATACAGATCCTTTAAAGGAATAGTTTGGCAATTTGGGAAGTACAATAAACTCGCTTTCTTGGCGAGATGAGACTCATACCATTCGTGTCTGTGGGATAGATACAAAGCTACAGCCAGCAGCCCCAGCCAACATTTGCATATGTGGAACATGTGGGTAGCAAATGGGCTGAAAAGTGGGCGCTATGTGGGATTGTCCATGGGTTCCGTAATGGCCCCATGTCAATTGCCCACATGGGTGGGTTTACACAATTGGGCCTCAGATAAGATCCCAATTTTGGGCACATAACCACTTGGTACCAAGGCAACCTAAGCATAAACCCTGCAGAGCCTGATTGGGTAAACCCACCCATGTGGGCAATTGGAATAGGGCCATTATGCAACCAGTGGACAATCCCATATAGGGCCATTTTTCAGCCCATTTACTACCCATATGGGCTCCACATACAAATGTCAGCTGGACAAAGGTAAGGATGTTCAGACTGCCCCCAGCACCTGTACAGCTCACTAATCAAGACATTTTATTATTTTTTTGGTTTTTTTTTAATCTGTGGAAAAACCAAAGTGTAAAAATGATAGTCTGCATTGTTACAGAGGTTTCATCATTTTGCTCAGCTAACGAGATGGCTCTAGCAACATATTTACCTTACAGTAACTGTATGAGTATGATATCAATTTTCTTGACAAACTCTTAACTCCTCTTAACTCCTGTTAAGAAAGTAAATATCATCAAAGTACTCCATTAATAGTCTGCTAAATAAATAACTAAAACATTGCACTTTTCAACAGATGCATCATTCACATATTTTTTCCTATAGTGAAATGGTCTGCTACTATTTATGGCTGACAGCGGTATCTACTGTTACAGAGAGATTAGAAGTGCCAAGATCAGTTAAGCCACTCACAGTGCTTCATTTTGCAGTAGTCCCAGGCCAAACGGTTATTTGGAGTGGTGTAACACCAGGGGCCATGTTTGTCCCGGTCCGGGTTGCGGCAGTAGTTCTCCTCCAGCCCTACATGGGATTCTGTAGAGTGAGAATCCCCACTGTAAAACACACAAATAAAGGATCTCATATTGCGTTTGTTATTTTGCACACAGCATATCAGAGCTAACACTAGGTCACATTTCATAAAGTTTTATACACACACTTGCACTCCAGCAAAACAAGAGCATGTGCATGCACGGAGTCCCACACATGGTCACGTACATACAGTACTTACACACTGTAAGTAACCATGGTATGCCTGGAAAGTCTGACTTTCCTATAGTGCAATGAACCCTCTGCATTTGCTGCACAGAGGCCGTAGAAGGAAACACAGAGTTTTGTGAAGAGTACTCATGGGAGTATGAAAGTATGCACTCGAAGCATTCAGCAGGGCTCAGACCAGCAGGAGCCACATCCTCTGTGGAACGATTCAGTTGTGCCCTCGATTTGTAGGAATTCACATTCAATTTTGTGTCTTTTTGCAATGTTCCACTTGGCTCTACAAGAATTAAATGTAATCTTCTGGGATATCCAAAATATCACTGAAAAGCAATTACTCGGTAGGAGTTTGGACACACACATGCACAAATAGTGCTAAGCGATGGGCGACAATTTGTCAGGAGGTGAGGGTAATTCCACTTCCCAAGAGAATGTTAAACAAGCTGTAGCTCTCAGCAGTTTTTCCTGGGATGACCCTTGACCTTGAGAGGGGTAGACTCGCTGGCTGCAGTCTACGCGAGGGAGCTGATTGGCTTTGATCTACTTTCCTCAGAAAGCACTTCCTGGGGTCAGGGGTCGGCTCTGGAACATGTCCATCTGTCTGTGCCATTTTGGCTTTTAAAATTCCTGTAAATTAAGTAATTCCAACAGCCTGGCTTGTAAGTATGAAGCGACAACCCTGGAATGGGCAACCTCTCTGTCAGGATGGGTCACTTGGAGAGCACCCAAGGGTTTCCTCTCGTCAGTTAGATGAATAATAATTGGGCCTGGTATTGACCCTTGAGGAACCCCTGATTTCCTCTTACTGTTTGTTTTCACTGCTCAGCTTCATCCATATGAGAGGGATTTTCACAAGG
Organism: Plectropomus leopardus; assembly: GCF_008729295.1. Lineage (NCBI taxonomy): Eukaryota > Metazoa > Chordata > Actinopteri > Perciformes > Serranidae > Plectropomus > Plectropomus leopardus. The sequence continues at coordinate 8,317,235 of NC_056484.1, forward strand.
CCATGGGAGCTAAGTCGTCAACAAGTATTCATCAACTGAGTTGAAAAAATGTCAGCCTCTCTAGGAAACCTCTTCTGTGTTTTTCAGTAGAGCTTAAGCCTGACTGGAAGCTAAAAGATGGAGCAAAACAACAAACTGAATTTTGCAGAATTAACAACTTTGTCACCTGTTTATGTGAAGTGACCAGTCTGCACAGGGAATCCCCGATCGAGTAATGGATAGAGTGCCCCGGTACATCTCTCCATTGTCTTCATAACACTCTGAGGAAGAAAATATATTATTAAATATTCCCAAGAGAGCATAGAGTTACTGAGCCCAGCAATTACTCAAACACTTAAATGCAATCAGTGACTGAGTTATACCCAAAGAACCATATGATTTGGGTGGTGGCTGTCTTTCTCATTGATGCAATAAACATAATTAAGTTCACATTTTTGGCTTTTCTATGTGGTTTGGATCAATTTAAAGTCAAGGGCCCCTGTGTAACCGGTGGTAGAAAATCTCAAACCATACCATGTCTGCTCTTAACAGAATCAGAGGGGCGGCTGTAGTAACTAACAGATCTGGCTGCAGTTTTACATGTGTGGTCATCTCACTGTAAATGTAAAGCAGAGAAACATGGGAAATGACAGCAAGCCCTAATGCCAAGGTCTGGTGCTTTTGTTCTTCTGTGAAATGGAATTCATAGGGCAGCACGCTGCCAAGTGGCGCAGTCCTACGGGAGCAATGTAGAAAGTGTCTGTGTAACTCCACTTTGCAAAAACATAACGTGGCTTTTGAAGCATTTGTAGATCTGTATTTCAATCACATTTTCCATGAAGCAACATGGATATTTGCTTTTCTTTTGAAGTCTGGTGCTTAGAAAACACTCCAGTAGTCTTAAAGGAATACTATGCAGGATATTCTTCAAAAACATTGCATGGACTCTGAAGGCTCAGTAGAATTATGTGGTGGTGTGTTTTTCTGTAGAGACTCTGCACTTGCATGTATTTCCTCATTTTCTGTGTTTGGGACGTTTATGGGAGGGGTACCCCCATAGCACTCAGTTGAAATCGGGGCTTTATTGTTATATTAGCATCGTTTTTGTTGCAGTATTTGTTGCAAGTTTGTTTTGGTGCTGTGTCTTTTGGATGCATGCTGCTTACAGTCTGACACCTGGTTGTTAGCAATACCAGTTGATAACAATACATTACGCCGTAGCACAGTAACAACATGTCCACAAATAGAAATGTCATAGCACTGTGTGTGCAAACATTTTAATGAGACACACAGTCTAATTTTACAGCTTTAATTACTGTTAATGTGTGGAGCAGCCACATTGGATTTTGAGCTTGGGGTTAGTGAGGTTCCTCCAACTTTCAAAGTTGGAAAACAGACTTCATTGTGCATTTCCAAAGTTCCCACTGGGAACTCCAAAAATTGCTGATTCACTCCGTTTCCAGTCTTTGTGCTATGCTAAGCTAACCAGCTGCTAGCTCTAGCTATTTAATGTGAGAGTGGTATCAATTTTCTTGCCTTTAAAATGTGTACAGTCATTTACCTATTTTTTGAGTGGCCTCAGCATCACACCTGGGGATGTGGGTGCACTTGGCTATCCTCTGATTCGGGTCTGTAGTGAAGCACCACGGGTACTCTGCACCATCAGGGTTACGGCAGTAGTTCTCTCTGAGGTCTCTGTAACACATACACAAACTACCATTTAAATGATGGTGCTGATGTGTTGTATATTCGATTTTTACACTTCATGCTCATCACTTTTGTTTTTGGCATTGGAACAGACAGATGCACAAAATGAACAAATCATCTCCTTGGCACAGCAGAGAGAACTGAATCCAAGCCGTCGGTGGTCATGAAACTAACATTACTCACTTGCATTTGAAGTTCTGAGGGAGAAAGGAGTGGTTATGGGGCAACTGGGAATCCCAACGCTGACACGTCACACCCTCTGGAGTCACATTCATTGTGCCTCGGTAATCTGTGCCCTTTCCCTGGACACAGGATGTTGTTACATTGACATCTGTGTCCTCACTTGAGTGAGAATCTAGCAAGGAAAAAAACAGAAATTGTGAGTGTAAGCATGAGAAAGAAGGTTGCTAAAGAGAGTGAGATCTAGGCGGGAGGGAGGGAGATATTAATCCCCAGAAGAATGTGTCATGTTTAACCTAGAGACAGATGATCAAAAACAGTAGCACTCCCACCCTTGTCTCAACTGTGATAGGAAACTTTCTGCGTATTCATAACACTGGTGCCCCACATTCTTGCATGTAGGGACTTCCACAACATGTAGTTATTTAACCTGCTGACGACACACAACATCACAGCTTGTTTTGAGAAAACACCCGGACCCTGATCAGATTTATGATCCTTGCCTAAACATTAAAGTTCTGTTTCTGGCAAATTTGTTTATCGCAACCCAACCAAAGATATCACATACAAGCCCGGTCCGGCCGGGGCAACTTTATCCACCGGAAAACTATTCCAAACATGTTCAGATGGAATTCTGCTTTTCAGCAGTGCGGGGATAGCAGTACATGGGGAGCGACTTCTCCCCTCTGGATTTCTGTCTCTGTTTCTTTAGCCTTTGACAAATGAGATGGGAGAAGATGGAGGAGGAAAGGGAATGTTTTGAGGCAGAAACGAGAAGGCGGATGGAAAAGAGGGATTCTTTGGCTTGATCTAATGCATGCCAGTGTCTGTGTGCACTGCGTAGTACAGGTCAGTGGTTTTTATCTTTCTGAGGGCAGGCAGTGAGGGATGCACACATCTGGACAAATGCAGATCCTCCGCCCTCGCTGTAAATCATCATATGTACTGTAAAGTGCATGTGCGTATGTGTCTGACAAAGACAAAGAGAGATGCTCCGTGTGTTCGTGGGTGTGCATGTGGGAATATTTCACTGTGCTTTCAAAGGAAAGAAATGAATAAATTCTCCAACGTGTAACCTCTTTTTGGCGTCCCTTTTTTCCCCTCTGTCTTTTGTGTTACATGTGAGGGCAAAAGTTATCCAAAGTACAACTCTGTCAAACTCTGCCAAGCGGTATATGATTCAAGTGAAGTCAACATATACAGTATGTCTATTTTTTTACATACAGTACCATAACAAATACAATAGGGCTGCAATTAGTGATTATTTTTCACAATTAGCCAATTATTTGTTTAGTCTAAAAATTAGTGATAGTAACAGTTCACATTGCTTGTTTTCTTAGTTCAAGATCCAAAGATATTCAGTTTACAGTTACTCTTGATATATAACTTTAGGTTGCTAATGTGGTGGTGAGATGTCCAACCAGCGTTTTGATTATGTTGGTTGAATTCAAAATCTCCCATAAAAAATTAAATTAACTCTTTGCTAAGCCTTTTTATTATTACCCCCTGAGGATCCATCAAACTGTTGCAGCTAGCATGGAGCCCACACAGCCACAAACTGCACTCCCTGAAGAAATATTTACTTTTTGGAAAAAGTGATATCGGAGAGAAGCAAGCAGATAGGTCTACTATATGCTTTTGAAGTAGAAATCCAGGATGTCAAACTGACTCATCAGCAAAAATAAAAGCTAAAGCCTACAGATCACAATGTGAAAGAGAACCACCACATCATGGTGATCAAGACAAAGTAGATACTAGATTTTGGCGAAACACCGTTTCTGTTAAGCAGGGTTAGTCTTTGTTCATAGTTGCAATTGTTGAAAAGCAAAAGCAGCATGGCATACATTCAGTATACCTTCAGTAACCTTGCTGGCGTAGCGTATAAGTACCAAGTTAGTACTGTAACATAATGTTTATCTTCTTCAAACCTCTCAAGGTAACGAATACCATTATTGCATGTCCCCCAGGAGCAAGTTTTAACCATGAATTACTCGAAATCCACAAAACCAGCCTGAAAATGAATACACTCTGAAACAACTGCATGAGGCTCTATGGAGCACAGCTGTACAGTTGGACCACGGTTGCTGTTGGCTGATGCTACGCTATGATTAGCAAGTCTGTGTCAGAGGGATTGACATCGGCCCAATTTCATTTCATATTTTTACCCGTAACCCTCAGTTTTGAGTGCTACCTTGCCCCTCAGGACAGAGTTAAAAGTGGTTGAAAACTGCCCCTTTGAAATGGAAAACCTTCAAGATCTTAATAAATACGCTGTCGGTTTGCTGGCGTTTTCATAAACAAATGTAACAAGTGTTGCTGGACATTGTGAATATGCTGTTTTCTGCAGTGGTGATTTCTCTTGACTGAGTTATAGGTATTCTTTTTGGGGTTGTCAGGACACTTGCATTTGTTTGTTTGTTGGATTGAGATCTGGTTCATTACATCATTTTTTTTATACTGAACAAAATACTGAGTGTCCCTTTGTGTCTGGTACAGCAGCGTTTATTATATTCCTCCACTCCGCTTTTCCTTTAATTTGTCACTGATTGGTCCACATCCTGATTTTAATACAACTAAAACAACTATTAGGCCTTCTGATGGCCATGTGGTGAATCTCTGTATAATGAACTCTATTGTAACACTCCATTTTACAGCCCCTTGTCATCTGTGAGTGGTTTCAGTAAAACACTTCTGGCTCTCTGAAGTCACACCCTCCCTTTTACAAACAACCTATTTACTCTTCCTTGTTGAGGTAGGGGGATTGGAAGCCAAGCACCACATGAAACACCGGGTCGGATAAACAAAGACCTTGTGAGACTCTGCAGGAGAGGAAAGAGGCTTTGTTACTCCACTCACCGCAACCACTAAAGTCCTGTCTGTAACAAACCCCCTGGTGCCCTCTAACCACTTGTTAGTAGTACCCAACCGCAGTCTGTCTGTCCAAAAACCAAGCAATTGATCCTCAATGTGATGTCCACTTTTAAATCTTATAATGGATTCCTAACTGTGTGATACATCCTGTTGTAAGTCATAAATCACTAAAACAATAATTTGGTCTTCAGTTGATTTGCTGAAGACTTTTGTTCACAAAACCAAAGCCCAAGACTATGGAGTGCGTAAGCTCTTACCACACACAGTGATGTTGCAGTACTCCCACGGAGTTTTGGGATCCATGGTGTAGCACCAGGGACGAAGGCGATTATCTGGGTTACGGCAGTAGTTGTCCTTTAAATCTTTGTGCCGATACCTGAGAGAGGAGACGGAGAGGAAAGAACAAATTTGAAATGAGAGAAGTGAGTCATAGCCACCAGTGAGGTCTACCTCTCCCGAGAATTACCGTCAGTTATTCAAGCATCTGTCATGGGTGTGTGCAGCAGTGTTCGTGAGAAAGGTTAGTGTGCGATTAACAGCTTTGCAGCTTACTTTTTGGGCTGGAAGCGGTGTTTGTGAGGCCTCGGTGAGTCCCATCTCTGACACTCTTTGCCACTCTCTGTATGGTCCATTTTGCCCCGGTAATCTTCCCCGTTACAGGTCATGCAAACCTCTGTGAACAAAGAAAACAACATTAATCATAACTTTCTTTTCTCAAGTAATAAATGAAAACATAACTTATGACTTCATGAAGAAAAAAGTGCAGAAACATGCATCTTTCTAATCTGAATCTACTTTATTTTGGACATATCTTATTATCCAGTGAGGTCGTTTGTCTTACCCTCTGAACACTGTGGTATGCCACACTCCTCAGCTCGTACGTTAGGGTCTGTGGTGTAGCACCACGGACCACCGGGATCGTTGTTGGGATTCCGACAGAAGTTCTCCCTCAGGTCTTGGGTAGGGTACCTATCAGGATAAAACCTACAGGGGAGTTGACACACATTATTGAAAGTGTTAACTGATACTGTAAGCTGTATAAATAAATTTCAGGGAGTACTTGCACTCTTGACTGCTCCAGTGATATATACAGTACCGAACCTGCCTGGAAGTGTTCTCAGTAACAAGCCAAATAAATTCAAAAGGCATTTACATTAAAGGGAGAGTTCACCCGCAAAATCAAAAAATACAGATTTTTCCTCTTACCTATAGTGCTATTTATCAGTCTAGATTGTTTAACTGAGATTAACAGTGTGTTGGAGATATCAGCCGTAGAGATGTCTGCCCTCTCTCCAATATAATGAAACTAGATGGCACTCGGCTTGTGGTGCTTAAAGCGCCCAAAAAATAAAAAAAATTTGAAAAACTCAACAGCAATGTCTCTTGTTGTGATTAGTTTCATGTGAGAAATATTTCTTTCTGCCAAACCAAACCTGCCAACTGTATCATTGCACTGAAGGAAGTGTCCATCTACTGTTAACTCAACTAGCACCACTGAGCTAGCTAATGTTATAGCTTAGCAGGGGACGTCTGGAGAAGTTTGAAGGAAAAATGTCATCTAGGTCCATAATATCAGAGAGAAGGCAAACATCTCTATGGCTGATTTCTCCAACGCTTGGCAACTCACACCAAAACAATCTAGATTGATAAACAGCACCACAGGTAAAAGAAAAAATGTGTTTTTTATTTACTTTTTTATTGGCAGGTAAGCAGGTAACCAGAATCAACTGATCAAAAACATATGTTTTTGATTTTGGGTTGAACTACCTTTTTAGATATGATCTTCATTCTGAGAAATGCTAGTGTCTGCAGTGTGACCAGGTTTCATTTCAAATTCTCGAATCGCTGCATAAATCTTATGCAAAATAAGTCATCAATACGTTTCTTCTCTTTGCACCTTTTGCATGATTGCGTTACTGATTCCTACCATATCCCGGCTCCCTCATGTGTGAAGCAGCCAGACTCGGTCACAGCACAGTAAGCACCAACAGCACAGAACAATGCAACGAACCACTTGGAGCAGACCAAGCAGGTCCTTTGCTGGCAGCCTTTGAACACGTTTAAACCTAATCCCTCTCTGTCATCGGCTACCTCACATCAGCGTGAACAAGCGACTGTAAGAAAAAGAACCTGGCTAGTCCAAACATATGGGATGTTACAATGAGGAGCGGCATGGGACCCCCGTAGTAAATGAACAGTGTGTGAAATTTGTCTTCTGTCACGGCGGGATGATGAAAAGCTGGCATGTCAGCACCCCCCTGATCCACACTGACCACATTCTCCCTCCCACCAAGTGAGGCAGTGAGGGCAGACAGGAGAAAATGTTTTGGGCTTAGAAGAAGGGCAAAAGGAAACAAGTGAAGTGACTGACTTAAGAGCTTAGAAAAGAAAAAGTGAGCATAATGGAGTGAGCAAAAAAGGCGAGTGTTTAATTGATGATGTAAAAAGAAACAACATGTGCAAGGGAAGAAAAAAGAAAAAGGAACCAGTCCACCCTCCCTTCAGCAGCTTGTCTGAAAACACTACCCCAGACAATGACTCTTTTCTTGGGGGAGTCTGCTCTGCTCTCCCCTCCGTGCCCTGGGGCTTACGCAAGGCTTCTACACTAACGCACAACATCATTCAATCCAGAGGTACAGTACAAGAAATCTCAGGCAACAAATTTTGCAAGAAAGAAAGGGAAAGTCCTGAGCAACAGAATGTAGTCCCCAAAAAATATAACAGGGTTAAGTCTAAAAGCAACATTTCACTTATGCATGTAACTACAACAAAACACTTGTTCCCCTTCGTTGCATTGGTCCACCAAGTGCCAAAACTCACATCTGTTGCGTGTAACTCACAAGCTCATCATAATACAGTGTCCTAAATTTATAAATGGAATTACAAGGTCCCTAACTTCAGAAAAAAAAGGTTGCATCTGGTGAGAGTCCGTAAAAGGCCGCTGCATGGGAGCAAGTTAGCCATAATGATGTTGCACTAACAGATGTTGGCCAGTTATTCATCTCCTTGCCAAAGTCTGTTCCCATCGGAGCACAGACACACATGCTTCGCTCTCTGGGTCAGCTAAACATATTGGCTGGATTTCTGTACATCACTAAAGATGAAATCTAGACCTGAAGTAACTGCTGCGAAATGTCTATAGCAACATGCACCTGGAGCAAAGATAGTCATGCTTCAGTGCTATAGCATCCAAAAGGAATAAAGTATTCAGAGATAAGAGGAAGTGAGCAGGGACCTTATGAATCTTAAGCCATAAATAATGATTTTTTGGAAGCAGGGTGTGACAGCAGACATCTGAAACCTGCTCAAGTGTCCTGAAAGGAATAGTGTAATTTTAGGAAATGTGCTAATTCACTTCCATGCCAAGAGTTGGGGAAAAGCTCAATCACACCCTAACTTTTGTCTATTAGGGACAGTCAAATATACATATTTTGCATCTTGCCATTATCAGTCAAGATTGTTTTACATATGCATTTGAAAAAGTCAACATCAGTAAGAGTGGTATCCAATAAGCCATGCAAGTTTTTCCCTGTTTCCAGCTTTCTGGTAATCTGAGTTAAACTAAGCTAACTGTCTGTTGGTGGTAACTTCATATTTACCACACAGACATGAGAGTGGTATCAGTCTTCTCCTCTAACTCTCTTCAAGACGCTGCATGTTTCTGTAGCTTCGTGTGCTTGCTGACCTCCCAGTGGAAATGTGTAGAAAAATAAAAGAACGTCCCAATGGGATTAAATAAATGATTGCAATGTTATCTATTTTTATTAACATTACCAGAAATTTTCCATTCTCCATGCTCGACTGGGCATCATTACACACTTCTTTCAGGTTCAAAAACTAAATATAGACAACAGGTGGAAGTCCCATTCCTGGAAGGGAACCTCCTGAGAAATCACCCCTGCCCCACGGTGATCGGTCAAGCATGAAAATAATAGTTACCTGACGCTCAAATGGTGCGCGGTTCATTATGGTGGTAATTCTCACACAGCGGGACAGTCCCATGTTAGGTAACCCCACAGTGGCACTAAATCTCCCTTAAGTAAAGCTCCCTTTGACCCTTTGAAAGTTAAAAGTTGCTGACAAGCCGGGGCGATGTTACATTTGCCATCTGGGACGAGGACTGGGCCCGTTTGTCAAATAAACAATGACAGAGGACTCTGAACGTAAAGAGCTACTTCTGGAAAGGAAAGGGAGAAAGAGAGGAGAGGACTAAAACACTATGATGTGTTTTAATTGTGCGGGATCACTGGACTTGTATTGTCTCTCAGTGTGTCTGTGGCTTTGTGAGCTTAACTGGACAACAGACAAAACATGACTTCAGTCTATAAATTTCTTTTCATTTGACCTCCCTTTTGTCTATTTTTCACCCTGCACTTCTTTAAACTCCTATTACTCTGCCTCTAAAACCTCCTCCCTGCCGCAGTTAAAATATCTTGTAACTAATGAGCCCCACTAATGAGATGCTGGCACGGATCCATCGTCACAAATTCACTGATCTGTAGCCGGGGCAAAAAAAAAACAACATCTTTTGGGATACACCTGATGGCCTACAGTGCAGCAGAAAAACAACCTCGACTGAGAGGACATCCCTGCGTGTGTTGAAAGAAATCTGACTTATTTCTGGCTAAACGTTCACCCGTCTGCGAGCCCCCGCCTTCCCTTAACCCCCGAGGTGCAAGGGGATGATGTGAGCATCTATAAATCAGCTGCTGAGGTCTGTTCAATATCAGACACAGAGAAATAGAGAGGGAGCATCCAGGAAGGTGGCGGAAGCCTAAAGATTAGAGAAACAGACTTTGAAGGCTGCTGGTTCAAATCTGAAAGAACCTGGCGGGGTTGAAAGTGAATGATTAACACCTTCCACTACTTAAAAAGTATCATCAAGCAAAGCACGGCAACCTTTAAGTGATAATTCAGATCTCTGAAGTACGATTGTATGGAGGACTTATTCATATACAGTATATTACATACAGTAGATTCAGACGGCATGCCCCGCGCTTCGAGAACTAGGCTTGAGTTCGACGTGGAAGCCAAGCATTCAACCGTTGCGGACGGTGTGACAAAATGTATTTTAGCCACTTAAAAAAGTCCCACCTACAACACAATATCTGTTTAAGCGTACACTATATTGAGAGTTTTTTCACTGCTTTATCTTTCTGTCAGTGGGGAAATGAAGACGTTAATATCGCTCTTTTCAAAGCCTGACTCCATTGTCAGGGTTCCCTCACATTTTTACCAATGAATTATCAAAACTATACCAGAAAATTTTGGCCGATCTCCATAGCAGATCACTGGATTCAAAAGGGATTGGTTTAGCGTCAGCTGAAGTTCTCTCACAGCTACCGACGAGGCTTCCTTTTTTTTTCTGCCACCATCGAAAACTTTTGTTTCAAGGTCTGCATCCAGTATGGCTGCCTCTCTCTCTTGAACTGTGTTACATTTGTCGTTTAAAGCCATGCATTATTAAACACACAATTCACAGGCATTTGCAGATAAGTTAACTGCTAGTGCTTGTGAACTTTACATGCTCATTAGACATTTTTGCCACCAACTAGCTGCAGTATGCAGCTGCTGTATGTAAAACACTAACTATGGATAAGCACCCCATACAACCCCACTTCAAAAAATCCGAACCCCTTTGAAGCTAACATGCTTGTAGCCACTCTTCCTCTCATGAATAGCCGCTGCTACTCCCACAAAAATTGACTTTTTTCTTTGTTAAAAAAAAGGACTTACGTGTGTTCATTGATGTTATTATCTGACCAAGCCTGGCATGTGATGTTTGACTTTGTCCAAGACCTCCTTCCTCTGTAGTTGTCCTTGGTGCCGACGATACACTCCCTTATATAATCTAAGTGAGGGCAAAGGCATAAAAAAACATTTGAAAAAAAACCCCATCCATTCTCGTTCTCACTTCTACAAGCTGTCTCTGTGTACTCTTTGTGTGCCAATTTATACACCGTTTAGTCAATTAAAATCTGATTTGTGTTTGCTGCCTTGACCACCTGGAATATATTTTCCCATGTATGGTCAATAAGACTTTTTTACAGCAAGCGTTTTAGTATGTCCCAGCTTGTGTGTTATTCCCAAAGCATACAACTCCCTGAAGTTCATTAAATGTCACCGGTGGAGGGGGGGGGGGGGGTTTTCTGTAAATTCTGCAGTAAATTATAAAGTGCTAGACTCCACAGCTTGCACTGGAGAAAGCCTTTACACTCTAGATTGTAAACAATGATTTTTTTTTTGTTGTTTACACTACACTTAAGTCGGCTACATGTTTATGCGTGCGACTCTCCCTGCTTGAGTGATTAAACAGCGGGAGGGGTGAGGTTGTTTTTATTGTGTCAACAGAAAAACCAAAAACATTACAAAGCTGACGCAAGAAGCACAACCTGCAATCACCGGCAAACAATTTGCCCCTGTAAATCCCTGTCTGCACCTGAACGTTCTCATGAGAAAAACACCCGAGAACATAAACTTTAAGGGGCTTTTATATGACGACACTTACCTTTTTTTTCATACAAAGTAAAGTTGACATTGGCCTGCTTCTGCACACCGTGGGTGAAGCGGTCAAAGGGAAGCAAGTGGCATTTCCTGTTGTGCCGATGGAAGTTGAAAGCCCTGTAGAAACACACGGGAAGTAGTTGAGAGATGAACAAACGATAAACAGCAAAAATATGTAAATACTGTGTCAACACAAGAGGAGAAGAGGGGTTAGGGGGAACACAGCAATGTTTCATGGAAACACAGACAGAAAATCACCTGCAGTTGAAGTTTTTCTTGACCTTCTTGCACTTGCGCGCACAATGCTCCTGTGATCGGCCGTTTCGTTCCAAAGGGGACTGAGGGCAGTCTGCGCAAACCAGCATGTGATTCTCAGTCTTCTCATACTTCTGTAACGAATGATGACGCCTTCTGCAAAAGCCTGCAAGAACACGAGGATACAATATGTTATCTGCATGTTTTGGTGCAGACATTAGATTTGCTGTAAGTTTGGAAGGAGATGGGCCTGCTCATGCCAGGTTCGCCTCATATGGGAGTTACGGTCTGTTTCTGACTTGTCAATACCATTCACATGAACATCCGAGTTGTAAGCATTACTGGAAAGCTTGCATTGGCAAGAACGGAACAAGTAATAAAACCCACATTTTGCAGATATAGTGCAATGCTGTCAATGCACAGTATTTTTAAAGCCTTTACATAACAGACTTTTCAATCATGCAGCTGTCTAAAGTTGTTCAATGATGTGAATGCTCACAAGTCTTAAAGTGACATCCCAAAGTGTCAAAAAATACTCAAAAACTCTTTCCAGAAATCATGATTTGGTTAGGTGAACAGTTTCATGTTGGAACTATTTTCTTTCTAACAAATTACACCCGCAAAATATATCACTGTGTAGAAGGAAAAGTGCTTCTACCTATGGATAAGAGGTGACAGCGCGAGATGTAAACATTAATGGGGTCCCCCTCGGCTGAGCCGTAATGTTAAGTAGCCCAGCTGTGCTACGTGAGTTAGCAGCAAATTCACGCTTCCTTCTGCACGGTGATTCGTTCAGTAGAAAGAAAACAGCTCCTGCATAAAACTGCCAAAAACAAGGTCTGCGGATTATCTCGAGTCACCATAATGATTCAGAGACATTGCTGTTGAGTTTTTCAAATGTTAGAGACATTTAGTTCTTTTATATAGGAGAGAAAGCAGACATCTATACTGCTGATATCTCCAACACTCTGCATCTCACACCAAAACAATCTGGATTGATAAATAGCACTACAGGTAACAGGACAAAATATATATTTTCGATTTTGGGGGGAGCTTTACCTTTAAACATTGGTTTGTCACCATCTCTACCATCCCCATATAATGTAAACAGAGCATAAGTGCTGCAATGACTGAGTTAGCCAGTGGACAGCTCTGTGAGGACAGAGCAAACAGAAAAAAGACAAAACCAGGTTTGGGGCTTCTTGCCCCCCCTTTCCTGTCCGTATCTATACTGTCAGCTATCAAGTAAAGGCAAAACGCAACAAAAAGTAAATCCCCAAGAAACCATGTGGAATTTTTTTTGGCTTCCATTCACTGACAAAGAATCAAACATGACTCAAATACTGGGAGATATGGCCAAAATATTTCACTGCGGCTGTCAAGGCGCTGGGATGAAGAGAAACTTGTCAAAGTCAAGAATTTGAACAACAGGAGGCACCGGTTTTAGGGTCTTGGCATCGAGGTATGGTAGAGTAAAAATTAAATTATTTCACTGTCATATATTTAAGTGGGTGACCAGCTGTCCAGGAGAGCATCCCTCAACTGCAGCTTTCTTACAACCCCACGCTTGTTGGCATATTAGCATCCGCCCCGCTGAGTTGTTCTGAAAAATCATTGTGCAAGTCCTCTTTCTTGAGGGAACCTTTCTTTAGATCGTGCTTCAGCTGTGCTGGCTAAACCGAGGTAGCGGCTAGTTTATGTATCAGAAAATTAAATATGAAGTGATTCCAGGATCAAAACCAAACTCAAAATGCTCCCCAGCTCCTCCTGCTTCAAACCAAGGTGGCAGCCTGAGAAATACAGAGTGGTTGCTGAACTGTGAGGACAGCCAAGAGAACAGAATGATGTCCATCCAACAGGCTGATGCGCTCCAGTGCCTCAGTTGGAGATTTGATGCTCATGAAGGCATATTTCATATTTTACTGCTTTCAGAAAGAGCTACAAATCCACTTCTCCATCACTTTTTACTGCTTTATAGTAGCTGTTGTGCTTCAGGTTTGTCACCGTAGATGCATTTAATGGCTATCTTTGATTCCTACAGTAACTTGCATTCATGACTCTTTAAGGGTCATGAAAGTATTGTTAGAAATGATGCTGTTATTGCTGTGAAATACTTCAACTTCCAAAGGATCACAATCAAAAAACATTGTTTTTCACAAAAAAATGATCCACTGATTTACAGACGTCTCTTTCCCAATGTGAGTCAAAGTCTGCCTGGGCCTGTGGGCATCTCGTGACAGACACGGACGCCTGAAATTCCACTTTTGTAAAATTTGCATCAGAGCCTGGCGCGCTTCCAGAGGCTTGGTTGACCGCGGGGGAGACTGGAGGTTGGGCATAATGTTTCCACAGCAACACTGTTGGGTCTGGACGACGTTACTAGTGGTAATCGCTGGATGAGCAACGCAGCTAGCTACTGCCCATCAGACCTGAACAGTAGCAAAATTACCGTTCAGACCGACAAGCGTCACCAGTCAAAAATATTCTCGTAGGTCAACAGTCAAGTCAAGAGTATTGGTATTATAAATAGTAGGTTTTTAGCTAAAATGTGTTTTGGAAGCACTGAGCATACGACCGGATAAATGAGACAGGATCAGGATTTAATCATGAGTCGTGTGAGAGTTTGTATTTGAATGTTTTGAAATATTTTTGTTGTAGACACAAGCGCATATGACCAAAATTGATCAAGAATTTTCTCCTTTTTTGGATTCTTCGTTCACTGTGGCAGCATAAGAAAATAAATCTTCCTAAATTCAACATAACACAGGGTGAGTAAGTCATATGGATGTTTGAAGGGTGAATTATTTCGATAAAAGAGCAACATTTAGTTTATTCCCTTTCAATTACAGCAACAAGGGTGACTTTTTTTTGGAAATAAACAAGATACAGTCAGAGTTCTCTATATGCGAACAAGCGTTGATGCCACCCATCATTACTAACTAATTAAATTTATGTCTAAGTTTTATGTAGTCTCTCGGTTACTGGTATCCAACACATACGAAAGCATACAGTATGTGGAAAAATAAAATAAAAAGTTGTAGAAAGGACACATAATTAATGCTTGTTTCATGTATAGGCCTTTGTTGAAAGCTGTTTCTTTGAAAGAAGCACTCAAAAAGAGAGTTCTATCATGGCAAAGTCATAGCATAATATATATGAGAGCCAAGAGGGTTCAAAAGCAGGACAAAACCATATTTTAAATCGAAATCCTCTGTGATACAAATCATTCATTTCTACCTACTGGAAAAATTTAAGAGCCCATCCTTCAGCAGAATGGAGCTCTACTGTAAACGCTCATTTCGGAGGGCTACGGCAACGTCTTTAAACGTGTTTAGTTACAATAGTTTTCCGTTTATAATTAGGGGCAAGTGCGATATAAATCACACAGGAAAATCTCATGCTACCGAGTTACAGCTACACGCTCCTGTGCCAAGAGCCGACACAAGACGTTGTGTGTGTACTTAGGATATTGTAAACTGTGGAGCGTTTAGAGGCTCCTCGTGGTCGAAAATGGTTTTTGGGGAGGACTTGTTATTAATGTTTGGGCTCCGCTGGACCACATCTGGCACTCATCACAGTGTTGTTCCAGCCCTGATGTCTGGCCAGGCTGCTCAATTAGATTTCACTTAGTCTCTTCCTCTCCTTGCAGTTGGACTCCTGCTATCTCCAAATCCCAAGCATTTGCTGAGGTCTGAGATTATAATAAAACGTGCTCAATGGGCGAGAGCGACAGCGGTGAGGTTTAATGCGAAGAGGCAGCTGTAGCTTACAGGAACATAGTTTAGCTAGAAAAATGTAAATAGGAGAGGTGAATGACTGACATTGTGACCTTCTCCTGAAACTTCCACTTTAGGTGCCCTTGAGCAAAGAACTTAAAAGGATAGTTCAGATTTTTTGAAGTGTGTTTGTATGGGGTACTTATCCAGTCAGCCTATAACATACAGTAGATGTCAGTTTGCATGCCACCAATTTGAAGAAGCAGGCTGCCATGGAAGCTAAGCAATGTATTGCCATGGATGGGGGTCAGCAAGAAAACACATTTTAGCCACCTAAAAAATGTCCTAACTAAAAAAATCTATATTAGTTGAAGTTTATTCTTTATTGTGAGTATTTTCACTGCTTTACCTTTCTTTTAGACAGCCTATTTCAACGGTTACAGTTCCCCATCTATGGTCTCATCAAAGCCACCAGACTCCATTGAGAAAAACAACAATTTTAGCTCCCTGAACACAGTAGCTGCTGGTCCATCACTGCTGAGATCCGTTTATTAGTTTGTGTTATTTTGTGACTTCGGTGAGTCCGAACTAAATCTTTAAAACACCAAAGACACACAATTACACTGATGGAGGCAGCCGAAGATTAGCAGCTCCTGTGTTCAGCGATGTAAAAACACTCATTTTCTCCGTGAAGTCTGACTTGGGAGAGAATGAAATAGTGCCTTCAATTTCCAATTGGAAATCGATATTAATGTTAAGCTGTGAAAATACTCTCAATATAGCATACACATAAACTATTTTTTTTTTTAGGTGGGGCGCCTTTTAGGGTGGCTGAAATACATTTAGCAGCAGTACAATGCTTTGCATCTGTGTCGGATAAAGTCTGCTTCTCCAAACTGGGGCGTACTTACTGATATTTGCGGTATGTAATGCACCAACTAGGGTTAAATGCCCCGCAAAACCTTGATTCAAAAAAATCCAAACTATGTCTTTAACCCTTTCAGACCGGAGGAAATTGGTTTTATTTCTCTCAAAAACATGGGAAGTGGGCAAAAGAAGAAATGGCCCCAAAATTTGTGAGAAATTAGTAACAAAAAACACTACACACAAATAACTAAAGAAAAAAAAACAACAAAAAAAAGGAAAATTACCTGAAAAAAGTGCTTTAAAAATATGAATATTGTGTAACATAATTTCCAATACATAATTATGATAATTATAGATTTATGTGATTCCTTAATTATTTTATTTTCCCCTTGCTTATTAAAATATTTTTTCTAAATCTACTAATTTCTTGCAATTTCTTAAACACTTCTTACCAAATTGCTCGTTGCCCCCCCTCATGTTTTTGAAAGAAATAGCACCAATTTCCTCAGGGTCAAAGGTGTAAATACTTGTAAAAGGCAACTGAAAGCAGTGCAAGGTTTCAGCACTCCAGGTTTCAAAGGGTTACGTGTAAAGTTGACAAGTATTTTAGGCATGCTTTTTGAGAAAACAAGCAGTGCTGAAAATCAGAAAATGCATTTTCTAAGTAAGGGAAAAACTGTAGGCTATGAACAACAGGAAAGTAGCAGGTTAAAGGTGTGCCTCTGTCTGGGAATTAAGCAGACATTACATCTGCTTCAGAGAGCGCAAAATGTGGAACTGGGCTCAGCAGCCAGATGTTACCCCCCACCCCACCCCACATCTCTCTCTCTCCCTCACACACACATGCAACACACACACCCCCCTCTTCTATCTCTCTACCGGGACAATGCACGAATACCTCAGTCCCGGGCGCGCGTTTTACTTTTCCCCAATTTCCAGCGCGGGCAGAGGTCAGGGTCGGCACCCCTGGAGGTGGTAACTATGGATTCAGTGCTTTACTCGGTGACATGTCAGCGGGGCGGATGTAAGCCGAGACAGTCTCTGTAAGCACCCGATAATCTGCGCTTCTTATGGGAGCGGCGCGGAGCGCGTTTGGACGCGTTTAATTGACGACTGGTCGTGTGCGCGCCCTGTGCTGCTGCAACACTACATGCATCCTTTTCGGTAGCTGGGCGTGTGCCAAACAGATGTAGGTGTGTCTGTTAGCGACATAACAGGAGCTATAGGAAAAAACGACATCAACTGATGCACTTCAAACCAAGCGCTTTGGCACGGATCTCACTGTGCGGGAGGAAGAAGCGTTCTGATAATTAAATATAATAGCTCATGTCAATACAATACAGACACATTCATTACCCGGAACTTTAGATCTATTTGCAAAATAGACTGAAAACTGACATAATGGGAACACCATCATCAAAGAAGAAGCAGTTTGATGAGCTCAAATATTTCATTCAAAGTTTCTTTGTGCAAAACAAGTGCCTGACAATATAGACTCTCCCTCATCCTTCAAAAAATAGCCTTGAGTATGTTCTCTCTGCAAGCATCAATAAACTACCACCAACCGCGTTTCATCGAAAGAAAGTGAGCTGAAGTCAACAGAACATGACAGGGCTTGTGATCAAGTTTATGTAAATCAGCTCATAACCCCCAATTTATGCTAATTTGCCTAAAAAGAGCAAAGTGTGCTGCTTTAAAGCTCCCACACTAGGCTCATTTTAGGTTTAAACCTGTATTTTGGGTTTTTACTATAACATCTTTACATGTTTCAATAATAATATAAAAACAATAAAAAAAAAAATTAAAAAAAATTCTCAAACTGTCTGCCTGACTATATCTGTATTCAATATCTCTCTGAAATGCTCATTTTTTCACTGCAAAACAGTCCAGTGGGAAACACAAAGGAACGTATTTAGTATGTTTAATTTTTAGAGTTTATAAAGTAGCCTATAGTTGTGACATCACAAGTTAACATAAATCCTGACGGCTCATTGAAAGGCACATTTTCTGAATATGAATTGTACCCTTTTCTCTGCAGACTGGGCATTTTAATTCTTTTCACAGTATAATACACATACCTGCTTAAAATTAAAAATACATAGAAATCGGACTTTTTACAAAATGGGACCTTTAAGGTAAAGTCTTGACTGTCAAAATCAAATTGCAAAATGTGAGAAAGGTAGTGCAATTTCGGTTTTGTTTCTTTAATATTTTTTTATCCTTGACTTTCTCAGTGTAATTCCCACTTTAATTCCTAAGCAAAATGAAGCAAAAATGCACAAAAAATAAAGAGAAGAAATTGCCCATGCAGATAATTCAACATCTCCCAGAAGCACAGCTCTTTATGTCTCACCTGTGTCCAATATAGTGAGCACAGCACACACCACAGCTTGGTAAATCCATACGTTTGTCCTCATGGTTAGGATCTTGAAAGCAGGTTAGGAAATCCGGATTAATTGGGCGGCAGACTCGGTGGTTGTGTGAAGTCCAGAGTGGCTAATGATGAACCAGCAGAAGACTTGTCTTCCTCTCACAGATATGCAACTTTTCCAAGAAACCACACGTCCTCGGTTCAACCCCCTTTTACTCGAGTTTGTGCTGCTCTCTAGCAGTCTCCCTTCACCACTGTCAAGACCTGTGGAATAAATAGGGACACTTCCGGTTCTTAATTTCAAAGTAAAAGCGGATGTGACTCACAAGCCAAATGTTCTAGATATCAAAGTCTGGTGATGGTTACTTTTTTTTCCCAAATAAGAAATGATTGACGTCACTTCCTAAACTTTATCTGTCCTATCAGAATTGAAAGCTCTTCTCAAACCATTATAAGAAAATCAAACAAAAAAGCTTTTTGAATGGTGTGCAATTCCCCCCTCAATCCTATGACTGAAAAATGCTTTTTAAAAAAAGTATAACTTTCTTCTTTCTATTTATTTATCATTTGTTTTAATCATTTATACTCTTTGTGCATACTTATATCATTCAGATTTGTTGTTTTCTACATGCGTCGTTACCATTTACCTGAAGTCTTTTACATGTTCATTTTCTCAAAAAAAAAAAAAAGAAAAAAAGAAGTGTGGGGATGGTTCATATTTTTTAATTTTGTCAAGAAATTCCAAATTTCAAAAAAATTCCAAAACTTGCAATTAATTGGTCTTACCAAAAAATGTCTGTGTAGCCAAATGTTGATTCAGTGTAAAAGACAAGGTCATCCAAAAACTATTAAAACACATTTTATCTGGTGATATGCGCTTTTATGACATTCTGCATACAATATTCTGTTACCCAAATAATTGTGCAGTAATTGTGCATTAATCCGCATCTGAAAATAGTGCTCAACAAATGCATATTTTACTTCTTACTAAATACTGACAATCGATTTTTTGACCCATTTTACATCTTATTAGCCTTATTTTTTAAGCGCACTGAGAGGTTATCTGTAGGAAATGGAAACACCATTTACTTTACCTCAAATTCTCCCAGTTATCAAAGCATTTTTAGCATACTTCTATAAGCATGCAGGATTATGCAAGATCCCAGTTATCAAAGGAGTCAGCCAGAATAAGCCAACCATGATAGAATAATGGTGTGGTTGTTCTGTACATCGCTCCAGTTTTAGCAGCTTTAAAATGGAACTTTAGTAATTTGCTTTTATGTTGAAAGTAACATTTGTCATTTGACACTCATACTGTATTTTTTAAGCAGACTGGTTTGGAGAGCATTTTGTTATAGTGTAGCCTTCCCTTCATTATGCATTTTAAAGAGATAGCTCAACCCGTAAACAAAAATACATATTTTTCCTCTTACCTGTGGTGCTATTTATAAATGTAGATTATTTTGGGTTGAGTTGCCGGGTGTTGGAGATATCGGCCGTAAAGATGTCTGCCTTCTCTCCAATATAATGGAACTAGATGACGCTCAGCTTGTGGTGCTCAAAGTGCCAAAAAATACATTTTAACAAGTCAACAGCAACGTCTTTTTCCTGAAACTATGATCCGGTTACTCAAGATAATTCTCAGGCTGCAACATTAACTACATAAAAGGTAGTAGCTGAAAGAGCAGTGGACACATGCTTCATTCTGCACAGTGTACAGTTGGCGAGTGTAGTTCAGTAGCAAGACAATAGTTCCAACATAAAACTGCTCACAACAAGGTCTGTGGATTATCTTGAGCAACCAGGTCATGATTTCTGGAAAGAGACATTGCTGTTGATATCTCCAACGCTCTTCAACTTGCTCCAGAACAATCTGCATTGATAAATAGCACTAAAGGTTTCAGTTAAAGGTGAGCTGTACCTATAACATCATATTGGTGAGAACACACTGACCACTCTCTTATATGAACAATATACAATTTATATGTTGCAATCAAGAGCTGAAATGATGGTTATAAAAACTCTCTGGATAATGTTTATACTATTGTATTTTCTATTTGATGTTTCAGTTCATCAGATAGACAGTTTGACATTTTGGTAAAGGGAAAGAGCTGAACCAAAATTATTATAACAATTATTAAATTATTGACAATTATTAGCATTGATTAAATACTTGAAAGAATGTTCTAAGACTTATTTTAATATAAGCTTGTTAACATTTACTGTCATAGATGACTTGCTCTCTTGGTGTTGGCAACAAACCTGTGAATGTTGTCTTTAACTATAATTAGCATTCATGTTATTTACAGCATGCTTGATGGCTTTTTAGTGAGCGATACTTGTTAATGACTATAATAATAACTTGACTTTTAATGACTCCCCAGCTTTTGTTTCATAACAAAACCCAAAAGTTGTTTAAATGAATGGCTTTTAACTAATCTATGATGCATTAGTAAATGATTTCACAACTGCTAACTTGACCATCAATTACAACTATTACAACCCATTACAAAGACTGTGTTTGTAGAAAACTGTGCCCTTTGACAGCAGGTGGTGGTGATCAAGGGGATACAGCACACAGAATTAACTTTAGGGAAGAAGTAGTGGCCATAAACATAACTGATGAACCTTGTGTTGAGCTGGAGGTCATCAGACAAGATCATCTTGACAAGACCTGTCTCTGCTCACTCGTCTCACTTTGGCTCAACTGAAAAGGCAGATGGGACTCTTTACATGGTGCGCCAAAGAACACTTGGCACAATGTAGTGATTGCATCCTCAAAGGATAAGCCAGTTGCAAAAGGCCTAATACACAAGACAAAGTGCATAAAACATGCAAAACAAGCAGTAAAAAGCCCACTGACGTGTCCCTAAGCAAGACACTGACACTGCCTCAAATCCAGTTTGTCTTGGACGATGGCCAACTGAACCCACTGACATTAAAAGGCTTTGATTTATTCAGTCAAACTGGTTAGCTTTAAGGTGTTAGTAGTATAGATGCCCATTTCCCCCAATGTGATGAAAAAATTCTAATAACTAATTACTTAGTATTTCCAAATAATAAAAAAACTTTCTCAAAATATTGACTAAATATCTCATGTCATTATTTTGAGGAGTTAACATATTATGTTAAGAAAGCATCTCATTTGAGATTTTCAAGAAGTCATATTTAAGAAACTAATTCATTATTTTCAATATACTAACTATTTTGAGGAAAATTTTTCATTATTTCCGGAGCTCAAAAAAAGTCATGTTTGAGATACTAAGTCATTATCTTTGAGAAAGTTTCTCATTTATCTTAGGCATTTTTTGGAGATACTTAGTCTTTATGTTTTAGACACTTCTTTTAGAGAAAGTTTCTCAATGTTTTGAAAAACAATTCTTTAAAAATACTGGATCGTCAGTATTTTGAGATACTAACTCAATATTTTGAGAAAACTTCTCATTTTATGTTGCTAAGTCATTATTTTGTGTTAAAAAGTTTGAGAATTAACTCATCATTTTGAGAAAGTTTGTAATTAATTTGGAATGCAGTCATTTTTTGAGATGCCAATTCATTATTTTTGAGATGCTCACTTATTTTAAGAAATTCCTTACTGTTTTGGGATACTACGTCATTTTTGAAAAAATACTAATTGCTTATTTTGTAGAAAGTTTAAGATACTGTCATCATTACATTAAGTTATTCATTTTGAAATACTAAGTCATTATTTTTTACTTGAACTATTATTTAGTACGTATAGTATTATAAGCGTTTTAACTTTGGAATACAAAGTTATTATTTTGGGATACTAAGTCATGGAGATACTAACAGATTATTTTGAGATATTTACTCATTATTCTGAGATAAATTAGTAATTATTTTGAGAAATTTTGTCATTGTTATGCGATACTAGTGACCAAAATGCATTGGACAGAGATGCAGTGCAACACATCTGCAGCAGCATGCCTGCAGCAGAGCTCGTCCTCTATAATAAACTGAATAATAAACTGAAGTCTTTAAACTGATCACGGAAGACACACTTGCCCACTTGGGCATTGTGCAGCTTATCTCATCATGTAGCTCCGTGGCCTTACAAAAATCTATGTAAAAACAGAACAAAACAGCCCCCCCCCCCCAAAAAAAAACAACAGACATAAGCTTAAAAATGGTCAACATTAATTCCTGTACAAGAGGTAATGCGAAGCAGCAAAGCAATGTTGTGCGTGTTTTCACATGTCACATACAAAACCGATAAAATCTATGCATCCTGTTGTCAAAACAATCTCATAAATGAACTCAGTAACAGTGCCTTTCCCTTGGCAGAGCTCAATGCGCACAAACTGAAACTGGCAGCGATCCAACACCAAATTACATGGAATCTGGATTACGTACGAAATAAGACTACACCCTGTCTACCTGATGTGCTGCATCTGTGCTCCATGTCTTTTGGCCCTAAATCATAATTTTTTGATATTATATGTCATTATTTTGCAATAATAAATATTTGTTTGAAATGTTAATTTATTATTTTGAGAAAGCCTCTGATTCTAATGACATACAGGATCTTTTTCTTTTTTTTTAAAATCATATTGTCGGAAATTGGATTCCACATTTACTATATTCATGTCAGGGCAAACTTTGCATATTCTCAAACAGTGTCATAGCGTGTAAACTGCCACTTTCTATGATTAATGTGCTTGGTAAAGTGACACACCTTAAACTGGATTGTACACACCTGATCTATTGATATAATGCTATGCAACATATTGCGACAGTGTCTTTCCTTCTTTCATAGACACACAGAGTCAGCTGTTCTCATGAAAGTCACATCATAAAAAATATGAAAAATATTCGGGGACTGAGGGAATATTTGTCTCACAGTTCAAAAAATCCCCTTGAGAGATAGAGGTATGGGGGAAAACACAGGAGTCTATTTGTGGCTTGATCCAAAGGCACATTTGAGATTGACCTCGCATAGCCCCCATAAAGAACTAAAGTATTTCTAATATATAAGAATACTATTGGACAGAGCATGCAACTTTATAATGTCCTTTACTTTTATTATAGGAATATTACATTGATTATTGGAGTGTAAAAATACCATAAAGGTAACTATAAAGCCAAAATTGAGCACCACAGACACAGTTTAAATCCCTATAGGGACACTGTAAGACATTTAGTGTGTGTGTTTGTGTGTGTGTTTAGCTGGGGCAGCTGGAAGTAATCCTATTTAGGTACCAGCGTACAGGACTTTTGTTGGGCCCTAACCCTTATTTGACAGGAAATCCACACTTCAGCCGTTAACGGGCGGCGGACTTAAAGCCCTCCAGAGAGAGCAGCAGGGGGAAGAAATGGTTTGAGGTAAATGCCAGACGCCCGGCCGTCCCTCATTAAGACGCGTGCAGGTCATTTAATTTTTCTTTGGTCCCCTTTCCTCCCTTTGGTCTGCGTGTATGTGTGTGCAGGAAAGTACCAGCAGGTGTAGAGGTGTGTGTGTGTGTGCTGAAGACAGCGGCTCTAGGCCTTGGCAGCAGGCACGGAGGTACACTGCACACCGTACACACATCACACCCGCAATGTCAATCAGTGTCAGTGCAAAGAAGAAATCCAGACTCTCCGAATTTTTGTAGATTGGTGCCTTTTGAACTGCAGCTAGCCCTGTCCCATGTGCTTCACAAGCCTCAGGTAAATAAGCTAGGTTTGACAGCTGATTATGCATCGGGGGAGAAGACGTTGGAAGTAGGAGTGCTCTTTCATAACTGACCAAAGCAATGGGAGTATTAGCTTCCATGCTTTATTTTTTCACTCAAAGCCCCGGGCCTTACGCTGACGATTCCAAAATGTCAGTCATAGCGCTGCATTGTTAATTAGAGCATGGGAAGTTTGGTAGCTCTGTGTTATACAAGACTGATGAGCAACTTTATTTCAATAATAGCTTAAGATGTAATCAGCATAACTGACATGAAGCTCACAACTGCCAGGAACAACAGGGTTTAATAAGTTCTTGGACTGTGTGACAAGGTACTTCTAAAGTAATTTCTAGACAATTTCTAGCTAATTTGTGATCACCCTAATAAAGTCCAGCAGTCCTCTGTCATCAAAGGGATCCTGAGATTAAACTTCAATGACTGTATCTTTGCCGAAGTGTAGACTGAAGGACAATTAGGCTTACAACGCCAGAGAAAAGTAAAAACAGTAAAAATTGTGCTGTTATCTTTTTTTTTTTTTTGCTTGTTTTGGAGTTTGTAACACAAGCGCTTTCCATGGATTTAAAAAATATAGGTTAAAGTGCAGGTAAATCAACATTTTACAAACATTTCTTTTTTCACAAATGTTAGAAAATACTTTTTGAAAATGTGTGAAAAGACTGGAAACTGTGTATTTCTAGAATTAATCAGTATTTTTGTGTACATGATTTATAGGGAGGGCCTAAAGGCCTGCTGGATGATGCACTGGAGCCAAACTTAACGTAACACAGTCTCCCAGGGATGATGTTTTTCTGTATGCTGACACAGAATTTAGCTATGCCCTGGTCACCTCGTCAAAAAGCCTACGGGATTTTTCTATTGGAGTTTGTGGAGATTACTTTGCTTAACAAAAGAATCATTGCCAAAATATAAACTCTGTGTTTATATTCTGCAATTATACAAATGATCATCAATTTTAGGATTTTTAAAACTTAAATGCCATCACCAGAGATGAAAAGCTAATGTTAGGCTATAAATGAACTACACTTTTTTTCATTGTTTTCAAACCTAATTTTAAAGATTTGACTTTAAACAAAATGCACTTTTTTGTGTGGTGTGATAGACTCACTCAAAAAAGTAGGCTATTTTGTAAGCCTCCCATCTCAAAATCGTGAGTCGAGGTATAGCTTATTTTTCAAAACTACACAGCATTACAATAATAAGGGATGTTACAAACACATAAAACTTTAACACATAGTAGCTTTTTAAGGGCTCTTTTTTGTGTCTCTTTTCGCTTTCTCCACATACCCACATAAACACACACCTCTTTCATGGCCTGCTGAGCAACGTAAAGAGGTGTGGACAGGGCAAATGAGGAGGTGAAGGAAGGAGACCCTGAGAGATGGGTAATGTTTATCACCAAGGAGAGCTGGGTGTTTGTGAGGATCGTCAGCTCCCAAGGCCAAAACCTGTCAGCACTCACAAAATGCTGCCTCATCTGACTCACTCCTCAAAGTACAACACCAACAGGTAGAATTCCTAAGACTAACCGGTTTTTACACAAAGCTCATGCGATTATCCGGCTAGTTTCAAGATTTTAAGTACCTGCATTAACAGCAGCTGTTAGAACAGAATTCAAAGTGTCAAAACCACAATTTTTTGACCACCAATGTATATGGTTGCTCTGTGTCTCTACAAAGTTTTAGTTCTTGGTGAGAATGAAAGCAGCCATTCGATTTTGAGTTGCTTTCTTGTTCTAACCAATTCTTGAATGCGAAAGACCTTATAGATTGTACCAGCCTGGGGCCAAAACTCTGTGTACATTTCATGTCTCGAACTGTATGTGCACACAGAGTCATAAATAAGCACATACCTTCTTTTCTTCAAGGTAATAAAGCTTCGCCTGGTTCTCTTTGATGAATCTCGACCATTGTGGTGCTAAAGGCATGTGCACGAGCTGCATTTCCACATGCACAGTTCATCTTAAATGAACACATAAACGCCCTAAAACATCCATTTTCATATCGATATTTGTGCCCCTCCACTACTCTTTATACTTGTTTATTAGAAATGCAATAAAGAAAATGTAGCTTCACCAACTGTTGCATTGGCAAGGTTCTTAAACAGTAAAAGAAAAGTTGTCATTATGTTATGTTGAATAATTATTATCACTAAACTGCAAAAGGATGACAGTGACTCATTCAGATGACTCTCACGCTAAAAACTGACTTTAGAAAGTGCTTCACAATGATGAAATTAGATGATCACTTACATGAAGATGATTATATAAATGATGACATTAGTCAGTCATAAATGATTTTATATTTCCCTCATAATTGTGACTTTGATTGACATTTTGAACAACGTTGTGTAACCTAAGAAATAATAATACAATCAGTGAAACTAGCCAACAACCTCAAAAGCGCTCAAATGATATTCGATATCCTCCTTTTCATATAACCCGCAGCTATCTCCGCTATAACTCGTTAAACACCCGCGCTAAAGCTGCTTTCACACCGCCGTGTGGTAACTCGCTGCCTCCAATCATTTCGGAAGGCAGCAGAGGGGGAGCAGATTCCAGCACAGCAGTATGGGGTATTTAGCAGTTACCACATACATGCACATACACAGATTTTGTTCAAACCGTGGAGTTCAGTGTTAAACTTCTAGCGGTTGCCACCTTGGTTTGGTCATTCAAGTGGTGGGCATCACAGAGGCAGAGAGAAGACAAGATAGAGGATGTCATGATGTTGGTGTCTGAATACCAGAAGTTGTTCAACATGACAATAGCAACTTACACAGACAACCAGAAGAAAAACTGGGCCTGTGATAACATTTCCATCAAACTTTAGACTGGTAAATTGTCCAAATATGTAGATATCTTTGGTAATTTGGTGATTTCTGTTGTGTCGCTGCAGCATGCAGCTACAAGGTAACTTGCACTTCTGCCATTATTCTTTGTTTTCTTTCTTTGCTTTTGGGGGAACAATAAGTTGTCAGGGCGGTTACCGCATAGCGTCATCAAAGCAACTGAAAGTAATGCTTAAGGTGTGCGTATTCGTACCACAAACATTCTTTACAATAACACAATGTGTGTGGGAAAAGGTGTAGGGCATGGTTTTTGTGAGTACACATTGGTTTTGCATCTGAGCAAAGAGCAAGGTCTACCACTATCAGAGGAGGTATCGTTATTGCTGTGTTACACCATAAAGTGGCCCAGGGATGAGGTTTTTCTGTAGGCTGACGCAGGTGTTAGCGTCCCCTTGTTCCCTCGTCAAAAAATTTGCAGGATTTTTTCAGTGGATTTCGGATAATTCCAGAAAATAACCTCTGAGGCAACCACATGTTTATGATACATGTTTTGTTCAAGATAATCTTCACAAATGAACACCGCTTTCATAATTTTTGAAGGATTAAGGGATCGCCAGAAGTAAAATGCTAATGTTAGGCCAGGAGGAAGAGGCGTATCATCTGGTGGCAGTGTGAGAGCAGCTTCACTGACTGCATTATTTCTTAGGTTAAACCACGTTATGTAAAATGTCAATCAAAGAACCATTTACAAAGTTTATTTTAAATGATTTGATGATGTGATGGTTGATTAATGTCATCAGCTATATATATGTTAATCTACGTGTTAGGTATTATTCAGTTTTATTGTTGAGAAGCACTTCGTAAAACCAGGTTTTTGCATAAGTGCCATATGAATAAATTATTGTCATCCTTCTGACATTTAATTATAAAGATGATTCAGATTTTACCACAAGCCTTGTTTGCAGAAACATGATAATTAGTTGTGCAGACACTACAAATCAACATAGCATAATGACAGCTTCTCTTTTACTGTTGAAGAACCTCACAGATGCAACACAATAGGTGAAATTGCATTTCCTTTACCGCATTTTTAATTGACAGGTCTAATGAGTTGTGGAGAGACACAAGTATCAATATGCAAATTCATGTCAAAGTGGCAGAATAATGGCACATTTCTGCCTTAAACAGGCAGTGGAGAAGCTTATATCTAAGTAGGGGTTAGATGATGTTAAATTTTACCTGGAATCACCTTTTCAGGGTTGAGGTGTCCACACCTTGACCTGGGACAATATCACTAACAGCGCTGATCATATACATGAAGGGATTTTACGCCATTGTGTCTAATTACTTTACACCCCAGCTGCCCAGCAAATTCTCCCCCTGTCCCCGCTTCTCTCCATTCCTGCACATGAAGGAGCCTAATCACCGAAGTGATCTCCCCCTTTTCACCTCTGACCCCCCCCGACACTACAATAACAACCTCCATACCAGCCTCCCAACCCCTTGATGCTCTCCCCCCAATTAGGAGGGTGCTTTTCCCCTTGCAGATGACAGATGAGGGGTCAGGGGGTTGTCAGACCCCCTTGCTAGTTTCTCGTTGTGCCCACCGAGGGATGAAACAGGAGGACGTCTTTGCCTTGGGGAGTGACAAGGAAAAAGGTTTAGACATGGAAGTTGTACTGACATAGATAAATGACTGGCGGAGAACTGGGCACGGGAGCACGAGTGGGGAAGGCAGGGCGGGAGGCAAATGGGGTTTTAGACCTCTTGGATGAAGTTACAGAAGAAAAAGATATTTAAGGCAAAGTTAAAAGACTGAAATGAGACTGCTGCAACGAGACTTAAAAACCGTGACATGACGTAAAGAAAATCAGAGGTCAGATGAAGAGATAGTGAGCGGATTGAAGGATTGAATGACCGGAGTAAAAATGAATGAAATCAAGAACGGGAGGAAAAAGACAGAGGGAGATGAGGCAGCGCTCGCTGTGCTGAGACGCTGCAGCGGGCCTTTTTCCTCCGCTGCAATAAAAGCAGAGCTGCAGTCCAATGAATCAAGGCGTTGGGGGCTTTCCTCTCTCTGTTGTGTGTTATGTCCACTGCTAATGGCCAGCAGATGTGGAGGTATTTCACAAGTGTGGCTTTGGAAAACATTCCCGCACATAAATCCAATTAGGTCGGACCCTGCATACGAGCTAGCTAGCGAGCAGGAGAGTGCGTTCACGACCGCCCAAATGCTCCACAGACTCAGTTGACGTAGATAATCTGATTTTTAACAGCAGGTAAAGGAAGATGTAGACTTGGTTATGGTTTAAGGCTTTTTAAGCTTAAGTAAACCAATGCCCTAATTCAGGATTTTGGCTGTTTGGGTTTGTCTGGTTTTGATTTTGTGGCGTATGATCAACTTTGACAGCTCAATGTTTGCTGTCAGGGTTTTCTTTACACAGGTGGTCTAAAAACAGTTAAACTATACTAAAAAGAGAGGATTCATGAGACAATGTCACAGATTGCATTTCAGGCCAAAGTTGTATCATCAATTGGAAATGCTCCCTCTCCCCAGATCACCTGCCCTGGGATCAAATCATGCAGATTAAATAACCAAGCACAAACTCTGTGCCAAGCTAATATACTTTAGGGCAGCAATACTTCAACCTAATCATGTTTCCTATGGGAGTCGTTCTACAAAAGAACGTCACCCTCCTAAATTCAGTTATTTGTTCCTGATATCACAATGCCTTGTTTGGACAGGAGACAGGTAGCCAGATAACCCCTGGCTTCTATCTGTTGCTCCAATATGGACTTCATTTTGTGGGTTGAGGTCAACAGTATCACACACAATGATGAAATCACCAAGCGATAAATAATACGTTTGTTATTAAGTCCTTCAATTGCAAACTGGCTCGCAAATATTTTCTTCATTCATTGTGATCTGTCCAGCACAGGCATCATTTCAGCCATCAGCAAGGACCCTTCCTACGGCCTGTATTGACTTTTCCATTAACTAGCTAAGCCTCATCCCACTTACTGTTGCTATCAAGCTTTCTGTTTTCTCACAACTGTTGTCAATTGGCTGACATTGGTCTAAACGTCATGTCTTCAGAACATGTAAAAACACAGTGGCTGCTGCAGAAACATGGTAGAACCAAGAAGTTGAGCACACTGTCCTCTGCACTTCCAATTATAGGAGATTTATCGAGAACAGTGTTTCCGTATAGAGACCTTTATTAGGTTCCGTTTGATGATTGTAATCTAATGAAGGCCTCTGTAATAAAACATTCCCAACGAATCTCTTATAATTGCAAATGTAGAAGACAGTGTGGGAGTTTACTGTTTTACACTAGTCGGCCTTTGGTCCTCGTAAACCCACTTGTTGACCTATAAGTGGCCCAAAGTTGAGCTTTTTTATGCTCTGGAAACATCAAATTCCCACTCAATGATGCACCAATATTCATTTATAAATAAAAGAAGGATGAAATACATTATGCAATTGAAAAGTTATGTTTCATAATAAGTCTATGACAGATGAAATGACAACAGTAAATTGCATTTGGCCTTCAGCTGCCCTCAATTACTCAGTGAATGTTGGCTCAGTTGGCGCTCAATAAATGTTTTCCAGAATCTAGTATCAAAAATAGCTTTTGCTGCCTGTTAAATATGATGCTTTATTTGCGAGCTTTGGACTTTGAGTGTGCAAAATCTTTATCTTTTCGACACACCTGTCCATCAAAACTTACATGCAAGACAGCAGCTTTTGATGCGAAGCCTGCAAATAAAATTAAAAATGTTCTGTTTGGCATAGTGAGCTTGGTTGACATTACCATTCTCCTCGGGATACTTTTATGTGAAATCCAGTTTCGTGTAGGCCAAGTCATAAAAGAGCATATTTTGTCCACATTTGGGCTTGACCACAGCCAATAACTGGTATATTAAAAAACTGCAAACTGACCACAGTTAACAAGACCCGGAACATCATCTTAGCAATTACAACAGAACAATCTGACCCAGAGTCAGCGCCCAGCAGTGGCTACAGCCTACTGTGTCTGGATCATGAGCTATTGTTTCGAGTGTGGCAGCTGCTGCAGGCTTGTCTGGCACCTCATTCACTGCTAACTGACTCCACGTGTGCAAAAGGACAGGTCCACATACATGTACTCTCTGCACACACACTCTAAGGTCCACACATAAATGCACACCTCGCCACACGCCACAGACAGACGCACGTGCACGCACACACATTCACTAATCCCCCAGCTTTAGTGGCACAGCGGGAGTGCAGTGGTCTTGTGTGGCTTTATTAACTGGGGTGGGGCAGGGAGAGGTGAGATGGTAGAGAAAGGGATGGAAGGATGGAGGGAGGGGGGGAGAGAGGACAGAATAGGGTGGCGGGGGGAGGGGGGGGGGGGCGGGGGGGAGTCCCACCAGGTGCTAATAGATTTCCTGCAGCTTTGAAACTATGGTCTCCTGGAATGGAGTCGGGTTTCATCTGTGGCAAATTACCCGGACCGAGGATTGACCTCCCTTCAACACACACCCCAGACACACGCCTGCGACACACATTCTGACACACACTTACCAAGTGGGACAGCCGTGTGCACACACCCACAGTTACACCTACATTGCACTAACATACAACCTCAGTGGTAATATACCTATCAATTTTCTCTATTTAATAGAATAGCTCAGTATTTTTGGAAATGCTCATATCTTTTTTTGTTTGTCTGAAAGTTATGTAAAGATCACAGTTATGTAAGAAATCTCAACGAACACACATAACCACATCATCAATCCGTCCTCAGTTCAGAATTATTTCAGTCAAATCAGATTTAGCTGTTCAACAAAAACATTTTTTTTTTTTTTTTTTAGCCCATACATGTTTTACAGATGGAACAGAGTTCAGCGGGACATTCAGTGTGACAGTGGCATTAATAGTATACAAGCTAATGGCGGATTGACAGTGTATAACATCATTTTTTGCCGTCACTAGATATCAAACAAAAGCCAGTGTATTGTATTAAGATGCTATGAGCTGGAAATTTACCACAATTAGGCAGAAGTGAGAAGATAGTTTTCTCTGAGCCTTATGGTGCAGAGTCAGAGCAATGTGCGTTTTTTTTGGCGATCTCAGGCTGTTGTAGAAATTCCCTTCGGCCCAAAAATAAAAAATGGCAACCACCAAAATGTCAGATTTGAGGCTTTAAAACTCTCTACAAACCAGTCTACAAACCAACGAATGATGTCATGGTGGCTATGTCCATTATGTTTTACATTCTGTGGGATCACAACTATCTTTGCATACTGACTGGAGGCAGAAACAGCTAGTCTGCATCTCAAAGTGAAAGAAAAAAACAACAAAAAATTAACAATGTTGTACTTCAACAATTCAGTTCCTGCACTGGAAAAACATATTAGTTGGGGAGTTTAGAGGTTTTGTTTGTTAAATTCAGACATATTGAAGCAATTGCTTAACAAACTTTTCCTGTTTCTATTCTTACTGCTTGGCTAAGCTAATTAGTTGCTAGCTGTTGCGTCATTTCCGACAGACACAAGCATGGTATTAATCGAAAGATTAAGTTTGACGTTTGCCTTCTTTTCTAACTCCCAGAAAGAAAGCAAAAACATGCATTTACCAAAATGCTAAAATGTTGCTTGAACTCTCTCATCTACCACTGCACTAATCATGCATTAACGCACATTTACACACACTCAACATCCAATTATCCTTGCGCCACACACACATAGGTTCACCACATGCCAACCCTTTGATATTGTAGTGGGAGAGGTGCTGCACTTGCCTGTCTGCATGCTTGTAATTTCTCTTTCTCTGCACGTGTGTGTGTGGGTGGTTTGTGTTTGCGCAAGTGGTTTTGAGATGAGGTTTTTAAAATGAGTCACACTATCAAGATTTATGTCACATAAGTGTTTATACATGCCGTATACTGTATGTATGGGCGAGTGGAAGGTTTTATGAGTATGTTTATCTGTTGTGTGGCTGTGTTTTTTGTAGTTATCAATATACAGTGTGTGTGTTTGTGCGTGGGCTTGTAGGAATGTGCACATCTGTATAGCGCCAGTTGTGAGATGCAGCTGTAGGTTAATTTAGCCATAGTAGACAGAGCTTGGCGTGTCAGAGGATCTTTAAGGGAGTAGATTTGTTTTTGTGTGTGCCAGACCTCAGTGCTTAATCACACACATTATTATTACACACAGTCAAAATGCTGACTCGCTGTCCTGATCAGACACCCGGGGCTCGCAGCAGAGGAAATAACTCACTCTACCAGAAGAAATGCTGTCTGCCTGATTTCGTGCCTGCGTTATGTAAATGTACTTGTATCCGATCTATCATTGTATCAAGAGACTCCATAAGACTCATCGTAGCTGTTTGTCTGGTGGTGTTAGTCATTGTTTATGACTCGGAGCATGAATCTGTGTGTTTGATCTGACAATCAGTCAGTCGGTCAGTTAAAAATCTGTCTGAAAGTAGTCAGAGCACGGGCCAGATGCTGACAAATCTCTGACAGTCCAATTTACTTTTACTATTTACACAGTTTGCAAGACTGATTCATGCTGCTTCACTGCTTCATAAGCAGATTACTCTTATCAGCAGAACAACTGTCATTTCCTGTAAAGAGTAAACTCATCACAAGTCACAAAAAACGTTTCAGCCCAGTTGTCGGAGGAAAGTTTTGCAAACCCAAATATGTTACATTTGTATGTTTCTTAGGTATCATATCAACATTAGTTAAGTGATGTAATATCTAAGGTGACCTTGTTATTGGGAGGTGAAGGCAATGGTGAATGTAGGGTCAACTAGGCTTTTTTGCATTTTTACCAGCAGCTTTTTAGGCATGAAAAGTAGCTGTTTTTTTAATGAGACATTGGTGCTTCTCTCCCAAGATACTGGCCCAAAAAAGTGCTGGTATTTTATCAATACATTCTGCTTTTCTTCCTGGTATATTGCCCTGAAAAAATTGATTGTTTTATAGTGAGACATTGTTGCTTTTCTTCCTAGAAGAAAAAAGAATGTTTTTACTGAGAAATCACTGCTTTTCCTGCTGGTATTGTGCCCCACACAGCAAAAAAAAAAAAAAAAAATGTAATTCTTGACCATAACAAAGAGTTTTTTCATGCATAAACAGAACATTATCCGCAAACTTTTTGAAATGCAAAGCTACAACATATTCGCTAACACAATAAAGTGCAAATGTAATGTATCTGTGGTTTGCAGAAATGATCAATGCCATCTTTTCTGACGACTGTATTGTGCACTCTGTGCTTGGAACGTGTCTACCTAGGCTAGTCATTTTAGTTATGTACTGAAGGAATTATATTATTTGGACCTGAAGTTTTTCTTTGATCATTTAATGTTGTACACTAGTATTGATATATTCAACTCATTAAACTACCAAACAAACTTCCAGAAAAAAAAGTGTCCCTGTTACCCTGGACAAATCACTGATCTTAGTGTGACCATTTTTCATTTGAACTACTCACTACCAAAGAAATGGCTCCTATAAAAATGATTCCCTGCATGTTCTGTGGAACATCCAAAGTAATATGGACACTGACTCTGGACAGATGTGTTCCTGGTCAGTTTTTAGTAAACTTGATATATAAAATGTTTTTAGTGGTGCAACTACCTCTTAGCTGGGAGGAGGAACTTAGTAGAATCTTTGGGGTTGCCTCTCATCCATTCGGTGTCGTCTAGACTCCACATTTTCTGTTTCTGTTTGGATTAAACAAATGAGAAATACAATGTTAGTGAGTGATCTTAAGAGGTGTTTAGATAGCAAGAAAGTGAAGGTTCCTAAAATGTTGAGCTACTGCTTTAAACTCTTCTGAAGACCAATTTCCAAATTACATAGGTTTTTGCTGAATCAGTAAAAGTCATGCAGATGAATCTTCTCTCTTCTCTTCTTTCAAGGGTAGCTGTGTATTTTTTCCCCTTTTCCTGTTCGGGCACCATCATTTTAAGACAAAGTTTTGACAGCTTGTTTCTTTTTCACCCCGGGTCTGTCTGCAAAGCTCTGTAAGTGCTGCTCTGTTTTCTCCTCTCCTCTCCCCTGAGATAAGGACCACTCATATTTCCAGTCAAGGACAGCTGATACAAAACCGTGGGTGATGCTGGTGATTCAAAAACCACATCAAATCTCCGGTGCTGGTCACTGCACGGCCCAGTGAGGGAGGGCGTCCCACATCTGCCCTGGGTATTTTTCTGTTTTCCCAATACAGCCAGAGCCCCCTCTTTAGCTTCACTTTCTCTGCGGCCAAAAAACATGAAAGGAACATGAAAAGCCAATGCTACCAGACTGCAGCAATTACAACACAGTGAGTGCATAAATGACCAGCAGATGAGTCACAAAGTGAGGGCTCCAAATACAGACCCAAAGTGGTGCAGGAACAAGAGAGCAGGTGAAGGAGATTTGGAATTTAAACTGTTTTGGAAAGACGATGGAAAAGTGTTGATTTTGCCAAGCCAACTGTATAAACCTCCGGTTTTAATGAAGTTTTTTTCTGAGCTTTCAGGTGGTCCAAGTTGCACAAGGCTGTGTAAATAATATCTTTTGCTAATTTTTGAAGGAATTACATTTCAGAGTTGTTTGTACACACAAGAATTCATTTTACGTCAATTATACAGTAATATATGTCATCAATACAGCGTCACTTTTATCATGCAAGCCACATTTTAAAAAAATGCACTGGAAAACACTGGAAAGCCTTTCTTTATTTCGGTAACAAATTAATACTATCTTTTGTATTTAAAATATTTGAACAGACAGTTCACCTCGTATAGGCGAGAATGTCCTCCTTCCAAGCTGCTGCAATTTTTCAAATGTAATGTGACACATTCATCAAATGACGTTACTCACCTTCCCGAGAAAGCATGTGTGGCCTCCAGGCAATAGCGCATGAGTTCACATGAAGTTAACCCCAGACCACTGTTTTGAGATCGACCCACGACTGCTATGCTGGATAACACCTGGATCCCCAGAGAACCGTGACATTGTACAAAATGTACTGAATTCTGGGAGAAACATTTGGAAGAAAAAGAGGCTATCAAGTGTGGAAACTTTCTAGGGTTGTGGGTTTCCTAGAAGTACAGCTAGAGCAACAGTATGATTTAAACAAAGTGCTTGTTGGACCGTCACATTACCCTTTTTCCCACAACATCTCTCTGACTGCAGAATAGAGGATCCTGTGTGGGCAAGCTGATGTCATACACTATTCATACGTGTACCTACCAAAAGTAATGCATGACAATTCCTATATAACCCACATAATCATGAGTCAGTAAGTTGTGTAATCAAGTAATTTGGAAGCTGCGGTCATGTGACTAATGCTCTGAAGGGAGTAAAGAAGGAAATAGTTTATAGACTGTCACTCTGTTAAAGGAAGTGGTAGATTGGTCAAACAACACAGGACTTTCCCACACCAGTGTTCCAAATCCTTTGAAACAAAGTGAACTTTGTGGTATTTTAAGGTACATTGTCACCATATTTCTTTTTCTAAACCTAACCTTCAAAACCTAACCCATACATTGAACATTCATGGGGGACTAATTCATTAGATATCATACAAACTGAGGATATGCTGGCATGGGACAATTTTTGTAACTTTAATAAACTACCAAAACAACAAGAATGCCTACTTTACACATTGATTGGCCAGGTGTGAGAGTAGGTGAATTTGAAATAATCATGGTAATTCTGGCACTTTTTTTTTTTTACCTGTACTGTCAACAGTGTATGCCATTGCCGCTATTTGTGTGATTAAATACATCAAAACAACAAAGACTCTCCACAGACAGAGAATTCATGGCGGCAGTGTGATACAGCAAAGCAGAGGCTATAACAAGCCCAGAGGAACAACGTCGAGCTTTGAAGCCAATTTAACATAGTGGCCAAAACTGGAATTACAACATCCAGGTCCATCATGTGATGTCATGGGGCCCCAAAAGGCTTTTTACCACATACTTAAATAGTGAAAGAGTCACCTGTAAATCAGTGGATACATTTTTTGATTGTTACAACTGCAAAATGACTCGTTTAACCATCAGGATTTAATCCATTTGATCCAATAACATTTCAAGAATCTGAAAGAATCACAAAAGTATATAATTTTAGATTTCAAAGTTAGGTGCTTGGCTGCCATAAGTCTCTACTGCGCCTGCTCTATGGGCCCCATAATGCAGAAGATTCAGGTAATTTCAAACTGTGGAAGGAAAGCTTTTTTGGCTTCATGTCCCACTGAGCAATTTTCATTGGAATAAACGAGGGCCTCACTTCAATACTGTATCTAGGACTCTTGATACATCCATGAACTATCATAGAAGGCTTATCACCCTACCTTCATGTGTGGCCCATTGAAAAAACCTTTAGACTTGTAGTTTTGCAACAAATCAAACTTGTTCATTTCAAGCTCACTGACCCCTTCAGAATCCGGAGTTAGACTTACATGATCAAGAATTCATCTCACAGTTGCATTTGGTTATCATTGTGATGAAAGGAGCCAAACTGATAAACAGAGATGGATGCTATGTTAGTGTTTTACATAATCTGTGCTGTAATCAAAGCTTTTTCATACACAGATACATTTTCTTGAAATGACAGACTACCTGGAGCTGCTTACCGCCTGTATGCATGATGAAAGAATCCCATACTTTTACTGTAATCTCCCTCATCGTAATCTAATATCTAAAAAACCATTAGAATGTAAGGAGTTGCATGCAGTTGACTGCTGACCCTCAGGGTACAGATTTTATGAATAAGAGAAGTACAATCCATTCACTCATCCATTAGCTATACCGGCTTCTCCTTTAGGGGGTCATGGGAAAGCTGGAGCCAATCACAGCTGACACTGGGTACATTCTGGACAGCTCCTCGGTCAGTTACAAGGCTAACACATAGAAATCCCTTTCATGCATTTCAACCCTGAACATATCTCGACATTACCGGGAGGATGTGAGAATGCAAATGTTTGAATCATTTGGACCAGACATTAAATGGACTTAGTCTGTGTAATGTCTGATTGAGCCCATGCGTGAACAGAGCGGGTAATTGTCCAGAAAATTCAAAACAAGCAAGTGGGCGTGTTGTTGACGTTTCTATCATGCAACTGGCCAGCCAACTCCCGTATACTGCTGTTTTGTCATGTCCTGCCTCGTTCATACTCTACCCAGGGACCATCTCTTGCCTAAATAAAAACAAGTGTTTCCAGTAGGTGAGAATGCATCTGAAACGGACCGTTTCCTGTTGTGTCCAACATGTGTGAAGGGGCAACTCCGGTCATTGTCTGGATTGTGTATGAGAAAGCAGAGACAAAATACAATTCAAGCACAAATTCACACCTAGGAGTAATTTAGAGTGGCCAATTAACCAAAGCACCTGGTGAAAATCCATGCAAATGTGGAGTAATGCAAACTCCAAACAGAAACGCTCCAGTGGGCTAGTGGAGGTACAATAAATTCTAAAAATATCAGTCTCAACTTCACTGAAATGAGATCCTCCTGTGCCTTGCACGTATCACAACACATATATTACAGCCGTTGTGATGGAGTTTTGAGCCTAGGCCAAAAATGCCTTCATGAGGTGTTTGAAATTTAAATGAAGGGGTACGAACTTCATTTGGAATCAGGGCAGTTACAGATGTCCCCGAGCACAAAGTCAGAGTAACAGCTTTTAAAATTACACAGAGGAGCTAAAAAACAGGAGGCGGAGACTAACCAAAACCTCAACAATCA
Source organism: Plectropomus leopardus (assembly GCF_008729295.1). Taxonomy (NCBI): domain Eukaryota; kingdom Metazoa; phylum Chordata; class Actinopteri; order Perciformes; family Serranidae; genus Plectropomus; species Plectropomus leopardus. The sequence goes on from NC_056484.1 coordinate 8,355,899, forward strand.
CTTGGTGATCTAATTCTTGCTCTTTCTTCCCAACAAACACATGCCTACTAGGTGCTTTGTAGCCTGCATCTGTGCAAAAACATTTTCTCAGTGGTGGTCAGCTGGGTTTGTCTGTAGACACTAAACAGGTTTTATGTGAGGGACAATGTACTTCTCAGTCATCCAGAACTGGCCATACCGTATGATTGCTTCTACAGAATGGGAAAGGAGAATTGAGGAACCATATCTTCTTCATCTTGCACGGTGAGGAATGCAAGAGTAAGCATTATCTGAGAAGAGGGGGAGAGTTTTGAGTGCAGAACATGCATATAAATGTAGCAGTGAGCTACAGTATGTGGCCATCTCTGGTAAAGAAAATGGGATCCCATTTTCTAAAGCACTTTAAAGTTCACTCTGATGCACAAACGATATGTGACACCATCTCTATACACCACACCATAAAACCCCATTTTGGAAAAACAAATCTGTCCGTGTAATGAGGGGACTGTTAATACCACCAAATGTAATTACATACATAATAAACTTTTCATATTTACTCTGGAGGCAGTTTACAAATGGGACTTAAGGCCAGATATCAATCAGTGACAGAGGGACACAAGCCCAAAGACTTGGGATAACAATCAAAAACACAACAGCAGTGACCTCTCAGTGTAAACCAACTGGGTCATCTTGTTGCCAGACATGAAATCCAGAGGCCCCTGGCAGGAAATCCAGCGTGTGCTGTTGACATCGCAACTCATCCGTGACAGACAAGGAATAACACTTTTGGAGAGGAAGAGTTTGGGGTGGGCGGGGGGCAAGAGTGGAGTCCAAGACAGACAGTGTGCTGTCACCGGAAAACATGGATTTTAGCATGACAGTAAATCTTTCATACAATATTCATGCATGGAGAGAGAACACATTAAAAACAGAGATTACACATCGTGAAAAATTTGTCACGCAGACAAAATCTAACATAATTCAAAATCCAGGAGCATTGAAGATATGTGCTTTATCATTTTTAAGGAGCAGTGTGAAGGATTTAGTGACATCTAGCGGAGAGGATTGCAGATTGTAACCAGCTTAAACTCTCCTGGTTAGAATCCCTTCAGTGTTCTCAGTTTACGGGGAGACGAATTATCTGCAGATGTCTCTTCTCAAAAACAAAAGGACCTAATTTGAACCGGTAAAAACAGTGAATAAAGCAGTTTCACATTACAAATTCAGTGTTTCTCTAATGTGCTATTTGGCTCATTAAAGATCAATAACAGTGTGTTCACCTTTTTTCTGATCCATACGTTCAGGTGGTTTTAAGCGGGAGCCGAATAATCTGCAGAGGTCACGTTCTCTTCAAACAAACGGACCTGGGGATTTAAAAATGGTGAGAACGCTGAATAAAGCAGTTTCACATTAATAATATGTTTTTACAGTGCCATTTGGCATGTCAGAGATGTGCTACTTTAGCCTGCTAATGTGTGCTCACCTTTTTCTCTGATAACTTCAGATCCGGGCCTTCAGGAGTTTTCTACTTGGAGCCAAATTATCTGCAGAAGTCTCTTCCTTTACAAAACAAACAAACCTGGTGATTTAAAATGGTAAAAACACTGAATAAAGCAGTTCTTGGTACTATATTGCAGGCAGCTCGACTTGCTTGAGGGGAAATGTCTACAAGAAACTCAAGCAAATCCAGCTGCCTTGAATTACAATAACCTGGATAACTGACAATCTTTACCGACACTGAATAAAGCAATGTCATATGAGTGTGTTTTTCCGCCACTGCTCATCAAGGGGGAGCTTCTAACTACAGTGACTGATACAAATGGCCCTGTTTGGAACCAATGTTTGGTTTGTCCATTCTGGGCTACTGTAGAGACGTGGCAGTGCAATATGGTGATCTCCATAGACGAGGACCCGCTCCCTATGTAGATATAAACAGCTGTTTCTAAGGTAACAAAAACATGATTCTTATTTTCAGGTGATTTACTAAAGGAAACTAAACTAATTACATTATGTTCCATTTCTGCCAACACACTTTAATTTACGGTGTTGAAAAATTATATTTTGAATTGCTATTCAGTTTCCTCACTGATTGCAGAGCCATCAAATCATACTTACCTAAAATGGCAGTTTTACAAAGTTTAACTTGATGCTGTTGTAATCAATTTCTGCCACAGGGTCTGTAAAATATGTAATTTCATATTATTGGTCTCTGTGTAGTCATTCACCAGCTGTACTACCAACAATAAAGGCCATTTTTTATTAAAAATAAATACTAAAGACATTGTAATTGGTCACATTTAAAATGTCCCCAAGCACCTGAAGGATTTTAGTTTTTCTTCATGGCCAGCAGTATGCCATACAGGACTAGGGTTAGTTTTTAACATCCATAATAAAGAGTAAAATGAGCCTGTAGTTTGTCTTTGGGGGGCAGTGAGGAATAGTGGCTCTAAGAATCTGGGCTTGAGCACAGCTGGTTTCAGGTTCGAGTGTAAAGCGGACTGCGCTAACGAGAAAGTCACTTACCATTTGATCAACATGCAATAGGGAAAACAGGAATTACTATAAATTTATGACCAGAGAACATTACGGGTCGTTCTTAATGGACGTGTCCTTGAGCCAAATTCAGTGTTGTAGAGAGATGTGGCTGGACCTACGCCTCCATCCTTTCTTTTCCTGGACATTGTTGATTTTGGCTGGACGTCAGTTTCTGATGTTGGCTAGACACTGGGAGAGCAGACTCGGGGTGCTTCCTTCTCATTTTCACACACATTTGGATGGGAAATGTGTGTTGGCAATGTGACAGAAGTTAGTAACAGAAATCTGATCCACTGTGGAAAAAAACACAGATATTTTGCAAGAAAAGGACATGAGCCAGAACTCTAAACGGAATGCAACAGATAGTAATCATAGATTTTTATTCTGAATATACCTTATTTCCACATGAATAAACACGTTTTTCCTCCCCAGATTATAAACATTGTTCCTTTTTTCTTTTTGTTGAGAACAACATCAGTTTTGTACAAATTTTTACATGACTGATTCTGGAGAATCAAGTTCCTCTAACATGTTAAAGCACAATCAAGGGAGCCTGACAGAGAGACCCACCAAGGCCCTCCAAATGTCTGGTGAGGGTCAGCTTGGTGGACGCCTCGATCAAGAGCCTGCCTTGAAACCAAAGGCAGAGAAAGATTGACTGACAGGCCCGCCATTCATCTGCCAAAGTGTGGCAGCAAGGTAACAGACAAAAAAAACACACATTAAGCAATCCTCAAGATTCCAGAAATAAAAAGGCCAACCCACACGATCCATACAGAGAGCACCAACAGAGTCAAAAACACTTCATATCACATCGAGAGTATATTATTCCTGAAGTGACAGCATCTGATTTTTAGCACTTAAGAGTTGAATGGAACATCTGGACAAATATGCATGTTAATTCTCCAATGTAGTGCATCTGTAAAAGCATCCAGTTGGAGTCTTTAAGGTGGTGTGTATTTTCACTCATTTCATGTCCGTACAATGTACATCTCTGCCCAAACTGATTCAAAGGACCATACCAGGGGTTTTTCAAGTGCAGCTACAATACAATAACTACAAGTCATGTATATTTTATAGCCTATTGCTGCTGAACATTTCCACTTTTCCCCATTTTTGAAGGCATTTTCTTACTTTTCAGGCAGCTATTGTTTTCCATTAATTTCTGCACAGCTAAAAATCAATTAGCAGACTCTTGGAACTTGTGTGAAAAGCTTTTAGAGTCTGGAATTTGATTTTCATATTGTCTGCAAATAAATGGAAAAAAATGTCTGCCAGAAAAGTAGGAAAATCACTTTTTAAACACTTCATACAGTCATGCTGGCAGCTGTGTGAAGCTGTACTTAGGCACAGTGGTGCTTCAAGCTAAATGCTCCATGACAATGCCAACATACTAATTTACAATGAGCTCTAAACAACAGTCAGACATTAAAATGGCAGCAAACTACTCTTTGCTATGTAAAGACATACTTGAGTAATGACGTCCTGTGCAGAGAATCAATACATGCTATCTCTGTATGTGTTGTAATCTGAGCTTGTCTGGTTTTTTTTTGGTTAGTGCACATAAGTCCCTGTGTGTTTATCCCACTCGCTAACTCCCCGCCACCACTCCGCATTATATGGTGGCTATCGCTGCTATGGTATCACACAAGGATGACGCCCACCCTCCCATACCCCTCTAGGTTAACATCGTTAGCTCTGTCAGCACTGTTGTCGTTGGAGAACGTTTACAACGTTCTCCATCTTCGTTTAGCATGTTAGCCGGGTAAAATTTAGGACTATTTTAGCATTTTAGCATTAAACAAAGTGCAGCTGAGGATGGTGGGAATGCAATTGAATTCATGTACATTTTTGGCAATGAATCCACTAGCTGTTGAGACATCACTCAACACAACAAATGCAAACATTAAGGGAACCAATACATTAAGGACTCGTAACTTTTACAAAATTAACCATCCAGTAGTTGTAGAATTCAGTGTGGGCCAACTGACCGGAGCCCATGGATGTATAAAGAGAATTGGATACAGTGTATAGGCAGTGCCCAGTTTATTCCTATGAAAGTTGTTCCATGGTGCATGGAGTCAAAATGTTTGACTTTCAGGGTATAACATTAACCACATCTTCTGCATTGTTGGGCTCACAGACCAAGCGCACTAGAGACTTTAGCCTGACTGCTACCTTACAGTTTAGCACTCTGCTAACTTGAATAGGGACAAAATTATTTAATCGTGGGGCTTTTGCAGACCTTATCTATATCATCAGACTGCGAGGATCAAATTTAGATAGTAAAATGAGTCATTTTGCAGAGGTCACTATAACTGCACACAAACACTAGCATGGTTGAAAATCTGAAATACTACAACATGGTTTGCGAAACACTCAGCTGTAATAACTATCCATGATTTGTAGTTATTGGTCTAAAAGTCGCTAAATCTCTGGTATGGTCCTTCAATAATAGTGATTGATGCATGGTTTGAACCAATCAGACAGATTGAGTAGTGCTTGCAAACATCACGCTGGCCTATCAGATTCTTGCTCCCCCACTGACTCAGACCAGGGCAGAGCCAAATGCTGTCCCCCCAAGAGAAAGGCAGTAATAGCTGATCATACCATATCATATCATGAACAAATGCTTCCCAGCATTACACACTAAAGCAGGAGCACACCGAATATGTTTTGTTTTTTTTAAACTCAAATTGTAAGCCACTATCATGCAGCACAGGGAAACAATTTATGAGACTAACATGTTGCCTTGATAAATTGCATAAATATTGTATTATGATAGTAGGTTTCTCCAAAAGAGAATAAGAGAGTCCCATATGGCACCTGATATTCTTGGGTGTTAGTAAATGAGGAGCATAAATACCATTGTTAGTTTCACCACATTGTTTTTGTTGGAAGGTTATAGCGTAAGATAGAGGAAAACATTTAGAGTAAAAAGTGCACCACAAACCACTTGGAAAGTTCTTGACGATAACGGTGGTTGTTTGATAATAGGGGCATAAGAGCTTTGCCAGAAAATAAGACTTAGCACTCCTGCACTTGGAGGAATGCTTACAATATAAAGTCTGACATTATGCAGAGTGATGCAACAGCAATTAAAACAATTCTGAAGAGGCTGAGAGAAAAATGTTAGTGGTAATGTGGTGCACAAAGTTTAACTTGTGGTTTTTAGTTCCCCACAGTATTAAATAGTTTCCTGCAAACATGCACCATTATTTATACTTTACACACTTATAAAAGATGCACTCTCTGGTTTTGTTTATGTGGTGTAATTAGCAACCACCTGAAATCCCCAAATTAAGTCCTCTGCTCATTTAGTGATGCTAATAGGCAGTAAAACCTTGGAGTGTATCCCTTTAAGAATCTGATATCACTTAACATAACGATTAGTTATAATCTGTGATTGTCAAATCATACCTGTAACCATCAGACACTTAAATATTAAAATAAATGTGGGGCTACTCAATGACCATGTTTACATGCACCCTAATATCCTACTGTTATTCTGAATGTGACAATATTCAGAATTTCATACAGATCGTGTAAACAGCATATTCTGTTTGGATATTTTAAATTAAGCCTATTTTCTGAATGTAGCATTTTCCAATTAAGATATGCTGACATTATTTAAGTTTTTAGAGCATTCTTTGTATTAGGATTATATGTCTTCAGTTGGAGTTTTTATGACAGTTTGTGGCACATGGCCTCTGGTCTGTTCACAGCCAGCTCTGTGCATGGATGCATTGTAAACAAAACAACTCGCAAACAGTTTGCAAGTCTGGGGTAGAAAGGTATGTCAAAAAGAAAAGCCACAGATTTCTGGTCAAAAGTAGGAAGAAAAACCTGGACAGAAAGCCTTGGATATCAACAGATTTTTGGATTCGCGCAAATATCGCAATAAAGACTTGCAAATGAGCAAAATTGCACAAGCAGCCCCAGCCATATTACTTGTAATTATTTTGACTTTTTAACAGCAGTCCTTCAATTAACTGCATAAATTAAAAGAATATGACCTACAGGTGTGTTTCTTATTAACAGAATAGATCACATGATGGTGTTCATCATGGCACCAGACTACATGGTTTAGTGTAGGCAACAAAACTCCTTGGTTAGATTTTAAAAGACAAAAGGGTTTGGCTTAAAAAAAAACAATTGTTCTGAAGATAACCTGTCACTAACAATTATTGCGTGACAAATGTCGACATACATTTGTTGCGAAAATAAACATAATTGCATTTGCTTTTGGTTTTACACAGGATGTGAACACTAGTGTCCTGGATGAAAGTCCTGTGCTTGTTTGACCCATCCACTACCTATTGCTCCATCCCTAAGTGGACTCTCTTGGTTTTTATACTATGTCACCTTACTTTGTCTTTTGCTCCTGTAATAAACACACTGGCCACTAGAGGTTGCTGCCTAACAAATAACGTAAATACGGGTCATGATTTCTGCTTGTAAAAATGTGTTATGTGATTGTCACACCGAAAAAAAACCTAACATATTGGGGCACATTAATATGAGTATGCATGACTGTATATAAATGGTTTCATTAGCCACAAAACAACTGAGAGGCAAACCATTGCCTTTTTCAGAATAAGGGCAAAAACCAGAATATTTTGTGTATATAAACATAGTCACTGACAGCACTGCCAAACAAAACTTGTTTGGGTGCAGCTGGTTTCAGTAAAAATGACATTTATATCTAAATAACTTAAAGGTTGTTGTTTACAACGATAACATCCCACCCAATTTGCTATTTCCTAACAGAATAAGAAAGTTATTTTGTTCTCATTTTGTTCTACATAGCACATCTTAAGGATGACTTTTCAGCTCTTATCCTCACTAACATAATTAGTAGTGCATTGAGATTTTTTTTGCTTTAACAGTCCAGATTTGGTCCTGTGACATTTTTTATTTATTATTTTGGCCGATTGGTGCATTTTTTCATAAATCTGACTTTTTCTGCCCTGCAATCAAACAAGATGACATTATTTCAATAAAACCATCTACCACCTGTAAATCATCATGCTGTAGTTAGTTATATTTTATATTTGTAACTAATGGAAAAGAAGGCACACAAAATGAAACAAGATGAACTTATATTGGAGAAAATGAAATACAGCAGTAGAGAGGATCACAAGCACTGACTGACTGCAGTGATTTCTGCGGGGTGATACCATACCACAGTATAACAAACTGCAAGAGGGAACCTCACAACTACACAGTGATAGAGGTTCAGTCAGGATCAAACTGTGAAGACAAATAACAGCTGCACTTTGAACTGCAGTGCAGATAGTAGTCATTTAATTTAAAAAGTGACAGCAGCAAATACAAATGTACCGTTTCCCTTCTTTTTTTTTTACCAGAATGCCAGATAAAAATCCTCATATCACCCTTGTTCATTTCCTTTAGTAGTGGCAATAAAAGAAACGGATAACATGCTGCCCTGACACTTCAGTCAAATAAATGGTAAAACAAATAAATACTCTTCCCATTCAGTAGCCACAGTCCGCAAAGCTGAAGCATTCATCCGAGTAACGCAGTCCACATGGCACTAGAGATTCTGTCAACTGAGCATACATAGGACACCAGTCAGGCTCACCCTGATTGGTTAATACGCACTATGGCAGCAAAGTTTTCACTGGAGCAATTCAAGGCGGGAAGATAATTTACTACTCTCGATCAGCTACAAATTTAAAATCCATACACTCAGCAGCAGGCCCTCTGTGGCAGTTGAAGGGTTGGTGTCTGTGCATAAACGTAACGATGAACAATGATTTCCACACTGCAAATACAGTATCTACTGTACATGAGAGAACACTGGGGTCAAAGTAAAGACGATCAAACCCTCAGAGACACTGTGAAAATGTTAGTGTTATCTAGAAAATCAGACTGAGACAACATTATTATCAGCGACCCAATGGAGGCAAACGAAGGGCACGAGTTCGTGGCGAAACAATTTGGCATCTCTTACTGCAATCTTAGCCAAATTCTCAACCACAAAGCAATAAATACCTACAAACTAGCCACTGCAAATTGATTGAAAATAAACTGAACGCTTGCAAAAGGCAGCGCTGTCTCTGGCAGTGGTGAATAAAACTGCTCAATTTCTTTAAATAACAGCAAGTCTCCCCGAACCTCCCCCATGGTGATTTAAATCCCTCGAATACTATAAGGCAGTCTGATCTCTTTCATCAATGACATCAAGCCAGAGAAAGTTCAGAAGTCGCCAATCAAAATTCATCTCTGGATTCCGATAATCTCATCTGGCGGGGAGCACTGAAGAGATGAAGGAAAGGCAAGTTCTTTCTTATCTTTCAAACCGATTTCGTTTCTTTCGTCACTTGTACCCCTGCAGCGAGTGAAATCACTTTGAGAAACCCCCGAAAATGAAGGTTTTAAAAGGAGGAACTGGCAGGATGTGGGGGGTTCACAGGTTTTTGTGTTTCTTTGTTACAAGCGCTTCTCATCGGGGTGTTCATTGTTTCGGTGGCAGCGTTGCATGCTGGTTGCCATTTTGGAGATAACAGAGGGAGGGAGGGAGGGAGGGAGAGAGAGAGAGAGAGGGAGAGAAAGAGACAGACAGAGAGAGAGAGAGAGAGAGAGAGCGAGAGATTGGGAGGGTGTGATCAGGACGTTCAGAGGTCATGATGTGATGGCATGGGGTCTGGAGCCAGTCAAAACCCAGAGCAGAACCAGCTGAAGGGCCGCCATCAGCCAAAGTGAGGGGCTCAGGCTGGACGCCCCGCCACAGTCAGGGTCCTCCTCCTGGTGCCGAGCGGGGAGGAAGAGAAGTGAAGTTACGGATTGTTAAAGACAATACATAAACACTTTCTGATTGACCGTTAACTTAACCCCTCCCCCGAACACCGATTGTCCAATCATTGCTTAGCGACTGTAACTTGGCACTGCAACCCAGTCAAGCTTTCTGTTTCCAATGAAAAAACATCAACTCTAAAAACAAGAATAAGCAATAAAATGGGGAAAATATGACCTGAAATGGAACAGAAAATTTCTCTTTTCAAGATTTTTTGCAACAGGTAAAAGTATCAAGTAAAAAGTGTCTCAAAGAACCACAGATATTGTGTGGTGATTGCTGTGATACACACTTGTCGAAAAACTTGTTTTATTGACTGTTTTATACCATCACTGACCACTGACTCCCCAGTCAAAGGAATATTTCACTGCTTGGAAGATGGCCTTTTAATAAAACTAGTCTGTCTATGCTGTAGAAAGACACAAATACTTTGAAGATTGGTGTTACTGTTACAATCAACTTTACTCAAGAGTTAGAAAACATACACATACAACTACCAGAATGCACTGCACTACATCAGACCAATAAACGCTCCTGCTGGTAGGCGATATAGTGCAAACTGTTCATAAAACAATATGCCGGACCGGCTGGTAAGGAATGATCACGTACAGTTAAACGGTTGGCTAAAACATGTTTCTGAAAACATTGAGGTTGGAACAGGCCACTCAGTAACAGAATCTTGGTTTATATTAGATTAGCAGTGCGGAGATTTGATTACAATTAATCACAATTAAAATTAAACAAGGCACTAAAAAATGTTTCTGTAAACATTATAGGCAAGAAATAGGTAATACAGTAACTTAATCTACGAGAATGTGGAAGTACGGCCTGTAGTTCAAGCAATAAGCCTGAGGGCCAGCATCATCCAGCAGAGTAACGCTGGGGGGAGCAGAGATATTTAGGCATTATTTAGACAGAGGAAAGTTTACCACAGTTCATTAACACATATTATCCACATCGTTATGATAAAAAGCTGGATGAAAACTGGTGAGGTATCATTTTAATTGGCTGGTAGGGGCTGCAGGTTTTCCCGGAAATCGACTCAGCTAAAAACAAGAAGCCTTATAATTTGTCACAGACCACATTTTGGCCTTCGCTGTGGCTCAAAACTAACGTTCAGAAAACGTTTAAACAATTCCATATTTTTATCGCGTAACGAAACCCAGCCATACTGTCGACACAGCTGGAGCATACATTGTGTGCTTCTGCGCTGCTGTTTACAAAACATTACTGTTAATTACTGTGAATGCTCACATCATTATTATTAAAGTTATGGTTATAGTTATCATTCTTGGAGTGGAAAGCTCTTTAATCTGCCACCTTTGTCGCTGTAATCTGCATATATGCCCTGCAACAACGGAAAGCTTGACAGGTGCAGCGTGTTAGCAACACTAATTTTGGGGTGTGTGGCTAAGCAAACGGTCAACCAGAACTATGCAGGGATCAAACAGGAGGTCAGGAAATATAAAAAAGCTCCAAAATGTCTTTTTTATACCTGACTGGAAAACTCTCTGTGTCTCTAAACTCTCTGTGTGCTTAGCATCTGGAGAGGGAAAAGGGAAAGAATGTCTCGCCTCGATATGTGTTTGGAGAGGAAAAAAAAAAGTTGAGAATCATTACAAGAGACGCACAAACGTCTGGAGGCAAATGAGAAGTGAGTGGCCTGTTTTAGCTAACGTCTGGCTACATCGCTAATCAGATGTCAGTGGAGATGGACACTGGAGTCTATTGCCTGAGACGGACAATGATAGATGGGGGAAGATACAAAGGCTGGAAGTTCAAAGTCAGGTGAAACGGAGAAAATGTTGGCGAGAGACACAAAAAGACCGGGAGGTAAGTCGGGGAGGGAGGCGAAGACAGATGGTGGTAGAACATAAGAGAGAGTGACAGGTGAGAAAGATAAGGGTCGGAAAAAGACATGAAGAGGTGGAACAAAGCCGAAACAGTCAGATGTAAAAGGAGGGGAAGAGATAAGGCGAGGAAAACAAACAGAGAGTAGAAACACCAGGAGAAAGGATGTAAAAGTTGGAGCCAAAAGCAAGTAAGATTGAGTGCAAGATAATGGTAAACTGTTAATGAACGAGAAAGCGAGCGTTATGGGACTGACCCGAGACAGCACATGAACAGTGGCAGCAGTAACATGAGCAGAGAGGAAGCCAATGGGGAGCCTGCGCTCCGTCGGCACATGGCCTCATCCTAACCATCAACAGCCAATCACAGAGCAGGAAACAGAGAAAGAGAAAGAGAGTCATGCAGCAAAAGATAGTTAGCAAGAAGCAAATATGAGCAGAGAAGGCAAGAAAGTTAGTTTAGTCGCACAAGACAGATGCATTCACTTGCAGGAGTGTGAGAGAAGGTGTGTGGGTGGATGTTTGTGTGTATGACAGTTAATTTATTAAACCGACAAACTTTGACACTGGAAAAAGACTACAGAGTGAAAACAAACAGAGCATTCAGGCGCAGAGGTTTCACACGCAGAGATTCTGTGCTGCTCATAGAAATGTTTGTTTAGCTTAGTTATTCATAGTCGAGCAACAAGCGACTTTGCATGGGAAATCTGCACACATTCAGCTTTCGAGGGATTGTAACAAAAAAATGGCATGCACCATGTAAAGATATTAGTAGTGGAAAGGTGCCATGGGTAGAATTTCTTCACTGATATATTGTTTCCGTATCGGGAGTGCAGATTAAGGATTTTGGCTCTGTCCAGTGAGGCTAAAAGCTTAACTTTTTTTAAAGACTGACTGATATCCTTCCTTAGTTCTTTATTGGTCCCTCATATACTGCTGTTGCTACCCCTGATTTTCCAGGTGAAATGCCAAAACAGATCAAGTTGTTTCATCTGGAGTATGAATTTAGAAGGTAAGAGACATTAAACAAAAAACAGTCCCATGAACAGGCACTTTGGAGGTAGGCTTGGATGATATAAACTAACATCTAAACTACAGTTTAAAAGCACTTCTGACTGGTTTTAACAGAAGGCATCACATGACTCCAATCAGCTTCTCTCCGATGGCTCCCTGTTTGTTTTAGAATTGATTATAAGATTTTTCTGATCATTTTTTAAAGCTCATTCGGTTTGGCCCCAAGCTGATAACAGAAATGTTGACCCCATTTGGCCAATTTGCAGCCTTAGAGCCGCAGGTGGGGCCCTTCTGGCCCTTCCAAAGTCAAGGCTTAAATCTAAAGGTGACCGTGCCTTTGGCATTAGGGCCCCTCTGCTTTGGAACGACCTGCCTGGGGATAAATGGCTTGCAGAATCAGTGACCCCTTTAAAACCACTCCTTAAAATCAATTTTTATAGACTTGCTTTGATTTAATGTCATCTTTTTATTTACTACATTTATTTAAATTGTGTTTCATTAAATTAATTTCCTTTTATTTTGTGTTATTTTCGTTTGCTTTCATTACTTTTTTTGTTTTTAGTATTTTTTTTACAATTAATTTAAAAATATGGCAAAAAAAACCAATTAATGCCACTTTAATTATATTAGATTCAGACGTACTTTTATATTCTCATTTAAATTGCAATACAAATTAATTTATTTCTAAGGGGACATCTCAACATCAGTATTTTAGTAAATGTGAGTTATGGTCCAGCCCTAATGTACCTCTGGGTTTTCAAAAATATATGTTAGCTTTGGATCAACAGATGATTTTAGATTCCTGTCAGTGTTAGAAGTACTGATTGAAGCTCTGTCCTGTAAGCTGTCCAGGCCTAGATTTACTTTGGCAATGAACTCAAATGATTTTAGCAGCGAAACCACAAAACAGTAGCCCGGGGGCGCACACTTTAATTTGAAAGGCTTTCCCCATTTCAGGCTGGATTTTCTGCAAACTTCTCCAATTCTTATGAGACTAATAAAGCAGCAATGGTCTCACTGTTTAGCAGCTTGGCAATAGTATACATGAAACCCTACACAGAGCACCATTAGTAACAAAAGTGTGCAGTTCAAATTGTTCTCAATCAGAAGCAGTCCAGGTCTGACGGAAGCCACTTACGTGTTCATTGTTATCAAAACAGACCGCGGGCCCTTTCCTGTACCGAGGATTCTGGGCCAGTTCGCAAGGATCAGGACCATTAGCTGGATGAGTAATGTCAGGAATATGACACAGTTTCTGAGCGTTCTTTTTTGTTTTTCAAAAGACACTCTGATTACACCATGGAAAATTATTCAGGTGAGACTGCCCAAGTTCATACAGTTTTTTCATGCACTTGTCAATTTTGAGATTTTATTCTCATAACATAAAGAAAAACCTCAAAAATACACATATAGGTGTTTATTTTAGTTCAGATTTCTGTTCTGGAAATGTATGTAAAAAGTGCATATTTAACAAGATAATGCCTCATTTGCATGTGTAACTAAAACTTCTGATAACTACACAAATAACTATAAAAAATGATTGTCCTAATGTAAGTAATAAACTAGAGAAGTTTCATACTTATAATAAATATCTATTAGTTTAAAATTTGACCCTATACACCTGTAGTGGCTTATTTTGGTCTAAAAATCTATGGCATTTTATCATGCATATCTTTAAAGGCCGTTAAAACTTTTTTTTTTCTGATACTCTGAGCCAGAAATCTTTTATTCCTACTTATAATTTGATGGTTTTATATTGGGATTTTTTCATATATTATTCAGAGCCTGATTCTTCTTTCTAAAATGTTATGTTTGAATTGCTTAAGATTTCAGTAATACGGCAGTCAGTTTTGGGCATTGTGTTTTCTGACAACTCAATCCATACTAGATAATAGTCCTGTTTGTTTGAGGGTGCATTATAGATTTGTTTGTAAGCTATTCAGCAGATGCATCCCACACGACCATCTGCTTTACAGATGCAGTGGAGACAAACCCAGAGTGGACACAGCTGAGATCTGGGCCAGATTTTTTACGTCAATAACTGTGGAAGTGTTCTCTTGTTATTATTACGACTGCGGGATTCCAAAGCTGAATAGTTAGTTGTGGGAATTACAGATAATCCATGATAATCTTGTCTAAAGCAAAAACGTCTTGAAACATCTGTTCGCTGAATCATTTGTACATGTTGGCGCCAGATGATGGCTGCGTTGGGTAAAAGGATACACTGCTGTTCGTCCTGTATTAACGGCTTGGTGTCACAGGACGAGCAGGTGAGTTTTGCATCAGAGATGATAAAGACCAGGTTCGTCTTGGGCAGTTTTTCAGCGTGGTAGAGCCTGGAGAGGAACACAAGAGACACAAGAGACATTGTTGACATGTGGGCTTGAGTTCAGGAAAAATGGACATCAAATATCACAGAGACATGCAATGAAAGGAAGACACTGCTTTTGTTCTGTTGCCTGAACATAGACTTAAATCATACCTCAGAATATTTAGAACAATGAAAAGCACACTGCTGATCGCTCGATTAAGCCTCCAAACTGCTTTTATTCCTAGGGGGACAGAACCCTGCTGTGCCACCCCACTGTCCTCCAGGACCTTAACCGAAACCCACATGTCTCTGGTGCACAAATGATTTTCTCTGCTTTTTTATGGCGGTCGTTAAAACGAAACGTGTGTGCGACTAATGTGCAGGAACGCAGCACGGCATGCGGGCAGGCACTCCATTAGCCGGCACGAGGGGGCTTTAAAATGGCGTACGTACACACACGTGTGCACAATCACACACAAACGAACATGCCAGGACGGTGGTCCGCGCTAGTGACTTGACTTCACCTTCATGGCATGTGAATTTTTACAGCCCGCTCTTAGTGGCACCTCTGGGGACTTCATTTGTGTCTTATGGATGCAAAAGTATCACTGCAGGTCAGGGAAAGTGTCTGGACCTTGACTATGAGTGAGTGTACATACACGCTATATGCTTACCTGGTGCAGTTTTCACAGTCGATTGTGCCTTTGTAAGACAGATTGTTGGTCTCAAAGTAGTATTGAGTTTGCTCTGTGATGCAGACCTCTTTGAACATGGCATCAGACATTTCTTCATCCATCTCAGCTGTGGAAAGACGCACAAGAACATTGAGCTATAATCTCTACCAAAAATATATAAATCTGAAACATGAGTTAAACATTAAAGTGTTACACTGTCATTGGATACAGGGCCATAAAGCCCTACATCCACCATATAACACCCCCCTTCAAGTTGGACTTAAGTCCCACTCGCATCACAAATTTGAGAATCTCAGATTTGACAAAATAAAAACTCCTATTCGACTTGGACTTAAACATGAATGACTCATGACTTCACTTGGATTTGAGCATTTTGACTTGAAAATGCTCAATGCCTTCCCCCAAGCCCAAGGATGAAAAAAAGTGTTATTTAAAAAGTGCCCTGAATCCATTCATTGTCCTTCATTTCTGGAATCAACTAACGTTAATAGTATTCACTCCCAGCAGGCTGACACTTAAGTCCCCAAGTCCAATCTGAACCGATCCAACAGCATCCAAACAAATTGCAGGACAGAAACATGAAAAGTAAAGGTTACATTACTGAGCGCCAGCTGGAAAAAAACAAAGATACAATGGACAATAAATACGGTATATTTCGAATATTTTCACTGCTTTACCTTGCTGTCAGGCAGCTCTTTCCAATGGGGAACTAAAGTCGTTATCTACGTTCCCTCCAAAGCCACCAGACCATTGATAAAAATAGTAATTGTAGCTCACTGAATATGGGAGCTGCTGGTACTGGCCGTACTTATCTACTGTAGGTAACAAACTAACTAGCTCATACAACCCCACTAAAAAAAAAAATCCAAACTATCCCTTTAAGATCTGGCTGTATTTGCATAGATCCAATGAGCTGACTTCATCAAGTAATTTCCATCATACACCATAAACAACTATCGCACTGAACGATCTGTTCCCTTGTTTTGTTTTTAATCTGTTGGTAATCTGTATTTTGTCAAGCATATTTATATCCACACAAAATATCACACGCAACCATAATTGCCCATTTACAAGGTCTGGCTCAACATCTTGCAAACATGTTTTTTTCTTAAGACACAAGTATTTAATTGTTCCTGTTTAATTTTTATTCACTACATACTCTTGGCATGTGTTGAGTATTTCACCACAATTTCGAAATTTCGGCTGCAGTTTGAAAATAATGTGTTCAATATCTTTTAAGACCTTGTCAACGTAGAATTAAACATCGACTTTATTTCCATTATGAGACAATTTAGGTGGTCCAGAGCTTAACACTGCACAAAAAAAAAAATCTCAAATCACAATTCTTTTCTTTATGTCAAATCGACGGGGACTCACCTGCATCCAGGAAATTGGGGAATGTGATGCTGACCAGTAACTGTTGTAGTATTGACCTAAGAGCAAAAACAAACCCGGGAATGAAAAATTACTGGACTCATTGGAACATATTCTGCAATGAATCATCTGTGTAAATGTTAATGCATCAATAAATCAAGGGAAGATTTTGTGGAATGTTGACTGTCTTGGGAACAATTCAGCTATTAAACAGATGCTATATGTCCATTTTGGAGGAACAAATCCATGCCTGCTTTTCATTATGGTCTGAGTTTAAGGACTTAAAATTCAGGCTTTTTAGTGTATATTTTTGTTATCAGTCACTAGGGAAAAATAGGCTGACACTAATGATAACAGTATAGAAAAATTTAAAGAAATAGTTCTAATTTTTTGAAGTGGGGCGGTATGGGGTACTTATCCATAGACAATATGTAACGTACAGTAGATGTCAGTAGGTACGCCCCAAGTTTGGAAAAGCAAACAGGGGTTAAACTCAAAGGCAATCTACTGCTGTGGACGGGGATCAGCAACAAAATGTACAGTGGCCACTTTACAAAAAATCAACCTAAAAAAACATCAGTTTGACCCTTTAAAAACTGAGCAAATTGTAGTACCAAGAAGTGGCCCAAAAATTAGCAAGGTTTTAGTAAAAAAAAAAATTGTAAAAAGAAAATGGAAAAAGGAGAAAATGAGCCCAATAAAGTATAAAAAATTCTTTTATTTTTTCTGCAACATGATTTTAAATATTTAATTAAGACAATTATAAATACAGTTTTCTGGACTTTTCTCTATTTTTTAAAAAAATATATACAATCTAATAATCCCCCACCAGGTAATTTTCAGATAATTTGCAAGTAAACTCTTAGTAATTTTTTGAAGGACATTTCTTACCAAATTTATTTTTTCTTTTTTTTTGTGATTTTACAAAGAAATATAACCAATTTTCTCAGATTCTAGAGGTTCGCTACTAAAAGTAGTCTGAATGCAGTACAAGAAAGCTGATGTCGATCCAGGTGTTAAAGGGTTAAGTGTAGGTTATATGGAGAGTATTTTCACTGCTTTACCTTAAAGGGTTACACCACCTACATTCATAATTCAAAGTTCAATCAATATCTTTGAGAATGAGTGACTCTCTCAACGACACCAGAGAGGTCTCAAACTTGTGATGTCCATAGACAATGAACGGGAGCCAATTTTTTTTTTTATATTGAAGTCTGTGTCAGAGTACTCTGTGTACTCTGTACAACCCCACCTCAAACAATCCAAACTATCCTATTAAGTAAAAGGGACTCACCAGGCTGCAGCTGTCACCCACCATCCTAAATTCAAAATATCTGCAATTGTGGGCTGAGGGGGACAAGAAAAAGAGAATTAATATCAGACAAGACGAAATCAGGTCTATAATAAACTACCAACAAATCATTTTAAGCTCATTAAGCCAATCTGAACATCCTGCTTGTGTTTATAGTGGCAGTCCAGATTTGCCACAAAGACCAAGAGGTCCAACAGGAGAGTTTTTTTTTTAAACTTTCCTCCCTCTCAGAGGAAATTAGAACACAATCCTCCTCAACAGATGCAAGCATAAATATGTAAACAAAGAGCTAGTGAGAAAACAAAGTAGCACACGGTTTGAATAAAAGGTCCAACATGCTGTTTTGATTATGGTTAGCATGCGAGGGCCTTGTTTTGGCAAATGAGAGCTGCATCCTTTCTCTTCAGTTGATGCCGCGTTGAGTCATCATGGAGTCTTAACTAACCGTGTAAGAGGCGTCACCAGCTGTTGATGGAGTCTTTGATCAGAAAATAACGGCACCTTTCATCTCACCTTGGTCACTGAAGCGAGACGTACGCATTTGTGCTCGAAGTCGGGAAATTACATGGTTTCAATTGTCATTAGTGAGGGGAATTTTTGCATCTGTGAATATCTACGAACACTTTAATCTTTTTCTTAGGTATCAGCTTATTACCTCCATCTACAGCTGAAACATCTTCAGACATTTGCATCATTTCACTGTACATTTTGTCAGTGATGAAAAACAGTGCCTCTTTCTACATCACTTGGTGTGTTAGCCAAGCACGCTACACCACCTAATCCTGTTACTGTTACTGCAAACTCCCACTCTAACGCTTTCACCATACCCTTTGCTTCCCCTCTCATCTGCTCTACCCAGATTTATGGCTCCCCGGTGAGTGACCGCTTGTATGTTTTTGGAAGTGTGTGAACAAGCAGGTATGGCTACAAATGGCTGCATGTGTACTTGTCCGTGTGCTCATTCAGGGAAATGAGTGGATATCAAAATGTGTGAACATGTAAGTGTGGGTGTGCACATGTGGGTGGCTCTGTGTGTGTGTATGTGTGAGTGGTCTCTGGCTTATGTAACTCACCACGTAGACGGATCGCAGGCCTGCAGCCGCCTCGCTCTCCTTCACGGGGTCACAGAGTGACTGGTAGTCGAAGGTCTTCTTAAAGGTGAACAGGGACGAGTTGACCAGGTTTACCATAAGGATCGGGTCGATAACGCCAAAGAAACGCCCGATCTAAGGACAGGGAGAAGAAAATTATAAAAGGTAACTCTTTTAAAATGAACTTTTTTATTTTTTACTATTTTTGAGAAAAACAGAACATATAGATGAAGGGATAACAGACAGGGTCACTATAGCAGAAAATGATCCCTGCGTACATGGATCTGCAAAAACAACCAAAAACACTGTAGTATGCGTGCCAGGCCAGTTGTTGATAGTGTAACTTTGTAATAACAACATAAAAGAACACCATGTGCATACCCGAAATGCAGCCTTAATGTCACTGTTCTCACAGGGTCCATGCATTGCCAGTTAACACGGGGGCAGAAGAGGTTGTGTTTTCAAAGGACTACTCTAAAACCTGGCTTCAAAAGTTTGCGTTTTCAGGCCCCCAAAACACCGTTGTTGTGTCGAACGAAAGGCCAAACCGCAACAAAAGTTCAACGTTTCATGCAAGAACTGTTGCTGTGTAAACGGCCCCTCATACACTGACCATGGAAAAGTATTTCATAAAATCCAACTTCAAAAAGTCTGAACAATCCCAGTCAGAACAGAGTTTTTAAAATGGCCAGAAGCATTGCAATTTTCAGTCTCACAAGTTCTTTAATACACTGACAACTGACCTGCCATGAAGTGGAAAGTACCAATATACCGTAACTCTCATTCTTTAATACCTTTAATTAGATGTAAGCTTACCTACACTGATAAATATACCAGACTTCACGAACACACATAAAAGTACACCAGCCCTTTGAGCATTAATATACCAGACTACCAGTGTGTGCCTAACCTAACGATTTTAAAGCGGAAATCATTTCAGTAAAAAAGGTCAGAGAAATGTTTGAACCCCCTCTGCATGAGCAAAAGAACTTGCATACTGCCGACCTATGATTGTTAAATGTAGCATATGCACAAGAATTATGCTTGTAGATGTGCAGAAAATAATGTGACAGTGACTTTACACACACACACACACACACACACACACACACACACAAAAAAAACTCAGTAAATCAACCTCAAACCAGGATGATGAACTTCAGTATAATCTGATTAACACAGTTCACCATGCAGCCATAAATTACTTCTCAGAGGAAGTAGTTTGTCTCGACAGGTGTGACATGACCGTGTGCATGGGAGTGTTTAAGTACTTGTGTTTCCAGGAGGGCGTGTGTACAGTAAGTAGTACTCATCTATATGGGTGAGTGTGCTGAAAGACACGCATGAGTGTGTGTGTGAGGAAATGCAAACTATCCCTTTCCTTCCACTTTGTAAGGTCACCGCTAACAAGCCGTCCTCCACATATCCATTCCTCTTTTGTCGAACAGCCAGAGGACATATAAATCTTCCAATCTATAAGGTAACGGGAGCCTTCCCTCCTTTCCCTGTGCAGTAAAACAAATAATGAATTAACAGTCACAGCCCTGTTGGCTGCAGACTCCCTGAGGGTTGCGGTGAAAGAAAAGGAACGAAAGACATAAAGAGGGGGAGAGAGTGAGAAGCTTACAGAGGGTAAGAAACTTTGCTCCTGTAGGAAATATGATTGAGGGCACACAGCCTTCTCCAAACAAGGCCTCAGGTCCCTGGGTTTTAGTGCTGCTGCCAAACTTCAGAGGTCCACTGATTTATCCAGCGCACACCCAGCACTGATTAGGAAGGAGCCGAGGCCGCATGAAAAAACATTTACTCAGACGACAGTAGGGACCCGCTGTTAGCATTTAGCATAGGGCATCAGGGAGCAAAGAAAAACCTGTACACATACTGTATATAGGTTTGTGTGTAAAGATAGGTCATATTGTATTTAAGAGGCTTCATTAGTTTTATTTTGCTTTGGTTGTTACAGGAAAATTAAGACTGAGGTCTGGCTGATCTTAGTTAAATACTATTAAATACGTAGAATAAGAAGCTGTATAAGATAGATGTATAAGTGCAGTGAGTTTTTTTTAATTGAATTTAAGCGTGTGTTTACATCCATGTCTGTCTGATGTTGCTGCAAAGAAGCTACAAATTCAAAAACATGGACACTTTATGCACATCTTCAACCCACAGCGCAGATGATTTACCCAATCAGCACAATTTCAAGTTGAACACCCGCGATTAGTGTCACCAACAAACAGCTGGCCTGACATACAATGAGAAAACATGACGCCCCAGCCACAGCTGCTGCTGGTGTGGAGGCACTAAAAAAAATCATTACTCAAGAATTACAGTTAACCTGGCTTGGTTTTTAGTTTATGACCGAGAATAAGGTGCAGAGGCCCACCTGATCAATATGTTCATCTCGATTGGACATCACCAGGAAGCCCCCGTCATCCAGTATAACACAGTCCACGTACTGGAATCACATAGACATTAACCCAATATTGCATCCATAAACTGAAGTTAAACATACAAAAAATATGCAATTCAGTCTCTTACCGGATCATTTCGCTGACAGCCACATATCTCATCATTGCACTGAAAGTACAATAGAGCAGACAGAGTAAGAAAAAGTCACAGTCTGGATGAAGTGTGTCCTTGTGTGTCATGCTGATAGAATCCACTCACATTGATCTTCATTGTTGTGTTGATGAAGCTCGCCATCCAGGAACTAATGTCCAACTTTACACCGACCACTGGGATCAAACACAAAAGCCAGACATCCTAGATCATGTTGGACCTCTGTGTCAACTTTACTCTCTGAACTCGGAAAATGCAAACTTGGCCAAGGATCACAGGAGAGCAGACAACTTGATGTGTGGTTTGTGTGCGTGTGTTTGTGTGTATATGTCAGAGGGAGAGGGAAAATAGATAAATGAGGAGTAGCAGCCTCTAAATAATATCTGTGTATGTGTCAGAGGATATTAGGCATGAAAAGGGTTAAGGCAATATAGTGGTAAATGTATTTGTGTAAATAAGACACATAGCTGTGAGTGTGAACGTGTTTATATGTAGGTGCCAGAGAGAGCGACAGCTTGAGAAATGAGTAGTGTAAATGTGTAAATACAAGTCCGTCGGTGTGTGTGTGTGTGTGTGTGTGTGTGGGTGCGTGCTTACCAGCTGGTTTGAGTATGATACCATCAATGTTTAGGTTTACTGCTCTGCTCACCAGGACCGAGTCGTCACTTACTGCAAGAAGAACAAAGTGAGCACAAGAGAACACTATATATATGCGTGCAGACATATTAAGAGTCATGAAAACACACATGCGCACGTTTATGCTGGCTTTTACTCACCGTTCTCTTTATTGCTGTAGGGTGTCGGAGTGAAGATGTACAGATCATTGTCCAAACTTCTTTTATAAAAACTTGACTCGTACGTCTCTGCTTCTTCTTCCCAGGCCAGCCCAGCACTGTCAAACACATTTATCCAAAGCAACACACACAAACAATGCCATTATAAAACCTCTTCTCAAAAAAAACCCCATCCAACAGATGTCTTTAAGAAATGTAGACTATTTGCAATCACAGTTTCTTAGTGACACAAGAAATAGATGTTGACTTACTGACTAACTTAATACTATAAAAATATGAGCCCCTCCAGTCTGGCAAGAGATTCCAACTTAGCTTTTTTTTCACGGGCCCTAAATAAACTGGATAGCTTTATTAAAGATCCACAATAAGAAGTACATTTACATGCCCCAAATTACTTAACCAGAATATCACTTTGTGTTTCCACTCGTTTAGAGGCGTCTAATCTGCCATTAATGTAACAGAAAAAGATTTTTTCCAACCTCATTGAGAAAATTCATTCAATACATCAAGTGTTAAAGGAAAAGAAGCGGTTCCACCTGTTTATACAATTTAGTCATAAGTATCTTGTGGCATGCAGCCCTTTTTTAATCTAATGTAATCCCCATGTGTGGCAAAGAATATGCAAAAGAATATATCTATTCCAACCAGAGAGAAACAAGCGGATGAAACATTTACATGGTTATTAAGTGTTAATATTTTCCTATTGAACTAATTATAAAAGGTTTACACCTCCCCTCTGAACCTGATTGAAAGTTCCTTTTGATCAGGCCAGTACCTTCTGATTATTGTGGTTACATGAGATATTTTTTACTCTGATTGGGTTTATATTCTAATTATTAGTGGAATATTATGGTCCATTTAAATGCACCTTTTGAAAGTTTACTCAGTATGGTAAGTTTACAATTTATTAATCCCAATAGTCGAGATTGATCCATGCATTGCCTTCAGCACCACAGACTATGGCATTCTTTCAGATTCTTACATCATAGAATGGACCAAATCATTTTTTTTAACATTTGCAACTTTGACTGTCATTATCTCTCCTCTGGGTTACCTCAAGGACATGTATTGGGGACATTGCACTTGCCCTGTATAAGCTTCCACTTAGCATTATCCTTTGAGAATATAAGGCAGAAGCAGATTTTTATGCAGATGATACACTTATTTACCCCCCTGTCTCTTAAGATGACCCTGCTCATTTCTCTGATCTTCAACAAGCACAAATAACAAAAAATGTTGTTCCTTCCAAATATATTAATATATTCCAAAATCAGAGAAAAAAAAAATCACAGTTTGACATCTGTAAAATACCAACAAACTTATCTAGATTAGACTGATGTGTCCTGTTTTCATGCCAACTATATTACTGGTCTTTGTACTGGACTAGCATTGAGAAGAGGGATTCAATAACAAAGATGAAGCTTTCAATTTACCACTTTATCTACATTCCAACTCTGACCTATGTTCATGTGCTTTGGGTGGTGACTGGCCTGCTTTGGTTGGCTGGCTACCACTATGACTCTGACATGAACAAGTGGCAAGGGATGAATGTTCAAAATGTTATAAACACAATGTAAAGCACTTGATGTGTAAGCTGCAGCTTTGTGAGCAGACCACATCATTATTTGTCATCAGATAATCCTAAACATATTATTCCTCCCATGCCTCTAAATCAACTCCCCTTCCCCATGAATTTGACAAGTACCTTTTGGGGTAGACCCGTGTGATCCCTCCATCGGTGGCAACAAATCTGGCCAAGACACCATGCCTGACAAGCAGAGAAGATAAAGCCATAAAACATACAGTTACAAAAATCTGGAATGTGCTTTATGCCTGCAAGACATTTACTGGTGATGCTGAAGTACTTGAACCATCTGTATCAAGTTTCCACTTGGACATTCATTATCAAATGCCAAGTAACAAATAATTGATGGCACATTTCCGTTCATGTGCTGGATCCCAAAAAAGCAAGTGGCCACATTTTGGTTCTTTACTCACTGCATTTCTGTTGCTTTCCAATGCTTGATCAGAGACGAGGTGATGCCAGCGTCCAGGAGCAAACGGTTCACCAGCTCCACATTACCTAAACAGCAGAACATCTAGATGAAACATGAAGTCTTTTGAAATACAGTTTATATGTCTTCTCAATGGTTAACAAGTAAATGTTTAACCGTCCGGTCTTTAAAAATAATAAAATAAAATAAAAGAATTAAAAAGAATAACTAGCTTGATAAGTCTGAGTAACAGGAATCTGTTGGAATATGTTGGATAAATGAACAAGATTAGTGTCACCAATTCAGTTTTTGTCTCCCCTTTTGATAGTTGGAGTTATGATGTTGAATAATGGCCATAAAACATTATGTCATATTGAAGTTGACCTTTGAACTTTTGGATATAAAATGTCAACACTATCTTAGACATTTGTGTGAAATTTTGTCATTATCAGCATATGAATTCTTGATTTATGGCCCAAAACATGTGAGATTAGAACCACCAAAACCTAATCAGTTCATCGTTGACTCCAAGTGGGCATTTGTGCCAAAATTGAAGAAAGGCCCTCAAGGTGCTCTTGAGATATCAGGTTCACGAGATGGGTGCAGGATCACACTGACCTTTACCTTGGACCATGAAAATATTATCAGTTCATCCTTGAGTCCTGGTGGACATTTGTACTAAATCTGAGATAATTTCCTCATGGTGTTCTTGAGATAGCGTGCTCATGAGAGTGGGGCAGATGGACAACCCGAAAACATAATGCCTGTGGCCACAGCTGTCATCAGCATGGAGGCATAAAAGTGCAAAGAAAAATATGACACACTACAGGATCCACTGAGTATACATGATACCAGAAAGACAAAGAATGAAACAAAATAGGGAGAAAGTTGGGAATACTTTAACATTTGCATCACATTTCAGACATCCAATATGAATTGCAAATTGAGTTCAATGTGAAGCTTCAGCTGATATATTGCTATGCACCTAAAAGGTCCAAATATGAGCAAAGTCTAAAGAACAAAACAGAACCAATTTGACCTACAAAAGATATGTTTTTTTCTTTAAAAAGAAGGTAGTTCTGTGAAGAAAAGGTCTCAAACACAAAACAGACAATCTTAAAACTGAAGCAAGTCACTAAAAAAAAATATTGTTAAACATGCCTGCTGCTGCCAAGGTGTAGGTGGTGGGTTGGTATAGGTGTAACAAATTACTTTTCGAGACGTCCGACAAGACCACATGACAAACATAACAGGCGATAAAAGCCGCTCGCCCATATTTTGGCAGTGCCCGCCACTTTGAACTCTCCGACGACCCGCTTCAGTCCATTAACATCGAGGCTCCTCGATATACCCCCACCCCCCCCCCAACCTTTATGACACACCACACACATCAGAGAAAACAGCTGGTGTAACACTTTATTTCCCCTCCCTTCCCCACCTTCCCTCCGTGTGTAGTGGTTTTCATTAGGGTTCCTTTATTGAAGGCAGCCCAGGAATTCCTAATGTACTTCAACTTCTTCGCCACTGCAGTGGCTTAACCAAGTAAAGCGTGTAACGATACTCAGACCGCCAAGAGTCCACATGGGCCATACTCTCTCTCCGTCTGAACTCCCTTTGGACTCCATTAAACTAGCAGCTAATAATGGTGAAAGTAATATTTCAATTGGGTGAAAAGTTTTATTGGATTGATCACGCTGAGGTGTTTGAACTTAACTGTCAAAACCAAACTAAAGGAGATCTTTTATGAATATCCAGGGACCTTTCGTTTTACTCAATGAGCAAAAGATGCATATCAATAAGCGTATGCAAGAAATGGCAAAGATGTTAATGCATTGGTCAGATGTTTGGGAGAAGGTTCCCTTGCCCCCGATTTGTGTTTTATTGCTCCTCTCTTGCTCCTGGCTTGACGTGTCCTGCTCTTTCTCACAAACACACAGTAATTGGATGAGGTCGAGCGGCTATAGGTGGGGTGTGGAAGGCATATTACCCGGTGAATACTGTGTGTGTGAGCGTGTGCGTGTGTCACATCTAAGCCGACGTGCCTCACACATGTGCACTCAGGCGTGTGATGGTCAGACTTTTAGAGTTAGCATCAAATGGGTAACACGAACACAGGGGTTCCACATCACAAAGCTTTGCCTGGTCATGCACACCAAAACCATCCAGCCAGACCTGTATTTCACTGGAAAGGGAGACCTCTGGGAATAGAGTTTCGGTTGGCGCTCTTCCATTAAATGTTCAATGAACACCTTAATGCCAAGCCAGATGGCTGAGATTCATTCACATATACATACTAGACTTTGAGATGTAAATAGGAGTCTGTAGTGAGAATGAGGACCAAGTGTGCTGCAGATCCAATATAAAAGCTTTGATTGTCAAGATAAATCAGTGCGTTTACATGCACAGACAAGTCAAGCTACGGTTTAACTCAATTGGGCCATTTATAATTGGACTAATTAATTGGAATTTAATTTGGGGAGAATCACTTTATTGATGAAAGTATGTTCGACTCTGCCATGGATGATGATATGCCCCCTTTCAGCTGGTAAATATAGACCTATATTATTTATACAGTCTATGATACAGACCAAATCACCACCACAACTGTTTATTAACAATAACTTTGGGGTAGAAAATTCCCACGTCATGTACATGAAATTAAACAGCACTGACCAAACTTATTACATTAGTTTTAAGCCACCTAAAAAAACACCCATCCCCCCAAAAAATCAATATCAATTTAGGTTCAATATCAGTTTAAGGCATGGCCAATAGGAGCAAGCGCAGAAAACTCAGACCAATGTGGCTGAGGTGCATACATGAAGAAATAGCTTGACTTCCAATCAAATTATCTGGGTGTGTTGGTCCGAGTTCAGAAATTTGATTTAGTATGATGTCAGTTGGACTTTTATGTTTACATGCCTTTTTTAAAAGTCCAGTTTTAGTTGGACTAACACAATAATTCAACTTTTCTACTTACACATGGGGTTGTTTGGAGTTTTTGTGTCAATGTAGTTGTTGAATTCAATGAGGAACTCTGTGTTGTTTTTGTTCTTGTCAGGCGGCTTTAAGTCCTTGCAGTACATCCTGTGGAACACAAACATCTTTGTCATGTAAGCAGAAAAACAAGTGAATCACAAGGTTGAAATGTGCCTCTGATCTGAGTCATAGTCGTTAAAAAAATCTTTTTCAAATTGTTCTGAAAACGTCTTACCTTGGTGCAATAAATGTATAGCCATATTCATCAAACTTGTCCGCCATCAGGCTTTCAGAAACTGGCAAGAGGAATAAAGTGTTATTAATCTTCTTCCCATGCACGTTAATATCACACAGGCTAACATTACACTTAAATAATCATTGTATGCAGATGAGACGGTGCTCCACTGGGCAGAATGTAACGCCTGTTGAATATTTAACAGTGCATCAATAACAGGAAACTCCTACGGGGACCAAAAACGGAAATGAGATTCTATATCTTGACAGACAGAGCAGGAAAATTTATGCTTGAGGTGCTACCTTTAAGATATTAAGTTAAAACGCAGGGTTAAGTGAGGGGTCAGGGGCCACATTCAGCTCGTGGACTGTAAGTTTAGCATCACTGGTCTACAAAGTGGACTACATACCGTAACATGAAAGAACAACTTTGAGAATCACTGCAGCAGAGAATAATAGGTATAAATAAGAAAGAGCTAAATAGTCCTGACCAGACATGCCAGGGAAAGGACCGACAAGGCTCAAGAACAAGAGGAGAGAGATGAAAGTAAAGGAAAAAATACTTGCCATCTTTCCCTGGAGTGGAAAAAAATCCCAGCAGAGAGAAAGTGAGCGACAGGAGAATCATCCCCCAGGGAGGTAAAGATGACGGGGTAAAGAAAGGGTGGAAAAAAGACAGGGTAAAACCACAGGGGTCAAAGGTGACACAATATTTTATTCACAGAGCGAGTCCTGAATAGAAATATTGCCGTCCAAACAAAACGTTTAAGGCCCTTTGGATGTAAATGGAGACGGTGCTGATGGACAACACAAAGAAAGGCTTAGAGTGCGGTCAGACGTTTTAAAAGTTAGGATTTCGATGTGTTTTTAACATTAGTATTAGCATTCTTTTGGATATACAGTAAATCTGTGGAGTTGCTGCACTCCAGAGATGTATTTGCATTACAATACTGCACATCTATCAACCACAGCTCATAACCTTAACGTTCCTCTGACATTCTCCAAAGCATGTTTTGTCGACAGTTGATTATACTGTACAGCAAAATTTCTCATGACGACATGGGCTACTCCTTGTCCGCTTTGGTGGTCATGATTGGGAAATAATTGCATCCATGTGTTGTTTCTTTGATATTCGGTCACCACGTACTAATCCAACAAAGTATCTAGTAATGATGGATAGCAGGGAGATTTGGGGAGTGACGACTGCTTATATTTTCTGCACTCTCGCACGGCTTTTCACACTGATGATGACATTCTTGCCACTTTTGTGATTATTTTCTGAACAACTGAATCAGTGCAATATCTAAGACATGCAGCTACGACCCATCCAAAGTGTGAACGGATTTCGGTATAAATCAGTGTCACATACTAAAACTTGCAAGACAAGAACCCACATTGACTTAATAATTGCATGAAAAATAGAAGTGGGAATTGGGACAGGACATGTTTTTTGCTTGAGTTTTTAAAGGGATAGTTCAGGGGTTGTATGGGGGACTCAACTGCAGACAGTGTATTACATGCTGTCGATGTGAGTCTGTACGCCCACAGTTTGGAGCAGCCAGGAGTCCAACGTGGAAGACAGAGGCAATGTACTGTAGATATTTCAGATAAACATGAATTTCTAAAATGTTTGCTGAGTATAGATGTGAGGGTGGGGCCCTTCGATCTACAGGGACTGCTCAGTTAGTGGTGACCCATGTTAAAACTTTTAATATGCTTCAAATGTAGCCATTTTTAAAACTAAGTTTGGGACTGGTGGTACTTTATGCTATATTTTTTAAACATGTTTGTATAATTATTACACCCGCCTGCCCTGTTTTCTTTTTTTTCTAATTATTCCTCAATGTTTTAATTAATACTGCCTTGCTGTGGACCGTGGCTGGCAGCAAAATGCACTTTAGCCACCTAAAAAAGCCCCCCTTAAAGAAATCAGTACTGGTTTATGTGTAAGCTATATTTGAACATATTTCCTGCTTTGCCTCTCCTTCAGAAAACCCGTTCAGATGGAAACAAAAGTAAAAGTTATCTCTTCTCACCTCAAAGCTGTATTACAGTGAGAAAAAGTTGCTTTACCTAGATGATGATAATAAGTTAATTAACTGATAACTATTCACCAACTTTTCTGATATTTGATTAATCATTTATTCATGATAGTAAATTAGAAATATTTGGTTGGACAAAAGATGAAATCTGAAAACACCACTTGGGGTTCTATGAAATTATGTTTTGACTAGACTGAATGATTAATCTAATAATGGAGGAAATTATCAGCAGATGAACTGACTGACAGTGTCGTTTACTGACTGACATCTACTTTCTGTAACACACGGACAATGAATAAAGACCCCATACAACCCCACTTCAAAAAATCCAAACTATCCCTTTGAATTGACATTTATATTCACCATCAGAAAAAAGTATAAAAGAAATACAAATGGGGCTTCAGTTTCAGTGAAACCACAGAGCTTAAAGACGTTCTGTGGAGATTTTCGATTCAATGACCACAGACAAGACAAAACTGATGACAAAGCACACAGAAGGACCAACAGAAGAGATGAGGCTTAGTTTGTTAAGAGGGGTCCTGTCTTTCATTAGGAGTTATTTAACAAGGTTATAAAACTCAAAGTGAGTCAAAAGGAGAAAACTACAGAAAACAAAAGCACCGACTCATGTTGTGGGTACAGACTCACAGCTTTCTCCTTTATGGCTTCACCTTTAAATAATGCAAGCATCCTGTCCTCTGTTGTTCCTGCTACAGCGGGTTAGTGCCAAAACCACATCTGAGGGCCATTGAAACAGGTGGGGGTTAAATACATACATGCTTACACGGACATACACACACCATCTGCGACTCTCTGTGTGTGGGCGCGCTTTGCATGCGAGGCGCTGCTTCTGAGAGCAGCCGCCAGCTTGATTCAGTGTTATTGAATTGTCATTATTAGTTAGAAGCCACCAAATGAAGGAAAACAGAAAACAAAATGCTTTTGTGTTCGTGAGTTTGCAACACCACAAATGACAAACCAATTACAAGTAAAAAGTGAAGTTACATCCGAAGTCTGCTGGTAGTGTGAATGTTAGAAGACAAGGGTTAAACCACAGGAGGAGAATACTTGCCCAAAAACGCTGCAGGGGGGTCCAACACACCAGGAATGGTCAGGAGTTGAGGAGGGCAGGAGAACAGGAGGAGGGAGGAGGATAAAAAAAGATGAGGAGAGGAAAAGAGGGAATTGGAAAAGAGAGCAGTAAAGGAAAGAAGCCAACAGGGTTACACACAATATTTTATTCAAATGGACATTGAATAAGATATTGCATAGAAAAGTATGTAACACCTTAAGTAAGTAAAGGGTACAAAGGGTATTTACGGTAATTTGGGGTAAGAAGTACTGTGTGTGTGGACGTGTGGTGATGTGTATTAATGATGTTGTGGGGACAGAAATATGTTTATGCAGTCCCATTAGGTAGACCTCTCTCTAACTTGAGGGACTTGTCCATCTGTTACTTACTCCATGTAATGTTGAATGTTTTTCTTGCATGCCTCCAAGGTGGATGAAGAATCGAAAAACTGGGATAAAAATCTTGATAGAATTGGAGCAAAAGGGGCTGTGTCTAACAGAATTATATCAAAACATCCATTTACAAAGTCTCACATAACTCTTGCAGTATAACCAAAGTGTCATTTATTCAATCGTACGCTCAGTACTTCCCAAACAAACCAATGGGGGACTGAATGGAAAGGGAAAGTTAAATATGCTATCTTCAAAGCCAGACTCTATTGAAAAATAATAACTTTAACTCGCTGAACACAGGAGTTGCTGGCCTTGATTGGTAGTTTGCTGGTGTTATTGTGTGACTTATCATCTCCTCATTGGAGATGACCCTTTGTTTGTGAAGCACTGAGTACATGACGATAAATGAGACATAGATTATACAGCACAAGTTGTGTGAAAGTTTCTAAATTTGATGTAGATTTAGCATTTTTAAAATATCATCCAGAATTTGCTCTGTTTTTGGATTCTTCGTTTAATGTGGAGGCATGCAAGAAAAACAAAGTTTACTTCATAAAATCAACGTAAAACTGTTATGCAAATGATAATTTTGAAGGCAAAGTGTTCCTTTAAGTTTACCGGTAGAGTTGGGGGTTTGCATTGTGCTTTTTACAGCTACAGTTAAGGGTAAAGCTCATTAAATGCAAGTCAATGCAATCTCCTCAAAAATGACAATGGCATCTGCGTGCACAGTGCCTTCAAAAAAAGAGGACCCCATCACTAGGTTTTCATGTTTCTAACTTTAATTCCAACTATTGTAAAGTGTACAGTATACTTAATTTTGATCAGCCAGTCTGCTATCAGTGTGAAATGAACTTGAAGGTAATTTGTAAGTTATTTCCACTCTCTGTTGGTGAGTTCATGTAAAAGTCAAGATTCAGCGGCAAAAAGTTTAACAAGTTTAGAGCAAAAATGACCAAATTCATATCATCTTTTTCTTTATAAAATCCATGTTTGTGTCCTCTGATCTCTTTATTTCACAATGTTTCTTGTGATTTCAGCTTCCAAGCCAACAACTAAATCTCAGACACTGGAACAACCATAAAAAGCAGCACAGAGGAGAATTTTCAAACCGATTCCTGCTCACAACTGCACTTAATGAAACTCAGCAAGAAAAAACAAAGGCGCTGAAATGTTAGCTGTGATGGATTACCAGTGTCAAGAGAGCTTAATGTCTGTGCCAGTTGATTTTCACAGATTTCTGGGATAAAGTTTGTCCAATCGCTGACTAAAGGTGGGAAATAAAACTTAAAATGCATGCTATGCAGTTGTTGAGGCTGATTTACTCTGCATTAAAAAGTTACCAAAACGTGCCTCAAAGTCCACTCTGGGTTACTGAGTGCAGCCAGGCAAACCAGCAAATACAGTACACGGACAGACAGATGGACACTAACCAAGAGCAGCTCCATCTTGCAGACAAACACACACACACACACACACACACACACACACACACAATCACTATAAAACTGTCCTTTGAGTAACACTATGAGTCAATGACATCTTTTACTAGTGGGAACAGACAGGCCTCAAAAGAGACGTGAGACGACAGCACCACCCATATGGAACCTCTGATCCACTGTACGGTCTTGAGCACTAACTCACACACATATACAACCATTTGTAGACACACAAACACACACATTTACACATAAAGAGAGATACTAAGCTGTAAATGAATTGATGAGTACTATATGTGTGAAAGGGGACACTGGAGCCACTCGTCCCGCTGTCTGGCGACAAACACTTTGAACAGCACCACAAGTGTGGGTGTGCGTTGCCATAGCGACGCAAGAGGCGAGGGCACGCAGGGGTGGTGTAGATGAAAGTGGTTATGGATGCATATGTGCATGGGGCACTATAAGTGATGGATAGTAACCATAAGCTGCCGCACGACTGTTTCTCAGCCTCACATGGAGAGCGAGAATGCCACTGGAGAACATTAGCAGTCATTTTCCAACCAGCAACATTTGTCTACTGTCCGTATGAATAGAAAGGTAAATGTTACAGAGTGGAAAAATTAAGAATGGCACAAGAGATTGAACTGGGTTAGATGACTTACATTTTGCCTGGGTGATCGTGTCCGCGATATTGGCCTTTATGTAATGCATACTGTAGTCAGGAAGGACCAGGGCCAGACTGAGAGGACACACACACACACACACACACACACACACACACACACACACACAAAATCACAACAGTGTGTATATTTACATAGAGCTTTTTATGCTATATATAGTACCATTTAAAGGGACAGTTTACCTAAAAATTAAAAAAATACATTATTTTTCTCTTACATGTTGTGCTATTCATCTAAATTGTTTTGGTGTGAGTTGTGTGAGAGTTGAAGATATCAACCATAGAGATGTCTGCTTTCTCTCAAAAATAATGGGACTAAATGGCGCCAAAAAATACATAACATTAACATTAGACACCAATAGCTAGCTTGGTGCTGCTAGGAGAGCTAGCAGTAGACAGTGAAGCAGTGTTTTGTTATCATGCAGCACAAACCTAGAATAACATCCCAGATGATGTTTGTGATGTTTTAGGCCATTATATTTTTCATTTTTTTTGTAATTGTTGCAATACTTTCTGTAATTCCATATTTTTGTTTCACGGCATTGTAGAATCAAGAGAACATTGCATTACCCAGGGCATTAACTGCATGCACACAATCTTGCGCAACCAACCAGTTCCCAAAATAACACAAAAACAATGCAGTTTTCCCTCTTTCGTTTGAGAAAAAAAATCATTAAGCATCATAGCAAATCTTTCAGTAAGTCCTGCGAAGCATATTTTAGCAAGAGGATGAATTTTCATAATAGCACACATAAGTAGGAACATGGGCCCTCATGGCTTCACTCTAATGTGAGTCTGGACTTTGTCCTGAACTAAAGACCACAGTCCAGCTCCACTCCCAAAGAGAACAAAATGGTTTTGTGCAATTATGAGGAACATTTTGCAAAATGTGTCGGTGCAATGCATCTGGAGTTCCTCTATTTCTGGGCCTAAGTTTGCTAAAAAGTACTTAACACATGCAACTGATTTATCACTTCATATTTAAAATATGATATTTACCTGTAATCTGTCCCCTTCACTGGTGCAAAGGTGTACATCCTCTGACCTAAGTCAATGTAGCGCTTTGAGGGCAACAGTTTGGTCAGTATAGGTTACATTTTTGATGCAAATGTGCTGATAACTGTCATGCACTCCAACATCCTTTCAATAGAAAGTTACCTCATCTTGGGATTTCACCAATGTGGATATTGTGTAATTCCCTGTTAGACCGTCAATCATTTTTTTTCTCATCTGTTGACAAAGTAATCAGACATAAATAAACCAATTTTAAAGGGAAAAGTCGATCATACTAGATTAAATGAGCAGTGTGTAGGATTTAGTGACATCTATTGGTTTTTAGTGGCCATTAATATGAATTATTTTTAGGTACAAACAAGTTATTGCACTTTCGAGTTTTAATAAACCACGCACAGATTTCACTTCCATCCTACGCAAAATTTTTACGTTTTAATCTCTGCATCAAAATAATAATTAAAATAAGGTTCTCTCTTATGTGACTTCAGTGCATTTCATATGGATCTGTTTCTGCCGCTGTATTTTATTTTTATTTTTACAGCAGTCACAGTACATTGATGTTCTGCAGCGTCGCTGTCACAGATGTCTGAGGTGACGCTGGACAATAATGGAGAAAGCGTAAGTTACTGTTTGGAATGTTATTCTTCTTGGCCTTCATTCATCACACTGCAGATTGTAGAGTTTTATCAGATGGTTAAACAAGTCAGTTGTGTTGCTTTGCAGTGCAGACACAACTTTCATGCACTCCCTTTTGGTGACGCATAGTTTTAAATTCTCTGCTATTTCTTTTTGTTTTATAGCAAAGTCTTGTTTATATTTTATGAATTAAAACTAAATATGTCGGAATTTATTGAAAGTGTGGACCTTGAACTAATGACTAAAGGGAAATATGGGCCCTGTGGCTGGACCAGGTGGGAACCACTGGTGTGAAGAACCTATGGTGACCCTTTGGTACCAAAAGGCCCTCTCTAGAGCCAGTGTTTGGTTTGTTCGCTCTGGACTACTGTAGAAATATGTCAAACTTACGTGGAGGAGGACCTGCTCCCTATGTAGATAGCTCATGTTAAGGTGACAAAAACACAACCATTCTTAGATGATTTAACACGTATAAAAGATAGTTATTAATATCATATTCCATTTCTGCCAATAGACCCCAATAAATCATACACACTGCTCCTTTAAGAAATTACAGCCCTATTGTCTGTGATATGAGCTCATGGAATCAAAATATTTGGAGTAATCTATTTTCCAAACCTCCACTTTGATCTCATTCTCCAGTTCAGCATCGAGGAAGTCCAGCGTTACAGGTTCATGGAACTTGGCAGTCTGCATAAAAAAAGCAAGCAATTAGTCTGTGGCGCATAATATAATTTCTAATCTTTGAGCTTTGAGAACAAAGGAGAAAAATTAAGCAGTAAACATCAGTTATTGATCTTCTGTATCCAAAAAAGATTCTGAAACATGCTTTTTTTTTATGGCTTTGAACAGAGAACTAATTATACACAAATTTGTCTGTTGACACTGACTTTCGAATGTTGTAGTCATCTGTTACCAATGTGTGCATGTGTTATTTACAAGAAGAGCACATATCTCAAAGGTCAATGGGAAACATCTTGCCGTGTTTCAACAAACATCATTCTGGACCCATATGATTGGGACATTTGGGGAAAAGAACTGAAAGGTCAGTCGAATGATACAAACAAGGTCAGTGTAATCATTCAGGCTAATGTTGTATCTACAGGACAGGTGCTGTGCTGTGTCAGTTTGATGCTAAAATCACGTTTGCAATGCAGGACAAGAGACAATCTTTCCGCAGTGGTGCATTTTATAACGTGGTGGTGAATTACTAAAACTCAATTTTTAGCTCAATCTTTATATATTTTTTGACAGTCAAGAATGTGTTGTTTAATTTGCCAGTTTGACCCACATCAAAGGGATAATTCAGATATTTTGAAATGGTACATGTTGTATGGTACATAATGCATAGTCAGTGTGCTACCTCCCTGAGATCAATATCGGTTTAAGTGAACGCTATGTTTAGGAAATTTTCACTGCCCTACTTTGCTGTCAAGTAATTTTCAACAGGGACATTTTGTGTCTAGATTTTCCATGACTGTGGTACCCTGAACCCTGTGATATAGATTTTTTTTTAGGTGGCTAAATTCATTTTGCTGCTGCCTCGGCGCACATCAGTAGGACTTATCTTCCACTGCAATACCCCAGCCTGCTACTCCAAACTGAGGGTGCACTGACCATCATCTACTATAGGTAATAAAGTGACAATAGATAAGTACTTAATACAAACCCACTCGAAAAAATCCAAACCATCCTTTTAATGAGCAGATACTGCAAATCAACCAGACAGAACTGTCCCTCAAATAAAAAAAAACCCAAATGTTTGGTTTCTCTTAATTATAATTGAGTGATTTGGCCTACCAGTGGTTGGAGATTAGGGTGGAGCAGCACATATCCATTGGGGTCAATGGCAAAGTAGTAGCCATTTGGTCCAAACTGCAAGAAAAATTAAACAGAGAGACAGATATCTGAAAACAAGCACGGAGGAACTAATGTATTAAATATGACATCTACTGTAAAAATCGGATGGTTTCTATTGTGTGCTCTTACAGTAAAGCGAGGTGTCAGTCTCTTGATATCTTCCAGGGAGACATCAATTGCCATAACCCCCAAGATGAGCTGGTTTTGAGATTTCTGAGAGAAAACCAAAGATGGGGAAAAAAAGAAGAGGAAGTCAATGGTAGAAATACCCTCGTATGTGTCTTGTTGTTCTTTCTGGATGAGTCAAGTCCCTCTGTGCACTCTGAATGATTTCAAGGAAATGGGGTGCAATAGAAATCTGGACAGTGTCATTCCCAAAAGCTCCAAATGCCGCCATGAGTCACTGACAAGGCATTTCCAGCCTTCGCTTTCAGCCGTGGTGGAGGTAACCCCCGAGTCCTTCGACGTAGACATGTAAACTCATCTTGAAACACTTAGCTACCGGATCATTTGTCTCTGTGATCTGCAGGTTTTTTGATTTTTGCTTTATGACATCTCTTCCTGTGGAGGCACGTGGGAGCGCTCCTAGGGACCTCAGCGTCAAAGGAAGAGCCACAAGAAAGAGGAGGATGAAAGTGAAGGATGAGACAATAATTGAGAGTATTCATGTTGTGCCTTTGTTTGTTTGTTTTTTAGTCTGGTAAATATTACTGCGTGTCACAAAAACCACAGGCTTTAACTCTCCCATGGGGTCAAAGTGTCACATAAAGTAAATTTAGTCGAAAAGTCAATCGAGTGAATCAGGAAGCAATCTGGAAATACATGTTTAATATAAAAAGGGGTGTACTTACATTAAGTGTGTCATTAAAATAAACTAGTAATTCTGAAACTACATGGAATGAGTGACATGAGAATCCAAAAGTAGGCTTTTGTGTTACCTTTGAGCCTGTGTTGGTCTTGTTGAAGACGGGCAGGGTGCCAGTGATCACCAGGCCAAGCTCCTGGAAGAGGAAACATACAACATACTGAATAGACATTAGCCATGTAAGCAAATCAGTCACGTTCATAGCATAAACTCAAAGAGTTCTTCATAGTGAGTTATCTGTTTTTGCTTGATTCCTTTGAAAAACATGAGAAAATAAAAAAAGAAAAATTATACAGCTACAGTTTAAAGGGATAATTCACTCTTCTAACGACCATTTGTATATCTATTATTCCAGTGAAACACAGAATTAATTTGAAAATTATTTGATTTATTCATTTAATGTTTGGTGTTTTTAATGTGTTCTACTTGACTTGACCTTGTGTTGAATTTGTAAAGAAAAATTCATTGGTAGATCAGCAATATAGCAGATGCTGATCTATCACCTCCTTTGTCGGTTAGTTTGTTTGTGTTATTGTGTGAATTTAGTGAATCCGAACAAAAGCTTTAAAATACCAAAGTCAACAGATTCATGCATTGGTAAACCAGCATATCCCATAAATCAGTGAGGTTAACAGTTGAATTTGTCCATGGCGTCTTGTTTTGAAAAGAGCATGGATTCACATTAAATTTAGTTTCTTGTTATAAAGGATTTGTTAAGTTATTGGAAAGTTTATAGACCAGTTTTTTATGTAATATTGCTGTTGTTAAATGTGGACCCCTATGACTTCACCAAGAATTTCTCCGTTTTTGGATTCTACGTTTACCTCTGAGGCATGTGTGAAAAACAAACTTTTCATCATAAATGCAACATATGAAGGAGTGAGTAACTGATATACAAATGCTCATTTAAGGGGTGAAGTGTTCCTTTAAAAATAAGATGTTTACCGTAACAAAAGGCAGAGACATTTCTGATGGAGGTCACAAACGTTGTCAGCTCCTTATCAGTAAACGGATGACAATATCCAAACCATTTGGCTCAGTTTACCAGACTGGTTTCTTATCTACACTGTCGCCTGAAAGTTAATCTTGACAGACCACAAAAAAAAAAAAAAAAACTGATTGATGCAGCGTTTTTGAAATAATGTTAATCTGTCCTTTCACAAACACTGGAAGAGAGTTGAAGTTGAGTTTAGCAGGATGACAAACAGCAAATGTTTAGCATAATTAAACAAGACTGATCTGGAATACTTCATCTGACAGAAAACAGATTTCTTCTCAGTCTTGCAGAGCTTCAAGCTTCACCACAAATGCCACGTTATCTCCCACACTCATTTTGAAGTGTGCTCAGGCTGTGAGTCTGTTATGACATACCAGTGCGTCCAGGTAGACGTTGGTCCACTGAACCTGCTTGGCCCTTTTGTCAGCCTTCACCATAGGCCTGCCCAAAACATCCAGGTACTCCTGCAAAGATGAATGATGCAGTTTTTAATTTGCTACATGCACATCAGCCATTTCACCACAAGAGGGCAGAATACACACTTGTTCAGTAAGCCAGGGTCAGAGCTGGAGTCAAAAGAGTACAACAGCAGCCATTCATGGTTCACTGTGTGTATTCATGGTAGTGTTGGCATTTTAGTTTACCTGTGTGTTGAGCCTGATGGCACCTATAGATGGGATCTCGTAGTAGTACCCTGAGACAAAAATATAAGTTCATTATTAATTTAAGTAAGACTACCCCCAGCTACTAACAATCACTGAAATGAATGAGTTTTGAGGATAATTTCCTGTAAATATTGCATCAGAGATCAATTTTTCCCTCACTTTTTATGCAATTACCTGCCTGTTTGTTTGTTTTGTTTTAACAATCATACATAGTCCCTCCCTTTTTTTGTTGAGAAATTCAGTGTTTTCTTTCATCTGTTGCTTCGTCGTTGTTCAGTTAGTTCTTTGTTTGTTTTGACTGCATACTTTTCTAACAAAGTTTATGCTTTGAATAATAATCTACACTCTAAAATACAAATTTTATTTAGTTTGCTAAATACTGAGATACAGGCATACTATCTAATTGAAAAAATATATACTTACACACCTTATAATAAATACACAATGCAATTTTTTGGTACTTTCAATGTAAATAAATTGCCTGAGTACATGAATGACTTGATTTTCTGATTTTCTTTCTTTGATCTTTAAAATTCTTTTTTTTACATTTGTGTCATAGTTGGGCCCTCTAAATGATTTCCTCTGT
Source organism: Plectropomus leopardus (assembly GCF_008729295.1). Taxonomy (NCBI): domain Eukaryota; kingdom Metazoa; phylum Chordata; class Actinopteri; order Perciformes; family Serranidae; genus Plectropomus; species Plectropomus leopardus. Next base: position 8,395,690 of record NC_056484.1, read on the forward strand.
CCTCATCATACGAGTTGTATGTCGAATGCAAACCTTGTACCTTTATTAGCACAGGCCATCCACTGTATTGGTCCTTTGTCGTAGTTGTGTTGACCGACTGAAAATGTAAAGATGCGCACCTGCATGGAAAAGAAAAATATGTAGTCAAAAAACTGAATATGCTGAAAAGCAAATACTGCTGTATTTTACTCTCTAAACATCTTGTGTTTTCAGTCCTACCGCTTGCTTCGGGTTGTATTTCTCAAAGATCTCTTCTGCCCTCTCTTCTCCTCCATCAGTGAACAGCATGATAATTTTGTTACAGTTGGCTCTTGACACATTCATCTATAGGGCACAAGATGTTTTGTATTTCAAGCACATCCTTAGGAGACACCTTCTTAGCGTTAGGGACAGTTAAAAGAAAATAATTCAAGGCTAATGCCGCTTTATCAGTGTTACAGAAGATGGCAGGAGAGGCATGAGCGCTTTCACTCATGCAAAAATCTGCAATGTCCAAAAATAACCACAAGAGGTTGACACATACTCACTCTTTACAGGAACACCACTGGGATTGAGTCTTCAGTGAATCCTACAGTATGTTCGATCATTACTTTCATAATTGCATGAAAATGATAAATAAAATGAACATAAATTAAACTTTTAAGTGGATTCACATTTCATGCTGGTCTGCTTAAACACACTCTTGCTTTGTTTAAATAGTACTTGTAAAAAAACTTGTCATTTTAACAACATTTTAAATGACATGTTTAAAGGTTCGTGTTAAAAGAATGTGTTTAATATTATTTGACTGGGTGTCTTTGGTTTGACGGTATATAAGCTTTTGTTTAAACTAAAGCTTTATGTTATAGATTTAAATAAAAACAGGAATGATTTTTTAAAGATTAGCTAAACTGTGGTTTTTAGATTTAAATATAATGTATCATTTGTGAAGCATTTACAATGGATTTTGATTTATTAGTGAAAAAACAAATCCAATAAATAAATACATTTATACAAATGATTCATTCCAGCATAAAAATGTCCTATACCATAGTATTAAAACAGTCTTTTTTGGGTATGTGTTTTTTTAAGGGTTATCAACCTAAACAGCTAATAATTTTGAATAAAGACAAAGCAAAACAAAGGATTGGACTTGCTTCCTCTGTGCTCCTCTGGCCTTTTTCTGTTTCAGCAGACCATCAATAGAAACCCCTAACTATCTCTACATCGTTGGCTACAATAATCAAACACAACAGACTGTCAGTGACGTCCTCAATGTTGCCATCCCTTCTACCAAACACCAAACACACCACCACACTCCTACACCCTTATGTTAGCCAGATACCACACAAATATTCCCCCACGCACGCCCACGCTGACACTTTACCTGTGCAAGCTGCTCGAAGGCCAGCTCGAAGCCGCCTCTGTAGTTGGTGGTACCCTTGGCTGTAATGCTCTGCACAGCATCTTTCAGCATCCTCTTGTTGCGCACGTTGGCCTGCACCAGGTTCTCGAAGCATGCAGCATACGTGGCCTTGTCATTGAACTGGAGGGGAAGAGGGAAGGAGGGATGACGGGAGGTGGAGGGAAGGCACTTGCACATATTTTTGGTTAAATATGTGGCCTGTTTTCCCTTCGTTACGGAGTCATGCGGTCCCTTAAACACAGAGGATTGTCTTAAAATATTAAACTACATTCAGATGCCTTTCATAAGATATTTAACCCCTGGAAACCTGAGCAAATAGGTTTGATTTCTGCCTGAAACACGAAATAAAAGGCAATGACCAACTTGGCAAGAAATGTCCCACAAATTATAAGGCATTAGTAGTAGTAGTAGTGAGGTGACAAGAAAATTGCCTAAAGAATAGCTTTTAAAAAGAGGGCAGGATTAATAGATAATTATCAAAAAATAGGGAAAATGTACTGAAAACAAAATTTATAATTATGAATTTATGATTATATTATATTCAAAATTATGGTACAGAAAAAAAAACTTTTTTAAAAAAAATCTTGATTGTTTTTAAGTAGTTTTTGAACCATTTCTCGTCAATTTGCTTGTTGCCTTCTCCACATTTTTTTGAGAAAAATTAAAACAATTGGCTCAGGTTTGAAAGGGCTAAGAGATTAAAGTGATTTCATTAAAAAAAAAATCTAATCAAACCAAATAATGACAAAATGTTACAAAATGATTTAGTTTAATAGAACTTTTTGGCATTGTTGTTGCAAAAATTAGCCATGTGTGAAATGAAATCAGCCTTAATCAAAAATCTGCACAGACCGAAGGGAGCTATAGGAGCAGAAGGAAGGATTGGCAGGAGAGCAGGTAGGGATGTGAAAACAGTGGCATAAGGAGGTAAAAAAACAAAAAACAAAGAGCTTGATTATGGAAGGATTATGCTGTTCAGACAGACATAACTGTTAGTTAAATTACATTCATGCTGCTCTACGTGTAAAGTGTCTTCAGATTAATATTGGTGAATAGTTAATGTGGAGGAACAGATGGAACCCATGCAAACACACAAATATAAACCTATGCACAAACACAGCATCTATGCAGGCTTGGGACATAGCTCATTAATACCTAACATCTGTTTTGGCCTGACTGCAGCCCTGCAATCATGATCATGTGCAAAACACACATAGTAACACAATATTGCAAACATGCGTGCACATACACACGGAGTGCACAAAAACTGCTTTTACAGTGCTTTCAGAATTTCTTACAACATGTACTTGAATATCTGCAGAAACATACGACTGATCTTGTAAATTTTTTTCTTTATTGAAATGTAACATTGGCATTTTTCAACCTGGACCTTATTTTTCTATGTTTTTGAGTCTAGGTGACTGACATTTTTGAAATTTAAAATTGGTCAATTGAGAGAGAGGGCAGCCACACTGTAACCACAATGTAAACAAGTGGCCACAATGTAAACAGAAGAGGCAATTGTGCACCGTGAGTGCATGTCCATTAAAAGCTTTTTTTCCCCTTTTGCCAGTGTCTCTTTAATTCTAGCTTTATGCAGCCTGTTTGTAATCGTGTCTCAGTCTCGCTCTGAGAACTCGCAAGATGTGACTGGAATTGCAAATTATTGAGCACAGTGCTATGAATTGTTTGTTGTGTTGGAGTACAAAGAACATAGTTTTGTGGTGTCTAAAACTTTGGTCTTCAATAGGGTAAAACTTATACTTAAGTTTTAATTAAATTTTTCTTAAAAATTAAATTAAAAATTTAAATATAGATATAGAAAATGAAGACTTGCATGCAGAATAAAATAAGATTCAGACTAGATTCTAGATTTAAAGTCTAGTTTTAAAATATCTCAATTTTACTAGTGTCAGGGCTGTACAGACAGTAAAAAAATGCACAAGGTTGCAAAAAGTGCAAACATTTTAGCCCATGTTGGACTTTTCCTCAGTGTAAAATGAGGCATGTGTAACGGGTGCTGTGTGGACCCAGATGCAGTACACCGGTAAACTGGAGTAGTTGGTAATGACGTTTATTAAACCCAGCACAAATCAAACAGGCAGCAAGGAGAAGCAGTTCGGCACAAAGTTCGTTCTTCGGGTCGGAACCCCAAACAAAGTCTATGGAGGGCGAACGATGCGAAGAGACGAAGCTTTCTGCACTCGGCGTGGGTGAGGAGGAAACCCCGTTGTCCGACGGCTTGACAGCACGTGTGGAGGTACCGTCGAGGAGATGGCGGAAGAGTGGTCGGGGACAGGCGGAGGTTTCGAAGCCAGAGGAGCAGTCCGAGAATGCAGCGGTACCAGTGGGGATTAAACAGCAGAATCGTCGGAGCCAGGCGGAGAAGTCTTTACCAGCGGAGCAGATCAGGAACGCCGAATCAGAACACGTGGTCTGGGACAGAAGGCAGGTAGGTTTTCCGGGGATCAGGCGAAGAGAGCAGGTCGGGGACAGGCAGGGTCGGCTTTGGAAGATCAGACAGGAAAACGCTGGAAAGTCTTGCATGTCACTGAAGAACAATCTGGCGATGAGTGTGTGTGTGGAGGAGGCTTATATCCTGGGTTGATTACTGATGAGCTGCAGCTGTGAGGTGAGAGAGCAGAGCAGGCAGAGTAGGTGGGTGTGGCCAGCAGGTAGAGTGAGCAGAGGGAGAGTGAGTGGAAAAATACTGGAGGGAGGAGAAGGCAGGGATCGTGACAGCATGCATACTGGTTCACTATATGTAGGTCACTATGCAGGTGTTACATGGCTGCTGCCCTCTCGCTCAATATTGGACTCATTTCAAAAAATGTTGTTAACATCAGCCACTTGGACACAAAAACACAGGGAAACAGGGCCCAGGTTGAAAAATACAGAAGTTACCCTTTAACATTCACTTAGCTCTGCACAGCTGCTTACATGACTGAATTTCACCTCTTTAAAAGTCAAGCTGGAATTCTTCAGATGAAAAAATGAGACCTTACTATGGTTACATAAAACGTCAAATGTGGGTTACAAAATGGTGGAGATGGCACTTGAAAGGGACCTAAACTTTCTATTCTCAAAGTACAATGACAAGGGCAGCTACAAAGACATGTCATTTTGAGATGACTGCCAGTATTGTCAGCTACTAAAAGATAGTCAGTACTTTTAAGTTTGTTCTCAAGGCAACAGTTAGTGTAATAGAGGCAAAATAAGCCCAAATATCCCAGGTGCATCACCCACCACAAAAAATAAAAAAAGCAAAGTTATTCTCAGAAGCAAGAGGACATGTTTCAGAGATCATTATAACATATGCAAAACACGGAGAGAGATATCAGAGTAGTTAATACCAGAATTATGAGATAATAAGGAACACAGTTCTTCTAGCAAAAGACAAAATTTCACACAATCCATGTGTCACCCACATTCACATGGGGGTTTTGTTTTCAGAACGCCAAAAGGATGCTGCAGTTCACAATGACTGTTTCCAACTATTCAACATGTTGGCGGAAGTTTCAAGGCAAATACTGCCAAGATATTTGTCCTCTAAACAGACGCACGCCTACACACACACCAATATGAGCCACATTGCGTTAGAACTTTATCTGACATCTTAAAATATCTCAGACAGTCATACAAACTCAACAAAGCAGCATACTGCATGTGGGCATGTTCTTCGTATTGTATATGTTTATGTCTATAAAAAATACTTCTGTCCTGTCACTATTATTGTTCTATCCTGTTGAAGCCTACCTTTTTGGTGCAAAGACACAAACACAATCTTATTCTTTCCATTTATTAACATAGGGTTCTTACTCAGAAAATCAAAAACTACTCATGAACTCAACTAACTAAAATCAAACATCTCTAAGAATATGAACTCCAGCCGCAACACATTTACACTCCCAACTCATTAAAACACTGACGCTTGGTCAGCGGCCCTACAGGCATCAGATACTTACATTTGATGCATCTTTAAGATCTTTTTAAAAGATAATTCTTAAACTACATGTAAGAAAAAGGTATAGTACATTTGTGGAGTTTTTTGTAAGATTATGGTTACTTGAATCTATATTTTGCCAATGGGTTAAGTGGCAGAAGCAGTAAGGATCATTTAGAGACTCACAGATATCTACTTCATTGCCAAACAGAGACACTGATTATACATATTCACTCTAAAAACACACAAAAAACTATTACCTGAGTGAGAGTACACCATTTTATAATGAAAAGTTATAAGAGATTGTGCCTCCAAAAAGCTTAAAAATGATTCTGGAGGATCTACAAATTGAGCTACATGCCATCAATATACGGATTAGGCTGATGACTCATTTCATTAACTTCAAAAGCCCTTTCACTTAGCTGATTTGAAAAACTCCAAACAAAAACATAAACCACTGCCTTATTAAGGGAAGTGAAAGAAAATGCAATTAATGGTTCATATGAAAAGTGAACTGAATAATTCATTTATGTTCCCTCCCATTAAGAGGGAGGACAAAGAGGAGGTGAATAAGGATTAAGAAGGAGGTTTCAGATAGAGTGTAGACACATTCAAGCACATGATGTATCCAATGCTTAATATGGAAGTAACTCAAGCAAGATATTTTCAAAATGTGCATCTTTAGTATCTTATTGACATAATAATCCATATGGGCAAAATAAAATGGGCAAATTGAGGAGTTTTCAGCCAGACAGTCCACCTACATGCAAATATAAGCAAATGCCTTCCAATAAGAATAAACGCCAGTGATTAATTCCCAATTTGCACAAAAAAAATGCAAAGATGTAGTCTGTGTTTGTGATGTCACATTTGGTAGGAAAATGAGATCTTATATATGAGATCTAAGACAAACTAATAGCCCTAAAAGCTGAAGCCTCATAGGTAACAGACATGAAAGTATCGATCTTCTTGTTAGGCATTCTTCAGTATTCATTTTTCAGGAGGTTTTTACCAGGAGCCAAACGATCAGTCGAGGTCCCTTTCTTTCCAAAACAAACAGATCATGTGATTAAAACCGGTAAAAACGCTGAAAAACGAAATTTAATGTTACAAATTGATGTTTCTTCTGTGCTGTCTGGCACATCAGAGACAGGCCATTAGCCTAGCTCCTGCTACTTTGTGCTCGCCTTTGTTTTCTGATAACTTCAGACCCAGATGTTCAGGAGGTTTTAACCAGGAGCAAACGTTTCTGACTTTCCAAAACCGAAAATTTGAACCGGTAAGTACACTGAAAAAAAGCACTTTCACATGAGATAAACTCTCTCTATCTAAAGTTTATTTTAAAGGCCAGAAAACACAACAATTCTTATTCTGAGGTAATTATACACTAAAGAAAACATACTTATATTACATGCAATGTCTGCCAATATGTTTCCCTAAACCAAGTCTCAAGTCTTTTTTACCCTGTAATTATATTCAAAACGTTTTCTCCTTATCCAATCAAATAAAGACAGAGAAAGGCCTTCTTTTGTTAAATTTAATGTATAGAGGAAAATTAAATGGTGATTAATTCTCCTCACTTTCACCAGAAATTCGGTATTAATGTCTTGTGTGTATTCTTCAGATAGCTATTAGCTAAATTACACAAGCCACGCTCTTTAAGTGACAGACAGTAACTGTTTGATAGTTGCTGAGCAACAGCATAAAGCGGTAGATTGTAACTGTGCTTAAAATGGCTCAAAATCAAGTTAGAGTGCTGCTCTTCGTATTTCAGCCCTGAAAATCATTTCCAGTGTGACTGCTTCCAATACATCTTTGCAACTACTCACAAATTTCTCCAATAGAAGGAAATAACCACTGTAACCACTTAAAATTGTGTTATTTTTCTTCACGCAACTAATATTGCTAGGAAGCATGAATCTGACTTACGCAGCCAGCGATGGAGCCTCAAATGATGATGGATGAATATTTCCTCAATCCCCCTGTCAGTAAATCCTTTGGTGCCTGAGATTCTTATAGAATTTCAAAAAGGCTGCGGCCTTTTCCATTACATGCCACTGATTCAAAGTATGGGTCATAAATACAGCAGCACACATTCATTTGTCAAACTTATCTTGTGGCATTTCAGGGTTTGCTCAAGCTGTCATGTGTTCGCTCTATTAGGCACACATACTTAGATTCAGCTCTGATGCTCTCGAGACACGACGCTCGCACATAAACACACATGCGCGCCCACACACTTTGAGATACTTATATTTAACTACACACCCAGATACTTTGAGACAGACAAATAAGCACACAAGCAAGCATGCACACATGCACATATAGAGCAGCAATAAAGATTCATCCATGTGCGGTACATTAAGTCACTCAAAAGGTCACTGCCATGTTTTAACCAATAACTCAAACTGAAGGAGGGAAGCTACTCAAACAGCAAAGCCACAAATATGTCCACATTAACATTCAGCAATGTGTGCACCTGGAAATACAACACAGAATCAAGAGCTTCACAGAGAGAATTTTGCAAGAAAAAAATGCAACATAAAGACATAGAAAGCAGAGTATTTCTAAAGCAAAAATTAGTATTAGCTGCATGTATTCCTACTTCAACTGATAGCTGCATGATTACTCACATAGACCACGTTCACGTAGTCGTCGTCAGAGAGAGTCTCCAACATCTTGCTGACAGACGTTCGGATGAGTTTGAGGGTGAGACCGGAAACGCTTCCACTCCTGCAGATTGGAACAAAGATTGTATGTGTTTTACCAAATAAATCAATATCATAATATAAAAAATGTTGTGCCCCGCTGCCACCCAAGAAAAATATGAAAGAAGGAAAGGTTATGAGTCAGTGACAGCGTTCGAGGAGCCAGACTTTGGTGTCATCCCTAGTGGAGTCAATAGGGCGGGCACGGCAGGAGCATGACATGCAGCTGAATTCACTGTTTGGAAACTCAAGTAGCAAGATCCATGTAGCCTGCTTCTGCTTTGCTTTGTTTGTCAAAGCACTTTGTAAACTCTATTTTTGTGTTATATACATAAAGTTATTATTATTATTTATTATTATTATTATTACTACAGACCTTAGTGACTACATTTTTTTTTACATTCACAAGCACGCTAGATATTATTCATCACATTAACAAAATGTGATGTTGTTATTATTAATCTTCATTAGTGCCATGAGCTCAGGGCCATCACCATTTCTCAGCTAATGACTTGCATGATAACATGTTAGCATGAAATGATTAAGAACAAAATATCAGCGTCCAACATTGCAAAGACTCATTTAATATTTTTCTTATTGTACTCTTGTAAAAATAAGATGGGGACCCTGCACCGATGGATATTAAAATGCATGACTTAATTGGTTCCTGCAGTTAAAAGAATAGAAAAGGAGAGAAAGTGGAAAAAAGAGGAGTGGAGTTCCTTTAATGTTCTTTTCACCAAAGCATAACGGAGGCAGCTTTTAATGTCTAATAAGCCTCATCAATCCTCTGTGTGCCAATTACCAGAACTGTGCTAAGAGCTGCAAGTGGACAAATTTAGTTTTTCATTAATCATATTGTGTTGTCATTTAGCCCTGGTGCTGTGCCATAAGTGCCATTTATAATCAAACTCCACCTGAGCGGAAAAATCCAGACGGATCGCTCTGATGCTGGCAAGACTACACCACGCTCACTATCACAGCCATGTAGCGAACATTTGTTGCATTGTAGTTAAGTGGTTGTGGTAAGAAAAATAAAAGGTCAAAACCAACCATTTGTTGGATAGATTTTAGATATTAGATAAATATAAAACTATAACTACCCTCTAGACACATATTTCTGTTAATTTTATTTTTTGGTAGGTTTACAACTGTATACATCCTAAATTTAAAAGGGATTTGAACTGCTTGGCCTTGATAAATATGAAAAATAAACCCCTTTTTGTCAGTTTTGAAATGGATACAGTAAAATCAGAAAATAATCTGCATGATCTGTAGTTTTATATTGTAATCAAAGTCTGAACTGCTGTCACAATAGATTTATTTTGCTCCAGAATCATCTCTGAACATCTCAGCTCTTCTAAACCTTAACTTTTAGGGCATAAACCACTCATCACAGGAAGAAACAACTGGACTGTAAATGATGAAGTCGCCTGATACACTGACTGCTTTTTGTTTGTCAGTGTCACATGAGTGCTGAGGCAGCCGTAAGCGTGGCGCAGCAGTCAGAGAGTTAGCATCAGGGCCTTCTGGCCCGCAAAAGAAAATAAAATCTGACTGTAACAGATGAATCAGAAGGTCGTCACTCACGCATCCACCAGGATCAGCATGTCCTTGGGTGACGCCGCCCCCTGAATGTACCTGGTGAGTAATAACAGACACACAAATGCACAAAAAGTTTGTGGATATTGAGAATATAAAGACATATCCATGCGTGCAGAAGAGAAAAACACACACATATAGGGAATTACTATGGCGCAGAAATTATTCAAACTAATTTCTTAGAAAGGTACACAAAACAAACTTCAGTGCATAAAATAGTGATGAGACCGAACATCTTGCAGTCTCATCACTTGTTTTCATCTTTGAGCTAGTAAGCAAATATCTCTCCATCATTTGCATTTGAAATCAATCAGAGCTTTAATTACCTCTCTCCTTCCATTTCTTTAATAAACAAACAGTTGTGTGTCTTTGTTTAGAGTTTTGAGTGCTCAGCAGCCAACGGCTTTTGAAGCTAATGAAATTTAATAACATGGTTAAAAGAGTATTGGTGGCTTCCGGCCAGATTTTAATCATTTTTAGGAGAATAATGAAGCTTTTGTATTGGTGCCCCTTGATCTGCAGTAGCTTATTCATCTCGGTGCTCTGATGTGTTTGTGTGAATGGGTGTGTCTTTGGTCAGAGACCTGGATTTGATTGTTTTAAACTGTGTGTGTATTTGTGTGCTGATGCTCTTATCAGTTTATGCAACGTGCAAACACAGTTTTTTGCAAATGAATGTTTAATATGACAATTACACAGGTAGATTGAATGAGTCACTTGTCTAGCTTTGACAAACAATAGAGAAATGACTAGAGAATGAGAGGATTAGAGACAAAACCAAAACAGCACATCCCATAATGAGTTTCTGCACTTACCATGGTCGCCTGCGCACATCGTAGAGGTCGATCTTATTGGCTGAATTGCTTGAGTCGATCCAAGGGGAAGCTGTAATTTGGCAAAGGGGAGGAAATGGAAAGTTTGTTTACTTCACATTAAGCTTTGGTTTAAGGTGTGTGAGTCTCAGTGGCCAAACCCTCTTATGACCTACATCTATATTCAGGCTGTTTTTGTGCAGTGTTTGTATATATGCTTAAAAAAACATCTGCACCAGAATTTGTGTATTACCAACATAAAGGCTGTGACCACGTAACCAACGTGTTGATTTAGTTCACAATATGTTGTCACCATGTTTCTTTCCTAAATCTAACCCACGTAAATATCTGTTAAGTACAGTACATTAAGTATGATATGTTAAGTATGTTACATTGCGTACATAACGTTTACATAAACCATGTAACTTTACGTTAAGTATGGAACTTGCAACTTTAGAATTTTAAGAACTTTTTGGCTAAGACTCTCTAATTCCTATGTTAAGCAAGCAACTTGAACAAGGAGGCGATTAGCTTAGCTTTGCATGAATTCTGAAAGCAGGGTGAATCTAGCTAACCTGGCTCCGATGTTACCAGCAAGTCTACAGCTCAGGAAATAATACATATCTCATGTTTTCAATCTGTTCAAAACAAAGACATTACATTGTCAAGTTGTGGTTTTACAGGGAATTAAGTTCTTTAAAGCTTTTCCTTATTTTCTGTCATATAATACAGTATCGGATGTTCATAACAAACACGGCTAAAGTTTCAAATACCGCTCTGAATAGTCTATTTACAATGTTTTTTCTAGTTTGGATATCAGATAATGTTGGCTTGTTACAGATTTTTGTATCTGGTCATCTGCTTCAGGCACACTCGCAAGTGTTTACATTACATAGCCTAGTCTGCTAAATATAGCTAAATGCCAACATCAGGGAAACCAGTAATCTGGGTTGCCAATGTTGTTAATACTTCCCCGATTTTGGATCACATTCCTGCTGGAAAATGCACACACTGTATGAGAAAACTTGATGTTTTTGGCCATTTAAGTATGTAAACATGTTCTAGTTAACCCAAAATACAATTCAACACAAGATACAACTCTGAGAGCATAATAGGTCCCCTTTAATTATGCAATGGAAACCTGCGACCAGGTAACCAGTAATGACTTTGAACTTCAGACAGATGCTATGGAAATTCCGCCTGGACTCAGTCTTTATGCTAGGCTGGGCTTATTGCTTTGTGGTAATACCTCAATACTTACCAAACAGCCACCATAGTGGCATCTATCTTTTCCTTACATGACAAGAAAAGTAGCAAGCGTACAGTATTCTCCAAAACATCAAACTAATCCTCACTGTCATCTTTGGGGTAAAGAGGACAACCACAGGTGAACTCTCCTGCCTTGTGACATTTGGGGTGATGAAGAGTTCAAGATTTTGAATCAGAACATTATGAGCAATGATCATGACTGTATTCGAATATGTTTTTCCAAAAGTGATTCATGACTGTCTGCCTGAAATTGCAAGACTGAGTTCTGACAAAGTCAGCCAACAGCAACACAAAGTTTAGAGAAGTTAGCTTGTGGTAGCATGCATCTGCCTGCAACATGATGAAATGGCCCTTTGGTGGCACTTATTGTCACTGTCACTGACCACAGGAAGGTCAGCATGCTGTTAGTAACCCTATTGGCTGCAAGGCTGCTCACCTGGGTAGTACCGTGCCAATCCGGTGGCAGAGCCAAACACCTGCCAGAGGAGTGAGGGATCTTCCTCTTTGTTTTTCCGGAAAACATCCTCCAAGGCCTCCGTCCAATTTAGCTCATTCAGAATGATGGTGGCTGGAACACACACATACGTGTGCACACACACACACACACGCACACACGCACACACACACACACACACACACACACACACAGTAAGATTAAATGAGTCATATTTGTACAGAAGTACAAAAGCATAAAAATCACACAAGCACAAAATGTCAAGGCTTTTCAAAAACCATTTATTCTGAAAAAGCAATTTTGAAGTTAGCTTGAAAGCCTACACATACACACACACACACACACACACGGGCATGCATGTGGCACATGCGTGCACACACGCACACACACACACATAGATTTCCCAGTCTTTAGCTACTGACATTGACAGCTGCAAAGAGGCCTCCTTGCAGATATTGAAACTGATGTCAATCTGCTATGATTTCCATATCCTTTACTTTTTTGCTCTCAAAAACACAAACTCACAGCGAGATCTAGAGCTGTGGAAAGTGAGCAAAGGAGAGGAGAGAGGGAGCAAAATCAGAATGATTCAATTTGATATATCTGGAATAAGGCCAAAATCGTCTCCCGGGCAGTCCGGCGACAGACATACAGTAAACGTTTTGTTTACCTGTTAGTCTGCAGGAGCTCTTACTGGCTTAATGCTCCAACAATCTAGTTTGATCAAAAAAGGCAGCGCTTTGCCTGAGAGAGTGGGCTGCATGTCAAACTGAAGCTGTGCATGACTCATACTTGTATGTGTAGATGCTCTATGTGTGTGTGTTTTTGTGAGAGCAACTGGATTAAAGATACAACAAAGTACATAAAAAAGACACATCAGGTAGAGACAGGGGACAGACAGGAGACCTGGAGTTTGCTGAGACTGAGTTACATGTTTATGGTTAGTAAATTAGTTATGGTAAGTTAGTGTGAAGCCCCTGTGCTCAGTTACCAAATTATAATGACAGCAGAGAGGCACGTTTTTCAGTGAGTAGGGGAGACTGGGGTTGTTTGGCACACTTTGTAATATTTCTCTGGCATCATTTATTTCAAAATATTCTAATCAGCAGGAAATGGAAGGTTGAGGTCTCAACTAAGAATTAATATACAACTATGTAATGTAAATATGATAAGGCTGTCAAATATAGTTTTTTTCAATAAAAATGGATTGTAGAAGATTGAAAAAGAACTACTTATGTGCACGTTTTCGTAATCAAATGACAGCAACCTTTACATGTTTTAACATGGTAGAGGAGCATGGTAGAGGTCTCCACTAAGAGACTGTTTGAAACTGTTGAACTGTTGAAGTTGCAAAAACAAACAAACAAACATCAAACAAACAAAAAAGTTCGAGGTCACTTTGACCTTGTATGTCTTATTACTTCAAATTTGGCACAAACGTCCATTGGACTCAAGAATGAACTGATTAGAATCTGGTGGTTGAAGGTCAAAGGTCAAGGCCATGGTACCTTTATACAACATGTTTTTGGCCATAACTCAAGAACCCTCAGGAACCACCTTGAAACTGTACTGATCGCAGAGATCTCCTGTGAATGTTAAGCATCCATGTTTTTACAGACATAGATGTAAACTGTAAGTGCAACCTGACTGGTGCACAGACACACACAACTGCAAGGCGGTAATGCATCTATTTTTTTCTCTCACCCTCCCATTTCTCACTCCCGCACTATTCTGTCGCTCTCACCCTCTCTCTGTCTCCTCGATCCTTCCCCTCCCCACAACCACCTCCTTTTCCAAGCCTCTAGTTCCATGCTTTGTCGGACAAAGAGAGAGTTTAGGCCGCGGCCTTAAATTGCTCCCTGTGGTATTGCAGAGCAAAGCGTGTCCCAATGATAAGTGGTGACAATTTGTTCAGGCCTCATCTCTCTGCTCCCACAGGATGGTCGTTAATGGATTAGTCCTGCTGGTTTCTGTGACATCAGTAACAAGAAGTCTCAGGGTAACAAGACCCCATACAGGAAGCAATGGTATTCTACCCCGCCCATACTGCACATTGTGAACAGGGGACTAACAAGGAAAGATCACATCCAGTATTTCATTTGCCCATTTGCTGCCAGGAAGTCAATGTAGTGACCAGCTCATAAGGTGATTTGTGTCGGTGTAGTTACATGATGAAGACGAGACAAAATAAATGACTGAGACACAGAGAGTGTCCTTACTCACCATGGTCCTTTTATGTGTTCGCCCAGTGTAAAATTGACAAACCCATTATAGTCTCCCACGGGAATTAGGATGCAGACACACATCACACAAGTACCCCCCCCCCCGAATGGGCAGGTCAGGCGCCACTGATGAGCCCTCAGCAACAATATCAAAGGCGTGGCAAGGCAGCGTCCTCTAATCGCAGCCAAATACTAGAACAAATCACAGTTTAACTGTAAACAGATCCATCTCTGTGGCGAAGTGTCTGCTGTTTGCTCGAGGTCACCACGATGAGAGGAAGAAATGAGAAGTATCACCGCAGCAACGCAAGTCAATTCAGCTCTATTTGTCAGCCATGGCATCATGGCCTGAGGGAGATTAGGGGGTAGGAAACATGTGTTTTTGTGTCTGTAAACTTGGAGCAACAAACACAGATATTACCAATACCTAAAAAAAAGTCAGTGAACGTGTTTTCTTTAGGCGTTGAAAAGAAACTATCAGAAATTATAAAGAGATGTCTATGAATTTTTGAATGTTGAACTACTGACTTTCTGCATCGAAATTCTATTTCACTCCACTTGGACTGGAGACATGGCACAACGCACTGAGTTAAGAGAGGAAAAGAAGAGATAAAATGAAGAAGTAAACAAGTACTTTTAGTTAGCTGACACTGAGCAGGTGGTGTAGAACTTAACGTGTATCGAGGCTTAGCCCACATAAAACAGGTACATGTGGGTACAAGCATAGAAATATAGTTATGAACAGCTTGGAAAGGTTACTTTTGAAATGTGAAAAGTTACAGATTACAACTTACCCTGTAAAAAATGTAATAAGTTACATAAGCAACAAGGTAATAAGCAACATCCTGTATTTTTCGAGTCTCCAGATCTCCATTCCATTAAGGTCAAAGGTTAGCACTATAGACGGCTCGCTGTTGGTTACTGGTGCAGATCATAGACTGTATATAAAGATGGACAACATGACAGTTCCCCTAGAGTGTAACTTTTCAATCTCGATCGCCCCCTGGTGTCTGTCTGCAGCATAGGTCATAAAGCCCACACCTCCATGTTAGTGAATGGGACACAGGCCAAACTAAAAAAAAAAAAGTACACGCCAAATAATTTTTTACCCCAAAGATGGTTTCTGTCACTGAAGGTAGTTCTCATCACTCAGATCTTTGTTCAAGTGATTGTTTTTATGATATGTTTTAATGAGTTGTTTAATTCAACAAAAAGGGGATTTTCCGCCATGATTGATAGCTGTGACAGCCAATCCATGCACTCGTGTTCAATGGCGCTGCTCGTAATTTGTGGGACGGGTGTTTTGGTAGGAACTCCGACACGGCAGATATCGCTACTGCCAGACTCCGGCTCCAAATGACTTCACCAGTGAAAGATGACAGTGCCGGTTTCCCAGATATTTTAGCATGACTTAAACATAGGGGGGACATGTAGTCCATCTTTATACACAGCCTATGGTGCAGATTCAATATTAACTTGGCACTTTTTTTCAGATTGTCCCCGGTATTGAGTCCGCTGAAATCTGCCATTGTAAATATTGATGTGACCAGGCATTTACTCAACAAATTATAGCTATACATTTGGTTGTGGGTATCTTCTTAACAGGTCAGGTCAGGAATCTAAAGATAATTGTAAGAAACAGGTAGTTAGAGTAGTGAGCTTTTTGAGTCTGGTCATGCAAACTGGTACCTTTCCCGCATCCCTGCAAGAATCTGTTTGGACTTAATGCAACACTGAGCAGTCACTGTTTAAAACTATAAGGGTCAACATATCGGTTTTGAAAGAGAATGAATTCAGCAAAGATGCCAGATTAAAAAAATCACACTGTTCAACTATCATATGGTTAACAAGTGAAGACATATAAAATAAATAAATAAATAAAATAAAATATGAATGATTCATGCAGCAAGAAGACATGGGAACTGAATATGGAAACGAAGACACTAAAAATTCCCTGTGAGGCATGTAGATGCTTTCAAAAACAAATCAAACTAGATTCTGGCAGTGACTGATGAGGGTGACGGCGGTGGGAGGAGGTGAGGAGGGAAAGCTGCACGGTGCCATGCCAAGAGATGCCCCGTGGTGTTCCCTGTCATCAGCTAGCTGGTGGCTGAAACCGCCTGTGCATTTGAAAGTAATTACATGGTGGGGGCTGAAGTGGTGAGAACCTGCAATCATCGTATCAGAAGGGGCCTTCTACTCGATGATACTTCGCCACTCACTTCTGATTGTGACGTGAGGCACAAGGCGTCCTTTTTGCAGGCATTTACACAGCACTGACATACATGGGGAGATTCCATTCTAATACATCCCAATATCGACACATATCTTTGGGTGGCAAAATGTGTGCAGCAATGAAAAATTACATTATTATGCACCTTGGAATCACTAAATAACACAAATTTTCACCATTCATTCATTAAAAAAAGTTGCCTTGCTCATCAATGCTGCAATTTGCACTATCAAATGTAAAATGAACAGTAAAGCAGTAAGTTTGGATGGGTTGTTGAATGGAGGGATGTCGGCAGCAGGAGCTAAAAACTCTGCAGAGAGAGCTGGGGGTGAGAGGACTTCATAAGAGCCAGCTGAGCTGCGGTTCAGCTGGACACAACACTGAATACCACACTATTGTGTTTGTTATCTGCAAGTTTTTAAAAATCACATTTTTGCCATTCGATGAAATCTGCAACCCAATTTTACTCATAGACTTGGGTGAAATAATTTCAATGAGAATGACGGGCAGTGACTCGACCAGAAAGCAAATTATGAGAACACGCTGCATAAACTGTGAACATCCAGTTGATCTTGATCAGGGTGAACTTAATCTGACCTCAAACTGCAGTGATCTAAATATATGTGTGTATTCTGTGGAGACCATCTGACAAATAGCTGATCATTTGGTGATGCCACAGGGGGAAAAGCTGAGTGCAGCTATCACAAATGTGTAGGAAAACCATCCAAGGCAATATGAAGATGTAGAGACGTGCAACACAATCATAGTGGCTATAGCCAAGAGGAAGGGGGATATTACACCAACACACACACACTTGATGTCCATATTTATTTCTATAGAAAGGTGTTGAGGTGATGAAGGTGAGAAAAGCCCTTATAGAGCCTGTTCACACCTGGTGTTAGCATGCATCTTAGGTAATCACAAGTGGACAGCTCTGTCCACTCACAGCTGGCATTATTAAAACATCTCCACGTGTCTCCAGTGACCGCTTGTGATCACATCTCACTTCCTCTCTATATGCATCTCCACGTAACTGTCGAGCCCTTATACACCTCACTCGGACAGGTTTCCACTTGTTGACATTGGCTCCAGTTATCCGGGATGAATTCAACAATACAGTACATGACATTGCAAAAATCTCATTCATCACTGTCTTAAAAATTTTATGCGGGGGTAGAATGGTATTACAAGAAAGAAACTTTTTCTGGGAACAATCTGGCATGGAGGGGAATCCCAATCAGCTGATTAGTACATCCTGGGAAGGCATCCAACTTGTTGCAAGGACACAGGTCGCAGACATAATGACAGTGAGAGGGAGGAAGAAGGGATGAGGAAAAAAAGAGAGAGAGAGATGGAGATGCAGATACCTCAGAGTTTGGCAGCCAGCTCCATAAAGTAAATAGAATGTGTATCAAGTGGCACAAGAGTGCAAAAAGGAAAAAAAATAAAAATCAATTTCCATGCTGTGAGCTTTGCCACAGGGACCATGACTTTGCTACAAACACGCTCACATACACAGTGTCACAGTATCTCAGCACGTCACTGTGTGTGTGTGTGTCTTGGGCTGACAGGTGCCACACAGCGTTGATGCAAACGGGCATCAGGCGAGCCTCCGCTCTCCTGCCAAGGCCTCGACGCTTTCTCCCCCTCATCTCCCCTCACCACATCCACACCAATCCGCCTAATGAGTGAGAAGACACAAAGCCATGAGATCCGTACACAGTACAGTAGGTGCATGAGATGTGACACACACACATGCCGAATCTCACACCCCGAGTGTTTCTTCCCCTCTCGCTGAAACACATTCACACACAAACTCTGATTCACCTCCAGTGTGCATGCACGCACACGCATAAACACGATAATGAATCCCAGTCTGACCACCCACACTGGATCAGCAGGGAGAATAGCTTCCAATCAGCAGGACTAATGCGGGGGAGAAAGACAGTAGCACATTTGTCTCCACACACCCCACTATTAATATGCTTAATAAAGTGGAGTGAGGGATGAGGGGAGCGTGGAGTGATGGAGGGCGGAGTGAAGGGTCGATGAAAAGGAAGAAGGGAGCAACATAATTAAAATGAAAAAAGGGCAAACGTGGCAAAATAAGAAGTGAAGAAGGTATGGGAAGGTAACTAAAACACAAACCTTCCGCAGAAGAGAAAGGAAGAATAAAAAGTAGTGGAGGCTGTGGAGAAACACTACCACAATTAAGAGAAGATGAGGATGACACATCTCTCCTTCAGCATCACTAAAAGCCACAAGGACGCCAGCCTCGTCTAGACAAAGTCCCTTAATCAAGTTACCAGTCCTTCCTCCACACAACAAGATAGAAACCAGGGCGTGTCTAAGTGTCTCCTTCCAAATACACAATCACACACACTCACAGGGATACACATTGCCATGGCAACGCTGACAGTGCCGGCCAGCCGGAGTGGCATCAATGTGGCAGCCCGTCCTTGCAGATAGAGCGAGAGGAAGAGAAAGAGAGAGGGAGCACCAACACCAGCCAAGCTTTGCTGCTTTGTTAACTACAGCTCCACCCAGACCCCACCCTCCACCACCTGCCCGAGAGCTGCAGGACATCAAACAGATACCAAACAGCCTGCAAGCTTGGACCCTATTTTCTCATGCTTTTGTGTCTAAGTGACTTATAGGAACAACACATTTTAAATTGGTCCAGAATTGAGCAAAACGGCTGCGGGAACAACAGGATCCACTGACAGGAAAAGATATTATGTCAGATAATTTATGGGGAAGGCTTTATTCGAGAATTAGATACTTTTCTTTAACTAGAAACTGCTCCCACACTCCATTTGAATAAACAGTAATTTTAGAGTGTATAGTGTAAGAATATTTTCAAATCTAACTGAGTGAACAAAGGGTTTATTTCAACCAAGCCGGAGTTGATAATTGCTGAAAAAGTGGAAAAATAAACCAAAAAAGCTTTCATGTCATTTTTGTTTTGTTTGTGTCCAATTAAAACAAATTTTGTGTCTTATGATGATGAAATTACTGTTTAAGTGGAGTCTGGTGTGTTTGGGGATGAAAATTTTGGGGCTGTTTCTGGTTAAATAAAATAGGATATTTTACAAAAAGGCCCATCTCTTGTAGGATCCTTTTCATCATGTTTTCAGACACTGAGAATAACAATCTGAGCCTGACAGTGTCTCTAGCAGATGTAAATTGAGGGTGCGCACATGCCCTGAATGGGTACATTCAAAAAACCTTAAGTGAAAATAGGTTGAAAAATACCATTCTCATCCTTTAAAAGGTTGGTTCATCAAAACTAACCTAAAAAAGAAAAAAAGGGGAGCCATGGACCTACTCACACTACACCCACCCATCATAACATAAATTAAAGAGTATTTAATAAAACAATATGCATGGCAAGACACACTTAACAAATTGCTGTAAAAATACAGCTGGAATGCAAAGGTTTGTTTTCAAAATACAGTACAGCACAGAGATATAAAGATACAGAAAGACAGCAAAAGAGACTGAAAAATCACACTAGGAATACCCCTCTCCACCAATCCCCCAACCCACCGTCTGCCTTTCATCATAACAACTGTTGCTTGTAAAAATAACTGAATGCATTTGGCCATTTGGCAATGACAAAAATGTCTGCAGAGGCCTCAGAGGCCCGTCGCTCTGCACATTTATAGTCCAACTTATGTGGAGTGACTCGCACAGTCACCGTCATGTGACTGAGTCCTCTGCATTTAGCAAACCCAGTGTGACGATCATTACTGAGATTGATACTGAACGCTCAATCAATGCCAGCGAGGCTATTAGCTCATGCCTGGGTTTAAGGAAATTGTTTAACGTTTTTGTTGCCAGCTCTATGTGTGTGTTGTTAAATGCGGTATGTAAAAAAATTAAACCATTCATAAAGTGTCATTTTAAGCAGTGTGAGATAGACCAGTGATGTAATCTAGCTTTATGAGATTTCCCTAAAGCTTGGGTGTGATTGATCTAGATTGTTTTAAGATTATCAGATTAATATTCACTCGTGTTACATCACAAGCTTCTTTTTTCTGGAGCCCTGTCTGTGTGCATGTTTGGTGCGATTGTCTGTAGGGAAGGACATCACTGTATGCTTCTGTGTTACACAAGACATGAGGACAACAGAGGGGGTTGATATTCTAAAAAAAAAACTTAAGACCTAACTTTTTAGTTTGGCTTTTAATTAAACTTTATTTAATCACTACTTTCTATATCATTTTATTATTTTTAAAATACTTATTCATTATTTTATCATGTGCTGTTATTCTTTGATTTGCATTTTATTTACAGTTTGAGTATTTTATTTATTTATTTACTTATTTAATTGTAAGTATCTTTCTGTTTCTAGGTTTTATCCTACCTCTGGTTTTTCCTCACTCATGGTAGGGTTTCCTC
The DNA here is from genome assembly GCF_008729295.1 of Plectropomus leopardus. Classification (NCBI taxonomy): domain Eukaryota; kingdom Metazoa; phylum Chordata; class Actinopteri; order Perciformes; family Serranidae; genus Plectropomus; species Plectropomus leopardus. The sequence goes on from NC_056484.1 coordinate 8,416,742, forward strand.
AGTTCCTGGTTTTAATGAGCACTGTTGTATGAAAAGTGCTATAGAAATAAAGTATGATTGATTGACTGATTGATGTCTGTATCTTTACTTTTGTGTGTGTGTGTGTGTGTGCCACTCTGTCCTTCCAGTGTACTCATCAGTTTCCTAAAATGAGAGGCTAACCCAAAGGACATTAGTGCATCTATCTCTTCCAAGGAAGCTTGTGCCTGCTTAATGTATTGCTGTTTTCCATACATTAGCAAAAGAACAAATCAAAGTGTTATAGAGAAATACCAATCACATTTAGATTGGTATCAGTGTTGTTCAAAGTCACAGAAAAAATACACTGGTGCAAAATCCATTACATGATGCTCACATTAATTTTACACTAATGTCCGTTTCACGTTTGACACTTTAAGGTCGTAAAGGATCAAACTGCAATTATTTGTTCCTTAATGACTCAAATTTGTCTAAAGGGGTTTAAGGCCAGCCACATTTGGTAATAGCATTCTTTATTGTACCAGATTTAATTACCGTCAGCCAAATCTAGTTTGACTGGTGGCCTGTCCGTTGTTTTTTCCTGCTTTATGTCCAGTCTTGGGAGAGGCTCCAGAAGAGAGGCATGGCTGATTATCCCTTTGAGGTTATGGCTCTGTATGTGATTAGATCAGCTTGAAGTGTCACAAGTGTAATACCACAGAGTCCCAGCAAAGGGGGTACCAAAAAGATTTAATCAGAGAGGCATAATAACCTCATATCAATGAGTAGAGCTGTATCCGGTGTCATCTTTTCACATTTGAAGTTTCTATTAAGGTTTTTGAATGATTTTTGTAATATTTTATGACATCATCACCCTAAATAATCTCCAATTTGAATTAAGTGAATCAATTAATTTAAAAAGTAAAATAAAGTAATCATATGCAGACAGACAAACAATATAGACATTCACCTCTAGTAGAAATGTATTAAAAATGAGGTGATTTTGGAAAATGATAGCATCTATCTTTAAAAAAAATCTTTAAAAAACTCTGGAGCTGTTAAAAATGTTTGGATCACACAAATTGGAAATAATCCTCTGCAGCAGAGCCACCACCATGTAATCTGTAACAAATTTCACAGCAACCAACAAAAGTTGTGGTGACACTAAAATAAAAAAAAATATCCTCACTGTGGAAAGATTCAGGGGATCACCTAAATCAATAGGATTAGGGGTCAACAGATTATCGGCCTGACCAATTATTGGGGCCGATATTTCGCATTTTGCCGATTATCTGCATTGGTGTTTTATTTTTATGATCGCAGAAAGATTTTCATTTTATTGTAATTGCATATCAGTTCCAAATATCGGTTATCACTCTCATTAACTACCAATAATCGGTATCAGTATCGGCCCTGAAAAACCAATATCTGTCAACTCCAAATTAAGATTCATCCTCTGGAGACCACAAATATCTTTAGAGATTTTCATTGCAATCCATCAGTCCGGAGCAAAGCTTTGACTGACCTACAGACCAACAAAACCACGCCTTATAGCCATTCCACAAACATGGTTAAAATCAAGCTATGTACAACACTACATTTATATGACGAGTGCAATGACCAAGCCATTTATGTTAACACAGTAAAATGAGCAGTGACAAAAGAAAAATCATGTGTATAAAGTGTCTGATAAAGGCACCAAAATAACAGAACAGCTTCCTGCAAGCATAAAGCACCCATGAAAAGACCTATCGTTGGCAGAGGCACTGACACTGTTCATCTGTCCTGAGAGGTCAGTGGGGTTAGCAGTGAGCGGGAGGGAAAGGAGCAGCTGGTGACCAGGGTAAAGAGGGGGCTAGAGTGTGCTGGCCATTGGGTTGTTGGCAACTGGGCTATAAATAGAGTAGAATGGCCAAGCCTTGGTGTGGAACTGTCTACAGTACAGACAACGCTGGGAGGCTGAGCTCTGCATCATGGGAACGTACTGTAGATAGTGGACATAGTGATGACAGGCATTAAGAGCGACAGAGAGTAGAGCAGGAGGTGGTGGTGGTCACTATGTACTATTTATAAAAGCAGGATGTGTGGACAATATGAGAGAGATTATGTTTTTTTCCAGAGTGCATGTGTTTGTGTTTTTTTAACTTACAGCCTTCGTATATGTCCGTAGGGATGTGGACAGCAGTGGTGTTGTACGAGACAAGCCGTTTGAAGTCGGGGTCAATCTCAAAATCATCTGGAAGATATCTGTTCCTCCGACTCTTTCCTTCATCTGTCTGATTAAGCTGCACAAAAAGGGAAAAAAACAGCACAACTTAGAGTTTCAAAACCATCCAAAAGCATCTTAGGATTTCAAGGGTAAGTTTGGTGTTTTTTCAGAGTAGACCTTGTTTTCACTTGTTTTTGTGTCTAAATGACAAAAGTGACAAACAATTTTCCAAATGGGTCCAAATCTGAGCAGGAGCACTGCAGCTGGCAGCAGCGAAACAGGCTGCAATGCAACGATTTGACGATTCATGTCCATTAAAAACATTTTTTTGCCACTGACAGGTTCAGATTATTATTCTGTGTCCAAAAACTAATGGAAAGAATCCCTACAAAGATAGACCTTTTTATTAGATCCTTTCAATTTAACCAGAAACAGCCCCAAAGTCATTAGTGCCAAATAAACCAGACTCCATTTAAATAAACAGCACTTTTATCATCATAAAACACACTTCATTCAAAACTGACAAGAAACAAATCAAAGCTCACAATAAACTTCTTGGTTCACTTTTCCACTATTCCAACAATCACCAGCTCAGGTTTAGTTGAAATAAATCCTTAATTCATTCAGTTAGATATGAAGAAATGCTGGCTTTAATACACTTAAAATGACTATATATATTTTAATGGAGTCTGGTGGGTTTGGCAATGATGATTTCGCACCATTTCTGTCAATACAAAAACAAGCACTTTTTATGAACGTAAATTGATGGTTTGAACAGGTTGTTACATTGCAGCCTGTTTTGACTAACCCAATACTGGACCAATTTCAAAATTTGACACAAAAACGTGAAAATAGGGTCCAGGTTGAAAAATACTGAATAAAACTCAATGAAACTCAACTTTTAAGAGGGATCTATGCATGTTTGTCCACCCTCCATTTGTAAACATAATGTACATGCAGTTTCTTGCTACTGTGAATGACAAGGTGTCAATGGTGAGTATTCACTGAAATGTCACTACTGACAGATTAAGACTGAGAAACTGAAACGTTTTCGGCAGCGAAACATAAATCCCGGTGTCCAGGGAGAAAGAGAACGAGTGGAGAGGGCCTGTCAGTCAAATACAGAGTGACATTAGTGTGCTGTGGGTGTGGGTTTTTTTTCCCACTGGGACAGTGGAAGGGAATTAGATGCTGATCCCTGTTTATGAGAGCAGACAGATGACGTCTGAAGCCAGGGGAGGCATTCAAGTTCTCACGCATACTCGTGTTTCTGAGGCCCAAAACATGTTCTGGTCCTTACGCAAAAAAATACTTTCTTATACACAAATGCAAACCTTATCAAAGTATGAATATTTTTAATTCCTTAGAACACATACAGTGACTTCTTTTTCTTTTCTTTTTTGGACAGCCTATCAATAAAATCTGCTATCAGGTTTGTTGCCATGGTAATGATCTCTTGAGGGCTGGATATGGGTTGCTTGTGGTGTTTTATTTAAGGAATTAGCATCTATAATTGCACTGTGAGAATACAAAAATAATGAGATAAAGTTGTACTTACGTCATCTTTGGCGTTGTAGTAAACAATTTTGTCGATCTACAAAGAGAAAGAGAAAAACATGAGCAACGGATGACCAAAACAGGAAATATATTTCTTTGAAAAGTAACTTAAAGGGGACTCATTATGCTTTTCTTTATTTTATGTCATATATATGTATTTATGTACATGTATATGTATTTATAATGACACAATGACGGATGCAAGTGTACATTAGGTACCCACCAATGTTACATGTAACTACATGCTACTGTCAAGAAAACATAATGTTGGTTGCTGATGTTGTTGATTTCTCCACAATTATGGGCAAGATACAGGGTTCCCACAGATCCTTAAAAAGTCATAAAAGGCATTGAATTCCTTTATCTAAAAATGAGGCCTTACTTAAAATGTCTTAGATCAATCAATCCAAAGTTTTGGTCAAAGTTTTGCTTGATAATTTTTGATTATTGTTCATGCTTGGCATCATTGAAAATGAGGATCTCCCTCAACTGATTTCCAAAATCTTAAAATAAAGGTTTGAAATGACCTGAAACTCCCAAAAGATGACATGACAAAAATAAAACTGTCATATCTGTTTTGTTTTTAAAGCTGCATCTGCAACTGTGGATATGTACTTTAATATTTGCTTGGCGGGCAGCAGTTTGTGTTTGACACTAAGGATCAGCGAAGTAAGTGGTGTTGTTTTGCTCTCACACCGCTGGGCTTTAAGCACACAGACTAGCAGGGTGCTAACGAGGTAGCCTAGCTGCTGACAAAAGGATGCCCTGCAGCCACGGAGCTGCTTCACTGACTCCCACCACCTGCCTACCACTTCTGATGCTGCAAAAGGGATCTGTGACTCCTCCTGCCACTGCTACTGTTACCTTAGCTCAAACAGGTTGCAATTAGCACACAATAAATGATTAAGCTGTGCCAGCTGTGCCATTAGCATCTGCTCTCAGTTTTGCAATTTAGCAAGGAAACGTGTGAGTTAACCTTATGGGCAAAGAGGAGGTGTGGTGCACACATGCAAGCAAAAATATACAAACAAAAAAGAGCTGTCAATAGGAGACTGTCCCACGATGTTGTGTGTCAGGTCGTGTTAATGCAGATATGTGCACCTTAAGAGGTGACGATAACACTAAAGTCACACCATGGCACGCCTCAGGGGAGGCTACTGTGCGCAAGAACGCTCAATGTGTGAGATGGAGGGATGAGAGGTAGATAACTGATTTATGCTATATGTGGCAGGTTGTGGTGGGTGTGATGTGTACTGCCAAATCAGTGTGTGTTTGAGATCTGTATCTTGTCTTGGAAGGTTCTTGTTAACATATTGCGATCCAATCTCTGCCAGGTGTAACTGCAGTCCATGTTTCCATTTGTAAAAACCTAATGACTCATTCAATATGCTGTCCACTCGCTGAAAACTCACAACATGATCTGCACCCACCAGTTACGGTGCTTTTGCCTCGCATTCACAGCAGCAGCAAACACTGCTTTGTCAATAGTTGTAAAAAATGACCTTTTTCTTCTCAAATGAAAGTTAATACAGGTTGTAAAGCATCACATTTAATTATCTGTACCTCTGAATCCACTCATTAATAAAAATGAGCTTAAATCAGAGTGCAGACAGCAAGAACTAATATAAATACAGAATTAAACACAAACAATGCAATCAAATTGAGATGGTGGATGGCTTGTATTTTATCAGCAAATGTAAATAGGGCCAAAGTCATTCTGTTACACTGAACAGACACACAGCAGCCACAGCTATTAAGTATTTAAAGTCAGCAGGGAGACATGCCCAGTAGTAATGGCCCAGTTATCAAAGGTGACAGAGAACAAATGCCTGCATATAAACACACACACACACACGCTCTAAATCATTTATATTTTAAATAATTTATGCTACAAATCCTTTCCATATATTTACATGTGTGGGCAGGCCTACTTTTTACTTTTTGTTTGTGTTATTTTAAGTAATTTAAAGCTTTCTGCACAGCACTCTGTGTGAAAAGGAAATTGAAATTAAATTCTGTACATATTTATATATTTTGAAGGTGCAGAAATAGCATCAAAATAGACCTTGTTCATTCCCTGGACCACCCAACAGAGGTCCAGGATGCTTTTTTAATTTATAATTGATTACTTTTTGATCATACCTGACCCCTGGCCTCCTACAATTTTGCAAAAGTGCAAAAGTATTGCTGGTGTAGGAGAATTACAGTAACCAAAACATAAATAGCCCTGTCTAGAGCCAGTGTTTGATTTGTCTACTCTGTGCTACTGTAGTATAACATGGCTGACTGTGGAAGAGGACTTGGTCCATATGTAGCTATAAACAGATCATTCTAAGGTAATAAAAACACAAAGATTCCTATTTTCAGGTATTTATACACTAAAGAATACATAGTTGGGAATATTATATTCGATTTCTGCCAACAGATGCCCCTAAGTCTTAGATACTGGACCTTTATGATTCAAGTCCCTAGTGATGAAGTGGACGACAAGCAGTAGTATGATTTGTCCAGGGGATAAGAGTGGCTTCAGGGAGGAGTCAACATGATGTCTAACGCCATTCATATTGAAATATAAGAAACTGTAACATCATGCAGTCCAGAGAGAAATTGTGTCTGAGGCGAGGGAGCGCACATTCTTTGGACCAATAATTGATGAAATCACCAATGTAAGTACATCTTAGCAGTTTTCCTGTAGCTTCTACAATTATGTAAACAAACGCAGTCATGCACATGCATTTATGCTCTGTAGCACCACTAAGCAAAAAATAAGTATGCATGGACGTGTACTGTATTATAAATTGATTTATAATACAGCTTCTGCACAAATGTAACATTCACTACATTTGTGCAGAAGCTGGGATAAACAACCAACTTTGAAGACATCTATAGCAAAACAATAGACACAGTATCCAGTTTTGTACCCTTTCCTATTTACAGCGTTGGGGAGATATTTAATAAATCCAGGTATTGCAGAAATCCCCATAACATTAACAAAAAAATTAATTACGCTTGCTAGCCAAGCATCCTGGGCCAAAGGAATATCAAACTCAGTGAGTAATAAATGAATAGCTCTCCAGAGAGGATATTTCTTTCCCTGTTTCCTCAGTGCAACACAGCTTGAAAGAAGTTGACTAATGGGAACTTTTAATGGAAAAGAATCATTAAGGCTTGGCAAACCACACTGAAGAGTTTTTTTTAAAGTTAATAGGCTAAATGGTGAAGTTGAATTTCTTTGAAGTTCTTCCACCACAGAGCGTACACTCGATATCATTTGTCATTTGTTAAACAGCTGCCAAGAGCGTGAGGCTTTTCTTATTGCAGAGCAGGGGCAGGAAATTTGCAATTTGCATTTTATTATGAAACGGCTGCAGCTAAAACACAACAGTGAATAGCCTAGAGAGCTGCATTGTAATCCTCATAGAGAGCACCATTGTGGAATGGGGCATTCACTGGACCAGCAATTGGGCAGTAATTGAATGAGTAAAATAATAGTGTGTTGCTGTACATTCCCTTAATGTATTCTTAATACTATGATTAATGGACAATATCAGAGTGAGCTGTGTGTGTATGTGTGTCCGCTCATTATAAGCATGCCCAGTTGTTTCTGCCCATTATGTAAAATAATGAAATTCAATCTGGTATGAAGTCATTACAGCTCTACTGTCACTGTAATGAGATTTGCCATCCAATTATTACAATCATATTGGTTCATGAATAACATGTCCCTTCCCCCAGCTCCTCGTCTGAAGTTCACGGCACCACTTGATCTATATCACAATGAAGCAAGTGTTAATGAACATAGAGCTCCAGCCGCTCACTCACCTCACTGTCATCCCTCCACGCGTGGTCCATTTGAAACTTTTCTGCCTCTGTTGCCAGCCTCTGGGAGAAGAGAGAGGGGAATGCAGTATGTTAGTCCATGTTTAATGTTCTCTTAAGAGTTTTTGGCTGTGAGGCTACATTACTGACAACATCATGATAATAGCTTTGGCCCCAGCTCACAATTTGTCTGAGGATGACAGTTTTTGCATTAGCTGATTTAGAGATTTGAAAAGCCATGAGGAAATCTAACGGGGATATCTGCTGAGGCAGTCTCTACACCCTGTGATTTTAAAAACAAATGCAGTAGAAGATTTGGACAATTAAACATCAGAGCGACATGCAAAATCATGACATCTAATGCCTACCATGCACCAAAAAATATTTTTAAAAGAAAAAATTGTGACATCTTTTGAAAGAGGATTAGGGCCATATCTATTATAAGATTGAAGTTGTTATTTAATGAGAACAAAATTATACAATTTTACAAGAAAACGTTTTAAAATTAAGAAATAAAGTTGTAATTTTACCAAAAAAAGTCAAAAATCGGAAACTTATAAGAAAAAAAAGTCATATTAAAGTAGACAAATCAGCTGATATTTTTCTTGTATATTCACAAGTTTAATCACCTAATCACCTATTAGGCCAAACTCCTGTAAAGAAATATGACATTTTAACAATTCCTCGAGTTTCAATCAAAAATACATACTTCTAGTAACACAAGATAAAATTCAACAGTCATTTCAACAGTATTCCTGTCAATTCAGCATCAATATAATCCATAAAGTTAAACTGTATTTATGTACAAACTTTACATTTTGGATTTTGTTGCCTCATATTGCTGCTTCTGCTGGTTAGCTGTACTATTTTATTGAAAGGAGACCATGGGAATGAGAGGCGAATTGCCTCAATACACACCAAACTGAACACCAATTCTTGGTCACTCCGTAACTCCACCAGTTTCTCTCCTTTTTTAAAGTACAAGAGAAGTGAGACTTATTCACATTATTGTACCTCCCTGGAGTCCCCTCCATGTTTACCATCTACCCATTTTGCTGCTTCCTGTTTGTTTCTGGAGAGAGTGCAGTTATTAGCTGTTGACAAAGTCACTGAACTTTGATATTTGCACAAGCAAAGACTAAAATCTTACCATAATATTGAATATGGTTTATTTTTTTGGAACGTCAAGATGAGACAATAATTGAGTTTTGTGACCACCCAACCCCAAAAAACCAAGATCGTGGGAACACCAACTGAGGTAGAATTTTCATAATTTAATTTTAACAGTGGAAATCTGTCAGCTACAGTGAAATCGCTTAAAAAGTAATTTGACATAAGGCCAGCATTACTCTATGGCAGCTCAAAGAGGGTGCTGCTAATGCAGGAACAGTGTGTTTGAGGGAAAATACCAAATTTCCTGTCAGCACCTGCAGGTCTAAATTAGGACTAGCTGTGACACAATGTTGCGCTAAAATTAGATAGCCACCTCTTCCATCTTTCCCCAGATCTGGTCCTAATGACTGGGTTAATGGGTTTATAATGGGCCCAGCTTTTAATCTGTACCTGGTCTAGAAATGCACTGTACTATTAATTTCCCCTGGGAAATATCAAATCCCACTCTTCCTCTTTACGCGTACTACACTAAGGGTTTCAAGTCACTCAGAAGGAGCACAAACTTGATGGAGGCAAAGCAGTAAATTAATTTATGAAATGAGAAGAGGAGGGGGTTGAAACAATGAATTATTGAATTAATTCTGCGGCAAAATTAAACAAGACAGTTGTGAGAATTAGAGAGTGATGTGGAGTGATACTGGGATATTAGTCGCAGTGTTTGGGTGCAAAATAAGATCTCAAAAATGACACCAACTGTGCGTTTGTCTTTGTTTGCAATTTTGGAATCACTCATCTAAAAATGCTATCTTATACCACTTGGCTGATATCACTGAAGCCTCACAACAAGACAAAGTATGCATAATTCATGGGATGAACTCATCAGAGAGAAACCAGCCTGATGGTTAAGAAAGCACAAAAGAAGAAAAAAACATCAATCATCTATATTAACTCTTAAGTCGTCCATAAAATAGGAATTTCCACAGCAACAGTGCTGACATTTTTTAGCCTCTTTTTTCTCTGCTGCTCCTTTTTTTTCTCAAAGAAAGCCCCCCTTACTGCATAATCAATTGGCGCCGAGGCAACATTTTGATAATGAAAACTCCCTCCTGCAGATCTGGCTTCAGATCACTCGTGCCTGTTCACCACGCCATCCCATAATGCATGCTGGGGGCTGACACTCTTGTGGTCTGAAACACGGTTACCTCGACAGCCTCTCAGTTGTGTCTCATTAGGGGGGAAATTTAGCAGCAGCTGTCAGAGACGTTGGGACCTCGCCGCTAGCAAAGGAGCAAAGGTGAAACAGAGATGTGTGTGTGTCTGTGTGGTTAAGGCAGGAGAGAGACGCTTTAATGCATTTAAATACTTAACACCTTTGTTTATAATGTGCCACAGGCAGAATGCATATGTTATTTAAGGAAAAATAATTGGGCTGTATTTAAATGGTATTGTGGCATACATCCTTCAAGTTGGTCATCCACCCTTCTATTGTTACGTTAGCTTTTCATTTAGAATTCCCATGCATAGAACACAAACATGGGAGGAATACAGCTATTAAACATAAACAGGACTTTCAACCAGGAAATTGCTGTTTGTGTCCCTTGTGAAACCAAAAGTTGATTGAATTTAACTTAGATTCAAAAGTTATTTACTGAGTCTAAATTGTACTGTACTCATATAACATAACAAACGTACTTAGTGACTGTTACTAAAGAATGGGGATGCAAAACGGGGAAGGCACGTCAAATAATTTTTGGTTTAGGGGAGGGACATACAGGATTGAGTGGTTGCATTTTGTATTTATTATGAATACCAATTGAACTCCCATACCCATTGGGTTTAAAAAAATGACAAAATTACAAAAAAATCAACAAAGCCAGAATCTGTAAAAACAAATTTGAATTCTTTGAACACATCTGGTGCGACAAATGCTTTAGTCAGGAAATGTAATTAAATATAAACTATCATCATAAATAAATATCAGTATTTTATCAAAATCACTAATTTCTACATTTCCCATTTAAAACAAACCTCAAGATAAAACAGTTGAGTCAAGATTAAAAACAGAAAAAACCCAACAAAAAACTTTGGTGACCTAACGAAGTATGGTAAATAGTTATTATTTGATGTAACTTGACGTGCAAGTTGTACTTGTGTCTTCAGCTGGTAATTGTCAGTAGTCATACATGTTCTTTTGGGAGTTATTAGCAAACACACTATTCTGTTGTTTAGACACAAGGACATATTCATTATGGTGGTCTTTTTAATGCACATGTACATAATACATAATGCCGTTGCAGATTCAGTAGCCAGTCGCCAAAGGCTCCACAGCCACATTGACTTAATGGGAATATACTGTTGGTTTCCTGTCAGGTCATTATTGATGCAAAGACAGATTGGGCTGTGTGTTTCAATCAATCTTATAAACTACTCATCTGATGCTGTGGTCACAGACCTATCTATGGTGATTTATTCTGGAAGATCAAAGCATCATCAGATGAATGAAATGCAATAAGAGGCCAATAGGTTTTTTTTTTTTTTTTTTTTACATCCAAACAAAAGCAATTTGCAAAGAGTGGCCACTACATTCACAGGTAAGTGTCACTATCAGTCATTGCAGTCTCATGTCTTTAACAGATGCTCTACACAAGGCACATCTTAACTGTACTTTTAAGTCATCCATCTCACATGCTTCTAAGGAAACAGACACACTGTAGTTTTAATAATATTGCTGTCCACACTGACTCGTTAACTGTGACTAAAGTGTATTTTAAGTACGTTTATTAAGTACATTTATTTCCCTAAGACTTATTCACATAACTATACTGATTTTGTATGAAGCTATGAGCGCTTGTTCTACACTGTAAAACATAATACAGTACTTAAGTGGAATCAACTTATCTTAAATCATTAGTAGTGTAATGTAATGTAATGTAAATATGTAGGTTTTATACATTTTAAGTAAACTCTACTTAAAATGTCTAGGTTTAATTCCTGACCACTTAAGAAGTGTTAAACAGTTCCTCTGACTTGAAATGATGAGTTGCATGAGCGTACTGCTGATTGGTCACTCAACTAATTAAATAAAGTTTCTGAAGAAAGAAGATATTTACATATCATGTCATGTTACATCTTTTTTGTAGTCTGAAGAAAACACGCATGATGCAAACTTGCCATTTGTCTAAAATGCATGTTGAATTGAATCATGGCTGTATATTATTTGGAGGTGAGTGATCATAAGGGACCTGCTATGGAGCTATACCTGACTCAGAATTGTGTCCGTCCAATCAGATTTGGCTGTTCAATATGAATATTAAACTGTTTGTTCCTTTCTTCCTATATAGAGTTTTAAAGTTGGAACTAGGTTCAGTGGGACGTTAAACAAATGACTTTGCCATATTAAGTTGCTGTGAGCTTAACTCGTGCTAAGCAATGGGCAGATTATATGTTATATGTTATCACAGAGCCTGACCAGGCAAAACCTCATTTCCTGTGAGAGGCTGCCTGTACCATGTCAGCAGCTGTCTGTAGCGAAGACTACCATGAAAGCAAGGAGCACTTACTCTGCAGGTAAATCTGCAAGTACACTGCACACAGACATCTAACTAACAAACAAACAAACAATCAAACAAGCAGCTGCTCGACTTGAAGGAATCTCGGTCAGCTTAGGCATCTCTGACCGTCGATACATAACTCTGACTCTCAGGGGGGCAGCCCTACTGCAAGCCCTGTCTTTGACTCCTCTTAGCCGACGGTTATAAGCTCTCAGGACAGATTTCCAGTAACTGTACCTGCACACATACACCTTCTCTCTCTCTTTCTCTCTCCCGCTCTCTCTGTCTATCACACACGCACACACACACACACACCTGCTCATAAACTAACACACACAGAGGAACCGGCATTCATTAATGAGGGTTTCTACAGCGGACCAACAGATCAAAGAGTCAAAGGTCAGCAGCTGTTGCAGTTTCTTCCCCTCATCTGCTTTCATGTTAAAGCCACAGGCTCTTAGTACAGTTTCGCCACACCTTTAAGTGATGTCGGATCTACAGCGTTTCACAAGTTTTACACCTGGACATATGGACACATGTCAGCTAATCAGTCAGACAAAAAGGGACAAATTCACAAAAATGCGACAATTTCCAAACTGGCTTATCAATAGAAAGGGTTGTACCTAATGAGGATAAATAAACACTACAAAAATATGGCCTTACTAATGAGCTGGCATGAGATTTTATGATATCAGCAAGCTGCTATAGAATGACTAATGAGAACATATTGCGGAGTTAGAGAACAGCTAATGAAGATGATCTCTGCCTGGTTCATGCTGTGTAGCTAGATGCATGAGAATAAAAAGTCAGCATCCACACTGATCCTATGGACACACCCAACTGTGGTGCCATCTATTTGTCTTCAGTTGCTAGTAGGGTCAAAACCTTTTTGTCATCTACATTTAACATGTGCAGTCATCAGTGAACCTGTAACTGAATATAAACTTAACTGCTCATGCACTAAACAAATGATGTATTAGAAAGAGACAGATTGAAACAACAGAGAAAACAGGGCTGTATTACATGAGCAAGTGCAAAGAGAAAAGGTGCAAGCTGTAAGTGGTCACTTCACAGCAGATGCCCCATAAATCCACTGTATGCACATGCGTAGGAAGAGTGCGTTTGTCTTCTGTTTGGAGAAAGTGAATCACATCCACTTTAATGCCTTAAATCTCCTACTGATGTCACTACATAGAGATGACTTTGTGCTGCAGTACATATGTAAGGATATTAAAAAATTAACAGACACCATGTCGACACCTTGCATCCTAGAGCATCACCGTAGGTGAGTGTGGGACAGACCACAGCTTCACCGTCACGTTGGGAGAGACCATGCATCAGGTGAGAGAGAGACACCGTGCGCCATGAAGCTTCAGTATTAATTGAGAGGGCCCAGTAAGCCTCCAACACAGCTTTGACAGCTTTGTGACACTTAATAGTGTTTAAAATAAAAAAAAAAACTTGACAGTTATCAGTATCAGTGTCCATCAGTCTGTTAATTTTCATTGGGCGTGTGAAATGGTTAGTATCCTCATTATGGAAAATAATGCATCAAGAGCAGAGGGGCTACAAACACCTTTTTTTTCGAAGTAAAAATGCCTTATTCAGTGTTAGCACCAGTTATATACTGATATACTGTTAACCAAAAATAGTTATGACAGGCCTACTGGCAACTGCTCTTGAACACAGCTTTTAGGATTTAAAATGCAACATTTCTCACTTTGTTCTCTGCACCTTTGTTAGCAGATGACAGTGGGAGTTCTGGCTTTCTAGTCATCAATCACAGATCTCACTCAAGTTATAATGGGGGACAGATTTGTCTAATTTAGATGAGTCTTCATGTCTAAATATGCAAGGAAATTTTGACAGTTTGGAGAAAGGGAGGGCGGAAAGCAATGAGACTCACTTTCTCACATGTAAAATGTACATACCACCCTCAGCTGTCAAAAAACATACTTAATGTGTGTGATCTAAAAACACTGGGTAATTGATTTAAAACACAGTGCTCTGCAACTCATCTAATTTTCCATCTTGTAAGCGACACACAGACATGTACCAAGTAAACACGCACGCTTGCCTCTCTGACACACGTTCCTGGCAGCCTGATTAGAGCGTGTAGTTCTGCCAGGACAGAACACACACACACACACAAACACACACAGACAAACACAGACAAACACACACAGACAAACACACACACCTGCCATCTCACTGATGTGCAGGGAGGCACGGGAGAGCTGAGGAAACATGAGCATCTGCTGTTGTGACTGGCAGCACTTTAGTCAGATCTATCCTGCTCAGCCTGTAGGGAGCCAGGAGGAGAGTGGTGAGAAAGAAAAGCGGGAGAGAAAGAAAAAGATACATTTGCGCGCACACACACACACACACACACACACACACACACACACACACACACACACACACACACACACACTCAGAGAGTGTGTGTGCAAGTTGACGAGATAACCCTACATAGACAGGAAATAGCTCTCACCAACTTTGCAGGAAGTGACTTGTTAGAGACTGGCGCTACGTCTCGCTATCCACTGCTGCGCGCTGGTTTGACAGCTCATCTTTCCTGCAGCAAACTCTTCCAGCCGAGCTCGCTATCTGTGCGCCAGCTGGCTGCAAACAACTCCCAATTACAGCTGTACCCGACTGCAACATTGACATGACAGTCCTGCACATGCACGCACACCTATACACACACACACTGATTCACAGTATGTCACCATGTCTTGAATGATATCACTCTTTAATAATTAGGAGATTGATGCCGTCTCATTATGGAGCTGGAGCAGTGACAATTTCTGCACAAAAATATAAATGATGGCAATAAAAAAGGAAACATCGGCACTGATTTTTTAAAGATATTTATTATCACCTTTTAAATTTTTTTTTTTTTTGCACTGACATTTTTTCCAGTTTTTTCACTTTCAACTTTCTGTCACTGTTTCGACATGTAGTAGAGGACTATAAGGAAATAGGAGCAAATAAAGTTTAATTTAAATACAAAGTGAATCTAGGGAGAAAATGGCTCTTCTTGACCCATAGTCCTTCACGAGTTACTTGAAAAACTAGAATTACCATCTCACAGTTTTATGCCTCAGTTCACTGGTCAAGTTATACTTACAGTTTGCATCTATGTCTGTGAAAATATGGATGCTTCACACACATCCTCCCCAAGATCTACACAGTATCAGAAATTCAGTATCTGACCAAATGTGTCCCCTTCTGATCCTGAGTTATGACGCTGAATAATGGCTAGAAAAGTGTTTTATGCTGAATATTATGATCATAATGAAGTTGACCTTTTAACTTTTGGACATAAAATGTTATGTGAAATTTTGTCAATTACACATGAATTCCTGAGGTATGGCCATTTAACACTGAAAATTGAAGTCACACTGACCTTAACTTTCAACCACCAAATTCTGATCAGTTCATTTTTGAGTCCAAGTGGAAGTTTGTGCCAAATTTGAGGAAACTCCCCTGAGACGTTCTTGAGGTATTGTGTTCACATAACTGGGATGGATGGAAGGATGGCAACCAAAAACACTGTCCCTTTTGTAGCTCCATATCTCCTTTAGCTCCCACTCTAACTGTGAGACAGTGTTTTGGCAACAATTTTTTTGAGTGGACTTATTGTCAGCGATCATTTCACACTCCGATTTGTTTCAGTGCTCATCACACTGAGCTGTTGTTGATACATCAAGCCGCCAAGAAAAAAATATTTCTGAATCCTAAAGACAAAAAAAGTCAACAAAACAATGTCAACCATCATTTTGGGCGCCACATGAAGACACATGTATTCTGTAGCACAGCTGCTGCTGTCTACGCCTGAATGGGACTGGATTTGACAGAGAGAGTGATAATGAGCAAGACACATCAAATGTACACTCCTTCTCTGTATGCATATACTGTACGTGTGCTAAGTTTCGTGTTGGAAAACAGATGACAAATACAAAGCTGGAGCTGCGGAGACACACAGAGAGTGTGCGACAGCTGGGCTGACTAAAGCAGCCAGACACACAATATACACACACATACACACACTCCAGGAAGTGGTGAATAATGAGTCACTGGTGGCCAAAATCAGACACACTCCATCTCTATCTCACTGATTCAACGTTTTCTGCAACATTATAGATATCAAATATTAATCGTCTTTTGGAGGCAGGGACAGAAATATGTTTGCACAATATTGCATCACACAAAAGACTCTTTTATAATCCCGTCGCTTTTATGAGCTGGTAAAATCAAGTTTTGTGGACTCGCCAAACCATGTCTTTTTAGCATCTGTGCACCGCCCCCTCCCTGCTAACTGTGTATACATTGTTGGCTTAGGTTGCTGTATTAAAATATGTTTCATACTCCTCTGGCACGTTAATATAGAGCAGAAAAACTTTGACTCAAAGCAAAGCGGCCTGAGCTTCACAGCAGATATAGCAGCAATGATAGACGTATGATTGACACATGGAGGAGCCAGACTTTTTGGCAGCCACAGCAGCTGAGACCACAGAGTAACTTAAATGTGGCAGCAGCACCCCTAGCATGACAGCATTAAAGAGCTCAGTATGAGTACACAAGATAAGATAAATTCCCAGTGGGACAGTCACATGCAGTAATAATGCTTAAAAAATATCCATTATATCCAAATGGAAAAGAATATCATTAGGGGTGGCAGAAAAAATTGATACAGTATACTATCCTGATATTTTGAGTGGCAATATTGTATCAGTACAAGGCTACCATGTATGTATATATTATTGTTTTGCAAATACAAACTAAACTTGTGGTAGACTAAAAAAAATTGCTTTCTTAGTCCAATTATTAGATTTTGCAGCAATAAAAATGATAAAATGAACAGACTGAAATTTTATCTTATTAGATAAAACAGAAAAAAATTGTGATATATCCTAATATATGTTATCGCAATACTCACAGCATAGCATATTGCAAAACCTTTAAAATCCCAATAATTTTGCAAAAAAGTTTAACTGAGGAGTGCTGCTACACGTGTGGTTCTCAAAAACAACACACTGTTTTTCTTTCTTTGTTTGTGTGTTCCATAATCCCAAAATTGGCTATGAGCTCCAATTGTACCATAGTGCCTTTCATTCCCCTCTTTCACTATGCGCTTTGACTGAGACTGAAGGAAGTAATACTCTCAAGACTACTCACAATATTAATCATACAGCTCACTCTGCAACAAGCTAGTTATTCTGAGAGGCCCACTGCAGCCGGGGATGCTATCAGCGTAAATTACCTGGCAATAATAACCCAATGGCATGTGACATGGGTAGAGAATTTATGATGTTGAGGTAATAAATTTCACCACCGCTGCAATTCGAGATATTCTGGAAAATGACATCATTGTGTGATTGCATGATGAGCTCTCTTCAGAACGCCATCAGAAATAAAACACAAGTCATTAGAGCAGCGCATGATGGTTGAGTATAAGTGGATGTGCACTCATGGGGAATTGAGCAAGGGGAAACTGTTTTCACTTTATTGTAGGACTTAATAAAATAAAGCGAGAGTGAGGAGCCTAATGAGTGTGTGTGTGTGTGTCGGTGTGAGTGTGTGCCTACTCTGTGATTAGGGCTTTAACAGCAGTGTCTAATGACTCACAGCATGTCATCCAGTGTCGGTTTAATAACGCACTTCCAGACACCGGAGATCAGTGGCTCCTCTGTAATTACGCACCACTACATAACACAACACTTAAAAGAGCTCTATTCAAAAAGCTCACGCTCCTGCTCTCATCCTTCTCAGACAATTTAATGAACATAAATCCTACCAAAGAGGTAATTTTGTGTTTAATGCATGCATATTTTAGTTTACACTGAATGAGGGAGCTTGAATGAAAGTTTTCTCATTTTGTTTGCCTGGTGTTGAGTGTAAAAGAGGGTGACAGAGAGAGAGAAAATGATTCATTTCGGGAGTCTGTTTATGATGCCCATGTTGCCTAGCAACCATGGTGTCATGGTAACCTGCCGCATCCGTGCTCCATGCGCTGTGTAGAGCTCCCATGAGATGGTAACACAAGAGACCCGAAACATTTGGTTCATTATCTTCCCATTGTAGCGCAGGCCATCTTTCTCCTCGGCAATTAAGACTTGACTTGAACCTGCCTCTCTGCACCGATGCCAACGGCCCACTCACAATTAAGTGATTTTGGTTTCCTATCGATGGAGACCCACGCTGATGGTGATTTAAACCAATGCAAGGAGCCAAAGTTGAATAACAACTGTTGTTTTTGTTTCCAAAATGGCCTCCAATTGTGTCTCAGGCTCTGGTGGGCAGCCAAAGCCTTTTTGGATCTGCTGCCAAAGTGCTAATGCAATCCCAAGCCTGAAATAACCCTCTCCAATCAATATTCAAATAGTCCTCAGCTGTCTGTTCTGTAGTCCTGTATGTCTCTTACCCTTATGCTCTCCTGTTCTCTCCTGGGTGGTCGCTTTCTCTGTCTTTTACTTTTACTTCACTGACAAAGAAACTTGCTCTCTTTTACTCTTCTTCTGTTCTCTTTCTCCCTTTGAATTTAATCACAACATCTTCTCTGCAGGTCAGTTCGCTCTCCTCTGTGCAGGCAGTCTGTCTGGGTGAGGTCTTGGCAGGCTGCCATGTCCCCCCAAGCAGGTGCTTTTGTCAACAAGTATCCCTCAAGGTGGTACAAAGCATCAGAGGGAGTTCCTCAAAGGCACTCACACAGAATAACCTTCCCCTTGTCCCAGTAAGTCAGTCCTCTCTCTCCAGTTTGAGGCTATCTTGAGAGAAGCCATCGGCAAGTGTGATCCTCTTTGGCTTTTTAATGTCAAAAGTAAAGACTGTAAGGTTTTTTTTACATTAACAAGGACATGAGGAGGACATGCCACTACTTTTTCAGTCATTTTATATTGAAACAAATGAAGTTACATTTTAGATAAATGAAATAAAAACTGATCTGCTTACGCAGAAAATGACTGTTGTCATGCTTTCTAATTGGTTTGGGCAGTATCATGATATTATGGTATACCGAAGTATTTAGATACCCTGAAGGTATGTTCTTCAATACCGTCATAAATACAGATGCTCCTCTTTCTATTAAACTTATTGTATGGAGTGCACAGCACGCACCACAGGAGTTCAGACTCTGGTCTCTGCTAGTGGAACAAGAAGCTGAGCTGAAAGACACTGACATTGAAGAGACATAGAGGTGAAGTTAAAAGTCTGTAAACAGCTGGCAATGGCAGAGAGAGACTGTGGGGAATAACTGCAAGTTTTCTTTTACATAGTGAAAAAAGTGAATGGTGAATTAAGGATTAATTTCGACCAAACCGAAGTTGTTGAATGTTGGAACAGTGATCTTACTGACTAAATTACTAGCAAGAGTAACCAAGACGGTTTGGGTGAGTATTTTTTTTTACTGTCAAGTTTTAATGAAGTGTGTTTTATGATAAGTTAATGAGGCAATTAAGCTGTGTCATTATTCCGTGACCAAGAGAAAGCCGATTTCAAGTTTAATTCCAAAGGTGTACATATTTCCGTTTAATGAGGAAAGTGGGTGTGATAATATTACTTTTCTTCACATTTTGTGTGTCTATTGTGTATTTAAACTCTACAAAGCTGAAAGTAAGAAACGTACTTGCGTTTTGGTATTTGAAGTACTCAAGATTTTGGTATTTGAAGTATTCTGGTTTTAGTTTGTGTTCCATTTGTAGTCCGAGTAGTATTGAGGAGATACAATCTCAGACCCCACTGGCTATCATCTGACAACAAGTAAGCTTTATGTGAGCTTTATATCTGATTGTTATCAGCATTCTTATGCTAATATCTGTAAAAAAGAGATAGAGCCAAAATGACTAGCACATGGAAGAGGAAATCTTGGCCCAAAAATCTGCTGGCAACACTGGATCACATTGAGTTATTTTCCTATCTGGCAATGGGACAAGTAAAGTGAACGTGCCCGCGATGAGGCAGGGATCATTTTTTTGTTCAACAGTACACCTGGCTTTCTATTGGTTGAGGAAATCTACGGAAGCATTGCACAAAAAAATCCAAGAGAAGACAAAAACTCCAAGATAAGAGAACTGAGAGCATACTATTTATGAGCGCACAGAAGGAGCCTGAGTGGATCTCAAGTTGGTCCGCAGTAAGTTTGTGAAAGCAAAAATATATCAGAGCAAAAGCATACGTTTTGAGCAGGGGCTATATGAGTGCAAGGGCAGGGTTTTGAGGGAAAGACGACAAATCTGAAAATGAAATGAACAAATCTTGCTTAAAAATTGAAAAACTATGTTCTTGAAATAAAGATAGAGAAAAACTTCATATGATCAGCCCAAATTATTGGCCCTCATCCACAGACACTTTAACATCACCAGACATTATCTGGTGGGAACTTAAAATTCACATGTTGAAGTCTGTAGTGGCTTTAAGGTAATCTTTTTTCAGCACAAGGATAGCGGGGTCTGCCATTACCAATAAAAACTACTATGAAGACAAGTAATTATTGATTTAAATACACTCTGAATGGCTATTATAGAAAAACCAGAAATAGTATAAAAATGTGGTTTGATGTAATGTAGGGCTGTCAAATGATACATTTTTTTCAGCTGTTCTTAATTACCGAATTTCAATAGTTAATTGTGATTAATCATTTTTTTTCATAGCATAGCAAAATACTGCATAGGACTAGCATTAAGTGGGCATGTCTGTAAAGGAAAGGCCCATGGGTACCCACTGAGTCCATTTTTATTCAGATGCCGTTTTTCTGATGACAATATTTAGCCAAACTTTGGAGCGTAATGTACCTGAATCTCATTGCTATTAACATGTTAATGCTGACAGACCTATTATAATGACAGTTTATTTTATTATTATAACTTTAAGATGCAATTCAGGCCAAAAGAAACTACTTTTTTGTATACGTGTTTTCTTCTGTGTAATCAGATGGAAATGCTCAAGATATGTTCATTTGATTTGGTGAAAAAAATTACTTGAACTACAATGCTACATTTAGTGTTTGAGGTTATAGCTGGATCTCATTTTTTTAGATACAAATTTAGCCATCAGCCTGATACTGACACCTGTTTGCTGAACAAATCTTTTCCCGGAGCCAGAAACAACTGCAAATACCTCGATCTATTTGCAGAGCTTTCTCTCACTCATGTTCCTTCTTTTTATGATAAATGAAGATATCTGGAGATCTCTGCCGGAGTCACTGTGGGAAGAGAAATGACCTATTCCACTGGGGGAAGTTAACCACAGGCCCCATCAAAGAGTATTGGTTAAGAGGAATGGTTCAATAATTGATGAGAACAGAGTCAGAGGAGTCGGGGGTGGCTTGGCTATCAGAGAGATCTACTGTCAAGGCAGGTTAAAAAAGGAAGCTCAGGTCAATGTAACGTACAAATGGACTAAGGGTGTCTGTGTGTGTGTGCGATGTGTGAGCTCATTCAGTATTAATCCACAAGTCACGTATACATGTAAGCTCAGGATGGATGTAATGATGGAGGCAATTGGAGCATAGCACAGTGGAGGAGGATCTGAGTCATAGACACACAAAGAGACAGAAACTGAGTAAGCAGAGGGAAACTTAGCAGGGCAGCAGGCAAGTTCAGTTTCTTTGATTAAATCAGTCAATGGATGGATATGAATATTTATTCCCGATGGACATTTATCAGCTAGACATTAAAGGGTATATTGTAAAATGTAAGGGCCGTGCCCTTTTTGGGAGATAGAAAACTGTAGACCCTATAGATGTCATTGCGATTTGACTTGTGCTTGAATTAGAGTTTTGACATGTTTTACCTTATTATCTTAAAAAATTAAGGTTGTCAAAACAGGCAAGTCCTGTATTTTGGGTTTGGAGTTTTAAAAAAAAAATGCAAGGTGCTCTGTAATTCAATTTCAACTACAAAGTAAATTAAATTTTCAAAAATAATAGATATTTTATAATTTGCATTTATTAAAAAAAAACCAACAACTTACAAGTTCCTTAGCTGTGAAGCTAATGTTAGCAACACGTTAGCTCATTATCTATGTTAATATGAGCCTTGACTGACAGATTTTTGTGCAACATTACATGTCGAACAAAGTCAGGAGTTATTATGTCTTTTTGTTTTGACACACACTTTTTGCATACTACAATTTGTTTCTCATTGACCACATTTTTTTTTTTTGTGAACAAAATAATCTTTGGCATCATTTTTCCAACTGGTGCTTGGTAATGTAACTTTAGTGCCTTACTTTAGTTCTTGCTGGGAATGAATAGCGTTAACATTGGTTGATTCAAAGGAAAATTATGTGATTCGTGGCACACTTTATAAAAATACATACTTTTTAATCTTTGGGTTTGGGGAAGGTATCAAGTATTTTTAAGTCAAAAGGCTCAAGGCTGTGTGAAGTCAAAAGTCATTAGTGTTACAGTCCAAGTCTAGTTGCAAGTCTTTTTTCATCATTGCAAAGTCAAATCTAAAGTCATCAAATTTGTGACTCATGTCCAAGTGCTAAAGTCCACATCTGGCAGCCTCAAACTCAAGCTAATGTTAGCCATCCATAAGTAGCTGTCACCAGCATTACTTAGCACTTCACCACAACACTAATGAATCTCATGTGCCTCAAATATCAGTTAAAAGGCCTTGGTTAACCTGCTACACAATGGCTTTTCAGAATTTCCCAGTTTCTCTCAGTGTGACAGTGCAGTTTTTTCCCATATCAAGAGACAAAGTAATGGCGATGATGCAATGCCAGTCTGGTCTGTACCTTGGAGCCTCTATCTTCTTTCTTTCAGAATCAGAATCAGCATAAGTAATACTTTATTGATCCCCAGGAGGTAACTGCGAACTTTCTGAGATCATTGCAGGGACACAAATAGAAGATTAGTGTTTTTTGCAATATTGCTGGTGCAACCAACTACACAGCAACTCTTTAGGATAGAATTATTAATGTAAACATGTTTATTTAAGCAGAAATTTGGGTACGTGTTTCAACTTCCTCTGTAACCTTTTGCCATTTATGCTGGACACTGGACTGGATTGATCGGATTACATTCTGATTGCAATGCATTCTGCATGCAGTTAACCCTGAAATTAACACGCGTTTTGCCTTATCCAGATAGCATATCCAGGTGCATATTGAATATTAATGTCAAGTGTAAATGGGATCTTTAGTGTAAGGTAATAGTGCCAGTGGAAGAAGGTATGACCCACACATTTTTGCAATTTAGGTGAGCAGAGGTGCAAATGCAATCTCAGAAAACTTTCTAAAGCAAGATGAAAGCTGTTTAAGTAGGGACACAGTATCCATAGTTTGATTGCTTACATGCATGGTCAATGGTAAGAAAAGAATTACAGGTTTAATGGAAAGAATGGCCTGAAGTGGAAAGAGAAGTTTCTGATGGAGTCGACAGGCAGGATGGAGAGACGAAATCAAATTTTAAAGCGAAACATTTCCTTACTTTCAGAAGAATTTATCATCCATTTTTTAACTGTACCACACACACACATGCGCGCACACAGACTCACACATCCAAAAGGAAAGAAATAAGAGAGGACAGAAAGGGAGAAAAGAAGAACACAGGGCGAGACAAAAACGGGAAAATGGGAATGAGGAATGACAGAGAATCAGGGTGAAGTTATGGGAGAGGAAGTTAAGAGGAACTTAAGAGCAATGAGGATGGAAGGACAGGGTTGGAGGGAGGAATAATGAAAAAAAGACACAGAACAGAAGACATAAAATACCACATCTGACAAGAGTGGAGAAGGAGAGAGATGATTTTCGGGAAAGGCTCCGAAAGGACAAAAAGGTAGGAAAAATGATTGCATTTGCATGTGCAAGCATGCGGATCTCCAGTTTGGCTACAAGTGGAGCATGGGTGTCTCTAAAGGTTCAGCAACTAATCTCCAGAGATGTATCAGCAGTGAAACTAAGCTATGACAACAGCCGCTGAAGGAATCTGACTCATCTTCTGAAGTATCAAAGAGATCTGGGAGGCAACTCTCAGTCTGGTGTGCACGCGCACGCACGCACACACACACATCGACACATCTACATCTCTGTCTTAAAAACTAAAATAATCAACTGCAGAACATTGTAGATGCTTTTCAGGGGTTTCGTCTGAGGTAAAAAAGTTTCTTTCAGCACTGCAGTGGTTTTTCTCCTGTTGGGAATTCCAGTTTCACTTGACATCCTTTCAAGAATAACGCACGCTGAATGCAGAGTATTGCGGCGCAACATGAAAGAGTCAAATTCTTTGATCACCCATGAGTGGCTTGGAAACAAAATTATTTCCCTAGTCCAATCACCAACACTTTGGGAACATTAGCCTGAAATAGTTGAAACAGATGGGTGAGGAGTGACGCTTCAAACGCTGAATAAAAGAGAGAGAGTGAGCTTTACACTTGGAGCCTTTTTTGTGTCATGACATGAAACTGAAAAAGGTAGGAAGCAATCAGATCTCATAAAAACTATCAATAAAACCATGCATGAACAGCTTATACTCATCATGCAGAACTAAACAGGAAACAAGTCCTTTAAATACTGGCCACCAGTGCAGACTCACTGACAACAGTACAGATACATGGCAGATACAAGTCCATGTTTCTAGGACAGCTTTGATGGATTGGAGACAGAAATGACAGTGAGCAGAGTGTAATGTGTACATTGATTTAAAAACACTACACTTGGGATTACTGAAGAAGGAACCAAAAAGCAAAGTAAAAAAGCAACACCAAGTCTCTTTTTAACTTCCTAACTTTAACTTTAGTTGGCCTCCAGTAACTCCGCTTGCAGGTTTCTTGAGAACGGCTCATCACATCAATAATATCAACACAATCAACACTACCCTGACCTAGTAAAATTGGAGCCTGTTCATATTTAAAGTAATAACTGTATCAGTTCAAGTAGGCCTACCTAGAATTTGATACTGGTTCTCAACTCTACCTTTTTTCTGTACTTTTCTTTCCCTGTAAAATCCAAAATGTTATTTGAACAAGCTGCAGGGGTAATGCAGGTGACCAAAAGGAAATTATACCCCATAGAGCTAACATCTGGCTCCAATGTAACCTCTCCAATCTGTTTCTGACATTTCTAGGAAATAAGTTTTCTCTTCCTTACAATAAATCCCATTGCTTGTACTGTATACAGTAAGTGACTTATTATATTATATAAGTCTTCATGCACACATCTGCTAAATATGGCTAGTTTTTTTTTTTTGCTTAAGTTTGTATGTGGCAGAGCTTTTGCACTGACACCTGTGTGTACTTTTTCTACCTTTACAGTTGCCATCGCTAACATATTGCATTAAACAGCTTAAATATAGTCTTGGAAATTAAGATTCCTGTCTTGTGCACATCCTAAGACAGATTTAGACACACTGAGTGTAATAAACATGATCTGTGCCTTACATGTTTTTGCTGTGATGAAAGATCTGTCTCCCTCTAAGTAGCCACAGCTGCCAACATTTGAGAGATTGCATGTCACAGGAGCACCGACGTCAAGTGCTACGACTGAATTGAGGTGACAGGATGGGCAGATGTCAGATTGACAGACAGCAAATCCAAGCGGGCCCCTGATTAAGTTAATGACAGCAGCCATCACTCTAATGGGATTGTGTTTCTTGACAATTGCTGGCAAACACATACGCCCAAACACACACAAACAAATAAGCACTTGCAAAGCAATGCCAGAGGAGACAAGTTGCCCTAGTGTAAAGAGAAATGCCACCAGTCAGGGAGGCATTGTCTATCCTGCTTATTTCAAGCACGACACAGCCCCAACTGTACAGCTGCAGGCGGTGTAAATACACACAATATCAGTGGCTTGTAAATCACGCTGGCATGAGGTTGTACAGTAGGCTAACAAAATTTCAAATTCAACCCTTAAACACTTTGTTTGTGGTGGTGTGACTTTCTTCTTGTGAAGAAATAAAGGAACAGAAAAAAAGAGATAAAAAGCAGCCTCTGTAGTTCATAATAGGGATGTTAGTTTCAGTTAATTTTGCTTTCAATAGCCAAACAGCCATTAACCCTTTAACACCTGGATTGACATCAGTATTCTTTTCACTTGCATTTAAACTTCTGAAACTTTATGAAAGTGGTTTGATTTGAATAGTAGTTTCAAATCAAATCAATTCAAATCAATCAAATTTGAAATAGGGGTTTGAATAGTTCCTACATGAAACTGCTCAAAACAAGTTCTGTGAATTATCCTGGGTAAGTGGGTCATGATTTCTGTAAAGAGACATTACTGTTGAGTTTTCAAATGTATGTTTTTAGCACTTTGAGCACCACAAGTTGAGTGCCATTTAACTCCATTATACTGTACAGAAGGCAGGAATCAAACACACGGCAACTAAACAATCTTTAACAGCATTACAGGTAAGAGGAAAAACATTTATATTTGTATTTTTGATAAAGAAGTGAACTGTCCCTTTAAAGTCTATGAACTTACCAGCATTTATCAAGATAAACAGATATCAAAGCAGGAAACACGCAGGTAGAATCAATAACATAAATGATGGCTCAACTTTATGTCTGTTAAGAACAAATCAAAGATTTCCCGAATCATTAACCAAGCAAGTAAAATATCTGGCCAAACCCAAACTCCATTGTCAGTACTTCATACCCAAGCAGCTGTAAGGAAATCTATCACGTTACAAAAGATCCCATTCACCCCCTGCAAAAGTCTTTCCAGCTACTACCATCAGTCCGCCACTATAAAGTTCCGTCGGCCAAGAAAAACATACCTTCCTCATTCCCGCTGCCATAAACATCTAATATGAATGGCAATGATCCACACATCTACATAAACACTATGCCACTTTGCATGCAGTAGTATATTGTAATTTCTATTCAGTCTAAATTATTTGTATATGGTTTTATTCTGTTTTTAGAATCACATGCTGTATGTTCATTGTCCGACTTTGTTTTGCATTGTATGTTGTATGTTGAGGCACGTCTAAGACGACTTTCTGTAACGATAGACAATAAAGATTCACTGTGAAAGACTGGTAACTGAATGGAGCCTTAATTAATGTTGCTATTTACACCTGTGCTTTCCCTGCTTTGGCATGTCAAAATGTAAATTGTGAAAATGGCCTTTAGGAAACTATCTCTGAGGTGGCTGAGATAATGCTTTTTATCCCAAATGGGTCTGTTATTCAGATATTTGTTCTTATTCAGCTGGATTTCACGACACATATCTTACATCGACAGTAGAGGCGACAGGTTCAGGGAAAATGGGTGCTCCAAAAATGCCTTAGGCACTATCTCATCACAAAATTTAGCGTAAGAGCATCTGGAGGTGGAAACTTTTTTTATGTACCACAGCATATAGCAGTGCTGTGTGAAAAGGATGAGAGTGCTGCCTGTTGAATTGTGTACTAAAAGGCAGAGATCTTAATGGATGCGGGGGGGGTCTATAATAGGCTTCTAGTCTTTTGTATGCTCGCTCATGGGAGGTGTGGCTCATAGTGCACTCATGGACTTCCTACCACTCTCCCTCTACTCATCATCATTTCTCTCTCACACACATCAGGCCATTCAATTTCTCTCCGACAGAAAGCTATAACCTCTCGCACAATGATCACTTCATCCTGCGTGTAATCAGCCTTTCCAAATAGAGCGAGGGATGGACGTAGCAAAGAGGGAGGGATGAAAGGAAGAAAGAAATTGAAGGATGATGGAAAAGAAGAGTCAAAGGGAGGGGTTGGTTACCACATAGATTGAAAAATATTCGATTAGCGTAGGTCGGGTCGGGCACATTACAGATGCTGTAGTCGCCTCCTCCCATTTCAATTCATGATTCAGCTAAGTGGACAAAGCAACTATTTACGGTCCCTTACATAAATTGATGGCCATAAAGTTGGCCCAGCTCCACTTCATTATCCAGAACACCATTTACAGTAGCTACCACTATTTCCTCTTCAACACAGTGACAAGTAAACACATCAGACATTTTGAGAGGAACAAAGAACATCAGCATATGGTGTTAAGCTTAAAAAAAAACTCCCCTGCCTCCCTTGCTGGTTTCACACTTCCAGCAACAACTGCCTGTAACTCACACAGGTGAAATACACAGCAGATGGTGTTGATAAAAAGTAAGAACCGTGCCGGTAGTTTAACATCTCTATTCTGCTGCCATCAATTCACCGAGCAGCCGCGTTTCTCTCACAAGGTGCGACACAACAACACCAAAAACTAATTGTCCCTCATCCCCTGGCAATTATTGGGATGTAAGAAAAACTACTCAGCTGGATTGATGGGGTAATCAATGAGGACGTTACTATGGCAACAGGCTGTCAGGCTTAATTAGATATTTCTGGCTCTCTGAGTTGGATTGATCGAGGTGGTGAATGCCCCGAGATCTCAATTTGGTTGGCCAAACACTGTTGTGTTTAAACTAAGGAGCAGTGAAAGGTTGTGCAGATCGATTTAGCTTGTTGTCCTCTGTAACAACATGGACACAAGACTGAGAGTCTAAAGCCACACAAGCAGCTCTGTCAAACTATACTCCAGTCCTTTTCCCACTTGACAAAAAACTCACCAACACTTGCTAACATCTGGCTTTTGTTTTGGTGGAAAGGTTACACTCTGCATTTATTCCTGTGCTGCCACATATCATGTCTCTTTGTCCAAGAAGGATTTAATAATTGTTTTAAATACATCGCCACTTTGAAAGAGTACAGAGCCCCTAAAGGTAAAAAAAATAGAAAATAAAAAATAAAATAAAATAAAATGTTTTTAAAAAGATAAAAAGATATGTTTTCCCACCACCTATTTTTATCCACTATCCATTTTTCTACCATTAATTTCTTTCTTTTATCAATTTTTTTTTCCACCATCAAATCTTTTTTCGACCACTAGTGAAAAACTATATATATATTACAAGAGCAGACTCAGCCTCTGTCGT
Organism: Plectropomus leopardus; assembly: GCF_008729295.1. Lineage (NCBI taxonomy): Eukaryota > Metazoa > Chordata > Actinopteri > Perciformes > Serranidae > Plectropomus > Plectropomus leopardus. The sequence goes on from NC_056484.1 coordinate 8,445,845, forward strand.
CACAGCAAAGACAAAAAATTCCTGAAAGTTCAAACTAAACAGGGTAATCGTCAAAACTATATTTTTAAACACAGCAAAATGTGATACAACGCATACAAATTTCAGCATTTTTTAGCAGTTTTCAACCCAGACTGGTAACTTTGAATCAAGTCATCTAGCTGGAGGATGTCTGCTTATATTGGATCAGTGTATAGCCTGAAGCAGTGGCTGTGTTCCACTGTCTGCTCTGACGTGAAATGAGGAGCAGCAGATTGTTTCTGTGTGTTTCCTTGGGCTCTGGGCACTGTGTTAGGAGAGATGGACTGGATCTGGTGTCACAAACACACTAAAATTTGCATCTTATGTGCCTATCCCAAACAACAACAACAACAAAAACAGTCAAGCTGATGACAAAGACGAAGCAAGGACCAAACTCTGTCATTTCCCCAAGAGGCAGGGTTGACACAAAATAGTTTTGCGTAAGGGGATCACACTTACCTTTAGGGCTTGGGAGCGATTAGCCAGCAGTTTCTCTATATTCCCAGCAGCCGTCGCCACCAGTTCCCTTGCATTGTTGGATTCCACGCTGAAGTGAGGTCTGTGTTTACGATATATCTGAGACAATCAGAGGAGAAGAGCAAGGGTCAGAGATAAGCAGAACTTAAACTAAACCAACTCATATGTCATGATGTCAACTTTTAATCAATATGACGGCAGTCAGACTGAAAACATACCTGCATTAAAAAAAGATTTTTTCAGGTATTAAAGAGACAATGTAATATTGCCAAGTTGAGTACTAAATTCATGAGTTTTAAAGGTTATCAAACATCAAAACGCGTGTGGCAGGTCATGGTTAGCACTTTACACTCTAGGCCACATATGCAATTAGATGTCTTTGATAAGACCCTGCTGTGGTTGGTTTGTGTTGCAGAAAAAATTGAGCCAGATTAGAAAGTTATATCAGGTCATTCTGCACATTCAGCCCATTCTCATTCCGAATTCATCATAATAGGGCCGTTCTGTCAGTGCTTTTGGCGTATGTGCACTACGCCAAAAGTCACCTTTTGCATGCACATGGAACACTGTCAGACAGCGTTAGTGGAGAATGTGGCCGGACAGAATTAGTCGCAGTGTTATTGTATACCAGAGGATGGCACTTGTCCTGTCCGCAAACCACAAACCCAGACTTTGATGCAGGGATTCGTTCGCTGCCCGTTTGAATGTGATAGTTTTTTCTACATATTACCATGTATCTCCTTACTCTAATCCTAACACCCTTGCTGTTGTTGCCTAAACACAACCATGTGCCTTCTTCTTCCCACCATGTGCATTTGTTGACATCACGTTAGCAGTATCTGTGAGCATAAACAAGAGACGTAAAAGAATACCTTACTCGTTATATGTCCACTGACAAAGCTGCAACATTTGACGAGTTGGGATGAGAACATATTTTGCCAGTGCCCGCTCTGCAAATCTTCATCCCCAGAATTATGATTTTAGCCATTAGTTGGCTTTATAGAGCCAAACATTTTACATAATGTTTTGAGATCAAACAAGAAGCTTGAAATTATGAGTGGCAGTTATATGTTTCACCAGCATTTAAACTGATCTTTTGTCAGGTTTTCTCAGTCTTAGGATATTTTCCATTTGCAGACTTAGTGTATCTGAGGTTGAGAATGTTACTGTGCATCAGTGGTCATCTCCTATTTTTCATCAGACCTCACTGGCCAAAGCAAAGTTGTTTAAAAAAAACAAAGCTACATGTCCACTGATTAAATTGCAATGTCAGGTTATGTAACAAGACAATTTACTGCGCAATGGAATATGCTCCAGCAAAAGATATAAGAAACACAAATGCCAAACAGCCAATTATTTAGCAGCCTAGAGGGAATTCGTTGTCCGACATTCAAACCACAGAACTCTGGCGCGTGTGTGTATTTGTCTTCATCCTCCAGGCCTCACATGGATTTTTTTACTTTAGTACAAGAGCAATATTAAAGAGTAATACTCCTAACTTTTAGATTTGTATTAACTTAACAAAGAATCCAGTATGGTAGACTGAAACTGCCCATATTATACCTTGGATTTGCGGTGTCTTATTTGATGAAAGGTAACTGCTTACATAAAATTGTGCCCACCATTAACAATATTAGAAGGTGTCCCAGTTGTAACTTACAGGATGAACTGCACAGGCAATCTGGATAATTTCTCCACATGTATTATTAACTTGCAAGCTTCATAACACTCCCTTTTAAATTCTGCATGCTGTGTACAGTACATTCTGTTTAAACAAGGGCGTCCCCAAAAGCAGTGGCTTCTGTCACAGCAACAGTTTCAGTAACACAAAATATTGCCAGATATGTTAAATTCTCATTTCTGATGCTGATGCTGACAAGTCATGGCACCACATCAAATAAAAACATATTTTGTAATGATTTCAGTGATGCTTTGAAGCCGGCTGATTATATTCTGGAAGGGAGCGGGGAGCAAAAGTGCCAGATGCATTATGTCAATCAATGTGGATCTAAAAAGCTTCTTCTCCCTTTTGTCAGATGTGGTGTTTGTGTGTGTGTGTGTGTGTGTGTGTGTGTGTGTGTGCGCAAGGACTATGGCCGTCACTGTATAGTCGTGACGCTGATCTTATCTGAGCGTGTACATTGGGCTGGCAGAATGAAATGATGCAGCGTTATGTCTAATGAGAAGATGCTATATATAGACCAGTGATGTGTCGTGACAGCTGAGGTCGTGCAAGGAGGGTTAGTGAGAGAAAGAAAAGTAATGACTTTAAGTGCAAATAAAAATTCTTGTCAATATTCAATTTCTGTAATGGGTTTATTTTAAGAAAATTAATTAAGCTAAGAAATCACTATATCCATGGTGGGGTTATTCGTTCCGTTTTTTTTATTTTTTTAACTTCTTTACTTATTTACAATGGAAGAAAAAAAAAAGTAAATTTATGAGAATAAAGTCATATTACTACCAGATGAAAACCTGAAAAATTACAAGTAAAAAATTCATAATATTAGGATTTTAAAAATTCAACATTTACGAGGGAAAGAAAGAGAGAAAAAAGTTGCAATATTATGAGATTAAACTCATAATTTTATGAGAAATAAAGAAGCAGATTAAGACCAGAGAGTTGAGTAAGATCCCCTGTCCATAATTTCCACTTTTTATCTAAAATGTCAAACATTTTATCTCATAATTTTGACGATATATCCATCACTTCTGATCATTTATTCATACTTTGTCACTTTTTAAACCATATTACGTGACTCTTTGGTCTTAATCTGTGACATGAATTTAATCTCATGGTGATATGACTTCTTTCTTGTAAATTTACGAGTTTAATCTCATAATCTCTCATAATATAACAACTTTTTGCTCATTAATTCATGAGAGAAACAAAACCAGAGCGTCATGCTTACCTGTATTAGGTTCTCCATACCACTTGCTGTGTCTGTTAATGTGATTAACTCTTTTTGCATTTGGTCCACCCATTCCTTTATCCTAAAAACACACAAAAAACAACATCAATGAGATAATCAATCTTCATTTCATGGAAAGCTTCCCACTGGCCTGCACACTCTAATCAAATTTGTTACATTTCTCCATTCTCATTCACTTTAAATAAAGCCTGCGTGATGGCCTGAGCTTTACTGCTTACGATCACAATATGCTAAAAAAGCTGTTTAAATTCAGGGCAAGAAGGCATGAAATAATAATGTTTAGCCAAGTGAATACTTTGCTCTACTCCACATGAGCTGTGCATTAAAGCGAGAGCTATTCATGGTTGTCAGCATGAGTGTGTCCCATCCTCAGGGGTGAGATGCTGGTTAATGTATGCTATTGATGAGACAGAGGACAGAAATGGAGAGTGCTAGAGACTGAAAAAGCATGAGAGACACAAATGCTCATTTATTAGAGATTAGACTTTCTTTTAACCGTGCTTCACATGTGCTTCACACGAATATATGTTGTCTAATGCTCCACGTGTCACATGCAAATAAAAGTAAGTGAAGAAAACAACTTGTTAAATGCCACACGCAAGCTTTCCATCAGCTAACAGCAGGAAGACTGTGAAAATGGTTAAGCCCCTGTTTAAGTGCAATCAGCATGTTTACATATCACAGTGTTGAAAGAGCAGTACTGCATTGTGTGTCTGCATTGAGTGTGCGCTCGACTGAGATTCCTTTCCGCAAATGAACCCTTTGAGACCTGGATCTGCATCAGTTTTCTTGGACAGTTTACAGACACCTTTTACAAGTATTTAAACCTAAAATGTGAACAAGGTGGTTTGATTTATTTCAAAAACAAGGGAAAACATGCGGTCTGCAACTGCTAAGGGTGACAAGACAATTACCTAAAAATCAGCTACAAAAAAATAGAGCTAAAGAGAGAATCATCAGGAAAAAAATGAAGAAAACTGAATTTATAATTTCATGATTGTATATTTAAAATGCTTACCATCACATCAGTACAACCAATGGTATTCTATGACCCCTATGTGAGTGTCTGCATGTGTCCAGTAACATATCTAAACAGTAATTAGAAGTATGTCTAAACTGTACAAATCAAGTTTATGCCCTGTTACTTATCCATGGGCACTGTAAGGACACCAGTTCCCTATATGGAATCCCTGACATTCAGATCAGTTCAGGTTATGTTTGTGAGTGGGCAAGAGTGTAAATGATGCTTATGTGAAACCATATCCAACCAGTCACTGTCAAAACACCAATGAATCTCTTTACTTGGCAGGAGGGAGGTGACCCAACATGCACTGTACAGTCACTGAATTTAGGTTGCAATAAACTTATTTCAGAGAGGTGTCCTCATCGTGCATTATTTTTGCTTGACAATTTAGAAAATACACTTAAATGTATGTATTTGATTGCTCAGAGTTACATGAAGGGATTGATATCTGTACATGAAGCTAAAGCCAAGAGCCGGTTGCCTCAGCTTATCAAGAACAGTGGAAATGGTGGAGACAGCTAGCCTGGCTCTGTCACACGCTGACACATCTGCCGACCAGCACTTCTAAAGCTCACTAATTAACACGATAACTTCTGTTTGTCTGGGAATTTTTTTGGGAATCTTTAAGGTTTTGGCCAAAAACATGTTTGTGATGTCACAGTAACCTTGATCTTTGACTTTCAACCACCACATATAAATCAGTTCATTCTCCTGTCCAAGTAGGCATTTGTACCAAATTTGAGGAAACTCCTTCAATGCCAGCTTCAGATTTGCATTCAAGAATGACACAAGGTCATGGGGGGCTTGACCTTTGACTACCAGTCAGTTCCTTGTTCAGTTCAAGTAAACGTTTGTGCCAAATTTGAAATTTTCCTTCAAAAGTGATCTTGTGATATCACATTCACGACTATGAGACAAATACAGGGTCGCATTGACCTTTGACCACCAAAATCTTACCAGTTAATCATAGAGTCCAAGTGGATGTTTGTGCCACATTTAAAGAAATTACCCCAAAGTGCTCTTGAGATGAAGCAATCATGAGAATGGGATGGAAAGACAGATATACCGACAACCACAGCTATTGCTGGTGCAGAGGCATAAAAATGTCACATTGTGGTTTAATAGAGGGTGAACGCACCAAAATGTGTCCTTTTTACTTGCTCTTTCCAATTTCACGATAACAGATAACAGCCCCTCTCACTCTCAGAAAGAAAGTGAATAAGCATATTTCCCAAAATGTCAATTTGTTCCTTTAAACGAAGCTGAAAAATTATTAAAATCTAAAGTATTTTTTCAGTTCAAGAACTTTTATAAGGCGCAAAAGACGAACTGTTTCTGCAAAATCAGTGTCCACAGGTAATAAAATGCCTATTGCAACTACAATAAGCCTACTTTTGTCAACCTTTTGCTGCTCAGCTGCAAATAACAGTTGAAGACAATATACTGTAGAGGTATAAACCCTCCCCCGGCTCCTTTACAGCAGCCACTAAAAAATACATGACATAATCCATAAAGAAAATGACCCTTTCTCCCCCACAGTGTGAATTAACCTCTTCACCTTCCAGACTGTTGAGAGGCCTTTGACACATGAACCCTGTTTGTGTTATCTTATTTAAAAAATACAGTGTAACATGAGCAGGGTTAGCTCACGCTGCAGACATGTAGCATAGCTGCCACGTAGTATATTTAGCCTTCTGAGAGACAGCTGCTTGTGGCTGAGGGCAGATATAGGATGTGCGTCCTGTCAGCACATAGCTCTTTTAACTCCCCCATCACAATCATTTCCACATGTATCCATAAACACAAGTATATGGAAAAATAAAACAATATAATTTCCTACAAATGACTTTAAAGTGGATTTTCATTGATAATAGCTATGTCTGCTGATTACTGTACACATGACCAGCTCCAGGGTTGAGATAAGGTCCACTGGCCATAGTGAACAGGTGTGTTTTAGGGCTGTTATGCATGTGACTTTTTCAAATAAGCCCACTTGGCCTAAAGCAAGGAGGGTGGGCCATTACAACAGGTGTCTAATGTGAAAACAGTGAGCGTGTGTAGGTGTAAAGTTATGCTTCATCAAAGGAGAGATGTTCAATGCCAAATTCCATTAATTATTCATTAATTTAATGTCATATTTATGAAATTCTTTGAGCATGCTGCAGCATATTCTCATCACACTGTAATTGTGAGGCATTTATTGTTGCAGAACACACATGGATGGATTACTGAACGGGCCTACCAGGCTCGAGCCAAGGAGGCTAAAGTGTCAGGTCCCTCCCTGGCAAAATTAACATGTACAGACTTGGAAGAGACTGAAAATGTCCACAAAAAGACCACAAAGAGATGCAAACCCACTACAAAGAGATGCAAAATGACTAATAAGAGACACAAAACAACCAAAGGAGACACAAAAACAGCTAAAATATGCAACAACAAAAAATCTATATAGGGCAAAATTTCCCAAAAGTGACACAAAACAACCACAGAGAGACACAAAACAACCACAAGGAGAGCAAAAATGACAATAAAGCGACATGAAACAAAAAAGGCACAAAATAATTACCTCTAAGACACACAAAACAACCACAGGGAGACACATAATTTCTTAGATACACAAAATTACCTCAAAGATACACAACATAACTACAATGAGTCAAAACAATGACTAAGAGACACACTGACCGAGAGGAGACTTAAAATGTCCACAAAGAGACACAAAAAGACCTGAAAGAGATGCAAAGGAACTGCAAAGACACACAAAAGAATCTCCAGGTCACACAAAATGACTAGAGAGCAACAAAAATAACCAAAACTGACACAATATTTCTTCAAAGATACACAAAATTACATAAATAAGACACAAAATGACGATGAATGAATATAAATGAAGATACACATCACCTTTTACCTAAAGGAGACACAATACAACAACAAAGAGGTGCAAAACAACCACAAAAAGACATAAAGACCAAAAAACACAAAATGACTTCAAAAGATACACAAAATGACCTCAAAGAGACACTACAGAAAGACATGATTCAACCAAATGGAGACATAAATTAAAAGAGAGACAAAACCACCACAAAGTCTGTGTATCTATGTAGGAGAAGTGGTGGGGGCCCCTGCATACTTTTGCCCAGGGGCCCATTGTCTCATAATCTGCCCATGACAACACACATCTCAAGTTGCTCATCCTTTGAATAATATTGATCCAATACTGATTTTTTTCTGGTCCAGATATCAGTGATGATGCCATGTCCCTCCACATACCACATATAACATCATAAGTCGCTATTCTTGAGACATGTGACTACAAATACAGAAATGAACCTCCCAACTAGGCCCAACATTGCAATTTTACAATTTTACCCTAAACCCCCCACCCCCATATTTGGGCTTTACAGGACTAAGCTGGACTTCTAGATATGGGCAGCTCGAGTCATGAGCTATCTGACATTTATCCTGTGTTTATTAGCTTCTTTTCACAACTCTTATAAGCAGAGGACAGTTACAAAAACTCCTGATCCGGGGAAAGTACCTTTACTAAACCAGTTACGATCTAAACTGATTGGTTCCATTACTTGTTTGCAGCAGCTTGGAGGTTTTAACATGAGGTCAGCTTGTAATATAATAAAAATCAGTGCTAATGGCTTATACTACTTAGTTTGTGCTACAATTTTGAAATCTCACTGATCTTGGATTAATAAACTCTTCTGGGTAAAAACAGAAAGGCAAAGCAGTGCTCTGATTAGCGACTTCCACAAACAACCACCTTCCCCTTCCTCCAGTTAGAGCAAACATTCCCTGCAGGATGTGCAGCTTTCACATAAGTGAAGACAGAGTTTACTGTATGTCTTTTTTATACATAGAGGCAGACTAAGGAAATGTCTTTTAATGAAGAAAAGTGGAAAAAAATACAATGAGAGAATGGAAACTTAGAGCAGGACATGGAAAAATGAGATAGCACCATTATTCCCTCCCATGCTCAGCTCTTATTCGGTCCCCCCTCTCATGCTCTCCCTCCTGAGGGGAAATTGGTTAGGGGGAAAGGAAGGAAGCCTCCAAAATGGCTGGTGAGCCATGTAGAGCCACTTGGTGATCCAGCGGTCACAGACTGCAGGGCTGGAGCCATGTGAAACTCAGCCAAGTGTAAGACCTGCTGGCATCGCAAGCCTCTTTTCTCTCACACTTGTCTCATTGAGTCATTACAATCACCCACTTATGGAGCAGACTGTTTTTCTAACAGGCAATTGTTAAAGACCCTCGCTTTTGTTCTTTTTGCCAGTTGTGGTCACTAAGTTGTTCACTACATATTAAGAATGCAGTGCAGACCAGCCGACTACGAGCCTAATACAACATCTGGTGTTGAGTGATTTGGTCACTACTTTCTAATATGTAAAACAACTGTGAAAAGGTGCAAAAGTCCAGTGCACATTAGATTAATTCAGCAATTTTAACCAATAAAACATTGCAATCAGCAAGACCACAATGTGTTGCTCTGGACAGACAATGGAGTTATGAGTAAGGTTGAGCACCAAAAGCCTGTGCAGATTTATACAACCGGCACCTACTGGACCGCATCAGAACAAAGACTTCGGTGCCTCTTCTTAGTGGCAGATGTATGAGTGGAGAGACAAAGATGCACTGCAAGCAAGACAGATAGAGGGAGCGTGTGTCTGTGCGCTGGTGACAGTGAGGCTTCAGCAGCCGGATCAGAGTATGAAGTCAATTGTAGCAGATCCCAAATCAAAATGTATTTTGTTGTTAGTAGCCCTGTACCTCTTATTTTCTGTTAAATGATTGTAGCTGGGTTCCTTTTTTCCTTTTTTTTTTAATTTATAAGGTAATCTGCTAATAATGCTTTGTATTTATCCATATTTATATATTCAAGTATACTTTAAACTATTAAGTAGAGTGCAACAATTTTAAGTTTGTATTAGCCTTTGCAATGAAAATTAATGCTGCTCTTCAGCGGCTTTAACAGTTTTTAACAGCTTTTTTTTTTTTTTTTAAAGTATCGGTTCAGGCAATGTTTAGGCACTTGTAAGTTTAAAAGCGATTACTAAGCGGGGAAGGTTTAAAGGTCCTGACACACCAACGTCAGGGCTTTCGTGAGTGTCTGCCCCCCTAGTTTCTGTGGTATGTGGCGTTTTTGTTGGCATTTGTCATCTTTTTTTGGGCAATTCAGCATTTTGAGTCAGCGTTAAAAACAGCAGAGCCTGTCAGTGAGAGAAATCACTCTAACTGGCAGTTCATCTCAGTACACGAGAAGAGAAACGGAAGTGAGGAAAGCAAACAAATGCCTTAAGTCAAAAGGATGTAAAACCATAGTCGTTAAATAAGATTACTTTTTAGCCATTGAGCTCTTTGTGTTATCGTTTACTAGTGCACAGTAAATATGCTTTGGATTCTCATTATTCGGCTGTGTTGTTTATTTGCTAACTGGCTAAATAGCATCTTGAATCCATCCTGTTGATCTTCTGCTTTTCCCTTTCCCAGCTCATACTTGTGAGAATTGAGATGAGGAGCACTAAAACCTGCCCACCTCAGCGAGTTGCTTACGATAGTGAAATGTGACTGAAGGTGCATGCAGCACAGATCATCGTGGGTTCATTGACTTCGGAGAGTTGTAGACGCACTTGGTTGGAGTTTAGATGAACAGATCGTCTGATACGAGGGCTCCAAACGCTGAAAAGATGACATTAAAATTTCATCAAGTTCTTTCCATGTCCTCAATTGCAGGCACAAATGTGCCAGTGAGTTAAATGGTGTGAAATTAGATGATGTGCTGCTGAGCGGAGTCAATATTACTACAGATAGTGCCACACCACATCTCTGCAGACCAATTTAGGAAAACAAGACAAAACACAGTCTACATGGTAGAGAGTATGTGAGACTTTTAGTGCTCAGTTAGCTCATTCCTCAACAAGACTGGTGAGCATTTGTCTTTATTTGTGCGACCCACCCATGAGTGGCTGATAGGTAGCCAAATGTAGCCCCTCTCTCTTTCCCTCCATTCCTTTAATGACAGGAAGGGAAGCTGCCTCTGTTAGGACAGCTGTCACGTGTGAGTATGTCAACGTCTGTATGTAACCAGAGCGGTGGGTCTTTCAGAGGGCAGTGGGGGGGGTTTCTCCAGGGTCAAAGGTCACCAGGGCAGGTGCAGCTCTTAATGTAATGAAGTGGGCGTGACCCTTTGTGCATGTGTGTTATACAACCCACCATTCACAGTGATGGACCAGTGCCTGTCAAAACACTGGATAGCAATTTAGACTATGAACAAGTAGCAGAGACTCAAACATTAAAGTTTAAACCTGCACTGATCAATATTTTTACATCAATGGGCCAAAGGACAGCATCAGCATCTTTTAGCAAATAGTTCTGGTTTTACAGTTGTTAACTTTATTGTTGTGGTTTAAGCCTAGTCTACGCATACACAAGTATATTTGAAAATATAGCTTTTTCTATGTGTTTTTCGCTTTTCATTCATACTTCGTTTTTGGGGTGTCTTTAGCAACTTTTTTCAGGCTTCTGTTTTCTGTTGTCTTTGTCTTCTTCATCCTTATCTTCTTCTGCTTCTTCTTTGTCATCTCATTCTTTGTGTTCCTCCTCGTCATCTTCTTGGTCTTCATCCTCATGTTTTTCATCATCTTCTTCTTTGGAATCCACCCTCTAAAGTGCAGGCTTTTTAAAAGAGTGTTTAGGAAACAATGACGTAATGTCCTCAACGTTTTCAATTTCAGGCCATCACTATCATCACATTGTAATGACAAGTAGCACTAGGGTAGTGTAAATGATACACAAACAAATCATTGTCTCAATCAAAAATTAATGAGTTGAATTACACAGAAAACGATGTGTATCAAACAAGTCTGAGCATAAAGTACTACCCGTATAAAAGATTTATTCAGCATTATTTGCCTCCTTAGAAAGGTTAAAGAAAAACTTCCAAGGAACACCCTGAGTCACCATTAGAAGATAAACAAATGCCAGTTAGAAGCTGACTGTCCAATCCAAGGGGTGAACACAGGGAAGTGGAGACGGTCCCAGAATAGAGAGCATGACTCAGCATTAAAGCTTTGCTGCCTTACCTCTGACTACATTTACCCCTCCACTTGAGCTGTGTGTGACTGTTACTACACTTTAAAACCACAGCCTCTAGCCTTGAGCTGTTGTGCAGCTGTTTAGTACACTTTTAGCGGAGTTCATACACTTACACAACGATAAAGCTCAGAAAGTGAATATGCCTCAACACTTAGAAACTATAAATATCACAGTCTCTTGGGTCCCGTTTATCAGAAAACCATTTAAATAAAGGGGTAATTGAAGATTATAAAAGAAAGAGCAGCTACAGCTCACATTTTGGATTGCATTATTCAAAGGATAATTCTGTTTAAAGACAATGCAGGTCTTGTCTTCATTATTGTGCCTATCATGAGCATTTCATCGGAAAAAGGCAGACAGTATGAGGGACAGTCCAGCACAGGTATGATTTTCAACACTTGCTCCCACACCAGCACTGCAACGTGCAATACCGCACCTGCCCCACTGCCAGCACATATGACCACTTAGCTCCACAACCCTATAAAAGATCCACGACCTGACAGGACACCACGAATCCTCTAGTACCCATGCATTGTTAAAATAATTCAGTTAGGCAGCATGTTAAATGATCATTCATTTTGGGCCACTTCATATGTATGTAAATGAAAGATTATACATTTTAAAACAAAATTTAGACAATACAATTTGTGTGAAGACCCAGGCCTAAATTGGTGGAAAAGCGGTATAGGAAACACAAGCAGTCGAACAATCAGGCAGATTTAAAAAATACCAACTATTTCAGAAAAGAGACAAAAACACAGCGATTACAAGATTGTACTTTTAGTCTCAACCTTTTTAAGCAACCTGGTTCAGGAGTCCTTAAAGAACTTGGAAAAATCAGAAATGCAAACATCTGATATCATGACAACTGAAAAAAAAGCTCCAAAAAGGCTACTCTATGGAGCTTGTGGTGAGAGACTTTTACCTAAACTGTCTGTCCAGAGCATTTATTACAGTTTACAGACTGACTTCCTAAACTTTGGATTTTTTCACAACCTGTCTGATCTTCTGGCTGCTTGTTTCTCACCCACATAAATGTCATCATGTTTGTACCATTAATAACTGAGGTGAGTTTAATGTCATCACTGATAGAAATGACAGCTCAAACTATGAAAACAAGACCAAAGTTGTGATAAAGTGCTGACCTCAAACTGTCCTTGACTAATACTTCATTTCTACTTTTACCTACATTCAAGGTTTAGATAAAAAGGCTCACAGTTGGGATGTTACAAAGAATTTGAAACTACTTCACAATACGGATCCCAGATGGAGTTCATGGAGAAAAGATTGGGAAGATTTTACCTTAAAGCTTTTTCTGCGGAGTCCTGTCTTTACTTTCAAACTTACTTCTGTGTTCTTTCTAGAAAGAAAGTGGCAAGGGAACTTTAAATAAATACCCTACAGACTGTATGCTTTGGGCTGTCAAAGTATCGGAACAGTTTGTCATGAAACACTTCTTCACGTCTCGCTGGTTAGCGGGCGGTAGCTGCTTCAAGTCCTCTCATCACGATGGAAACTCATGGTATTAATAGTCTAATGTCGTGCTGCATGCATGCCATACCCTTGATCAACTGGGGAAGCGAAAGGATAACACCTGGGGAGAAGCACACATTTCTTTCACTGCAACAACCTTATATTGTCATTCAGCAGCGGCGGTGTTCACGTGAGCTCATGTTATTCTATAGCTTCATAGCAAACATGTTTATTTTCAGTATCCTTCCGTTTTTACTAAGGTATAAACTTGACACCGTGTAAACACCCCAAGCCGAGTGAAGGTCCAGAAAATTGATCCTGCAACGTTGGACGCTACATCATTCTAACAGAAACACCACAAAGTCAGCCTCACGTCTGCTCCGAGGCCCGGCACGCCTGTGCGCTGCGAGAATCAAGGGCTCAATATCCAATCTCGGAGTTTCCACTCCAGCGCCCTCTCATCTTGTAAACATCCTCATGTTTTTATACTCAGAACCCATTCTGCAAATCCACATTTGATCTCTTAATACGACCGAAACCGTCACGAAGGAAGCAGCATCCGACAGCAAACACTCTTTACTTTAGTTTTTCCCCTCCTCCCTGCTCATCATGTTGTGAAGTCATGGTTTCCAGCACTGTGAGACAGCTTGAAACCTTAAATCCTCCTCTGATAGTAGTAATTTGGGCTTCTAATCTGTTCTTAGAGAGAGACAAGGCTGACACCATTACAGGAAGCAGGGGGGATGCAAAAAAAAAAAAAAAAAAAAAGAAAGATGGAAGCGTGGATGTAATTGAGCCACTGGGGGGACAGCTCTGACTATGAAGCAAGGCATCTAATAAGCAGCCAGCCTGACAGAGCTTTGTGGAAGACAAACAGTCACTTTCTACTTTCTACCCCTGTTTTCTTTCTGCCTTTCCCTCCTTTCTTTATCTTATCCTTCTGGTGTAAATTCACCACCTATTGTTTAGTTTGTCCTCCTTCTCCTTGCTGGGGACTGCCCATTGTTCCGACAGCCCAAAATTCCAAGACCTGTTAGTCCCAAAAATGTCCCATTGGATTGAAAGCCTATTTCTCCAACGGCCCGTTATCCACAAATGCCCATCACCCTGAAGTGCCATTTCTCTGAAAATACACACTCCCTGTAGTTAGATAACCCAATCACCAGGAAAAAAGGTTTGCATTGTACAATTCTGCAAAACACTAATACCTTACATTTGTACATATTTGGATGTGGATACGTTGAAACTTTCTTAACAATGCTGTGGTAAATGTGTGGTTAGATTTTGTTGTGGTTGCAAGAATGGATCAGTGAAAAACATCCAAGATTGGTGGCTAAATTCCACTACAAAATGCTGCGAAGTGTCGAGAAAAACACTGAGAATTGGTGACTGAAACACTGCTGGGAAACGCAGCAAAGGATCTGTAAAACACCTTTAATTGGTGGCTCAAATACTTGGCGATCACCTCCGGACTGGTTGCTTAAACACTGATAGGAAATGACGGGAAGAGTTGGCAAAAACAGCCGAGGTCAGTGACTCAACCATGATCAAAAATAAGAACGTTTATATTCTTAACATTGTAAAGGGTCACCATTAACTCCTGGAATCGATGGCTCAAAAATTGTCAAGAAACCATATGGAAGGTTGGAAAACTTTCCCAGGATATGGTGGTTTAAATGCCGCTGGGTAGCTGAAGGTAACTGCAAGGAGTTTGTATATTTGGAGAAGCTGGATTCTGGAGCAATGGGACAACACCTCATTGCTTGATTGCTTCTTTGCATGTCAATTCTTTGCTTTTTATTCTCTCATTCCTTCCAGTTCTCTGTCTCCACTATCTTTCTGCTGTTGTGTATAATGTTATAAATCTACAAGCTAAAAGCTCACATTCTAATCTCATAAACTTGTCATAATTAATTGCTTTATTTGCTACCTAATACATATTTTCTCTCTCGGTGAACTCATAATGCTATAAATGTCTTTGCTTTGTCCTCCTCCTCTCTTCCTTCTCTCCCATGTATCATTGCAGAGCACGAAGGAGACAAGCAATGATATCTTCTCCTTTATTGAGGTCAATAACACCATAATTGCAGGCTTTGTAAATGTCTCTCGGCCTCATTAGCTTCTATGGCAAGACGTTATTGATATTTCTGCCTCACTTCTACCATTTTCCTCTTAGCAAGTCAGTCAGAGCCTTTTACTGTGGCCCCCTGCCTAGATCTGAAGAGCAGGGTTTAAGTGAAGCCTTGACAACAGTAGTTTTTTATCGAGCACTTGTGTAAGGGTGTATAACAGCTGTGGAAGAGCTGACAAGACATTGTATGAGATCATTACCAAATGATGGGGTGGTGCTGGTGGGCAATCATGCACTGACAGAGCAGGTGTGGATTACAGAAAGCTGACTGCAATGGGATTAATTTATCAGGTGAAATTCCAGTAAAAAAATAAACAGCTTTTTATTGACTTGTTTCAAAGCTGAACCACACACATTTGCTATATTTAACACAAGAAGCCAGACTAAAATGGCTTTTATCAATTTCAGTGGCTGTTACTGAATTGAAGTCTCAGTTAACCACCATACTTAGTAACGCAAATTTTGTAGTTAATTAGCTTTATTGTGGGTGCTAGTTATGCATGGGCTGTGGGTTGACCAGCGGGTTGGGCGCTTCTTGTTAGAAAATATTCCGGGTTTCAGGCTGGGTGGGTCACAAAGCAGTGTCCTGATTAAGCTGTTGTAATTTACAGAAACACTATACAATAATCCATCTTACATTTTGGATCCACCTCTCTCCATTTCTGTCTTTCATACAACAAGCACCTTTCTCATCAGCGCTGCTGCGCTCAGGCTTTCGTATTTGGCTTTTCACCAGCAAAATCTGTTAAGGTTTAAACATATTTATATCTCTGCGGTCGTAACTTGTTTTAATATGTTTCCCTTGGCAAATGTTTATGCCCGACACCATGTCACTACAGTACGTATCCTCCTGTCCACAGCGAATCCATTAAATATTCACTTCTGTCATGCAAACAAACCACACTGTACCTGTCGGCCGTGTGCTCATGTAAACAAACCTCAGAGGTTATCAGCTGTGCGCTTGAGATCACTGAATTAACCTAAGTGCTTACTGCCTTTCTGTCCTTTGTACTTAAAGCAGAAAACACATTGATTGTGACATTTACTGGAAATGGCACACAGTATAGCAACAGCAAGGAGTTTATTACCAGAAACTTTAGGCTCCGGTTTGCTGGTTTGTGCTTCATTTCAGATAGTGGATTAAATATGTGTACAGGTCTGGTGAGGCGGGTTGGCTCTCATAGCGGGCCGGGCTGGGTCAGGTTTTAAAAAACTCTGACCCACGCATCACTAGTGGATGCCCTAGTAGCCCATCAGGTAGACACACCTGCCCCTTTCAATAACAGAGCAGAAAATGCCTAAACTAGAATCACTACCTCTTGGTTGTAGACCTCCGCTATGGTAATGGGCAACAAAAGAAATATCTACAATTATTAATTTACATACGTAATTGTAATAATAATTATAATACATTTTCCCTGAGCTTTTTCTTTTGTCCCCTAGATATTTTCCCTATAGCTTTTTAAAAATATTTTTTAAAGTAGCACAAGAAAAGTGATGTTGCTCCAGTTTTAAAAGGGTTAGCAATAGTTTCCACTCCACGAAATGTCTACTAACAAACTCAAACCAGGCCATTTGGTTATCTACAGTCTGTCCACAGGCAACATGAGACTGCCACAAAGAGCCGGGGGTCTGACTCTTTCCCTACCCTTGCCCATGTTTGACCTCACACTCTGGACCACGGCTAGCTGGGACTCACTCGCTGCCCCCCTAGCACCAAGTCTGCCTTGTCCACACCCTCCATGTCAAAAGGCATATACGTCCTGACAGAACTAACAGCTCCCATTGTATCACCTCTCCCAGCAGGTGTCTGGACACATTAAATCAGAGGCAGAGGAATTGTTGTGACACCTGCAAGTGTTTGTCATTGCTGCAGAGCAATCGCACCTGCTGGTGAGATTCCAGCACAATATACTAATGAACAACAACAGCGACTAATTGGTTTACACTGTCTGCATGCATGCATGAATATGGGTCAAAAAAGCTTGTTAAGATGCATGGCACTCCACATAAAATAACAGATTTGACTTGCACAACATGACTAAAATTATTACAGAAAATGTAATCTTTTTATTAAAGCTTATTTTTTTCTCCTCTTGCTCATGCTTGCCCCTCCAGCCGTCTTTCTCTCTGCTACATGTCATTTTGTACTCCGCTCAAATGACTAAACCTCCACATCCCTGTCACCTTCACAGTTTCTGAGCAAACTCTTGACCCATCCATCCATACATCAACCCTACCCTCTTGCCTCACTACACGCACACACAGTTCACGGATGATGGGTATAAATAGAGAGATTAGAGAGCCCCCCCTGGCCAAAATGTCCAATTAACGTCAATCTAGACGCCTACGCAAGCAGACTACTGTTAGTGCTGTACTGAGTACTAGTTTCCCTGATGGCACCCTGTCCAGTGTAGTGTAGTAGTGTAGTGTAGTCTGGCGATAACAGCTCTTATGCGCCAATATGACTCCATTAAGGGGCTCAAGAGAAACCATCACAGGCCATCATGGGTCCACTTTTCTCTGCGTCTCCCTCACAAAATATTACACATCAAATGGGCCTGTAGAGTCTCACTGGAGATATTTCAAACACTTACCGCCTCTACTGTGATTAACACAAGTTAATATTAAGCCCTTTACCACATTTCTAGTTATAATTTTTATTTTAGAATTAGCTAATGGACACTCTTGCACTATTACTACTGGGTATTTGCCACACACTGAGCTTTGTGTGCAGAATAATCATTTTTTTTCCTGGAAATATTAATTAATATATTACTTTAAAGAAAATGGATTAAAAAGAAAGCTTTTGAAACATTGTGGGAAATATACTTATTCCCCTTTTTGCTGAGAAGTGAATGAAAAGATTGATACCAGTCTCATTTCATACGCTAAACATAAAGCTAGAGACAGAAGATGGTTAGCTTAGCATAAAACACCAGAAACAGGAGTAAAAAGCTAGCCTGGCTCTGTTTACACTTTAACCATAGGCTGTGTGTAAAAACAAGCCTCTAGCTGTTAGTAAACTCTACAAAAGAACAACATGTCACTTTTACACAACATTTACACATCTCAATCTGCTGTTTTTGAGAAAGCTAATTATATTTTACCTGATGACAGAGCCAGTCTAGCTGTTTCCTTCTTGATTTAATGGTAAGCTAAGCTAAGCTAACTGTCTGTAGGCTGACAACATAATTAGCATGGATATTGATAGTTGACGTATAAAGCTTGAGTGGTAAGCTACAGAAAAAATGCACATTTTTTCAATAGGACAAATGTTTGTCGTGGTTGTCAGGTGGGCTATGCCTTGCTTTTAGCTTAAAGGGACAGTTTACCCGAAAATGAAAAATAATTATTTTTCCTCTTACCTGTAGTTGTCAGTCTAGAGTGTTTTGGTGTGAATTGAATGTTTGAGGTATCGGTCATGGAGATGTCTGCCTCCTCTTCAACATAATGGAACTAGTTTGACCGAACTACACTTGCCGACTGTATCACTGCACAGACGAAAGCGGGTGTCTCCTCATGAACAAGAAGCTTGTGATCGTGACAGCACGAGATGTAAACATTAATGGCGCCCTGCTCGGCTGAGCTGTAGTGTGAGCTAGCTCTGGGGTGCTAGGTGAGCTAATAGCAGATACATGCTTCCTTCTGCACAGTGATATGGTTGGTGGGTGCAGTTCAGTAGAAAAAAAAATAGTTCCTACATGAAACTGCTCACAACAAGGTCTGAGGATTTTTTGGTGCTTTAAGGACAACAAGCTGATCTAGTTCCATTTTATTTTAGAGACAGCAGACAACTCTATGGCAGATATCTCCAACACTCACAACTCACAAAAAAAAATCTAGATTAATCAACAGGACTACAGGTAGTAGGAAAAATAAGTATTTATGATTTGGGGGTGAACTGTCTCTTTAACAATGCATTGCTAATATATTCAACAAGATATGGAAAAGTCTTTATGAGCCACAAAAATGGCATTATTTTTTTGAAATATGTGATGAAGAACTTAAAAGACAGAAAGAACTAACTCAAAAACTTGCCATGAGAACTGCAAGATGAGCCACAGGGTTCGATGCTGAAATTTCAGTCAAACACACCTTTCTCTGCTCCTCTCCTACGTGCTATTCTATATCTTGTTCTGTTTCACCTCTCTGTGTTTGTTGAACACTGTTTACTGATTATTGATTAGTTTGGTAGGCCTGTTCTTGATGTCCCTTGAGACATATAAAAGGCTTTAAATAAATAAACAATGAAGTATGGAAGCAGTGACACCTGATGTACAACGCAGCTTAAAAACTACACTCCCCATGCTTTACATTACGTTATGCAGATGTGCTTCCTGTACGGGACCGGGCTCCTGACCAAACAGCTGTTAGCTATTCCAAAGGTTGCCTGGGCAACGCTGCAATGGAAAATTCTTGGGAATTTCCATGTGGCAGAGGATTGTGTGGAAGTCATACAGCGCTAGGGTCGCTTCGTTACTCCTAAATTTTCACATACAGTGCAGAGGGGGGGCACGACTATATGTGTCAAGAACGAAAAGGTTAAACCAGACACTAAAGCAACACTCAGAGGCCATACATAAACAAAGGGTTCACAAAATATCAGCGTGGGAGCAGGGGGACGATTTATGGGAAGTCAATGCCACTCTAAACCCCTCTGTCCTGTATCTTTACCACGACTGAGTCGGGACACGCAATGCCCCTTTCCCAAAGACAGAGGCTTGTCTAAATATAGCTAGGGTTCACGTGTATCCAAAGGGGAGTGAGTGGGAGACAAAGAAAGAGATAAAGAGTGAAAATGAGCAGGGACAAAATTTTGGAAAAGAAACTGCGAGAGAAGCTAAAAGGAAGAAAACAAACTGAGAGTAGAGAGCAAACCCATGGGCATTGTCCATGGGCACAGATCTCGCACCCTTGTATGTAGGTTTGTAACAGATATAGCCCGCCAGCTGCTTGGCTCCAGGCAAGAGCATGCCTCCTGAAATATACCTGCTAACACTGACTCTCCTGTGGCTGAGAGGTGCAAATCAGAGCCAAGGAAACCCTAGACAAGCCCGAGCTGATCATTTCCATCTGCTCATTACATTTGAATTATGCTCCTCAAACCTCTCCGTATTATCAGTGTCATAATCCCAAGTTAGATTTGACACCGGAATCAAAATCGGAGGTAAATCTTATTTATCAACTGTTTTCTTTTTCTTCATCATTGAGTATATTAGTTGAGATATTTTAAATCCCTCTCCTGAAGCAAGACACAAGATCAAGGCTCTCTGATTCAATCGAAGCAGAATGCCTGCAGCTTTCTCCATTGACACAAATAAAACAGAGTTTGTAAAATTATTAAAAAAGACCGATTTGTTGAATGCTGTGACTGTAGCCGGCGTGATTTTCCAGGGATATAGGCACATTTTCTGGTTCAAATCCTCTGGCGCCACAATGACGCATTAACAAGTTCTCTTTGCTGCAGGGCAACTTTTAAATCACAACTGCACTATTTGTCTGATAGTAGCATTGCAGATTAAATTATGATGATATTTATCTACATATTTCTATATTTTTTTTTTATTGGAATATATCCAATTTTATAAGCAAACTGTTCAGTAGCAGTGCATCCAAGCATCTGGGATCCACAGGAAGTTTGGCCATGAAATAAGATGCATATGGCTGGCTGGCCTCAAGTGGGAACTGAGCCATATTCATTACAGGCCTCTGTCAGTGTCGGGCTGCTGAGATGTAACAAGTGTCAAGACTGAAATGAAGACATAATGCATGAAAGTAAACAACCATCAAAGAAATGACACCTAATTCATGAAATCAGGATGGTATCTCTATCTTAAAAGCAGTTTTTCTCACTTGTTTTGAAAAACGTATAGACACTTCACTATTTCTTTGATACCATGTGGTTAAAATGTCACAATTTTCATTAATCAAACATCAAAAGTACCATAGTTATTTTAAAAAAATGCAGATCTATGATCAAATTTTCAACCCAAAACTCCAAAACCAACTGTTCTTCAATCTATGGCTGTCCAAGGTATGCCCTCCAGCAATGAAGCAACGGAGGACTTGAGTAACATTTTCTGTACCAAATACGAGAAAATTTCCTATTTTGTGTGCCTATAACTTTTTTAGCTGTGATATCAAGAGTAAGTATAATTTTTTAATGCAAGTTTTATATCAAGGATTGAATATATCTGGTATCTGGTAACCCTACCTGGCATAATGACTGGAAATGGCATTGTCAACAGGAAATAACATCCACTAACCAGCACCTATAAATCTCGCTAATTAACACAGAACATCTAGTTTGTTGAATCTGTACAAAAGCTGGTTGCAAAAAAAGCCCAAAGTGTAAAAATGACAATTTGTGGCTTTATGGGGTTCTATGCCAGGCATAAAGTCTTGTCGTTACTGTGAAGCTGTCAGGCAACCAGTGGGGACTCCAACAAGTCATCGCAGAAATCCATTTTTACACACTGGTTTTTTACAGGAAATAAGAATCCTGAATGTCAAACTATTCATTTAAAGTGTTGGTTTAGTAAAATGAGAGATATCTTTCTGTACACCATATATATTTTGGAAAATACTTGAAAACATGTATGTACATGTAACATGATTTAACAGTTTTAACCATTTTTGTTTTCAGGATTTTTAAGGCAAGTGGAATTTAAGCAAATCTGTTTTACAAAAACCAATACTGAAGGTAATTCAGTATTGTATCCAGTATTCATATCCAATTATTTGGGACTTTTTCAATGCAATGTCAGAAAAAAAATATAAATAAAAATTCCACCTCTGATTTCTACACATTTCTTTAAGTCTTTTCAAAAGAATGATTTAAGACATTTTACTGCCAATTAGGCTTTATTTTTAGATTAATTAATTCAATACCTTTTAAAACTTTTTAAGGACCTGCAGGAAACTTGTACTAAGTCTGTCACTGTGTGGCGGCTCATTCTTATGGCTCAGGTGTGTGTGCTTTGTGCTTCTTCATTAGCTGCTAACGAGTCTGTCGCTTCACAGTGGCTCATTCTTTGTTTCAGCTCTTTCAGTGGACTCGCCTCCAGCATCTCAAAGGAAAGAAACCTAATGTATACACTTGGGAATATTTTTAATCATTTAAAGTTTGTGTTTAGTGACATATTTTTCTGTGGTGTGACAATCTCATAAAATTTATTTTTGCTTTATCAGAAAGTTCACTGACAGCTGTCTGTATCTTGTCTGGACCTTGTGTGATCAGAATTCACACCTCAGAAACATACTGAATCTTGGTACATACAGTATGTATCTGCACACACACCCAGCTCAAAACTGCCCATGTTGCTGCCTCTGTTCAGATGAAGTGCCTCCTCACATTATGCCCACTGATCGCCAGAGACGAGGAGAACACGAGAAGCATGGCTCTTTAGCTGGTTGAGCATGAAATCAAGTTAGCCTTTAGAAAAATCACAAGCGAGAGTGGGAGAAATGGAGCAGAGGGTGACAGAGACAGTGGAAAAAAGGGAGGATGAAGACAAAATATGTCTGTTGACAGTGACTAAGACAAAAACCAGAGAGAAGCATATGATCAAGTCTTGGACTGGATGGTTGAATTCAGCACAAAGCGTTGGCACGTGATGGCACTAAAATTTGGACGTGCTTTGTGTTTTTGGGCTGTGAGGGCGTTAACAGTCAACATGCAGAATTCACGCAGAAAAATGTCCATAGAAAACAGATATATGGGATCAAGAAGGCCAAGCCGTCTGCAATTCCTTGCTGTCTCTTTCTCTCTCCATCTCTATCTTTTCTTTTCATCTCCCCTGATCGCTCAATGTGCTTGCTGGCGCCGAGATCTCTGGGGCACAAGTCTATGACATCAGACTTTGCATTTCAGATTCGATGATGTTAATCATCCGCCTTCGGGCAACGAAGAAAAGGAGAGAGAGACGAAGAACAGATACACAGAGAGCCGGACGGAAAGAAGATGGATGGGAGATGAGCAAGACGGAAAGGGAGAGCGATGAGGACGATAGTGAGAAGGAATGGAGGGAGGGCTGAGAGAAAGAGAGGGGACATGAAGATCTGAAGCAGACAGATGCTGGCATGTGAGGTTAGAGATGGAGCCCAGAGATACAGTCACACTTCAAGCCATGAGACAGGGAGGTGAGAAAAAAAGGAGGACGGAAAGAAAGGAAGACAATGGCAAAGTCAGTGTGCATGTGTTTTCAGTAATAAAACAAAACAAAACAATGAGCTTATCCAAATTTCTGTTTTCTAGTTTCTCTTCTAATTTCTCTCTGCTTCTCTGGGACTTTCACCGTAAGGGGTCAATGCGAAGCTTGTCACTCAAAATCACCATCACCACAAGAGCATACCAAGACTGGCTGCAGAAAAACACACGGACAGAGAATTTCAGATATTTTTTTGCTCCATAGCAAAAAAAATTGTCATTATTACTAATGGCCAAGAAGCAGATGTCAAAATCCAGCCTCCGTGAGATGACGGAGTGTTTTCTCCTTTGATTCTGGCATCATCTTCCAAACGAAGTTTGCCTAATTCAAACAGAAGAGCTCCTGCCAATCTTGTTGTGAATTTTAATATTGTTTTTCCGGCACAGATTGCCAGTTCCACTCACTAAGTCAACTGTGTCAGTGAAAGTGGGTCTGCAGCTCGCCAAGCTTGTGTGAATATCATGTACACAACCCACAGATCAATCCACTTAGTGCCCATGAAATATAGGGAGTGGGCAGGCCACTCTGCTAGTCTGACATCATTGTGCTCTGCCATTAGGCTGAGTGCCATCATGGCTCACCAACTCTCCGGGGGATCGGACTTGGGCTGCATTCAAAACCGAAACGCTGTAGCTCAGCCTCCGGTAGAACCATCTGGAATATCTTAAACCTGTTGATTAAGTGTGAGGTGCAGCACTGTAGCCTTAAACAAGCTCACACACCTACATATTTGTTTAATTTAGGAACGGTGGATATATCATCTGTTACATCTATTAATGCTGCGCTCCAAATATAGTGGTTGGGAGTCAGATTTAGACAGGGAGAGTGATATCTCAACCTTATCTCGAGTTTATAACCCAGCCTGCAGGTCAACGAGACAGTTTTCAGGTCATGGTTGGAAGGAAAAATACTGTGACAGTAAATAACAAAGCAAAGCAGAACTACTAACCTGTAAATAATAAGTACTTCTACATCCATATTTGGAGAAGGATTATGAAACACTTAAGAGATACTGAGTGCAAACAGATTACTGTAAACTAGCAAAAGAACAGACACCAGCAGGTTAGATCTTTATATCTCGCTTGAATTAAACTAACCTGCCCCCACAATCTCTGATGATACGGCTCCATTTCGTCCATATACTGTACGTAAGCTTTCAGAGAACATGCACAAATATGATGTTAATGAATGAGTTTGAACAGGAGGCTCTGTCCGTCTCCATATAGGGGTCCAAAATTTCACTCGAGATGAAAACAAACTTGTTAAGCAGAAAAGACATAGAACACTGGCACTCATTAGACTTTACTTAATTATTCTGGGCAAAAGTTGATATGAACATGTTTCAGCAAAAAAGCCATTCTGATTATGTATTTGTGAAGTCTTTTGAGTGCCAGTGATCTCTTTTCTGGTCTTTGCCTAAACTTTGCACCTTTGTTTACATTGTGTAAGATTTTTGGAGTGTTGCAGACTGCTGTTTTTTCTACAAACTTGCGCATAAATGAGCCCTTAAGAGCCCTGACAAACCAAGCTGAGGTTAGGCCATCTGTTAATGTCGGGCCTTCTGTAAGCATCTGTAACCCTAGTTTTTGCTGCCATTACCACTCCGTCCTTGTTTTCTATTTTTTTTTAGCCAGTTCGGTATGTTAGATCGACCTCGGAGATGGCAGAGCGCGCTGGAAATCACTCTGATTGGCAGTTCAGCTCAGTGCTCAAGAGGAGAAACAAAAGGGAGGAAAGAAAACAAATGCCTAAAGTGAAGGCGTGTGATCTAAACAGACTTTTTACATTAAGTATGTTCATATTTTTTAGCCACTGACTGCATTACTCCTGAATAATGTTTGTTCTTTCAGCATCAGGTTGTTTTGTTAATGTGCTAACTAGCTAACCAGCACCATGAATTTGTCTTGTCTGGGCTTTATACGGTTATGTTCACACAAAAGCAAAATTATCATTGCTGAATACTTGCCTCCGATTCACTTCCATTCGATACCAGCCAAGGGAAGTATAAAAACTTTGTGGCAAAGCAAATATGTATCTAGGCATCACATAAATTTCTCTTTGGTGAACTTTGACAAACCAAGTTGTACCTTGCACCAAATATCAAACAAGTATGCGTGGAGGAGACACTGACTGTGTTTGTGTCTAACAAGCTGATATAGTACAATATTGGCCATTAAAAATACAAACGTTAACAAGAGAGATGCTGGCTCGCAGTAAGATGGGAGACAGGCGTGGAACTGGGAAAATGAAAAATGTATTAATAATATCATATTTCACAGTATTTATACGAGAGCTAGTTGACATAAGCTGGCTTTCTGTGTATATCACATCAGTCACTGCCCACAGTCTGCACAAATACCTCCCCGGCAGAAGATAGTCAATCACCATGTGTGACCATTCTGCAAAAATACTAGTTTTTCAAGTAAAATCTGATGACAAATCTCACAAGTTGTCCACATGGTTTGCAAAGGGATTAGAAATGCTACTCTGAATCAACGATTACATCATATTCTATGATTAATCAAAAAAAAAAAAAAAACAGCAAAAAATCTATTCGCCAGAGGCCAAGGTAACTTCTTCAGATTGCTTGTCTTATTTGACCAACGGAAATGAAATCCAAAGATATTCAATTTACCATCACAGAGGACAGAAATAAAAATCCCACCAAAAATCTCCATTTCAGACACTGAATCCACTGAATGTTTTGGCAGTTTTGTTTCAAAACAGTTCAATTAACCATCAACTGCCCTGTACTGTAAAATCAACCTGATTTATCAAGAAAAAACACTCAGATCCCTCAGAAAAACTGTGGTCTAATGTGCCTGCATGTAGAGATGCTGCAGGAAAAGTTTGGAAACGCCACATTCAGACCTCAGTCCACCTCCCCGGAGTGATTCATTTGACAGCAAACCACATGTCTCACAGCTGCAAGCTGGCAACAAATGGACGGCAGCTTTGAATCTCATGTTTCACAGGGTAAAGTTGTATCCGAAGTAATGTGCGATCATCATCAGTTGGCAGAAGAGGAAACGCTTTCTGCTTCTGCTGAGACGCTACGAGGATAATGTTTCACCAACAGCAATTTAAACAGTTAAAAACGATTTTTCAATGCAACTTTTATCTTTCAGTGTAGCGCAGAAACGTCTCAGAAACAATTCTTGCCCGTGAAAAATAAAACTACCACACAGCATGTCACCCAAGACTTTGAAAAGCCAACAGGCTGTTATGAAGCTGTACTCACATCTGTGCTGTTGGGAATTGTCCGGTCGACACAGACGAAACGGTTGACAGGAGTAGAAGTAGGCAGACTGAGTAATCCATATCTTTGTTTTAATTCCCCCGTCACCAGGATCCAGGCAGGAAGAAGATGCACGAAAAAGGGGGGCTTTCACAAATCCACAACACCGTGCGCACTTCTCAACCAAACGCCTTACACCGCCATCGGTGCGCGTTTGGAAACAAATCTCATCTGGTATCTGTGTCCCTCCCTCCCCCCAGCAGCGGTGGAGTTGAGGAGTGTGCTTTTTTTGGTTCAGCAGTGCACGCGCGTTTGTGTGTGTTTGTGTGTGACTGTTAGCTGAGTGTCTCAAACTGCGATAGGCTATTAGAGTGGATCTACGGCGTGTGTCAAAAAAGAAAAAGAGAAAAGGGGAGGGCGCATTTAGATGTTCAGCTCGGCCGGCAGAGTGGTGCCCCTCCGCACACTGCAAAAAAAGACAAAAAAAAACATGATCAGCGTCGTTTAACAACGAGGTTTATTAGTGTTGGACACGCGGGAAAGTGTACTTAAGTGGGTAAAATATAATGCGTTTCAATATGTTTTTGAATTTTTGTGGCTTAGGAGACACATATACCATGATATATTCTGCTTTATTTCACCAAAGATGTTAACTTTTTTTGTCCTGTGAAAATTCTAAAGTAAGAAAAACTGAAACAATATGAATCCACTGGTCGAATTTTGCTTCAAATCAAAAAATAAAAATTACACTAGATGATAAACCATGTAAACTTCTGAAATGTGGATGACTATTATTGACATTTTTTACAGTGTACGGATTTTTTGTGTTTGTGTTTCTGCTGACGCACAAATAGGTTTCCGGGCCCACCACGCGCAGCAGCAATTACGCGTGATTTTCTCGGCTTATCAAGCACCGGGCACTTGGCACAAACACCTCGCCACCATGCAGCCACCTTCCTGCCCACCGCCTATACTTGTCATTTCGACTAATGGGCAAGTCTCCCTTTTTTATCAGCCTTAAAATGGCATCTAGCTGATGATAATCAGAGGAAACAACAACTTATATAAAGAAGAATTATAGTTTCTTTGGTTAGAATACATTTTCTATTTGACTATAGCCTACAAAACTCTAACTCTTTTTTTATATTTATTAGTTTTTTAAAACTTAGTAGAAGATGGACAGTGCTGCACATATCAATTCTGGCATGATAGCCATGGGCAGATAGTGAGACAATGGGCCCCTGGGCATCACCTCTTCTATATAATAATGAAAATAACTTACTTTATTTAGCTCATTTAAAAAGAAGTTCCAAAGTGCTTTATAAAACAACAACAATAAATTTAAGAAAACATGTTCAAGGTATAAAATAGGATGAAATTCTGTCAAAATTAACCATTAATATGACCAGCCAAACACTAAAAGTGAGTTTTATGAAGACATTTGAAAGAAGTATTTGAGTTTGTCTGCATGAGATTGTCAGACTTTGTGGTCTCAAGGCTGATGTTCTGTTGCCAGTAGGTGGCACAGTGAGTATGACAGGTAATTGACATGCTGATATCTTCAGGTCTGTAGCATGATCACACCTGTAAAATTTGGGGCCAGTCGGTTGATGCAATGTGAAGTTACAACAACATCCTTTTTGGCGTTCATACTGCATTGCCATAGCAATGGCGTTGAAGGAAAACCTATTATCTTCACAACTAGGCACTATTACGACTAGTGAATATTGTTATACAGATGTATTCAGGGAGCACCCTCATCAAACATATGAAGTTCCAGGAAGATTATAACCAATTCCCCGTTTTACGGGGAAACATGAAAACTCTGCACCAATGGAAAACCGTAAAGGTTTTGCATGGACCTTTTATAACTTTTCATCACAAAGGTGTTAAGATCAGACACACCAAATTTACCACCAAATTTACAGTTCATGCTCGGGCCCTAATCAAACTCTGGTCTTGACCAAAGTTGTTTACCCACCAAAATCAGACTGAAAATAGTGGCGTGGAATGGATGTGGAGAAAGAAAATAAAAAGGCAGAAGCCATCTGGAGTGGATTACAAAAACGAGAGGAAGACTTTTTGAGAACTTTTTTGGGCCCTCAACCTGAGACTACTTTCCAAATTGGATTCAGCGAAACATCTTAAGAAAAACTCACAATTTCAATCTAATAAATGTCCTCTGTTTTATTATGTATATTATTATAACCCTTCATTTAATTTGCGGCAGTGCTGCGCATCCGTTTATGCAGAAATGTGATAATAAATTCCGCCTGCTCCAAGGGATGTGGAAAATTTAATATGAAGTGACATTCTACTTTTGCTGGGACAATCAGCAAGGTAAATACCAGAAGAATATACTGTACTTTCTAATGAGTTTCTCTCCAAAGCCCCTTGTCAGACACAAAACTAATCTCTGACTAATTTCCTCAGAGCTCCTCGCTTATTATGGGACCCCAAAGTTATTATTTCTGATCTTATTCTTCTTGTCTGCATGTTTGTGTGGAGTTGGAGTGTGTATGAGTTCAATATGTTCGCCATTGAGGGTCAACACAGACAAACAAGGCTGCTTACCTGCTGTTATATGAATCGCACAAATAGATTTACTGTGCAAATAGCAGACCATGTCCCCCTACTCAGGTTTCACTATAACTAATAAAAAAGCTTCTCCACTGGGACCTCTTGCCAGGCAGGGCTTGGAGGTGGGGGAGAGGAGTGTATTTGCAGAGAAACAGTGAGGAGGCATGGCAGGTTAACCATTTGAAACCTGGGTAAAATGGTTTAACTTCTTTTGAAAACATAAGTAGAAGGCAATAAGCAACTTCACAAGACAGGACTCTAATTTTGCGAAAGAAAAAAGTTACAAGAAAATCATCTGAAAATAAGCATAAAAAACAAAAACAAAAAAATTACCTGGAAGAAAGTGCAGAAAAGTAAAGAAAAAAATACATACATATTATGTATATTTTATAAGTTTGGGGTTTTTTTTTTACAATTATGATAAATATAGTTTTCTGGACATTTTTAAAAAGAATTTTCAGACCAATTGTCACCACTTACTAATTTCTTGATATATGTGGGGTATTTCTTCCCAATGAGGTCATTGCCTTTCTTCCCATGTCCAGTTTTCAAATAAATGAAACCAATTTGCTTACATTTCAAAGGGGTAAATGGCTTGTGAAAGACGCCTGACGAAAGTACAAGAAAACTGATGTCAATCCTGGTTTCAAGGGGTTAACAGAGTGTGTCAGGCAGATAGAAAGAGGAGAGCTTGTATAGAAATATATTACATAAACATGGATGAGAATTCACATTTTAACACACGTTAGTTACGAAATCATCAATTAATAAATAACAAAATGCCAGGATCCTGTTTTTAAAAAATATGAATTCTGAAGACACGAGTTTGGAAGAAAAGCAAGAAGCACCATGTGTTGCCACAAAATCCAACACCAATCCCTCATGCTGCTTCTGTTTCTGAACCAGGCCAGCAAATGCAACTCTCTCCTAAATAGGATTACATGGGATTTCCACAGGGATTAGTTTGTTATACAAAAGCTTCTGAAAAGCGACAAATTCAGTTTGACTAAATACGTCTCATTCACATAAATGATCAGATTACTGTCACACAGTGTGGTTTTATGTAATGTTTGTCCTTAAAGCTGCTATAATCAATATTCTTATGTCAACAATAGATACAATGAACATGTGTGATATATCAGGGGGTTGCTAGTAGTGACAAATCCATATTTAAGATTTATCTGATCAAGATTTGTCTGTTCTCGTTGTTTTGGTTTTAAAGCCCACAATTTATTGTTTAAGTTCACTCTTTACACACTGGGGACGTGACAAATAAACAACCCAAAAGTTCAACATTTTCACCTGTGAATATTTTGAATCAAACTATACATACTAGCAGAAATGTGAATTAACAACAGTTGCAATATTTGCTCAGTCAAAGGTGTTGATGCAAATAGATTTGCCACCAGTGATACAAATTCATGACAACTACAATTACTAGTTAAGCTATCTAGGTTGTTCACACGCACTGTTTGTATGTATTGTACCTACAAAAGTATTGCGCCAAAATTTGTCTGTAACCCTCAAAATCCCAAGCCTGTAATTTGTGTATATACCACATAATTGGGAAGGCTGCAGTCAAATGACCAATGCATTGACAGAAGTAATTAGGGAGGTTGTAAACAGGCTGAAAGTCCCTGTAATGAGACACGTTAGGGATGTGGATGGGTCAAACAAACACATGACTTTCTCCAAGGAGACAGGAGTGTTTGTGTCGCATGAGAAGCCAATTGAACTGTGAGTTATTTTAAGGCAGGCGGACGCTATGCTTCTTTTCATAAACCTAACTCTGCCTGCCAGTAACTTTGCATTAAGTATGAAATGTCATTCATGGGGTACTAATTTATAAGATATCATACAAATTATTGTATGAGGATGTATTTTCTACTCCTGACTCAGAGTACTGTATAGCAAACATGCAAAATACCAGGAACCTGGAAAGACCTCATCTAAATGAAATCTTTCTAATTTTGTCAATTTAATGTGCAACAAGAAGAAGGAAAATGCTTTAATATTTGAAGATCTGCAATCTATTTGTTGACTGTTGTTAATAATGCACAATGATGGTTTTAGTCATCATCTTCAGCAATTCTGAAAATGAATAACAAAACCAACTGGTTGAAAACTGGCTACAGCTGGACACAGACACCAAAACATTGCATTTTTCTGGACATTTAAGATTAAACTTTGTGTAAAGGTTGTTTAGTTCCCAGTTATGCAGCTCACTGCTCTTTTTTTGAACCTGTGGAGGTACAGTTTGCTTCAGGTCATGTTTCCACAAAAGAGCAGCAAAAGAGGTCAAATCATGAGTGCAAGTGTGTGTGTAACAGAAAGCGACAGAGGGGTTGATGTAAAGGTTGTGCTCCTGAGTGAATTAGGATTGTGTGTGTGTGTTTGTGTGCCTGGCAGGCAGCAGGTGTGGCCTCCATCACCGGCTCTCGACCCCACCCACCTGTCCAGGGAATTGCCCGTCTGCCGTTGCCTAGCAACCCTTCCGCTGTCTCCACGCCGACTCCTCACGACCGAGCCACAAGGCTGTTGTTTTTCCCAACCAGTGAGCGCACGTCGCTGTGTGAGTGTTCACAATGGGAGCAGCACTGCGAGGGCAAAACAGGAGAGATAAACACTCAGTATAATAAAGAGGAGAAGCTATTCTCAGACAGCTGCTGGGAAAATAAAGATGAACTTACAAGTGGGCATTTTCAACTGAAAACCTATATTTTTTTTACTTTTCATTTGCACCACTTGGTACACTTAAGTATTGGTTGCTGTTTAAAGAAATACAGTATAATATTGCTGGAAAGATGACCTTTTAAAAATATTGAGATTCAGTAGAAAGGCGTAGAATGCTTTTAAAATTGGTGCAATATGACCAAGAAAAAACAGAGAAAATGATGCTTAAATAAAAGAATAAAATGCTCCATGAATGCGTCCCACAACTTGGAAATGAGAAGCAATCTAGCACTCCTGGTCTCAAAGTCAATGTTTTTTTTTTTTTAAATAGGCAGTCTATGTTGGTGGATGACAAAATCAGAACTTGTACATGTGAAACAATGGCGGCCAGCAAGAAACAGTCTCGTATAACAGTTAAACAGTAAGCTAAAACGAGTTTCTAAAATCATTTAAGGCAAGACATAGGTATCTCAGCCGCACAATCTTCATTTATATTTGATCAGTGCTACTAAGTTTTCTTTTTTGAGTTTTTAGCTTCCATTTTTGCAGGGTTAAACATGGTGCTAAAATTTATTTCTAAGGAAATTTTAGGTAAGAAATAGACAGTGCGCAGTGACATGATCTTAATTTATATATAATGAGCACTGCCTAGTTTTATCAGTTGATGTGATTTCAGTCCAAGTGTGGGACTGAATTGTATTAAGGCAATGGTTAGATATAAGGAAGTTCACCACAGTTCCTCTACACAAACTACCCACACTAATTTGATACAAAACTGGATAGAAAATTGGCGAAGTATCCCTTTAAAAAAATAGAAAAGCATCATTTTAATTTTCACCTCCCCTGTTAAGCTTTTAATAATCAGTTTCAACCGGCTTTCTGAAAGTCTCATTTTTAATATGAGGGCTGAGATGAGGAAGTGGTGCCTAGTAATAAGGTTTAATATAAAAAATGTAGCAGCTCATTAAAACACATTTGTGGGGCAAAAGCCTTTGCATTTTATTCAAATGACATTTGAAATACACCCACGGCCATTTTTCACATCAAATTACACTTAAAAGTCAAGTAGAGAAGTCACAGAGTGTTTTCTTCTCCTACAATATGTTTGGTTTTATGGTTACTTTTCCTAATGCTGGCATCTGTGAAAATATGCAGGTTGTAAGCGCTCGGATAGCAGCTCAAGCTGCGTGATATGATACAATATGATGAATCATCTTTCAAATCTGACTCGTATCTGTAAAGTTGAAATGTCACTGTCACATCCTCTTATATTTTTCACTATCTTGCAAGACAAACAAATTGAATTGTATGTACAAATTAAAGAAACTGCACTCATGCAAAAATCTTGCATTATACTGTATTTCCACCCCTCTTCTTCCCCCACAGGCTGCCAAGCACACTTCATTTATTAATTCTGCATTACCATGGCAACAAATTATTTCCAAGTTTAAAGTTTAATAGGCATCTCCCCCCACGCAGTGCCTTTCCTGGCAAAAATGAGCGGACACGTGTTTTAACTCCATGTAAGCACTCTCATATCTGTCTGCTAAATGTGAAACTATAGCCAAAAGGCAGTTAGCTTAGCTTAGCATAAAGAGAGTTGAACTAGTGTGCTTTGAGGTGTTGGTGGAGTGATTTTTTTTTTAAACTTTCAGACAGAGCCAAGCTTGCCCTCACACTTTTTTCCAGTCATTATGCTAAGCTAAGTTAACTGACTGCCAGCTTCTGCTTAATATTTAGCTGCCAGGTATAGTGAATAACAAAATTTTCCCTTCAAGTTCTGGTGTGAATATGAAGCAACTCCCACCAACTGGTTGGTGTAACTTAACATAAACAGTGGAAGCTTACAGATGGAGACAGATGAGATTTTTTGGATGGTAAAGAAAGGGGCCCTGACATAAAACTAGGCTGTCTATGCAGTACAAAGACACACATATGTGTTGACATTGGTGCAACATGATCTGAGAAAAAAAAAAGAAAAAAGAAAAAAGAACAGTGCCATTGCGTCTTTAAGAGGCTGTACTGAGATGACCTTTAAAGTCGGAGCAAAGATGCTGGTATCATTTGAAACTAGAAAACTTGAGGAATCTAGTTGTACCAATCATGTCATTCAATTTATACTCCTTCTCAGGAAGGAGGATAAATAATGCTCCAAAGTTAGGAAACATTTTGGTGAAGGGAAAATGGCCTGGTCATTTCACAGGAGTCCCTTGACCTCTGACCTCAAGATATTTGAATGAAAATGGGTTCTAAGGGTACTCATGACTCTCCCTCTAACAGAAATGGCCACTTTATGCTCATGTAGTCTTTTATAGTCATTTGATTCCAAATTAAGACAATGCATAACTGTTTTGTGATGCAAAATAATTGAGTTCAAAACAAATAAATGACATTAATTGCGAGTAACTATTAAAATTCAGCAATCAATCGCGATTTAAAAAAATCATTGTTTGACAGCTGTAGTTATATCAAATAGTGAGCTTTTGAGGCACTGTTAAATGGATTCAGAACCACGCTGGCTGTTTCTGCTTGTTTGGTATTTGTGCTCAGCTAAGCTAACCAGCTGCTAGCAGTAGCTTCATATTTACCAACAGCCTTGAGAGTAGCATTGATCTTCTCATCTTACTCTTGGAGAGCTTATTTCCCAAAACACAGATCTATTCCTCTAAGAATGAGGGAAGCGTTTCATGCCTATTGCAAATTATTAGTTGCTGTTGGACATCCCCGTGTTTGTCTTTGACTGACCATCAGTAATGACACATAAAGCTTTTCTAGGTCACCATACAAAAAACCCCATCTGTTTTCTTGCACCAAAGTCTCCTCCTTGGTGACAGTCAGCATGGTTGCGCCTTGTTGACTCAGTGAAAGAGAAGTGATGGCGAATGTGTGTGATATGATGTCTCACTCGGGACATGGGGAGCCTCAGTCCCCTCTGTGCACTGACTGATCACATTACTATTAGTGAAAGCTATTCTGTCAGGAGGAGAAGTTATGGCCCGGCGAAGGAGGGCCTCAGGGTGAAACAGGAATCCAGTGACAGGAAGTAGGCTTTAGGGGTGATCCAAGGTGATTGGACATGAAGGGTCTTAGCTGTCCTGTTCTATTCTGTTTTACTTGGAAAATCTTGTTTCCTTCCTCCAAAATTAACTTTTCGCTTTTGTACTTATGAATGTTGTCATTTGATACACCCTTTAATGGAGTGAATGGTGCCAAGACAAAAATATGACCTTTGCTTTGGCCACATATACAGCAGTAAATTGTCACAAATGGAACAGGTGAATCTGATGAATGTTTTACCCAACTATTTATGTTACCAAATGTACTTTGTGCCTCAAATGTATCTACTCTGGCCAAACTTTATGATCTACAGCTTTATCTTTTGACACAAGCCAGGATTTCCTGCATGCTTTCCAGACTGCCGCTTCATCTAATATCAAGACGCTATCATTAGTCACTGTATATTGACAGCACATCCCTGTCTGTGTGTCATCTGGACTTTTACAGATGTCCATTTTGGAGCAACAGAACAAATTAAGCCCAACAGGAAAAAGGCTCTGGTCTTTAAATCAAAGTCCAGATGGTTTCACCTTGCCTGCTCTCTCTGTAATTGTATTACAATGTCAAATGGTTTGGTAAATATAGCTTATTAAAGGAGGGGATTTTTTTTTGAAGATTTCCTGCATCATTGGATTTCCAGTTTTAGAACTCAAACACGTTTTAAATTATTAACTAAAAGAAGCTACAGCCATGGTTGTGGCTCTTTAAGGCTCTTTTAGGCACAGCCATGCTTTAGGCTAAATGCTTAAATTATCATTTTCAACATTCTCACAATTAAAATGTAAATATGATGATTAACAGGTATAAAAAAAAAAGTGATCGCAATTATTTGCATGATTGTCCATAATTAACACGCTATTAATCGCAAATTAATTGCACTTTATTTATCTGTTCGAAATGTACCTTAAAGGGAGTGGACAAATATGCTTACTTTATGCGAATCTATGTTTATTTTTATTGCAACAATCCAGAACAATGACAATTACTCTCCAGAATAACCTCAAAGGTACTGCATGCTCAAAAAATATACTGAAAGAGAAACGTCAGCATATTTCTGTGGAGAAACTGTGATGGCTCTTGGAGGCTATGTGCAACGCAGGGCCTGTACTCGAACGCTGCTGCACTATCAGTGTTCATTGTGTTAACTTTGTGTTCAGTGTCTCACTTTCTGGCTACTTGCATAAAGTGCAAGTGAGCTGCAAACTATCCAGCATGGTCTGTCTCAGTTGTGTGTTTGGCCAGCAAGTGGTATTTGAGGCTGGATGTACTCTGGTGGTAACTCACTTCACATTGACCGTAAATGCAAATAACTTTGGTCTTGTAGAGAGAACCGTCTGGCCAGGCTTTGAAGCTGAACTTGTCATTTTAAAAAACCCTTTCTTTATCTATTTCTGCACATGAAGGTTTGCTTCTGCTTGCTATCCACAATGTTGCATTGCTTCCCAATTTCCTTATACAGGGTGGGCTGAGGGACATAATTACAGAACATGTGTGCGTTAATTGCGCATCAAAAACATTTGTGGCATTAAAATCAATTTGTGTTTACGCATCATTAACTTTGACACTTTGATATTTGCTGTTTGGCACTAAATTCATCATGCAGCTGAGTACCTGGTTACAGACTAAACTTGAAAATGGTGCTAGATGAGGGGACCGCCCATAATTTCTTGTGGCCCAAATCTGCAAAGCCCTGCTGGATGGAAAAATGTGCAATTGTATGAATGTACATTTTCCTGATTATGCTTACTTTTTCATAAGTAACATTTTCACTGGGTGGTATTAGTTTTACTTAAGTAATGGATCTGAATACTTCCTCCATCACTGTTTATCACTGTAACTGTTTGGTCTCATTTCTTATCTGTTGTAATCCCCTCTGTATCAAGAAACAAAGCCTGAAAGAACAAATATTTCCAAATGACCTCTCAGTTGAATGTTTCGCATGCTCTTCAGGCGAAAGATCAAGCCATGTTCGATGGGTGTGTGAACCAAATCTAACCTTGGATAAGCTGATGCATCCGGCAACATCCACCGAGTCTCTGTCGTTTTGATCAGCCTCACTGCTCAGTGAATCACACGTGCAGGACGTTTCCAGGCCCCTGTCTGACGCAGGCCAAATCTTTGAAGGCAAAAGAGGGGAACAAACGCATCTTTAGAAGTGGAGGATCTGAGGGATCCATCAGAAAGAGAGAGGGAGAGAACAGGAGGGGGAGTTACTGAGACGAGGGATGGAGATGGTGAATATGAAAGACAACACAGGGAACATAAAACGAGAGGGGGAGACAGAGACAGTATAATGCAGACAACAGAGTGGGATCTGGCAGAGAGAGCCTGGCATCCTTTGATCAAATTGTGAACATTTTCAGGAAGAAGCACATGAAAAGTCAACCAAGCTTTGTTCTTAAACGCTTCTGAAGAGAAATGATAGAAAGTTAGGAGTGTAAGTGCAGTAAGTTAGATGTTTTACCAAAATAAAATATTAGAACACAGATAAAGGTAACAAATTAATACCATGATTTATCAATTTCAGTATTGGAACCCATCAGCGAACGGTTTAATGATGATAAGCCTCGAAGGGATAGAGCCAAAATTTTGACTAATCTGGTGTAGCTGCAGATATCCGACCCAGACTTTCACTTTTCTGTGATGGACATTTCATCAAAAAGGTGCAATGCAACTATATGCAGACTTTAGGGAATGTGTGCACCACAACCTCGTGCAGAAAACAGACCTATAAACAAGGCTAACCACTTCAGTGACAATATTTGACTCGACACTCAGGACAACTGGCATGGTATAAAGACCAAGTAAAACCAGTAAGAGTAGATGGTGAGGGAGGAATGTTCCTTTGAGAAGCCAAAAAGTCTCTATAAACATAATGTTACATAATTTGTGTCAGGCAGCTGTGCATCACATACAGACTGTAAAGGGTGGGTCTCACAGTGCCAAAGGATACCTTTGACTCCAGACTCAAGAAAGCCAATATTTTCCAAAACACTGAACTAATCCACGAAAGACTACTTCTAAATATTCAGAATTTCAAATGCAGTACTTCAGTCTCTTAAACCCAATGCAATGTAAGTCTGTGGATATCAAACTCTCTAAATACAGCTTGTGGCAGGACCTCAGCGCTCTTCTATATTTAAAACATTTTCTCTATTAAAAGTTCAGTTGAGACGGCTGATTACTGAGCCCCATACAGCGATCATAGCCATTTATGGTGTCTGTAACAGGTGTCCATGCAACGATTATAATTACACCAGATCATCAACCATGACGAGGAGGCACAACTTTAGCCATCACAAGGCCTCACACAACAAAAAAGGGTCTGAACATCATTACAAAGCAACAAAAAGCACTTCAGTGTATGACTGTGAAATTGAGAAAATTATTCCATGCTCCACTCCGGGCTTTTTCGTTTTTAAGGCATGAGGTCTTCATGACAGAGATTTGGGCTTGGTTTGGTTTCATAAGGGTAACTGATTAAATCGAATATATATTTGTACCCCATCTTAATTTTTGTTTGTTTGTTTTTGATAAAATATCCATATAAAAATAAAAAAAAGTACAATTTTGCCAGTTAGTTTGTTTTTAAATGAACTGCATACATTAATATATTATATTTTCTTTTCTAATTTAAATACCCATTTAGTCTATTTTACTTATATTGTTATTAATTCAATCTGTTGTTAATTTAATTCACTGCATTTTAATTGGAACTGTGCTTTGGCAAAGCATGTCAAATGTCCTACCAGCAAAGTTTTTTGAATTGAAAAGAAATTAGAAATAGTTGGTTGTGCATTAGTGGTCTAATATAGATATCATGAAAGCAAACATCTCCGATTTGAGGTCTGCTAATGACCTTTGCCACATGCCAGAGCCTTTTTCTGCTGCTATTTATGTCATCTCTCTAAAGTAATTATTGTGTTAAAGCAAAATGCTGAACTACTAATGTAGGTTCCACTATGATGATAACAGATTACAAGTCCTTGGTTAATGAAGTAAAGACTGAATTTTGTGCGGTGAATAAAAATAATTTGGATATTTGACAACGTTTTCATGATGGTTAAGGTGGGGTGTGTTTAAGCAAAAATGTAACAGACTCAGCAGGCAGAGACAGGTGGTTTGTAGCTGCAGCTGCAGTGTCACCGCCCAGCAGGTGCTGACACACATAATCCATCTACAGGCTTTCTGTAAATACACACACACACACACACACACACACACACACGCATGCACACACAAATGTACGTTTCTTGTTTTTATCTCTCAGTATGTCTCTGAAAATAAAGAAAAACAAAAGGTAGGTGCGTTTAAGCATTCAATATATATAATTTTCTTTGTGAACTTGGACGTCTCATTTTTGACAGAGAAGAATGCATCAAGACAAAAGAAATCAACTTGGAAAAAGACCACTAGGAGACTCAAAACTGGTTTCTCACTCCCCCTGCAGGAAGAACTATAGAACTGCTGAAACTCATATATTAACCCAAGTTTTAAACTACAGTGAGGATGAAGACTGCAAAAAATTAGTGGATTATGATACATTGGGCCTAGACATGTAATAAGTCTCATTCTTGTGTCTCATTTTAGTGATTTTGCTCCTTCAGTAGATATTGTTTCTCTGTTTGAGGCACTTTTGTGTAATTTTTGTTATTGTTTTATGTCTCCTTTTGGTCATTTTTTGTCTTTTTTTTGTTTGTTTGTTTTTGTCTTCATGTAGTCATTTTGTGTCTCTTTTCAGTTGTTTTGTCCCTTTTTGTCATTGTTCTGCTTCTCTATGTCATCAAATTGTGTCTCTTTTTGGTTGTTTTGTCCCTTTTTGTAGTTATTTTGCTTCTGTATGTCATTTTTTGTGTCTCTTTGAGGTCATTTTGTGTCTCTTGGGGTCATTTTGTGTCTCTTTGGTTGTTTTGTCCCTTTTTTGTGGTTATTTTGTTTCTCTTTGAGGTCATTTTGTTTATTCTTTGGTTGTTTTGTGTCTTGTAGTTATTTTATTTTATTTTGTCCTTTTGTGTGTCTCTTTGGGGTAATATTATGAATTCTTTTTTCAAGGTAATTTTGTGTCTCTTTTTGGTTGTTTTGCCCCTTTTGAAGTTATTATAAGTTTCTTTGAGGTCATTTGGGGCTCTTTGGCTTTCGTCTGTTAGGCCTGTTTGGTGGTGGAAATTTTGTTATCCATGTATATATCCATGTATATGAGTTCAAGGGTGCTGTTCAATCTGATCCCCTACTAAACAATAAGCTTTTAAAAATCCGTGCACACAATATCAAATATTTTTAGATCAGTACAGGATGTTAGTTATTTAAACTGCACAATATTTCTTTAAACTTGTACAATATGATGTGCAATATGATGACAGCTGAAAAGCAAGAAGGAGTGCGAGTAGAATAAGCAAATTAATCAGAAACATCAGTTGTGATGTTGTGAAAAAATAAACAAATGCTCCCAGCGCACCAGAATGGTTATCTAATGTGCAAATCGGAAAATGTTGGCTAGTTCATACAAATCATAGAATTAAGAGTATTTTAAGCCAGCAGATCATTATCAGGCACAAACAGTCCAAAAATACTTCAGTTAAACACATGACAAACTCATCAAGTAAACAACACATGTCCAGTCTTTTGAGCTATTGGCTTCAACTCAAAGTAATTAATTCCTTATCTGCTTCATTGTATTTTATCAGCATTCATCAGCTGCTGCTGCTGCCTGGCTGCATGCACATTCTTCAGGTCTTTATGACTTCACACAATTATAATCTTTCAGAGCCATTTCAATCTAGTGAAGGCAAAATAGAGGTTGACTTCTAAAATATGACATGAGGACAGGGCTGAACTCAACAGATCATTTCTATAAACGAAGTGTCCCTTCGTACCAACTGACACTGACAGCACACAAATCAGCACTGCCATGTTAGGATTGCCACGGACCAATAACTCAAGATTTATGAGACCATTTAAAAAGACACACAACAAATATACAGTATATATATATATATATATATATATATATATATATATATATATATGTGTGTGTGTGTGTGTGTGTGTGTGTGTGTGTGTGTATACTCTGGCTGATTGTTCCTAAGATTTACTCGAGCAGCAAAGAGGACATCTTTCATTAATACTGAGTGAGTGAAAACCATATGATCGTATGTCTTTGGAAACAAGCACTGAAGAATAGTCACTGTTGTTCTAACTGAGCTCAGGGAGAGACGAGGACAAGAATGAGGGAAGACCACCCGGGAGTTGTGTCTAAGAAAACAAATTAAAGATGCATTTTTTTACCTAGCTAAAACAGGAAATTAAATAACTATCAAAGTGGAAACATGCAGGATGAATTCATGGAAAGTCAACTCAGTTCAACTCAACTCTTATTTATAAAGCACTTTATAAAATAACCACAGCTGAAACAAAGTGCTGTACATAAATAGACAAAACAATGCAGACATAAAACAATAAAACAAAATGGATGAAAAAAACAGGTATAAACACTCAGGTAATTGTTTCATTGTTTTTTAAAACAATTTAAAAACAATAAAAACAATAACTTAGTGAGACTTGAGTCTCACGTAGGGTTGAAAGCCAAGGAATAAAAATGGGTTTTAAGACAAGTTTTAAAAGTCAGAGATTATACAAGGAAGCCTGTCAACAAAATGTGTCAAAAGGACCACATAACAGTCAAAAACTTCATTTTAAATAGTAAAATAAATGCTTAGTGTAGGGGAGTGCACGTCAGATCCATATTGAGGCTACTATGTAATGATATCAAGTTGTAGAAATAGTATTATTGCATTTTTAATCACATTGTAATTAAATACTTTTTACCATACCAATATTTTGTATTTTATTTTGATTCACTTGATGAGCAAGTATTTGTAATTTGTAACAAGATACTTTTTGATATATTGTGTGCTCATCTGAAAATTACATAAAGTTAGAACAGAAAAAAAAGTAAATATCTGGAAAAGTGCTACAATAAAACATAA
This sequence comes from Plectropomus leopardus, assembly GCF_008729295.1. Taxonomy (NCBI): domain Eukaryota; kingdom Metazoa; phylum Chordata; class Actinopteri; order Perciformes; family Serranidae; genus Plectropomus; species Plectropomus leopardus. Next base: position 8,487,755 of record NC_056484.1, read on the forward strand.
ATAATAAATATAAATAATGATTTTTTGATCTAATTTAAAAAAATACAAGTATAATAATTACAAATAGAATTTTTTGATATTTTTCCCTAGATATTTTATACTCTTTTTTAAGTGAAAATTTAGGTAATTTGTCTTGTCTTTATTAATTTATTATTATTATTATTTATTTATTTTTATTTTAAGGGATATTTCATACAAAGTTGCTGATGGGTTTTTTCTTGCTTAAAAAGTGAACGAAATCCTATTTCAAAGATTTAAATACAAAAGCATCTGAGTGCTGTGCAAAAAAAGTGATGTCCATCCAGGGTATAAAGGATTATTGTTATCAGCAACACCTGTGCTCTTCCTGCTATAAAAAAAAAAGCATATGCACAATGAAAACATCTAAAACACTGACAGCAGCAGGAAATGACAACCATATTTGATCTCACAGATCACATAATACCAATTTCAACAATGCAAACATGTGGTCTGCCTTTGCACATAAAAACATATGTGAGCATTAAGGCTCTGTACACACAAAAGGTGCTAATTAGACCAATTCTCACCTTAAAGTTGGATGGTTACAAGCCACAGGACACACACACACACACACACACACACACACACACACACACACACACACACACACACACACACACACACACACAGAGCCTCAGAAGAGGTCTAATCAACCTGTAAATGAAATCATCTGTGTTGATGAGCACAGTTCTTGCTCAATATGAAAGCACATGGCGCTATCTTGTGGTTAAATTGTGTTACTACACATCATTGACTTCACGGCATCTGCAAGTAACCCAGATCAACCACTTTTTTTCAAAATAAAACTGTGTTATGGTCAATAACGCAATGCACGACATTTCATTTGTACTGATATTTAATATTTAGACATGGGGCAACAGCATTTTTTTACAGCACAATTTGCATAATTTATCAATACCTCCTGTATACAATCACAAAACCATGACAGTATATTTTTTTCTGCTTACTTACAAGTGAAAAACCAGACAGGTTTTACAAGCATAATCTTTGTACAGTCAGCATACATCATCAATAATTTTAATAGGTTTTTATTCATAATTTCCCCCTCTACAACATTTTTGTTCTATATCTTTCTCTACCTCATTCTTTTTTTTTTCAATTTTAACTTTTAATAATATCTGGACACAAAAATAGTATGAACCACCAACGAAACATGCAACATCCAGTGTGAGCACATTTAAATTCTCCTGCAACTGCTCGAGTTGTTGATCTGTGTAGTTAGACTCTGGTAAACCTTTAGTGTTTGGTGCGAAGGGTCGGGTTAATCTGGGTCCCTATAGACAGACGAAAGGTCGTTTCTCAGTCCATCCACTGTACATTGATCGAGAGAAAAACAACTTCCTTTTACTTTTATAATCACCTTTTTTGTCTGCTAAAAGACCTATTGCTGCCCAAACCCCAGTATAAAAAGCTATGTATTTACAAGGTTGGAAATAGAGAGATGGTGTGTGTGTGTGTGTTTGTGTGTGTGATAGTGTGTGTAATTCTGTGTGTGTTATTTTGATATTTTTAGACAGACAACACTTAAAAGAAGAGATATGCATCAAAGCCAATGGCATGCATGGACTTGATATGAAGATGCTACACACAAGCACATGGGTATAAAAAGAAGAAAAATATAAAAAAAAACACACACAGACTTTAAAAACTGTCATTTCAGGCAAACGTCCAGTGATTACAATGATGTCTTTTTTGGTAATTTCTCATACAGATACTGGAAAATGGAACTATTCAAAGAGGGAGTGCAGAAAAAAAGGGAAAAGTTTGAATAGGAATGTTTTTTTTTCTTATCGCGACTCATAAATATGTGAAATTCAGGATCTGTGCATGTTAATTTAACTAAATGAGAGTGTGTTCGTGCACAAGGACGATTAGAAAGTTGGTTCTCTGAGTTTCAGGCCCTCTAAACCTTGTAAACAAGCACTACATTGTGTATAAAAACAAAATTTCTCCACTTTTTTTATGTACACCTGATATGTACCGTAAACAAATATAATACAACATATGAAATAGTCTCACAGGCAATAAATAAAGAATACAAAATAACACATTAAATTAAAAACAATATCACATTAAATAAATAGTTGGTTCGTGGAGGACATGAAAACACAGCAGTGCAAAAGAAAAATGGATATAAATGCTTCTTTTCCTCTCACGTTTCTGGCAAGTCAAGACGCAGTTACTTTCTTTTCACAGTCGATGTTGCATAGAAATCACTCAGATATTAAGTTTTACTGCTAAGTTGGACTGAAAATGCCAAATAAACCAGCTGTTCCTGCCTCTTGACATATGGACATAATGGACAGATTTTCAAAGACTCAACACTGACGTTTTGAAATGGTAATATGAAGACAACACATATATGTCAAAAAAAAAGCTAAATAATAGCATTGTCTTATCTTAGAATGGTAATAGTCAGTGGTGTAGTGAGCAGTGACCCTTTTCAATCATTCAGTAAATTGGCGGCCCTTTAAGTGACATATCATATGGATATTTCATTTCAACTATACAACTATCCACTGGTGCTGATATCCTCTCTCAATATTTAGAAAATGTGCTTTTATCTCCCACAATATTAACACTATGAGGAGATTTTATTTTGACAAAATCAAAGGCATTTGCACATTTATGCAGGAAAGACACAAATTTGTGCAAAAGAAATCCAATAATGGAAATTAAATGTTTGACACTCAGTTTGCCCAGGTGTTCTGTTAGCTCTGTAATTGTTTTATGTGGATACATTTCTAAAGCAGGACGACGCTGTTTAGAACAAAGAAGGATTAGGGAAATTTAAAAAAAAAAAAAAAAAAAAAGGTCCTAATATTATCAGAATTATGTTGCAATTATGAGAAAAAGTGATAATATTACAAAAACAACGTCGCAATTTAAAGAGAATAAAGTTATATTGTTTCATGGGAAAAAAATGCATAATATTATGAGGAAAAAAAGCTGTAATAATTAAACTACTAAATTTCAAAGAAAAAAAGTTGCAGACTTTCATGGCGGAGGTAAGGGTTATAGTCCCGTAAGGTCTTTGGACTTTTTGGACTCTTGGACTTTTACACAATTTAGACTTTGTTACCTGACTGTCAGGCCTTAATCTGTGACTGTTTTTCTAATAAATTTACTAGTTTAATCACATAATATTATCACTTTTTATCCTAAAAATTCTGACTTTATTTTTAGAATTATACAACTTTTTGCCTAAAATAGCATGACTTTTCTCTTGTTAAATTGCATCTTTATTGTCGTAATGTTATGACCTCATTCTTGAAATTTAAGATTTTCTTTTCATTAATCCTAGTGTGCCCTTATTAAGTAAGATTTCTTTTAGAATTTATGTCTTAAATAATTTAAATAATAATCTCTGGAAAAAAACTGTATATATTATATATATATATATATATATATATATATATTATATATTATATTATTATTTTTACAAATTTGTCTTACATCCCTGAAAATCGTGAAACCCCCGTGAAGCTTCAGTGACCCCTAGTCGGGGTTGGGACCCCCCAGATTGGGAACGAGCAGTTTATAGCACACCCATTTATGAGCCAAAAAGCCATTTGAATACAAAGTAGAGTACACCCACTTCGTCATGGTAACCTGCTAGTACACCCATCTCATAAACTACCACTACACCACTGACAATAGTGCTTTTTCATGGATGGTTTCCAGCCCATTTGTCTTCTGCTCGCTACAGTATCTCCCGATACTGCTGCTTTACTTCACCTCTCTACTTCCTCCCCTAAGAAAGATTAAAAAAAATAATAATAAAAAAATCTCTATTTCATTTTTGCAGGATGACGATGTAAGGTTTACATTCTACGCAGAAAAAGTGCAAAATACGACAACAGCGTGCTCCTACAAATGTAAGCAGGACTGATATAAGACTCGTAATGTGACTGGATCTCACAAAAAAAACAACTTAAATCTCATATGGTAAATGTGTCACATTCTAAAGGGGCATCATGGGTAAATAAAACCTCTATGTCACAATCATCAAGACTCGATTGTCTGTGATAAAGATATCTCTATATCTATCTATATATGTTATAATTATTTTCCAGCTATGACACTTCACTATATACAAAGTGAACCTTAGAGGTGATTTTTTTTTCTGTGCAGAACATGTGGCACTGCATACCAAATAGATAGACTCATGCGCACAATAAATAGTGTCCAATTTGATATATAATAATATCGATCATTTATCAAACAATAATCATTTGATAGTTTACACTTACGGAGAGAAACAATGTGAATAAGGAGATGTTTTTAATAAATTCATGCTTGCTGAGATTTTTTTTTTCCTCTCAAACTGGAATGCTAGGTAGTGTGTTATAAAATATACTATGTTTCCTTCCCAGGATAGATTCTTAAATAATTGAGGAGGAGACAAATGATAGAACTCTAGGCTAATATCATAATACAAAAATAAATAGGAGGTCTCCGTAGCGGAGTCTTCAATATTTCATTCCCGAAAATGCTTTGTAAATCAATAAAACTCTGCGCTCATAATAAAGCAATGAGGAAAATCTTTCATGGATAAAACATCTAAATAAATAAATTTGAATCCACAAGTGTGTCCATTCCCTGTAGAATTAAAATGTCTCTTCTGCATGAATGAGTGTGCAAAGTTGTCTTGTGTGTGTGCGTGTGTGTGTGTGTGTGTGTGTTGTGATTTAAAGTGTGTAATACCTGGTTGATTCCACGCTTGACCTCTGAACCTGTGTTCTCCTCAGTTAGCCTACTGTACACTGTACGTCCTGTAAACTTGTGGTCGTTTCCTGTAAACGCATAACTGCTTCCACTGAACTTCCAGAAATCATCGTCATAACTGCCCTTACGAACAAAAGCATCTCCTGAAACTTTGAGCCCTGAAACAAAGATCTAAGAAAGAGATATTTAACCCCCTCCTGTACCCACAGAACCCTCTCCATCACCCATCGAGAGTGGATCAGTGTTACAGATGTTACAGAAACCTCTTGGTGCCCCCTCAGGTTTAGTTTTTTGTTTTAGACTGAGTCTCGTTCTATGAGTGGATCTGGGCGGTGCTGGCGAGCAGCTTGTGCCAGCTCACCACTCGCTTGCGTAGGTCGACTTTGTCCAGCCACACGTAGGCCTCCCCAATCAGGGTCTTCTTTACAAACTTGCCACCATTGGACACCAGGAACAGCTGGTGTGAGCAGAACAGAAAGCACTATATGAATCTACCAGGTATACATGAGACTGATATATGATTAAAGCAATACACCTTGTGTAACACTGAATTAATGAAAAAAAACTATTTTTCTTTCTTGCCTTCACAGTAAATGAAGAATCAAAACATAGAGAAAAAATTTAACTTGAACTTGAAGTGGGAGGTGGTGAGGTTTAACAACAGTAAAACTATATCAAAACGTCTATTAATTCTTCGTTTAGAGTCAAGGCTTACCAGAAAAACAAAGGGTCTTTTATACACAGTATTCAACAAAACACAGAGACTGATAAGCAAATGGTCATTTTGAGGGTCAAGTATTTCTTTACAGGAATGGTTTGACTGTCTCAAGGCTGAACTAAACTAACCATATCCTAGGTCTAGCTTCACATTCAGCAGCAATACAAAACAGTGGTCTCTATCTTCTCATCTAACTCTTGGCAAGAAGGCAAATAACCATATTTAAATAATAAGCATGTCTTTATGAAGCTACCCACCTGTTGTGTGTGTGTGTGTGTGTGTGTGTATGTGTGTGTGTGTGTGTGTGTGTTAAGGACTGGTTTAGGAGTACCTGTAGAGAGTGTCCGGCGGGGTTCATACAGAAGCGGAAGGTCTCGTTAAAAGATGGCTCGCGGTCATGACGGCACACCCTGGTCTTCTTCTTGATGATCCTTTTCTGGGTGGCGATGTTCACCACATAGAGCTTCACATAAAGATCTGTTGGCACACACACACACACACACACACACACACACACACACACGAATGACTTTAATTTTTAGTTGACTTTTTACTTGCAAATATATGACTTCTTAATCTCTTTAATCTAAGATAATATCTGAATTCTTTTGTCATAAATTTACAAATTCAATCTTGGACATTTGAATTTCCAAGCAGAACATTTGGTGTATTTTCTCAGAACATTATCCCCTCCCTCTGGTACATATTTTCTTTTCTACCAACAACGGCCCTAAAATGCCATCATAGTTCAACAAGGTTTGTGGTCATTCATTTTAGAGATGGGTGGAGTTTATTTTGCTTCTGCAGGTACCCACTAGAGGGCCACAAGAGAGGTCAAAGCCACTTAACATGTAGAGAAGAAAGTGTGAGGATAAATACAAACACTGCGTTAGAAATAGTCACAGAAGTTCATGGCCACGATAAAGTGTTAACGAGTCACTGCTACACACACTACACTTTCTATGTACTGTCAATGGAAGAAAACCTTTGTGTGCAGATTCCATCTGGATGCAAATGCAAATCAAAAAGGAAGCCAGCAGCTTGGGTATTAAGATGTAAATATTACAAGAGGAGGCGAGGGGGCGGCAAGCTGCGCTGAAGTCTGATGTTTCTGTGAACACCAGAGACACGTCTGTCCAGTGTTTATAAAGCCAGGATCACATGTAATCTAAGCCTGATTACCATGGTAGACCTTTCGCCTCAGGGTGCTGCTGATTCTGATTCTAAATTATAAGACATTCACAGAAATATTAATTTGTCATCTGGGTGTTTGCAGTGCTTCATGTTTTGAACTTGTGATAATTTGCTGGCCTATATAATAAATACAAATAAACTACTATTACTATATAGTGTAATTGATGAAAAGTCTGAAAAATCCAATTATTATTTAAAAAATGAAGTAACATATATTATTGCAATTAAAATCAGAGGAAAAAAATCAGAATATTGCCTTGTATAAATATCTGGGAGCTTTGCTGTATGTAACTGGTTTTGTGCCCATTTTTCTCCACATTGTCTCTCTGCACCTTTCTTGATAAACAAAGCTTGTGATGGTGAAAGTTGCAGTTCTTGTCCAAGTGCACACAGTGACACATCACACCCCTGCTATGTCCATAGTGTGTCCCTTATGTCACATGTTTGTGTGCACATTACCCCTGTCTTACAGGGCCAGTGTAAAAGATTTGGTGGCATCTAGCAAACCAGTTGAAACTGCTCCCGTGTGCCACTGTGGCAACGTGAAAAAGCAAATGGCCCTATCTAGAATCAGTGTTTGGTTTTGTCCATTCTGGGCTACTGTAGAACATTGCGGACTCCATGGAAGAGGACCTGCTGTGTGGACAAAAACAACCCACTCTAAGTCATAAAAAAACAAAAACTCTTATTTTCAAGGTATTATATACCAATGAAAACATAGGTAGGAATATTATATACAATTTTCCCCAATATATCCGTCTAAATCCTACACACTGGGCCCTTAATGGTGTTTTTAACCTTACACACATATATTATTGGAGACTGGATTAAGTATAAGCCTAATGCTCCTTTCCAAGGAACTGTTGGCTGTGAAACGCCATCATGACACCTGTGGTTCTGCGTCTAGAAAAACTGGCGAGGATTTTGTGCTTATGTCAGATGCCAGTCTTTCTAAACAGTGTGGGCTGTGTGGTCCTCCCAGCTGTCAAATATTTCAATGATTAAAAAAATGATATGTATCACATGTAATTGTTTTTGAATGCTGCAAAAACATTTTGAAGAGTTTTGACAAATGTGGCAAAGGCAATAAAGGTTTTTTAGAAGTCCTGCATGTTGAGACCTTAAAGGGTTTTTTTCTATAACTACGGTTCAGAAAAAAGACCACAGTGTGTCCTTGTAGGTGTGTCCAACCCCTTCTCTCTTGTTTGTCTCTCTTCTCAGGGCCCTCCTCTTTAATCCTCTTGTCCAGTGGTTCCCAACTGTTCGGTCCAAAAGTGCATTGCAGGTCCGTTCTGAATGGACCACGAGTGATTTGTGAACATGTCAGTTTTGTAAAAACACACTTTATTTGAAGCACAGACCTACAGACTCAAGGAAATCATGTATCATGCCAACCTGTTTTTTTTTCAAATACAGAAACTATTTTATTGCCCTGGTCTTGGTATCATTTGACCTATTGGGCTCTTGAAACCTTTGATATCAGTTTTCATGTGCTGAGTTCAGAAAGTGATTTCTTTCAGAAAAAGGCAACAAGCAACTTAGCATGAAATGTCCCACAAACTGCAAGAAATTAGTAAAGCATAAGTTAGAAAAATAATATGGAAAAAAGAGACAAAGAGAGAGATCATTTAAAAAAAAAAAAACTAAGGAAAATGTAAAGAAATATAAAATCATACTATAAGAATTAGTATATTTTGGTACTTTCTTTTAGGTAATTTCCTTGTTTGTTTTTGTTTTTTTTACTTTCTTTTGCAGATTTGAGAACATTTCTTGTAACCTTTACTAATTTCTTTGGGTCATTTCTTTAAAGTTGCTCACTGCTTGTTTCGCATGTTCTTAACAAGAATCAGGCCAGCTTGTTCATGTTTCAAAGGGTTAACCTGCTGTGCTTTTGCAGCGATTTATTATTATCTATTTATTGGGTACGTTTTAAGTAATTTGCATTTTATTCTGGCCATATTTTTTTAATCTAATTGTGTTCTAAGTGTGTCTTGTTTACATTTTGTGAAATACAATTGAATATGTCAAAATTTATATGTGTGGACCTTGAGCGAATGACTAATAAGAAATCTGGACCCCATGGCTCGACCAGTTGGGAATCACTGCTCTAGTCATCACAAATAAAACTTCTTTTTTCCCGCACATATGGTCTTTGTTAGTGTATGTGAGCATTCATGCGAAAGTGTTGTGTGTATAGTTGCTTTAAATTACCAGGCAGGTGGTCCGGAGTCTTGAACTTGTAGGTGATGTTGCGACATTGAAGAATCTCCAGGACCAGCTGCTCCCCCTCCGTCTTAACCTCCTTCTTCAGAGCGATCTTGATCTCCCCCATCACCTGAGATTTACCTAAATACACACACACACTGAATCAGCTCGGTACAGTGAATACATTCTGCATAGTTTGACTCTCTCAGCTGCAAATATTCAATGCAATCCATATCTATCAATGTGTCCCTGTTCTGCATGTGACTGCCCCCCGCTGGAGACAAAGTGTACTCTCATGATGAGTAATATCAAACACGGCCTGCGAGCAATCGCATTTATTTGTTTAACAAGGATGGTGAGAAGTTATGAGGAGCTCTGCCTGGCTTCTGGTTGCCTTGGAAACTGAATGGAAATGACCGTTTTGAAAGCTGGGTCAACAAGACCCTGGCAAACAGTGATGGTAGCCTCAGTGTGTGTGTGTGTGTGTGTGTGTGCGTGCGTGTGTGTGACCAGAGGACACATTGACAGAGAAGGACTGAGGGAACAGAGAGCAGATAATAAAGAGATGAAGAGGCCATGCCGATAAGAATAAATGTGTTAATGTGTTCATCTGTGTGTATAAGCTTCAGTCTCACACTTTGTTATAAACGGGGAAGTGAGATAACAAAACTTAGTTTTTAAAAGATCATCTTTGCTCCTTTGCATTAGTCATAACTACTTGACTAGAAACTTTACAGCCAGGAAGGACAAATTAGGAAAATCAGCAAGAATAGACTGATTAAAATAACTCGTAAACTGATTAGTTAAAAGGTCTACATATGATGTAAATAATGCATATTAGGTTGCAATGAAAACAGCAGAGTTAATATAAAGACCAGTTTTTAACAATGAAAACATGTTCAAATATATAAGAAAAGACAGTAAAGGGGAAAAAAATATACTGATTTTAATTTTATATTTTTATTGCATTTATTAGTCCTTGAGGCTGCACATTTGAATGCAAATGCTGTTTTGGATACTGGTAGAAGATGAGCTTACTTTGTTTGAATTTAACAATCCGAGTCACTTAGTCAGCCCTAAAATGTTAAAAATGCATCTTTAGTGTAAGGTTTTAAGAGGCATCAATGCATCAACTAACATGCAGTCTCTACGGCAGATATTTTCAATCCATTTAAGATGATAAAAATGCTTAAAAATTGGTTCATAATTTTGGAAAATATGACAGCTGCCATGGAAAGAAGATCATCCTGTAGAGCCGACATCCTATTTTGTATCTAATTCTTTTCCAACTGTCTTCATCATTCTGTAAAATCACAACAAAACAAATGTTGAGGACGACTAATTTTCACTCCTGCCACCTAAAAATATGCAAAATTATCTGATGTTTCTATTTTTATAGGTTGCATAACATAGGTAAAGTAGGAGTTTGGCATAAACAGCATTACTAATCTTGAAACCTATTTTTGCATTTGAATCCATGCCATTATAATCTGGGCTGCAAAAAGGATCTCTAACAATGCCAAGTAAATGTGGACTTCAGTACTCTAACAGATGAACATTAATTACCACACGGGGATATATTGTTATCTGAATAACACAAAGTTGAAAGTATTTTAAAAACATACAAGATTTGGGGATTTTAAGAGAACATTAAGAGCTTGAGAATGCTTGAAGAGTTACTTAGTGGCACATGAAGCCAAAAATGTTGGTCTCGACTCCTGATCAAACCAGCCACTTGCTGCTTAGTCCTTCTTGAAAAGGAGTGAAATAATTAAATCATGCAGCTTTTCTCGACTTTTGATAGTGAAAGGAATTATTTTGAAGGGTTGTGCACCTGGAATACACTGCATGCATGAGCAGCGTGCGGCAGAAACCTTGGCGAATTGCAGCTGTTTCACGCTTGTAGTGTTCACACCGGCAGCATTGTAGCTGTGACGCTTCTGCAGGGCTACCTGCTGCTATGAGTACTGTATTTCCACATATAAAACACAAATTCCACTCATTTAGGAGGTTGAGCAAGCTCTTGCATTGTCAACAACACAATGTTTCTCAATTAAATGCCTTGTTTCGACAACTGATGGGATTCTGTCAACAGAGATGTTGTCACAAGGCGTTTATTTTGAAACAGAAGCAGGAAAGTTTGAGTAAAATACATGTGTTTGTATCTCTATGACAGATGAAGAAATATTAACTGTAATAAAAGGTGGTATAATGTCAACATAATTATCAAAACGCCATTTCACTGTCTAATTCTGCTGACAACTGTGCACAGCAAGTGGAAAAAAATCAGCGAGCCACCGTTTCTCTAGAAGTGCTGCGGCTGACACACAACTGGGACGCACTGCCATGTCTGCTGGCGTTAATTTCAAAAACTGATTTACAGACGTCTCTTTCACAATATAAGGAGAAAAAAAGTCTTTTTTGGGCCCAACAGCATTACATAACGGCCCCAGAAATTGTTAAGCTGTTTGGTAGATTCTAGGGGTCTATGCTGGAGCCCCAGACGCCCCCCTCCCGCTCCACCTCTGCCAACAAGTACGAATATATAAACCCATGCATGTTCTGTATGTCTAACCTTCAGAGTCACCATGTCCCATTGATGATTTCATCACATCTGTGCCATTTGGGATCTTTCCACTAAAGAGAGAGGAAACAAAACACAGAAATTATAAAACTACACAACAGTTTTTAAATCACAGTGCATATCTTCCGCTTTGAATGAGGGAATTTGTGTGGGCGTAATGCAAGTAGTAGTTTAGCGTCAAATAAATATCTAAGACTGGAACTGTGGCTTTTTTAAAAAAGATAAATGCATTAAATAAGGTGACTCACAATCGGGGCACCTGGAAGATGGCACTGTCCACCTCATTCATTTCTCCTTCTTCGTCCAACAGGCTGTAAGCGCTGCCGCTCAGGCCGCTGTCCAATGAGGCCGCTGTGACCGGGGCGTCACTGGATCTGTAGCTTGACCGAGCTGTGCAGAGACACGACCACACCCATCACGACAAAGAGACGGGAAGAAAAATTGCACTTCTGCCGGATCCAAGATTGTAAAAACTAGGGCCAAAAAGCATTAGTTAATATCTGCAGAGACTAAAATCCATCATAATCAGCTTCATACTTAATTTATGCCGCAGTCAAAAAGGGGACTCTATTCAGGGGACAAAAGGCTGGATTGTGATGAATAGCACACAAACACTGCAGACTCGCGCAAAGCATATGAGCAAACAGTAGAATCTCTCTCTCAGACAAAGACAAGACAGTAATATCTCACATATAAAGCTTCAACATGAAACAGACGCATAAATCCAGAGAAACATCACATATATATGTTTATGCCAAAGAAGACCAAACAAGAGGCACGTAGACCCTACTGACATTGTTAGTCATCTATATGAACTATTAATAATAATCTAATATCTTAGCATTAGTTTAGTTTAAAATCAATTACATTAATATCGTTTAAAGCATGTTTATAAGGGTACCTTTTTATATAAATGTTTTTTAAGAGACTGTTTATACATATTTAAAAAAAAATTTTTAAATATCAACATTTAATTCTCAGACAGCTGATCAGGCAGTGTGATCGAGTATGAATGATGTGAGATGCGTGGATGTGGTGCAGAACAGGATCCATGCCGACGCGTTTTTCTCTCAGGCCACTCAACACATCGTCACTGACTGACTGCTGAAGCTCACTAATATCAGGTCATCGAAGCACTGCAGGAGTCGTGACCATAGGCGGATTATTGGACAACAGGCCCCTGGGCACAGATATGCAAAAGGCCCTACCACCTCTCCTACAGAGGAGCGAGACACACAGACTTTGTGGTGGTTTTGCCTCTTTATAAATGTTGTTTGCGTCTCTTAAAGGTAACTTTCGTCCTTTTTATTGCCATTTTCTGTCTCTTGGTAGTCAATTTATGTCTCTTTGTAGTTGTTTTTAGTCTCTGTATTTGTTTGCACTCTTAAAAGCCTTTTTGTGTCTCTGTGGTTGTTTTTGGAGTCATTCAGTTTCTTTTTGTAATCATTTGTGTCTCTCTGTGGTTGTTTTGTGCCTCTTTATAGTTGTATTGTGTCTTTCTGTGTCTGTTTTGCCTGTTTGTGTAGTTATTGTTTTGTCTCATTTGCATCTTTTTTATGGACTTTTTATGTCTCTTTGCAGTCATTTCGTTCTGGTTGGTGCCTGTTTGACTGACATATTGCCATTGAGTGCCAGGGGGTCCCCAGGCCTGTGCAGGTAGGCCCCTTGTGTAATCAGTCAATAGTTGTGATGCAGCAGACCTGGCAGCATTGACTCTGACACATTCATTTCCTGGTATTAGTGAGCTGTGTTGGTGGCCGTTAAGCAAAGCGCGTCTCGCTGCATGAATCTCTGGTGATGTGGTGCAACTTTCTGTCTTCCTGGCTTTTTTAATTAGCTTGTAAGACTCCCCTCTCTCTTTCTGCAGGTGTGCGTTAGTAGCATCGCATCCTCTCTTTCTTTCACTCTCTCTCTCTCTCCTTGCTCCATCTGTGCTTCAGTCACACGACAGAGAGGAGACTCTTGGGCAAACTCTCACCTCCGGTGCTCTGCGGCCTCTCCTCTGACACGGCTTTCCTGAGGGTCAGGTGTCGGCCGTCTGCTCTGCTCCCTTTGGCCGACACAACCGATGGCAGGGCAGGCAGCCAATCAGACTGGGCTCTCTGAATGGTGAGCACGCCCACTACGCTGTGTCTCTGGTGCCTCAGCGAGAGGCGGCCTCTTTGGCCTGGTTTGTTTTCGCAGGTCAGGTGTCAAGGGGGGGGTCAACGCCAGGGAACAAAGGTCATGGGGTCGAAGTTTTAAGATGGAGGGAGGGAGGAGCGAGATGGAGATTCAGAGAGCGGTTTATCTTCACCATGGCAACCAGCTTGACTGTCAGTCACATGCAGCCACAGTGTGCGGTGCACATTCGCCCCCTCCTGCATGTCACTAAGAGGCGGGGTGTGCAGCATCTACTGAGGTGCATCGTGAGTCCGATAGTTGTTTAAACAGAAAAGGGGGTTAGCGGACTGCATGCACAGCCATCTCAGTGGAGGAGCTTCAGTTAAGCTGGTCGTTGTTTATTAAAAAGGAAACAGAAAATAAATAAAATTTAAAAAATAAAACTACCAAAAGAGGTTAATGATATTTGGGAAGGGGTGGGATTGCAACTTTCTTCTGTTTCCCTGCTTGGATCAATCAATCCAAAATATTTAACTGCTCGCTGGTGACAGAAATCTGTCGTGTAAGCAGAAACTTATCCCACTGAACTGAGCTTGCAGCAATAAAAGTTTAAATATGCTAGTCTTGTCATTTTTAGAGAGTTGGAGATGTCACTGTGCACTGACAGTAATTGACAGATTTTGCTGATTTGTTCCTTTGGAATATATCTTGTAACTGTGCTCTTTCTTTTCCAGATTTTACTTTATTTCCCCATGCTTTCTATTCTTCTTAAGTAAAGTTAATATATTTAAATTACTTTTAAAAACTAAAAAAAAAAGAACCGAGATAAAAGTGCTAATTTCTTTTTAACTTCATATTAAAATAGTATTAAAGAATACAATTGTTTTTGGCCTGTTTAGTTATTTTTAATGGATTTTAAGTAGTTTGAACTGGCCATCTACAAGCAACCATTAAGCCTCTTTGGGGTCATTAAAAAAGGGAGAAGGTCAAAGACAGTGTGCTACAGTACAGGTGAGGTGCTGGCTCTACACACTTGTGCGTACACACAGAAGAGAAGCGGTGAGAGGTCGACACACTGTGAGTACAACGGGGGGAGAAGGGGTGAGGGAAACCAAGAATAGAAAAACTAAAGGAGAAGAAAAAATAACAGAAGGTAGAAACAGATGAGTGCGAGGAGGCCATGCTGCGTGGGCTTTATTTGCGTCTTGGTTTACTTGGTTGGAGGCGTTGCGGCGGCTGCTGCTGTGACTGCTGCGGGGCATCGCCCGTTGCTACGCCGCTTCCAGCGACACCGCCGTCCTGATGGTGTTGCCGTGCGGCACTTTTGCTGGAGCGTGAAGCGCCGTGCGAGCGAGAGTGTTGGCTGTGTCCGTGGCTGTGGCTTTGGCTCTGGCCCTCGGACGGGGAAGGCTTCGATGTGCCAGGGCTACTGTGAGATTTCTCGATAGTGGGCACCTGCGTGTCTAAAACAACCAGATTTACCAAATTACCAAAAAAGCTATTTTTACTTTACTTTACTTAGCGGCTGTTACCTTTTGTGGTGAATAAGTAACTGGCTAATTTAGCCACAGTAACTGCCTTCTTTATGTTCTTAAAGCATCCTCATTCAGTTTGATGGTTATTTTCTGAATTAGGGGATCATTCAAAGCCTTCCACGGCCATGTTGCCCTCTGTGTTAGAAGAAAGATAGAGGGAAGCTAAGGCTAGGCCTCTGAGCTGGGTGACATCATGACAACCAAGAAAACGGACCATGAGAAAGCAAAAAAGCATGACGCAGAAGCTACGATGGATGTGCAAAAATGGGCATAGAAAGGTGCTGGTAGTAAGAAAAGACTGTGAGAGAATAACAGGTGGACAGACACCGAGATATTGAGAAACAGACGAGAGAAGCAGTGACAGGAAGAGAGCACAAAGTAAGAGAAGAAGAAAGAAAACAAGAGGAGAAGAAGAAAACAGCAGAAGCAGCAGAGTACAGACGGTTGTTAAGGGATGAAGGTGATTAAGTCAAGCAGGTGAGGGAATTTCATCGTGTCCTACCCTTGGCAGGATCTGGAAAGATCCCGTGGCTTCGGCTCTTTATGACAGATGATTTTGGGGAATCCTGATTGTCGTGTGCGGAGCCAGAGGTTTTAGGGGAGGAGTGCTGCGAGGAGGGTTTAGAGGAGCTGTGTCGGCCCTGGCCTGAGTGGGAGCGCCGGTGGTGGTCCCCCTCGCTCTGCTCCTTCAAGGGGAGCCACCTGGGGACGTTATCCAGCTGGGAGGTGTTGGACAGGTCAATAAGGACCTGGGGACAAACACAGCAGTTTAGTGGGCTTATGCCTGAAAATATATCAGTGCACCAGGGAATTAAACATTTTTTCAAACCGGTTTACCTCTCCCAAGAAATCATTAGAGGAGCACTTGTCGTAGTCCCACACGCTCACTTCAAGGGTCTTCTTCCTCAGCTGAAACACACAAACAGTTAAAGAGTTAATCCACCGTTATGATGACTAACTATCTTGGATGAGTGCATAATAAAATGGCAAAATAAACCTTAAAAAGAAAACATATGATCTGGGCTTAAAGTAGGAGCAGGCATTCAGCAGCTTAAAAAAAATAGACAACAGAAGTCCACAGATTTGCTGTGATTGATATGGGTCCAATGCATCTAAAATGGGATCTAAAATGATATAATTAAATCCCCATGGCATATCCATCTGCTCCACTAAAACCAGTGGCCACAATACTAGAAAGCATGCCAGCAGAAAAAAGGCATCATCTGAACATGCGCATTGTGAGTTTTTTGGTTTATGGCTTACATACATTCGAGATTATAGAGTTATAGAAAGTACAATACACAATATTCATATCAGTTTGTCAATATATTAATACAAAAATAAATTACACTGTCAAACTTTTAATGTTCCTCTCTTTGCATTGATTAAATGCCAAAAAACTCACCTCTGGTCATCAAAATTACATATTTAGAAGTTTTTTTATTTTCAGGAAAGCAATCCCCTTATGTCTTAAAATGGCTTAGATGTGGTGTTATGCTTTTGATATAGAAAGCCTCAACCCCCAAGATGATGGGATTGGTCCCTTAAGTTTGTGATGTAACAGAGTCTGGCTGTCTGAATCCGTGTTTTTGAGATTCTCATTGGTACTCTGCATTTCTTAGACTGAAGTTTTCACCCATGGTGTTGACTGCTTATTTGACTAATGATATGTACTGTAGCATATAAAAACACCACATGGACACATAAACAAATTAAAAACTTGATTTTCATTGGAGATGGTTTAAGATAATATGACTCAGGTCTTTGACATTGATTGTGTGGAGCTATGCCTTTGAGTATTGTATGTATGACCGCATACCTGCTCCAGGTGGATGTTTTTATAGATGACAGTCTGGTTCCACTCAGGGTTGAGACTCTTCCCTGCATGTTTGGACCTCCTCTTGTTTTCAGCACTGCAGGAACACATCACAACAAGATATACTTGGTAACAGACATGCATAAGCCTCGGAGGATAGCGGACCGCCACAATGCAGTGAGCACAATATATTGAGCACGATGTAGACAGTAGAAGGGAGAGAATGAATGTGATGCACATTGTTGGGACGGTAACAATGTGTGGGCCTACGTGCATGGGTACAATGTCAGGGCAGGCTGCAAAAAAGTCCACTTTGATGTCATTTAGTCTCATCAAATTTTGATGTCCTAAAACAAGCGAAAATATGCCAGTGTTGAAAAAGACGTTTAGTTTTTACTCATTTTGTAAAGTGCCAATTCTGCGAATCACTGGATTTTAAAAAAACTTGAAAAAAAGATGTTGTTGTTGTAAACTTGCATATGAAACAATGGCATAATCTTTACTGGCTAATTCTTTCACCTGTTTTCAGGAAAAATATACTTTATACAGCACTGGATTAGAAAAATGACATGTTAAGATGGATGTTTTTTGCAGTGTGTGAGGTTTAATATAAGACTGCAGGTCATGAGTAGGTCTGTAAGAGTTAGTTTGGTAAAGACAAGGACAATCTACTGTATACTGGAAAATAATGGGATGAATAAGGACTGCATAGCAAAATAATGGGAGTGTGTATTGAATGTGACGGGGCATCAAAGGTACAGTACGATGTCAGGGCACGATGTAGGACATTACTGAGGGGTTTTAATCACAAAACAGGGACAAACTAAAGGGTTCAATGTTAGGATATCAAATTACAATGGCAACAAAAACAGACCATCTACCAGGAAAACACAACAGTTAGCTGGGAAAATGTTAATTGTCAGCACAGGGGAGTATAAGTTTAGATTGTTATGTTAAGGAGATGGGAAGTTAATATTAAGGGATTCATATCCTTGAAAATGCAAAGCTAAGCCTAAAGGTGAGAGGAACATCATGAGAGTATGGGGACCGGGGAAAATGCACAATTTCAGGAAATTAGTGGAACTAAACAAACTATTTTTTTTTTATCAACAATCTTCCAATTTGGACATTTTTTCACCTTCACCAAACTGACAACCAAATTTCAATTTCAACCAAAACAGAACCAAAGTACCAAAGTGGTCAAGTCACATACCTGGCGTTCTGGACAACCATGACCTGACTGAGAGGGTCCAGCATGCATTAAATATAAAGAACAACATACAGAAACAATAGTCAGAGGGAGGGTGAGGGGTCAAAGAGTGTCTGTGGACTGTGAGCGTGTATGTGGGAGGGGGAGGTCACTGCAGATTTGGGTTTTGTGTGTGATTAATTAAGTGGGTGTTTTGGAAAAAGGGTGAGAGCGGGGGACTGTGATGTGCTGCAGCGGTGGATTGAATTTGTGCTTGAGTGTCTTATGAATTGTGTTGAGAGGGCTTTCAGGTGATGTAACGCATCCTTTGGCAAATGCAGTGAAGATCTGCTGCTTGTGGAACAGCTGTGGACAGATGGCTGCATTTATAAATCTTTGTCCCTTACTAGGAGTGCGACAGCATCCACTAAATTGAACCCAATTTGCGTGCACAAAGTTCGTTGGCAAGCAATTCATCATTACTTTCCCGAAAAGCTACGCTGAAAAATCGAAAGTGGTATTTTTCAAAGTAAGAAAATCTTTTGGATTAACATTTTATTTTGGCTGATATACAAGATATAGTGCAACAGATTCCTGCAAAACACCAACCTTAATTTGGACACAAATGTATGGTAATTCATAAAACTTAAAACAGGAATTATGCTTCTGCAGAGATACAAGTACATGTCTTTGCAAAACTACATAGAGAAGGGTGTTACGTTTACTTTAAATATTTATGACAGGAGCAGAGGAGGAAGTGAGGTGACGTAGCAAAAAAATCCAACCAATTTTATTTTTACATTGTTTTTTTTTTAACTTAAGATTATAACTAATAAACTTGGTAAAAATTTAGAAGTTTCTTCCTTCACAGAAAGAGTTATGGGGAATACAAAATATTTTAGACTACATTTTCAGTCTGCAGCAAAATATACTCGCTATCTATAATAAATAATGCCCTGCTAAGTATTTTTTATTTTGTAAACAATCTCTTCCCTATCATTAAGTGTTTTATTCGTATATATTTCAGATCATAACTAATAATTGTGGTGAATATGGAGAAAGCTATTTCTTAGAAAAGCTATAGGGAATACAAATTATTTCAGAATGCATTATTGTTCTATCATAAAATGTATCCCCTCCTTATAATGCACAAATAATGTCCGTTTATTAAGTATTTTATTTAATGTATATCTTAGATAACAGCTAATAAATATAGTAAATATGAAACATGCTATTCTTCCCTAGAAAAAAGGTTTTTAGACTGCATTTTTAACCTGCCACAAACTGTGTCCCCTCTCTTTAATTCACAGTCCCTGCCCTATCAAGAATTTTATTTTGTACGTACTTCAGAGCTCCTTATGGGGTGATACAGATTTTTTCACATTTGTTTCACAGATAAAACAATTTATTGACACTGTCTCCCATGTAATATTGATTTCCATTTAAATGATTTCTCCTTCATTTGCTCCAACAATGACTGCTACATGTGATAATCCATACAGTCACATCTTTAAGAGAAGTATGTACATTTGCTTATGCACAGCCTGAAGAAGCATAATTCAACTTTTCTCACATTGACATGTTCCTATCGCCAATCATGACTATTCTTTCCCTCTTTCCTGGTTGCTATGTATTAAACTTTTATTTATAACCACCTGTTTCACTGCAGCAGCTCCATGTGGTTGCCAGGAGATCTGTGATGCAACTGAAAAGCCTCTGTATGGATTGCAGTCGGTGCTCTGACAGCTGTGAGCATGTCCATGTATACACACATGTAGCATACACTCGGGTATTTGCACACATGTGCCTAAGTGTACATGTTTCGGAAACCACTTCCAGCAGGGCGCCTGCAGGGCTTGTGGGTGCCGCTCTAGTCCCTTCAGCATTACCCTAAGCCTGTCTAAAACCCACAGTGGTGTTTGCATCTGCACATGTCAAACTGAAGGCCTGAGACAGCGGCGGCTGCAAAGCTCAGACGTATATCATTGCTTTTATCTAAAATGATCCCAGGAAAAAAAAAAAAAACCCTCTCGAGGGACCTCAAATAGCAGAGGAGGTGGGAGTCAATTACATTACAGCGCAATCACGGTGAAAAAGGCAGCCCCGGACTTATGAGAGAGTGTGGATCGTATTGCAAGTAAATATGAGAGCTATTGATTTGGACTGCACTCACACCTACAGTAGAGCTCCCATCAACAGGGGCAACATCAACACAAGTACACAAGCAACTTCATGTCATTTACATGATGTTTATGTCATTCAGCGGTGAACAGGGGCTCATGTAACAAGGAGTTCATATCACCAGTGGAACTATATTATACAAACAGGACATTTGATGGACCTGATGTGCAGTGTATTGGTGCTATGAAACTGATACCAAAAGAAGGGCATGTGCTGCACATTGAAAGATGTCATGGGAAGGCAAAATCAATAGTAAATCGATTTTAAAAATGAATGAAATTAGGTTTGAGCTTAACGAACTGGCTGCCTTTGTAACCTGGATGTCTATGGGGGATATCTAGGCAGTTATATTACTCAAATTCCCTCTATACAAGTGGCTAAAAATAACACTAAACTATGATAACAGTCACATTTTACACACTTTTATCTCTCTAAATCAACACAGTTTGAACAAAAACTATCTATTATTTATCTATAACTGGCCTTGTTCCTATTCTGAACCACTTAAGGTGTGCTTGAAGGTGCCAAGCCCTTTGACTCACCCTCTCCCTGGCAGGAGATACACTTTAACAAACGGGTCAGAGTAGCCATTATTGTCCCGCGGGGCGAGGTTTCTAGCCTGCAGGACATGAACGATCAAGTTGCCAAGCTGCTTGTCGTAGTGGATTTGAAGCTGCAAAAAGAAGCACACAGAATTACAATGGATTCAAATGCATGTGGGGAGAGAAACAATGTTAGAAAATTGTAAAAAATCTATAGTTTGAAGATACAAAATTCAGTTCAGTTCTGTATTTTCTTGCATTTATTCAATCTCACGATTTTTTTTGAATCACATTACATCTAAACTTTAAACATTCAGCGTTCACCCTCTTGTTTCACAGACCTGTATCTCTCCAGAGACGGGGTGAGACTGGGTCTTCATTCCCTCTGCAGTCTGTAGGAAATAAAAGCGACATGCTTAGATACCGCTAGAAAAAACTGTAGGTGGATACTGGTGGGTGATCGTACTGTACACTTTGTACTGCAGCTGCTGTGCTGTTCTTTATGCATTGCTTGAGGCAACAAGTTAAACTCTTGATGGACCTGTTTTAATATTCATTTTAGATTAGTTAACTCTTTAAAACCTGACCAGATTGACATGATTTCTTCCAAAAGCATGGGAGGAAGGCAATGAGCAACAAAAGAAGAAATGACCCCAAAATTAGCAAGACATTAGTAAAAAATACAAGAAAATACCCGAAAATTAGTAAAATAAAATAAAAATAAAAATAAAATAAAAAAAAAATAAAAATAAAATAAAATAAAATAAAATAAAAAAATTTTTGTATAATATAATATAAAATAAATAAAAAATAAATATGTGTGTATGTATACAAAATTGTTGATTTTTGTCTTTTTAAGTTGTTTGGGTCTCTTAAAAGTAACTGTTTGTCTTATGATAGTAATCTTTTGTCTCTGAGAATATTTTGAGTCCTTTTTAGTTGTTTTGTGTTACTTTTATGTGTCTCCTTGTGTTTTTTTGTGTGTGACTTTGTGCTCATTTTAATTCGCCTCCTGGTTGGTAAATGTTAAGTTCAGGGACACAAGTGAAGGTCAGGGGAGTCCCTGACCTTTTAGGCCCCAGGGCCTTTCCCAGTAGCTCAGAAATCCATTCATGACCATAACTCCACTGCATCTTTACATATCAAAAGGTTTGTATACTGCTATATTAATGATGATAATATCATATAGAGCTTCTCTAATAAACGTGGTGTAAACAAAATATGTTCCCCAAAGAAAACATGATATTATAAATAGGACTCAAGAAAGGAATTTTAAGAGTGGTAATGCCTGCGAAGCTCCCAGGGAACTGGGAAGTTAAAATTGTTGTGAATTAATGAATCAAAAAACTGCAGATGTATGAATAACCAGACAGCAATTTGTCCAGCAATTCATAATGATACTGCACCTCAGGGGTGTGATATAATGTTTGATCAACACTATAAATTCTTCAAAAGAAGAAGAAACATCTATTTTAAGCTCAATATGACAAACAAACCCTCCACGGACTCGCCTTGCTGCTGTGGCGTTTCTTGCTGACGGAGGGCGATCCTGGTTGAGCGGGGCTGGAGGTCGCTGAGGTGGTGGGGGGCAGACCGGAGGAAGAGGTGGAGGTGGGGGCCTGCTGCTGGGACACCTTTTGCAGCTCAGCAGCCAGCTGTTTGGGGTCAACACCTGGAGACCTGGGAGGTCTGTCACCTAGAGGGGGTTCACACCAGACACAGAGGATCATCATCATGCAAAGCAGTGGTGGAAGAAGTATTATTATACTTTCAATAAAAGCACAAACAGCAATTTGTGAAAATACTCTGTTACAACTACCAGTCCTGCATTGAAAATGGCGCTTTAGTAAAAGTAAGTAAGTATAATCAGGAAAATGTAATTAAAGTATCTAAAGTAAAAGTACCATATGCAGAAAAAACTAAAAAGAAAAAAAAGGACAACCAAAACGTATACAAAATTATAAAAAAGGAATAAATACTCCCCAAAATCCTCAAAATTATATAAAAAAAAAGAATTTAGAAACACATGCAAAAACTCAATATTAAAAAAAAATAAAAAAAAAAAAAAAGAAGAAAGAAAAAAGAAAAACCAAACTGATGGGGGATAAAATGAAATAAAAACTCTACTTTTTAATGCAAAAATCCTGATTTGCAGAGTAACTTAAACTGTTAGATTAATTTAGTGAAGTAAAAAGTACAATATTTGCCTCTGAAATGTAATAGAGTAAACATATATAGTAGCATGAAAAGAAAATACTCAAGAAAAGTACAAGTACTTCCAATTCTTACTTAAGTACAGTACTTAAGTAAATGTACTTATTATGCAAAGGCACCAACAGGAAGAGGGCGACAGGAATCCTTTACACTGTGGTAGCTCTTTTGAGATTGATCTAATGGTCCCAGTGTAATGCAGACAGAATGAGGAAATAGGCCACCAGTAATACATGGCTGAACATTAGAAAAGAGAGAATTGTAGATGAAAGCAATATGACAAGAGAGTCTAAAAATTGCAAGAGACAAAAGCTAATTGGGAAACACTGAGAAGGCAGAGTCGGTGGGAAGCAGCAATCGCATGTGGGGTTGAAGTTCTAAATATACTGTAGCTTACTTTTGCTGTGCTCCTGGAAATCCAGGTGCTCAGAACCGTCAGACTCAGCCAGCATGTTGAGATCACTGAAATACAGGAAAAACATGTGTTGTATAATTCTGAAATTTCAAACTCAAGCAGGTAGGGAAAAAATAAGTTAAAGGAAAACTTGCACCTGACGTAGCCGGTGTGAGGAGTTTGCAATCCTGACTTACTCTTAAGTATTTAAACGAGAAATCACATTATATTTTATATTTCAACTGGTGGGTGTTTCATAGAAACACCCACCAGTTTTTTTGATGTCAAGACTAAGTGAAAAAAAGAAAAACATAGTAAAGGGATAAATTGCAGAGATGAAGAGGCAGGAAATGTAAAACAAAACGCAATAATTGGATTAGGAAGATATCAGATCAAAGATTCATTTGAGAGCGATGACAGTGGTGAAGGAGTGGTGGGGAAGAAAATAAAGAAATAACAGAGGGATGAGTGTGACACAAAATATAGAATGCAAGGAGAAAGATAGAAAGTGACAAAGATTATACTCACAGTCTGACACACACTTCTGCTTCATTGCACGGCTGCCCGACGAGCCCTTGCACCTCTTCATAGGTTTTTCCCGTCAGAAGAACGCCATTCCACTCCAGGACTTGCATTCCTGTACACAATTATTCACACACACACACAAAAAAAATTAGTACACTAAATGTCTGTTGAAACATTTCACCTCAAACCAAAATCAAACCAAAGCCCTTAAAGTGAGCAGAAAAGGGTCAGTTCAAGATAAAAGATAAATACATGTGAACCCAAATGAGGGACCAGATCAGGATCTAACATCCAACCTTTGATTTAGATTCAAAGCAAAAAACAAGCTTTGACTCTTGTACTCAAATGTTGTGTGCATCAGACTGGAAGCCAAAACCGGGGAGATAAATGTTGGTGACAGCCCAAACAGCAGCTGTGTGACAATGTCGCTTGTAAGGCCCACGGGCAAAGAACCGGGCTAAAATGAACATGGAAACCGCCTCATGTTATTTCAGCTATAAAACTATAATTTTCAAGATTAAATTATTATCGTTATGGCCTGGAAATACACAAATCCTATCTTTAGTTCAGCAAAGACAAATATCTCATCTTGGAAAGTGACCATTTATTTATATTCAGTGGTGGAAGTTTGAAAATCCTTTACTTATGTAAAAGAACTAATACCGCCCTGTGAAAATACCATGTTACAAGTAAAAGTCCTGTATTGAAAATAATACTAAACACACCCAAAAAGTCAAAATTCTTTTTTAAGAAAAGAAAAAAAACAGCCCAAACCCCAAAAGTATAGGAAAAACACCCCAAAGCTGGTACAATATTGTACAAACAAGTACAATATTTCCCTCTAAAATGTAGTGTAAATGCATAAAGTAGCAAGGAAATTAAACACTCAAATAAAAAAACTCAAACTCATGCATAAGTACAGTACTTGAGTAAATGTATTTAGTTGCACCTCTTCACTTTATATCTAATAAAACATTAAATGTGAATGGAAACAGCACACCACACCCACTGCAACCTCCAAAACACACCCCAGCAGGACTTACACGGATTGAAACAGCTCATCAGGAGAGTCCGTTTGCGACGATACTCTCTAGCTGCATGTGTGAGTGACAGGGAAGCTACTGTAGTTTCACCATAACATCATTCTTCAAACTGTTTCCACTCTATGGCTTGAATGTGTGTTGCAGTTTGCACACATTAAAAAAAACTTCCAGCGACCAGACAAACAAGCATGTATTGGTACACTCAGTGTCCCTGTGACAGTAAGCCTCTGACTACATTTCTCCATATTCACACCACCGAGGGTGAGGCGCCGTGTTCACACCGGCGGAACCGAAGTACTTTGTAGCCGTTCTGCTCAGTGTTGATGACAGGGTTGCGGCTGTTGTCATGGTTGAGCTGTCCTCCCGGCTAACAACACCACAGATGCATTTTGACTCTTGGACTGAAGCACTCATGTCCAGTTTCAGCCTCTACGTTTGACTTCTGTCTGTAAAGCATAAGACTCATATAGAGAGGTCTAGATAACAATGGCTAAGACAGAGTAAGAGGGAGCAAAGGAATATAGCAAAAGCAGGGCAGAAATACAAATTAACCCTTTAAAACCTGACCAAATTGGTCTGATTTCTTTCAAAAACTTGGTGAGCAGGCAATGAGCATCAAAAGAAGAAATGACCCAAACATTAGCGAGAAATTAGTAAAAAAAAAAGTACAAGAAAATGAATTGCATAAATGAAACCATTTATTATAGCCAGACAAAACAGAAATTATAGCCTGATTTTTAAATTACTGATGGTCCTTGAAAACATCACGTGTGATGGCACCAAATATATGATCAAAATAGCAAAATTTCATCAAAAATCCCTTTATTTTAAATTTTACATTTAAAATTTTGCCAAAAATAAACTGTTTGCACAAAAAAAGCTGTAAATTGATACTTAATTTTCAATAAAATATCATTTCATTTTTTAAAAAACAACAAAAAAATCTACAATAACCTGATGTTGTTACTATATTGAAGAGAGCCCTTGGTATAGCTTTTATTTCAAATTTAACCTGTAGTGATTAATCCTCATGAAGTGAAAGAAAGATATTTTTTCTTATTCCTTTTTAAATCATATTCTGTATTGTTTTTTTAGATAAGCTAATAGTGATGCTTTAGGGATGGCAATGTTGAACAGGTGCCGATAGCTGTAAAATTCACTACAGATTGGTGTGAAATTTGCTGCACATATTCATGGTCCTGAGAGAACAAAATCTAATAACTTTGGGGATCCTCAGACTGTTCATCTGGCACCATTACGATGTCCAAATTCGAATTTGCAATACCTGCAAAACTAATAACATTCCTGCCAGCCTCAGCTGCACTTTGTGTTTAGTGCTAATTACCAAATGGCAAATGTTAATATATTAAAATGCTAAGATAATGAACATGGTGAACAACACCTGCTAAACATCTGCATATTGTTCCATTCTCATTGTGAGCATTTTAGCATGCTTGCATTAGCATTTAGCTCAAATTACTTCTGTGCTTAATTAGTGGACTAGTAACTCCAGTATGTTATAAAAAGCCCCAATAATTTCATATATTGCTCCCAACTGTATTTGTTTTAATTGTATTTTTTTTTTCATTATTAAGCAGTTTTCTGATACAGAAGAACAGGGAGAAAAGAAGACAAACAGGGATGTAAAGGAGGAAAAAAAAAGGAAAGGGAGGGAGACACAAATGAGAACAGAGAGTGCGAAAAGAATTGCCCACGCTCAAACACACACACACACACACACACACACACACACACACACACACACATCCACAGAGTACAGACAGATGGATAGCACACTACACAGGTCCAAACCAGGCAGTATTTCTCTCTCTCCCTATTTCACCATCTATAGATTAGCAGGATGGCAGCCTCAAAAAGGCGAGGGGCACAGCTTTAACGATTGTAAAATGTGGCTCAACACAGATTAAAGGGGACCGTGAGCAGACAGATGGACTGGGAGGGTTAACTGTTTCCAGACTCCATGTGAAATCAATACCACCTCATGAAATGTGTCCCTGTTAATATACCACACAGCGATTTATCCTGAGGTGGCGTCAGTGAGAGGAGTGTAAGGGTGAAATCACAGGTCATATATTAAGGGTTAGTGCGCGATGGTTACGTGGTGAAACGCAACTGTTGCAGTTTCAAGCTATGCTGTGTATAAAACAAAAGTATCTTTCTACCTTAGTGAAATTTCACCAGGGCTTACTGTATGTGACATTTTTCCTCTTTTTTATGTATCTGTGCCCCCCCCTAAAGTTGAAGGTTTTTGTGGGTCCGTGAACACAGAGTCAGTCAGAGGCATTTAAATCGCGTGGTGGATAACTGATCAGTCAAACTGGTCAGAGCTGATCAGATCAGATCAATGGATGAAAGGAGCAGCTGCTGCAGAGAAGTACAGAACAGTACATAGATTGCAATAGCACTCCTACTAAACGGTCCAGCTCTAAAAATATAAAATCAATATGTGGTGACAGATGATCGTGGCAGGCTGCCACAAATGGGAAAAAAACCCTGAATTTGTACCTTTCAAATGTAGCAGACGCAGAAATGTAACATTTACATTTTCAATTTTATGCCGTAACATTAATATGGTTGATGTGTGGTTAGGTTAAATCACGAAAACAGCTTGGTGAGGAAAATATTACGCTTTGGCTTTAACTTGGTGTGAAATGTGTGTAGAAATGTAACGTTAATGGCTTGCAGAAATGTGAACGGCCAGTATTTTATTCTGGCACCTGGGCAGCATGAAAATATGTAAATTAAATAATCTTCAGAATATCCTTTCTAAGTAATTTTCTTTATGTCTAGCCTCCTTTTTTTTGCTTAAGGGCACAGTTTTAATGTTTTTACAGATCTTACCTTCAAGAATCTTTCCTGTTTGCTCTGCAGCTCCTCCAGGTAGGACTTTGGCAACATAAGCCCCGATGTCTCCATTACTGGCAGGGACCTCTTTCCCTCCAACCACACGGATACCCAGACCATTTCCTGTTAGGTACCAAAAACAAAGACTGGTGAATGGAATTACTGATTTGCCTTCAGTATCATCAGTAAACATCCACTTTTATTTTTTATTTTCAAAAGTACATTTTTTTGTGTGTTTCCTGAGAAGTTTGTCCAAAGGATTTGTTTTTAGGTAGTACAGGAAGTTGGTTATGTAGGCAGTCATTTAGGTACTTGGTCAGCCTAAATACACATAACAAAAAAGGCATTAAAACTTTTCTGTTACGTGATTTGCTGGCCAGCTTGAAAACTTTTTTCCAGCGTCATACATGCCAACCCCTTAGCTGTTTGTCCACAAATTCCAGCCTATTCTATTTCTGTGGGTCACACATAAAAGAACTTCACCTACACAGAAGCAGAAGCTATTTAACACGGTTGTAGAAACAAGAACAAAATGACTCAGTTCAGCACCGGGTCCTCGTAAACAAAACTCTTCCTTTGTGGGTCTGTCTGTTGATTGCGTAAAATAATCCTGATTGTGAGGGATACGCCATTTTGAGCATTGCAATGACTGATGAGTGTGGAAAAGAGCCAAATCAAAAGGGAAGCCAGGAAATGAAATGTCTGCCTGCTTTGAGCCTGGAGGAATGGTGTGATGGAACGTAATGGCAGGGGAAGTGACTCGCCAGTTTGTTCAGATCTGGCATGAATATCAAGTAAATAAAATGCATGAAGCGCTTTAGTCATGCTCTGTAAAGCTAATAGGATGTTAAGATCCATATTAATGTGTACATTTTACTGTCTTCTTTTTTCTTATTTTGGAATCTATTTTATGATCAAAATCAATCAAGGGAAAACAATGTGCATGCTGTCAGCAGTGCATATTTGATACAGTCAGTAAGCAATGGGGTCAATAAAGTCTGAAGCATACATCACAGTCAATAACACATTAGCTTGTACTACATGCCTCTCTAAATGCATATTATTCCTATACTCCCAGAATGCTGCTTTTGTTGTTATTGGATGAAATGTAGTAAATCGAGGTACTTTACCTGAGACACTGCGATCTTTGGGATCCCTCTGTAGTTTGACCCTGAGGTGAGGGAAGGGGTAGTACGGGCCTTTTCCCTGTGGCCCATACACAATGGTGAGATGTCAAGTATGCACAAGGTCAATGGGAAACAGTTTAAATATGGACATATCTGTGGCATTTAAGTTACTTGCATTAACCCTTTAAAACCTGACATCTCTTTTCTTGTTTTGCTTTTAGACACGCTTCATAAACATTTAAATCTGTGAACCCTAAGCAAATTGAGTTTGATTGAAAAACATGGGAAAAAAAAAAGGTAACAAGCAACTTGGTACTAAATGTTTCACAAATTGCAAGAAATTAGTAAATTTAGAAAATTATTTTAAAAAAGCTATAGAGAAAAAATACATTTATTATGTTACAGAATTATTTGATTTTTTTAAAACTTTTTTTTCTGTTTCTTTGTTAGTTAGCCATCTTACTTTAGTTAGGGAACCCATTACTTTAAAAAAATGCAAACAAAACCAAACATTCCAGACTCCCTCCCCAATGGGGCCTACTATAGCCTAATCTCTCCTAATTTTTTCCCTCACTGCGACGCCCCTGTGCGTACACACCACATATAAATATCCAGGCAAATTAGTGCGAGTGCATGCATGTCATCACCACTTGGACTTGGTAAACAGCACATGTGAAAACTTGACATCAGTATGTGTGTGTGTGTGTGTGTGTCTTTTTTTTTCCTGTTTCACCTGTCTCTTCTCTTGTCCGTTCTCTGACCGTCCGTCTCTTGGTTTGTCAAACCAGTCTGTCTCCTCTCGTCTGAGGTGGTAGGCTTCAGGGATAAAAACAAGCACCACTTCAGAACCAATTTAAGGAGACATTTTCATCCGACTACATAGGTCTTTGATCATATTATGGCTATTAAATGTCATTAAGCAAAATTAAAGTCATGAAAAATATAGACTTATTAGTGATTGTGGAAAAAAAAAACAACGGCTGGAAAGTTATTTCATTTTCTTGAGAGAAGAGGAAAGAATGCCAAGCAACACATTTCTCACAGGTGTAAAATAAGCAGGCAAAATGCAGTTTTAGAGTAAATAAACGTATTAGTACAGTATGTATAGAAGCATAGTCTGAACCTATGGTGCAGTTGTTTTCTGAATGTAAATGTTGGGTATGTCAAAAATAAAGGTTAGGAAACTGATTGAAATTTGTTAGAATTGCAAAATGTAGGCATTCATGTGCCATTCTACAAGTGTGTTAAACCTCCCCAACATTTGTTCATGGTGATTGTGGTGCATTTGTGTGGTGCGGGTTAATATGTTAATAGCTAATGGATGACTGGAGAACTGAACTAATACTCTACCATTGGTCGCATCGTCTCTGTTCAAAGCCATCAGGGAATCACTTAGCGCTGGAATCAAGGCAAATGGGTTTATATTGCAAAATGATGGGATCCATACGAATTCCTCAACAAGTAGTTATGCTGCATTCAAGAAAACTTAGATCTGGGGTATTTAAATGTTTAAAGCAGAAAGTTAAACAGTGTTACCTCTATCTGAAAATAATAAAGGTGTCACATTTTGCATCCCTTTTCATGACAACACTTATAAACTGACCAAGTCGTTGCTCCATTACTACTTTAAAAAAGCAGCAATTAGTGTGATGATATGGTTTTTAGTTGTATATATTGCTTATGAATTTAATTATTAGTCTTGTATTACCAAGCCAAACACCAGTAAACTGAGATTTACCCAAAGTGTATGCTCTAAATCAAAAAAGAAAAAGAAAAAGAGGAATAAAACACTTCAGCAAATTCTGCAAAAACTGGTTCGGCTTAGTGATGAGGTCAGAATATTGTATGATTTCAGTACGTGTACAAAAAAAAATAAAGAAACATAAGTAAATGCTTGCTCAGCAAATGACAGTTTAAACTGTATCCTTGTTCTGTCGTTTTTTTTTAATCACACTGTTTTATGTCCTAAAGTCAAAAATACAGAAAATGCAATAAAACCTTTGGGAAATGCAATTTGAAGAAACTGTACAGAATAGTTAATAGGCATTAATGTACTCCATGCAACATAAAGCCGCTGATGTATCACAATACATGCAAGCAAGTATTCACAACAACACATGCAAGTTAAAGTTTTATATTTATTACACACATGTAAGTGTTGCAATCTGATGTCAAGCATTCAAAGAATTATGACAGTATCTGCTTTAAACTATTATTTGCATGTCACTGTAATTTGGTAACACCTTGATCTTGCCTAGATTGGTATCATAATAGTTCAACCCACAAATATATTTATACACTTAAATATTACAATATAATGAAATACACAAACACTATAATTTACACATAAACTATTGTAACATCCAAAAAGTATAATTCATATAATATTGGCTGTATTATTACAATTTGTTGTTATTTTTAACAGTAATTGTAAAAGACGTGGTTTAACTGACAGAATTCTGTACCAATTATATAAATTTTGTAAGTGGGGGAGGCACTTTTCAGTGTATCATTTGTGGGGGAAAAAGTTTTCAAGATATGACCTACATTTTGAAGGATTTCTTTCCGCTACTGTTGCTCAAGCCTTGTATGCTTGAGGGGCAGAATTCAAAAGACTGTGAAAATCTTCTTTAAGAGCTAAAACAGCTACAAATGACAACATGCAGACTGCCACAAGTAAGCAACTGCTATTTGAGGAGGGGAACCTCCCACACAATGTAGCTGTAACAGGAAGATAGACTATTAGGTGTCATGCAGTGAACTAACATGGGAAAGTGTTACACAATATCTGGAATGCAGACAGAAACACAATGCATGCATAAAAATACATTCAAGCAAACCCTAGAAGACATAGAGCAAAATGCAAAGAGTCATGCATGCATACCAGAAGTCAACTGAGTGACCACAAGTACTGACACCAGAAAACAAAAAGAGTATACATTCACCAAAGTTAAGGTTAGAAACATGCAGACTTTCAGTAAACACACAACAGCTAAATATTATACACAATCATACTAAAATGCAAGCAAGACACCCCATAACCAGACACTCTCAAGGATGAAATATTAAGTAGGAAATGAGTGACAATTTGACAAGTCTGTGTTTTACCTTCACTATCTGACATGGTGCCCTGAAGGTCATCCAGAAGCACATAACCCCTACCCCTGGTTGGCTCTTCCCTGATATGTTGCTGCTGAGAATCCTGCAAGGAAAGGCAGGACCCAAACTGGTCCCTTGAGTCAGCTGAGATGGGTGGCAGAGGTCCCGCCGATGCCCGGGCCATGCCCATAGGTTGCCCAACAGGGCTCAATGGACTCTCTTCCTCTGAGTTCTGCGCCACTATAGGTATTCGCCCACGACCACTCTGCACAATGGGAAGGCTGGTAGGTTTGGTGCGACCAGATGGGGTTTGATAGCTTGTTACATCTCCAGATGTTTCACCGTCCCCTTTAAGCCTCAGCGAAGAGCTTGAAGGGTCTCTTTTAATCGACAAGTCCAAACCATAGCAGGATGTGGGTCTGGATGAGGGTCTTGAGCGACTACCACTAGGGTAGGAAGAGTCCAAACCTAAACTCTGGCCCAAGTTTAGTGACCCTGCCAAGTTGGCACCCAAAGTGGACCCTAGGTATTTTTGTTGCTCAGCAATATTTTTACGAAGGCCAAAGGTAATCTCATCTTGCGAGAGGCGGCTGGATCTTGCTGATGCACTGGTAGACCCAAGATAGCTAGTGTAGTCTGTCTCCAAACCCCTGTTGTCTGTAATAGAGGAATACTTTGAAGAGATCTTAGGATCTAACAATGGAGTCTTGTGTTTTTGGTAGAGCATGGATGCTGGGAGTTGTTTGGCCGCCTGCTTCTCTAGAGTAAGTCGACTGATGCTGTACTTGTCTGACTTTGGATAATGTCTTTGGGAGTAACTAGAGATGCTTGAGCTTGGGGAATAGTAGTGCTGGGAAAGGCCTGTCAATTGTTCCAAGTTTTCTGACCCTGTACTTCTCCTAAACTCTTGCTTGAGCTGCTGCTTCAGCAGTTTCAGTTCATAGGGTTCCTCCATTGTATCCTCTTCATCAGGGGTCTTTCCAAATGTGTGCAGTCTAGATGTGGATCCCAGATAGTCAGTAGACCCCAGATCTGCAGCACTCCTGCGCAGCAGCTTCTCAGCCTTGGCCAACTCCCTCTCAGCTAGACTGTAAGATGAAGACAGACCTGTGGAGCCCTTAGCCAGTTCTGCAGCATCTTCCAGCAACATGTAACTCCTAGGTGTATGATGATCTACATCTGTGTAATAGGAATCGGAGACAGCAGACATGGGGCTACGTGCTAGGCTTCCCACCTCCAAAGCTCTGAGGTCAAGGTGGTTGCCATATTTGTCATACTTGACTCCCAGGTAAGCTGATGATGTTGGATCAGGCTGGCGGCTAATGACATCATACTTAGTTGCATCCAGCTCTGAGAGGAGGGCAGCTTGTCTGGCAGCTTTCTGTTGCAACAGGAGCATCTGGTGGTAACTCTGCTGCTGGGAGCTAGTTAGCGAGGGGACAGAGGAGTAGAGAGAATGAGATTGGTAGGACTGGGTGGGTTGGTAGATCGATTGCTGGTATTGGCTGGTATTGTACTGGTACTGGGAGTATTTTCCATATTCATGCTTGGTTTGAGGTGGGACAAAGTCATCCAGTTCTGACTGAGGAGCTGTCCTTGGGCGTTCAAGACCATGACCTTCAATCTCCTCATCTTCACCACCTCCAAGGCCACCTCTCGTCTCTCGTATGTTACTAACCTCACTGTCTGACATGTAGTCTCTGTCCTCTGCAACACTCTGTAAATAAGCCCTTTCTCTCTTCTCTCTCTCCTTCAATAGCACATCTTTTCTACGATTAATGCCCATCTCCAGGTACCTAAGCTTGGCATCAATCTCTTTCTCTTCCTCATCTAGCTCTGCTTGTCTTTTCCGTAGCTTGGAAGATTCACGCTCTACCAGATCTAGCTCGCGATCAATGTCTTGCAGGATCTTGGCACGTGCCATGTTGGAATTGCGGCACATTCTTCGGCGGGCCGAACCAGTGCTGTATGCTGTCTGGCCAGTCGTTGTTGACTCATCCTCTGATGGTGGATTGGGGAGAGTCCTCTTCACCTTCTTTTGAGTGCCTGTTGGAGTACCACCTGAGCTTTTCCCCTATAGGAAAAGTAACAAAAAAAAAGATGAGGACTGTAGGAATTCAAACCGTTTCCTTAATCCCTAAAATAAATGAGGCAACTGGTTATGTAGTGCTCAGAATTTGAAAAATGACTTTCTCTGAACTGTATCACTCAGCTAAAATTATCTTGAGATAACTGCTCAGGGTATCAAGTAAAGTCATGACTATAAATTAGGATATCATCATGGTGTATTTGAGTGTATTAAAAGGTTATTGGAAATCACACCTTTTGTTCACCTTTTGTGCATTCCAGGATAATATGTATTCCTGTCCATAATTTTTACCCACTTTTCACTATATTGCACATGCCTAAGCTTGGTTTCAAAAGAAATAATTTATTCACATTAAGCCTCTATGGATCTCTGACAGCTCAGTATTCCTGCAAGCTCAGCTCATTTCCATCCTTTTATGTATGAGTTTCTCAACAGTGAATTGCTCAGGCAGAAAACTGACTTCCATACCACATGAGGGCTAGGAGCAACAACAGATGCCTAAGTGGCTATGTATTCTATTCAGTTGTTTCTTATACCTACCTTTATGTATATCTTTCCCTATGTATGTGTGTCCACATACTAAAATCAAATTCTAGCTTTTTTGTTTTCATAACACATAACACACTATTATGGTAGAAATGCATACAGCATATCAGTGCTTCCAAGGCCAGCTATGTGATGAAGAAAAATGGCAGCAGAACTCCAAGTGACAAACATGTTTGTCACACAGTGTGGTGTGCAAGCTTACTCATGCAAGCATGAAGAGAACATGCAAACTCTTGCTGTGGGGCAGGACAGCTAACCACTGAGACATCATGTCACTTGTGCTACATGAGCATGAGATGACAAAGAATTGTTAAGTTTGTGTTGAAAGATGCAGGACTTATAGTAAGCTGTATATGGGGCAGTAATTTTTGAACAGCATTAATTCACAGTAATATCTAGAAAATGAATTTTTATAAAGTATAAAGTGATTTTTTTTCTTTTTTCTTGTTGAACTGGACAAATACACTCAGGTATTAGTAAAAAAGTCAAATTCTGTATCTGAACTGTAAGTGGATAACATTAATTTAAAGGACAAGCTGAATAAAACTTGGGTAAAACCTGAAGACATAAGTGTGGAAGCAGAGAATGGCCAGATTAAAATGGTAATGAAGAGCCTCTAATGCAATCAATAATATCAGTGAGGGGCACTCCTTGATCTGACAGTTTCAACTTAAATCAGTTGCTACAGTTGTCAAGACGCTATTGATGCGTGCTTGCATAGCACTCCTGATCTCTGATAAACATAAGTTGCCTAATAAGAAGAAACAGCCTTTTTGCATTCATCTCATTATCACAAGATACCAAACCTCGTTTTCTCAGGGTAACACAATAGCTATCTCTTGATCTCAAGATAATCGCATTAAAAAAAAGGGAAGCACGGCCATTCTCGGCTTCTATACATAACACACTAAAACTAAGAAAAACTGTCATAATTAGAGCTGCTACAATGGTATTTTATCGAGCAATGGACTGAAGCTGGAAATACCTCCCTAGAAACATCTGAATAAGTTTGGCACATTATAAACCAAAAGAACAGTTTAAAGGCAAATAACATCCTAATCTTCCTACATACAAAATAAATCTACTTTTTATTGTTAGCCAGCACCAATGTTCTTTTTTATATATATGTCAGAGTAAGAGTAATGTGTATAGTACTCACAGTATAGCTATCACCACATTGGGTGCCAGAAGTTGATCTTTCTTCTCCGGTTGGACTCATAGGCTTAGGGTCAGACATGGATCGCTGCATGGCTTTTGGTCCCCTGGGACTACCTGGAGATGCTTTTGATGGATCCGTACCTCCTTTTAGCTTCTGTGGGCTTGTATCACCTAGTGATTTGTCATAGGACACAAACTCAAGGGATTTGCTAGGGGATATGCAGGGGGATATTGGTGAATAGAGCACTTTGGGAGATTTAGGAGGGGCTTGAAGCATAGAGGATTCAACTTTCAGGTTAGAAGACTGACCTATTTCTAAGGGTGTAGGTCGTTTCTTTGGTGAAGTCCTCTCAGAGTCAGACAACTCCATCCTGGTGTCCATTCTAATGTTTCCCTCGGTATCTGTTTGTATAGAAATCTCAGTGTGCGCTTGAAGAGACATATCTGACTGCCCACCCCTATCCCCCCTGGCAGTGCGTGGCCTGCTTTGTCGGCTTCTGCTCTTAGCCTCCCATTCATCTTGATCCTCATCATCAGTCTGCACACAACTGTCAACACTCTTTTTAGCACTTCTCTTTTTTCGCCCTGCTGTGTAAGCTTTGCTGACTGCTTCATCCTCTTCATCTGTCTGGCACCCACTGTCCGTAATCTTTCGGGACAGCACTGTGCCATCGGGTCCTAAGACAAGAGCCTCCTGTATGCCATGCCCTGGTATGTCCCCACCTGGGTACATCTGACGAAGCTTCTGCTCTTCCAGTTGCATGCGCAGTTGCTCTTGGAGTCTCTGAATCTGCTCAAGCTGCTGTTGTTGCTGGGCATAAGTTTCTTTCTGCATCATAAGGTGAGCCTGTCTTTCCTCTTCTTGTTGGGACAGAATCTGCTGCTTCATGGCCTGCAGCTCCTCCAGTTCCTTCTGCACCAAGAGCTGTTCTTGCTCTCGGAAACGCTGAATCTCTTGGCGCTCCCACTCTAATTCCTCAGCTAGGCGTTGTTGCTTGAGTTTCTCCATCTCTAGCCTCTCACGCTCTGCCTGATACTGCCCATCCCCAGGAACCATAGGTGAAGACAAAGCCTCCAGTGAAGCAGCTATAGCCTCGAGGGATGCATCAGTGTAGGTATCAAGGGATAAGGAGGTTGTTGCTGTGGTGACAGCATTCGAACTACCCCCTCTAGAGATCTCCAGATTGAGTGGGGTATCTCCTTGTTCTTCTGTAGTGGAGATGGTGGACAAGAAACTGTGGGACCTTGTCAGTGGCAAATTCTGGAGGTTGGACAGGGAAGGCATGGTGTCGCTGGTATGCATACCTGACAGAGTGTTGTATGTTGTACTAAAGATGGACCCAGGTTGGGTGGTAATAGCATATGTAGATGGGATTGGTGCTGCAACAGAGGAATAGACCACCCCATTTGATGATCTCAAAACACTACTTGTACCAAAGAGTGTACCAACAGCACTTGTGACTCTGCCTTGGGAATAGGGTGGAATTGTCATTCCTGCATAAGTCCCTTTCTTGGAGTAGTCCACAGCTTCACCTGTCAAAGTCAAAAAATATCAGTTGAGTCCAAATAATGCAGACTTATTCATGTTGAAGCAAACCATGCCTTATCCAAATAATGAAAAAAGGTGGAAAAGAAAAAACAAACTCCAACGTTGATTAGTGCAACGCATATAAACAAGGTGTACAGTAACAGCATGCAGGCACATGCAAAAATATCACGGTGAATGGGCAAAAAAAAGCAAAAAAAAATAATTGTCCATGCAAAACAAAGAGAAAAGCAAAAAACAAACCAAAAATGCCACATTAGCCAAGGATGAGTTGAGGCAGTTCAAACTGACATTTAAGTGACAAATCTGCAATGTCACTCCACTGACCTGCATCAGAAATCTTTGCTGAGGTAAGGTCTACTGCACCATCTGTGGTGCCACTGAAATTATAGCTGTTCTTACTCTTGTAAAAGAATAGGCCAGCTTCTGCTAGGTTAGTGTCTGACATCGATGGTTTAATTCCACCAAACCCTCTCATGCCGTAGGGTGATCGGTCATACTGGTAATGGTCATCACGATATCCAAAACGGTCTTCAGGCAGGGGTGTGGTAGGTTGCTGAGTAGTGCAGCTACTTGCAAATGGGAGCTTGTACACAACATCACAGCATACAGCTCTTTTCCCTGCAGTCAGATCCACTGGTTTGCCATCATCATCTGTGATGACAGCTGTGACAACTTCTGCAGAAGCAGCATCCACTGATACCACAGTATTGAATGGTTTTGTAGTGCTTAGGTCAACAGCTCCTGCCACTGTAGTTGTACCTGTAGTTAATCCATTGGCAACACAATTTGCAACACAAGTGGGTGCAATGGTGACAGGGGTGGTCTGGAAAGTCCCTCCACCTGTGACTGATCCGACTGAGAGGTTAATAGGGATCTCTGTACCAGCATGAGTGGGCGGCTGTGAATCAATTGGTCGATATATAATCTGAGAAACAGGCTCAAATGCTTTATTTTTTGTTAACTGAAGGGGCACTGAAGACACTTGAGAGGTGTCTACATTGTCACATTGTTGGATGGTGGCAGAACAGGTCACAATGGTGATACTATCAGTCACTATAGAGACAGTGGATGATTCAGCACTGAGGTTGACCACAGGTGATTGCACTGCACTGTTCTGACGACTGACATCAGTTGCCAAGGACTGACGTCTTGAGTCTGGGCCAGCAGACAGATCCATGCCATTCATATTGGATCCTGGGTCCACCTTCATTGTCCTAAGATCAACCACCTCGGAAGGTTGGATGGCCTGTCCATTCTGTGCTGGCAATTGGGGCTTAGGTTTCTCCATCGAGATTGGGACGCCATTTGCCCTCGGAGCTGGCACTGGTGGTGGTGTCCTTTCATGAACAACAGAAACAGTGGTCCTTTGGACTTCAGTTGTGACCACTTGAGAGATCAGGTTAGGTATAACCACATTTGGCTGTGCCGAGGCAGATATAGCCTCAATTATGTGACAAGAGCTAGATACATGTTTTTCTGGGCCACAAATCTCCTGACTTTCAATGGATTCTGTGACTCGTGTGTATGCCAGAGGCACCCTGGTTGTTTGAGGAGGTGTTGGTTGTGGATGCTGCTGAGGATATGATTGAGGTTGAGGCTGTGGTTGTTGATAACTTTGGGACTGAACTTGGCGTGAAGGAGATGCTGGGCCAGGGCTAGATGGAGCTTGAGTTGAGACGCTGTCTACTGGAGAGCTGGGCTGAGATGGCAGTGTGATGACTACATATGTGTCACGAAGATTACTGGCATATCGTGGAGAAGAAGGAGACTTTGGTGAGGGTTGAAACGGCTTGCTCTCAGAAGACGGGCTCAGATTTAGGACATTGTCAGTCGGACCAGTGGGAAGTACAGTGGGTCTTGGTGGATGTGAGGCATGGGCAGGTGAAGAAGGCTGCGAGCCAGGTTTTGGTGCAATTGGTGGTTTGACACCATGTACTGGTCGGTGGCTATCCCCAATCCCTGCATGAATGGCTGGCTTTGGGGCAACAGGAGGAGGAACATGAGGCTTGTACATTGGTGTACCTGTTTGTCTTATAGGTGGTGCTGGGGCTACAGTCATAGCCACTGTTTCTGGCCTGACTGGAGTTGCAGTAGCCTGAGGTGGAAGTGGAACTGGAGCTTTCCTTGGAAAAACTGTTGGTTTTGGTGGGGTGGGAGGAGGCAGTGGTGGTGCAACAGGTACTTCTGTTTTTTCCTGAGAATTAGCCCTACGCAGGACGCTTGGCTTGGGGGGTATAGGCGGGGCAGTTGACACTACACTGGGAATACTGGGTGTGTACTGAGGAACTGTGGGCAAGGGTGATACACTGACAATCACAGAGGGTGATGCTTTGGGGAGTGTGCTTGATAAGTCCACAACATCAGCCTGGGATTCTGCGATTGTGATGTGAGGTTGCTGATCAGATGTGGACAATGGAGGGGACTCAGAAACCACTTTCACTGACTCAGTTTCCACAGCTGATGTTGTGTCTGATACTGCAGTTGTATCCTCTTCCTTTTTAAGCATACTCTCGTCATCAGACGACAGTTCTCCCGAAGAGCACTGAGTCACCTTCAAGTCTGGAATGGGGTGGAGTGCCCTCCTAGATGCAGTGGTTTCCACTTCTGGCTCCTGCTGAGTTGGACTTGTTCCAGGGGTCAGCACTCTTTTAATTAGCTCTTCATAGGCAGCTTCAGCATCCAACAATGGTTTCCCATCTTTGCCTAATGTTACTGTGCTGCTTTTAGAGAAAGTATTCTCAGCAGGTTGCAACACAATTTTTGGATTAGTGCCTTCTTTCATTGGCTGCATATTTTGATATTCCTGCTCCAGCTGCATGAATTCCTTCCTCTTCTTTATCATGTCTTCATAAACTTCATCGGGTGATCTCAGTTTTTTTGGCTGAGTAGGAACAAAAATCTTCTCTGAGTCGACCTGATCAGCTGTTGAATTGTCAATAAGAGATGCATAGGCATAGTCTTCAATAAGCATGCCTCCATAAAGGGACTCTTTTCCTGGTTGAATCTCCCCTTTCTCAAGTGTTGGAGACTTAACCCTCAGCATTATTTCCTCATAAGCCTCATCAGCAGATTTGAGAGGTTTTTTCTGTGGTTCATCAGGATTTTGATCATCTGTTGGGGAGTGGAGAGACACTGATACAGGCAGTTGATACGTTTTCTGAACTGCTGCAATCTTTGAGGCATGGATTTCAAACCCTTCAGAATCTGATTCAATACTGGGGGAGAAATCAGAGCAAGAAGATCGTCTGATTTCCTCCATCTCAGCTTCTTGCCTCAGTTCCTCAGTTGGTGAGGCATCCTCAATGGGGGAAAGGTTGCTTGGTGGCGTCTTTGGCCGCTCTCGCCTCCTCTGGGCTCGAATCTCTTCTTTGTCTTTCTTGGATTTCTTCCCAGAGCCCTTCTGTTTTTCTTGCTCCTTGAGCAGCTCCTCTTCTT
This sequence comes from Plectropomus leopardus, assembly GCF_008729295.1. NCBI lineage: Eukaryota > Metazoa > Chordata > Actinopteri > Perciformes > Serranidae > Plectropomus > Plectropomus leopardus. Next base: position 8,528,633 of record NC_056484.1, read on the forward strand.
CCCGTAACTCTTCTTCCTCAGAAGAGTCTTCAATAGTTGGCAGCATTTGACCAGGCTGTCTGTGTTTGGCTTTCCTTTGTTGTTTGCCCTCACCAGAACGAATATGGCTAGGACTGCTACTGTCACTGTCTTCATCAAGTGATGAGAGGGATGTTGGGGAAGTACCAGGAGTGAAGCTGGATGCATGGAGGCTGGATGACCCCTCACCTCTGGATCGATCATCTGGAGAGTCTGTAAGACTTTCCATTTCAGGTTCTCCGTCATCATTAGGTATACGCACAGGGCTGCTGGTTGTATTGAGCTCCATTGTTCGGAATTTGCGAACTGCAGTACCACTCTGATGCTCCTCTTGTCCCTCCTCTTTCTCCATATCAGGTTTATCCAATGAGCCATGGAATTGCTTATCTTCCTCATCATCTGGACTTATAGTGCTTTTCTTGGTTAGTCGCCTGCTTTTTCCTGATGTACTCCTCTCTGTTGCCTGCTGCTCCATTTGCTTCTTCTCATTCTCTCTGATTTTGCGCCGCACTAGGTTTTCCTCATCAGACGGGGAAGCATCCTCATTCTCGCTCATTTCCATTATCTGTTTTCGGATAAATTCCTCATCATCCCCAGACATTGGGCTTTCTTTTCCAAAGCTTTCACTGCTATCATCCAGGGAATCTGCCCGAACATCCATGGGCACAAGTAGCTTTTTCTTTGTGGCACCTTTGGCATTCTTTTCAGAAAGTTCTCTGTCATCCTCTGAGCTGGGTGAGTCAGGTGAGAGAGGAAGCACCTCTAATTTACGTCTTGTCTTCAGAGTGTCAGTTAGTTTCTCCTCATCATCCTTTGGTTGTGTGCTTGCCTGGGCCTCAAGAATGGGAAGGACTGTGCTTTCCAGCTTGGCTAGGTCAGATGGGCTGGTGGGACTGCTGTCTTTGGCAGTCATTTCTTTCTCTGCAGGCTCTTTCAAGGTCTCCACCGTTTTCACCTGTTGGATTAAAATATGGCACAATTAATTTTCTGTCCTCAGATATTGCAAGAAAAAAAAAAGGGAATATCAAAGTTTGGTACATGTGAACTATCTGGGTACATATAAATTCTTGAGGAATAACAAATGGACATGAAAACATGCTTACTAGAAACTTCATTAATTATGAGAAAAGTGTATCTTTCCTCTAAATGTTTTAACAAGTAATGACAGCAAAACCCACTTAGTTTAGTATGATATTCTCAGTTTATGTAGCAAGTTCAAGTACTTAGCATCCCAAACAGCAATGATGATGGAAATCTGAGGCATTTTTTGATGCCTTTTAGGTCAACTGACTGATTTAAACTATTTGCCAGCTGCTATCCAAGTTCCACTCTTCAGGTATTTGATAAATATAGTCTGTTATCCAAACAGTCTACAGCATATTGCATTGGCTTGATATTAATTTTCAATATGGCACAATATTTATTTCAACCATTTCTATATAACTGACATCTACATGTAGTGAAATGCATTTGTTAAACATATAGCAGAAAAGGAGCAAACAGTTGTACAAAGATACTCGTTATCTACCACTGTTTGTGCTAAAGACTATGGTCACCTCAGCAACTGCATCGTCATCACTGGACTTTCCCAAAGGTGGAGCTACAGCCTCCTTTTTCTCCTCCATGTCAATATTCTCCTCCGATGGGCCTTTGTCCTGCTCACTAACTACTGGGACTTCAGGTTCGGCTACAGGGACTGAAGCTACTGATACAGATAAACCTCCATTTACCGAAGCTGTCTCTGATACTTCATCCCTCTTTGATGGTGTGTTCTTTCCTACATCAGACTCTGCAGTTCCATCTTTGTCACCAACTGCACTCGTCTCTGATACTGAAATAAGTTCCTGGATGTTGCCAGCATGAGGTTGTGACTCAGCCTCTTTTTTGTCAAGTTTGTCTTCCTCCTCTTTGATTGACACTCTTTGCTCTGCAACTTTCTCGAGCGTTTTTTCATCACTGCCTGTCATAGCTATCGCCTCCGTCTCTGCTACATGTTGATTTTCAGAAATACTGTTTGCATTTTGTGAACCAGTTTTTGTCTCATCCTGAATGACTTTCTCCTCAGAGGTTTTATCTGTGACTTGTGTCTCACTAATGACAGCTGAGGATGATACCGTCTCTACACTTTGCATTGACTCCTTGACATTATCCACTTCCTGATCTTTAGAATCAGGAGGTGGTGAAACAGATGGAACCGCTGATTCTTCAGATTTATCATCTGCTTTTAACATTGTATCTACAACTGCCTGCTTTCCCTCTTTTGGCGCTACAATCTCTGCTTCAACCATAGGTTTTTCTTTCTCCTCTAACAACTCTGGCAGTGATACTCTCTCACCTTCAGCAGTTGCTGGCTCACACTTTGTTTCTGGTTCTGTCTCTTTAGGTGCCAGTATATCCTCTTTAGGGATTTCAGTTGGAGCTGACTCCACTGCTGTTTCTGACTCTTTCTGTTCTATTATGGAACATATGTTCTCTGTTTCAGTCGAGGAGGGTGCTGGACTTAATTTGGCTCTATCCACCTTCTCCTCAAGGGGTTTCTGGTCACTTGCTTCCTCAACTGTTTTCTGTTCAGTTGCCTCTTCTTCTAAATTTTTCCCTTCGTCAGCTTTTACCTCAGTAGCCCTCTCTGCAGGTGCTTCTTTCTTAACTCCCTCCTCTTCAACTGATTTATCATTGGATGGTTTATTCTCAAGTTGTGCTCCCTTAATGGTTTCTTTTTCAACAGCTTTATCCTCAATTATTTTTTCCTCAGCAGTGTCCTTCACTGTTGTCATCTCAACTGAAGCATCCTCATCATGTATTTTCTCCTTAGCTGTCTCCTCTTTAGTAATAACTGTTTCAAATTCTTTATTCTCAACAGTGCTCTCCTCTTTTGCTTCCTCTGGAGCTTTGATTTCTCCTTCAACTGGAGCAACCTGAGGCAACTTGTCTGCTGTATCAAGTGTCTCTACCTCTTCTTCTATAGGTTTGTTTTCAACTTTATCAGCCTGAGTTTCCTCCTCAGAAGCCGTGACAGGATGTCTGTTCTCCGACACCACTGAAGGACTTTCAGATTCTACATTTCTTTCTGGCTCTGGTTTTATATCTTGCTGGGTCTCCTCAGGTTTAGGGACCTCAGTGTTGTTTATGGGGACTACATTTTCTGCAACCTCAACTGCAGGAGGAGCAGCATCTTCTTTGGCAACTTGCTTCTCTATTTCAGGTTCTGGTTCTACCTTTAAATCTGCCGTAACTTCACTCTTGACATCAGCTGCTTCACTTTCCGAGTCAGGTTTTGTCGTGATTTCTGTTAGCTCCACATTAGGGGGTGTGTCTACTGTATCTGATGGAGTCTGATCTGCTGCAGTAACATCATCTGTCTGGTGTTTCTCACTTGGCTCTGCAATTTCCACCTCTGTTATTTTTTCCTCATTAGCATTTGTAGGTTTTGGATCAAGCTGAACAGGAACTTCCTGTGGGACTGCATCTGGGATCAAGGCAGGTTTTGGCTCAGCTGAATTAGCTGTCCCTTCTGGAAACTTTTCTGGAGTGGGCTCCGCTGTCTCATTATCTGTCAGGGGAGCTGCAGCCTCACTCTGGGTAATCATGGGATTTGGCTCTGTGTCTACCTCAGCGGGGTCTGCTGTCTTGTCTAAACTTGTATTAGTCAATAGAAGAGTGACTTCTGCTTGCTCCACATTAGAAGGTGTGTCTACTGTATCTGATGGAGTCTGATCTGCTGCAGTAACATCATCTATCTGGGGTTTCTCACTTGTCTTTACAATTTCCACTTCTGATATTTTTTCCTCATTAGCATTTGTAGGTAAAGAATCTGGCTTTGGATCAAGCTGAACAGGAACTTCCTGTGGGACTGCATCTGGGATCAACGCAGGTTTTGGCTCAGCTGAATTAGCTGTCTCTTCTGGAAGCTTTTCAGAAGTGGGCTCCGCTGTCTCATTATCTGTCAGGGGAGCTGCAGCCTCACCCTGGGTAATCATGGGATTTGGCTCTGTGTCTACCTCAGCTGGGACTGCTGTCTTGTCTAAACCTGTATTAGTCAATAGATTTTGCGTCTCACTTTCCACAGGGGGAGAGAGGTCCTGTGTCGTATCCTCAGAGCTACTCTGTTGTTGTTGTTGACCTGCTGGGATTTCACTGACAGGTACACTGTGTGCTTGTTGCTCGACATTAGATGGCTCCTCTGCTGCTTTCTCAGAGCTGCTCTGCTGTTGCTCAACTGCTGGTATTTCACTGACAGTTGCACTTTGTTGATCAGCATCAGCCGGCTCTATCTCACGGTGACAGTGGTCTTCTGCTATTTTCTCAGAGCTGCTCTGCTGTTGCTCAACTGCTGGTATTTCACTGACAGTTGCACTTTGTTGATCAGCATCAGCCGGCTCTATCTCAGGGTGACAGTGGTCTTCTGCTATTTTCTCAGAGCTGCTCTGCTGTTGCTCAACTGCTGGTATTTCACTGACAGTTGCACTTTTTTGATCAGCATCGGCGTGCTCTATCTCAGGGTGACAGTGGTCTTCTGCTATTTTCTCAAAGCTGCTCTGCTGTTGCTCAACTGCTGGTATTTCACTGACAGTTGCACTTTGTTGATCAGCATCGGACGGCTCTATCTCAGGGTGAGAATGGTCTGCTTTTTTCTCAGAGCTGTTCTGTTCAACTACTGGGATACTCTCAGCTACACTTTCTGAAATTGGAGGCTGTTGTTCAGGGGGAATAACAGGTGTTGACACCTGTTCAGCTTCGAGTGGTTGTGTTTGTTCTTTTGACTGTGGTGTTTCGACAGGGGTGCAATCAGGGGGAGGGGTGCTATCAGAAAGAGGGGCATCGGGATGAGGTGAAATTAGTGCATCATCAGGTGTGGGAGTGGTTTCAGGTGCTACCTTGGCATCAGGTACTGGTGGGGTTGGGTCTGCTGCTTCTACTACTGGTTTACTATCTAAAGCAGCGGGGGCAGGGGTGGAAGAGGGAGCAGGAGCAGGTGGTTGCTTCTTCGGGGAAGCCATGGCTGGAGGTGGCATGTCTCCCAGCTGGCCGGACATGGCTCTTTGGGTCTGGCAGTTGAGGCAAAGCCATTCTTTCTGCAAGACAAAGAAAAAAAGAAATTGTTAGTTCTTAAGAATTCATATAATTACTGTTTGCTGCAATTTTTACCACATCATTAAAGAAAGAAAAGTAACTGGTAACTGTTTGTGACGTTGTTAAAACGTCACTGTGACAAGGCACCAGTGTAACTTCTATTATTTCAAGGGAAGCTTTTACATTTATGGGACTTAAAAGTCAGGCCTATGCATATTGCATGGTAATGGGACAGGGGTTTACCAATGCATGTCAGAAAGGCTTGGGTTGCCTGTGCAGACATTTCATGTAGCAGACAGAGCAGCTGTGTTTGAATGTGTATTTTGTGTTTTTAGGATTGTATACCTTGATGTGCATATGTGGAGGCATGCTTCAAACATGACAGTAGAATGTGCACATATCCTTCACACGTTTTTATCCCAAACCTGTTAATTCAATTATTAACAAGTTTTCAAGACTGAAAACAATGAAAACCTTCTGCATGACTATAATGTGAGTCAGTGAACCAAAGCTGTTTTTCCCAAGATTCTGTGCTCCCTGAACATCTTATTTAGCTCCAATTACACGTCGATCCAGACACCGGGGCACAGCACAGGCCAATTTAAAGAATTGCACAGTGCTGCTTATTCTCAAAGTACCATAATTTCCTCCTCTGAAACACCTGGGATGTAGTCCTTACCCAAATCTTAACAGCATTGCTGCTTGCAATGGAAAAAAAGAAATACTTTGCTGGTACAGCTGCTCTAATCTGTCATGTCAGAGCTTTGCTAAATCTGTACTGTCGTGGCGATGTTATTATTGTTGTATATTCCCAGGTATTCACTTAAACACTTGGCTCTAGAGGTACATACCAACAGCAAATGCCCTACTGAGGGCTATAATTCAAGAGCTGCGGCCATTATTGGAGTTTAATATCCAGTTCTGCTTCGCTTTAAGTGGTAATAAAAGTGTTGATAAACAATCAACATGTTGGGATTTGAAAATAGCTATAAACAGTACAACACACACACACATACTCGTCTGTCCAATGTGGGGACACCGCACCAGAACATGCATTATGGGGACCACACACTCAAACAGTAAAATGCCTTGCACAACACTTGCGCGCACGCACACACGCACACACACACACACACACACACACATACAGTGACTCGAAGAAGAGGTAACAGTCAGAATGTTTTTACCCATCCTCAAATCTGACGTAGACACCTCATTTCACATTTCCCCAAGTGCTCTAACATTCCTCTATGACCCTCGTACAAATGCCTTCGCCTGGCTTAACAGCGGGGTTTATGCTAAATTGGGGCTTCAGAGAAGATCGCAGCCAGCATGTTAAGCCATGCAGCAGACAAACCACCTCTCTCCAAGCAAAGAAAGACAGAGGGAGACAGGAGAAGGGTAGAAAAAAAGACTGTGGAAATGTCGCATCAGAAAAGTCAGGGTAAATAAGGCATGAGCCACCGTGTTTCAGTCCATGTCTCAAAAGTAGGATGCTTACACTCTAGAGAAAATGACACACCTGCATACACATCTCAGTGGCAAGTACCCAACATAAAAAAAAGGAAATGAAAATGTTTTGACAGGGCAAATGTTTATATGCAACTGCAACTCACAAAATGAAAGATGCAATAATAAAAGAGATGATTTAAATATCTGGAAGATGGGAAACAGACGCATGGATGTAAGCCAATGAAAGAAAAAAGCAAAATACAGAGATGCCAGTGCTAAGGTTTGCTGACGGATGTGAGTTACATTCCCAACTTGACAGAAATCCATTTAATCCTCAGACATGATGATGGACACAGCACAGATGCGACTTTGTGTGTGTGTGTGTGTGTGTGTGTGTGTGTGTGTGTGTGTGTGCGCGCGCGCGCGAACAAGCACACACTATCCACTTCCGCTCCTGCTTGAAGGACTTGAGATGGGAGTTTCTCCAGCTTGATGGCTCTATCAGTTAAACCAGAAAGAGCAGGCACTGAGAGCCAGAGAGATGGCCGCCAGATACGAAAAGCTGAAAACCCACTTAGTCAGTCGGTCAGCCTCAGCTGCTTCAGAGCCGGTCATCACCAACGTTATCAACACAACAAAACAGGCACACTTAGAGCTTTTGCTGCCCCCCAAAAAAACACTTGGTCAGAGTGTTTCTCATAGCTACTGTGCAGGACTAAGCTACTTTTAAAGTCATTTGGGATAACTTAAAGCAGTTATGTTACTTAAACTCACTGTTGTTGAGTGGTCATCTCCAATTCCTACTGACAGCTCTTACAACAATCACCCTGAAAGGCTATCAAGTCATTAAGTGTCTTTCTGATTTCAGTTAAAGTTACACAAGGCAACTTTGGCAGCTCTAACACCAATGTCTTTTCACAGCGAGCCTTTTTGTTCGCCTTCCCCAGGTAGCCTGGATACACTTTACCCAAGAGAAGTGAATAATGTCATTTCTCCCTCTATTATTGCTGTTTCGTTGTTGTTTTTCAAATAGTACTGAAATTATTAATGTATCTAAATTGTTAGCTACATGGTATTTTACTTTCATGACAATCCCCTAAAAAAACAAATCTTAATGTGCATGTTGGATCTGATGGTGAGGCGACGCAAAAGTGGTGCTCTTGATGCGCGCAATCAGTGTACACAAAAAAGGAAATCAATTTCCCCCAATAGTTGCAAAGGTATTTCACTGCAGGGCACCCAGTGGCTCAGTTGGTGCAGCCTGCGCCTGATGTTCAGAAGCTATGTTCTTGTAGCAGCGGCTGGGAGTAAATAATCTTTCAGATTAATATTGTCCTCTGTAAAGCCACGCTTATTTACAAGTGTAGTCATTAACCCAAAACTCTTGGTAATTACAAGGAGTGATCATCAGTTACAGTCCTACATAGAAATGTCTTTATATGAATTGTCTCATTTTTCTCAACAGAGACGATTTCTCACCAGTAACACACATCACAAATTTCATTCATAGAGAGAATCCAGAGGGTCTAAATTAGCGTGGAAGGTACGCTCCTTCTCCTGCAACCTTTCCTTGTAATAAAACACTAACGAGACATTTTTATATAACAGTCTTTCCTGCTGCAAGCTTTCAAATAAATGTGACATGCCTGTGTACGTTTCTGTCTGTCTGCTGTGACGAGTTCTTCAAACAGCAGCATGGATGATTCATAAAAGCAGGGGAGTCATTCGCTCACATCACCACCTAGCAAGGACGTTTTCTAGCATCACATGTGCATGGATACCAAAAAGCTGACACACACCCGCAAAGATGAGTTTGTGACGGTGTTGATGTCATACAGATGAAAGGCATGAAATACCTCGGAAGGAAACGACAACTTGCTCTCTCTCTTCCTGCATGACATTTCTCAAACAAATACAAGCTCATACATGAATAAATGAGGGTAGAGTCAGAGCGTTTCCATCTTTCCTCTTTCATCTCCAACTTTGCGTCCTCCTCAAACTTCCTCCAAGGACACAGAAAGAAGACGTTCTGAAAACCGCAGACAGCAACCAGATATCGAGACAACATGGGCTGTAGCCATGCCCATGTTCGGTTATTGTTTCCAACTGGGAATTGGGAGTGTTGTGAAGGTCGGTGCTAGCTCCTTGATTAAGACTTGGGATCCTACGAGGGTTTTGCAAATCTAAATTTAGATGAAGCCTGGCGCTGAGAGTGGGAGAAGTAAAGGATCTAGAGGAGGATGGGACAGAGGGATAAAGACATATGAGAGGATGGAGAAAAAGTGAGGTAGAAAAAATGCCAGAACATGCAAGAAAGACAGGGCGACAATGGTGTTCGAGACGATAGAGAAAAGGCGGAAGATGAGCTGAGAGAGAGAGGTGAAGAACAAAAGAGAAGCAGGGAGAAGCAAAAGGATAAGCCAGCAGGAAGAGAGAAAAGGGAGTGGGAGAAAATAAGGATCGTGTAGGGAGGGAAAAGGTGAAGCAGGAGAGGTGAAGGAGCTTTATGGTCTTTGGAGGTGATTCAACACCAGCTCCTGCCAACAAGCTTAACATTATCACCGTGTAAATCTGCTAATCAATTGCTTGGAAGTCAGGACAAGCTGCAGTCCATGACGACTGCCAGGAACAACCTTAAAATGTTAAAGTACAGATTGACAACTGGGTTGACGTCACTTGACCAAGCAGTGGCACGACTTCCTGCCCTGCTTCCGGATTAATTTCTCTTCAAATAGCTTTATCTCTTGTGTTATTCCTCAGTTTCAGTTTCTTTTATAATTCTGTCTGAAAAACCTAAAGAAATAGTTCCATTTTGTCAAAAATATGTTTATTTGCTTTCTTGCCAAGGGTTTTGTTAGTGACTTATAAGGCCACTGCTATGCTCCTGGGTTTAGCTTAGCATAAAGACTAAAATGATGGGGAAACAGCTAGCTTGGCTATGTCCAAGGAAAACAGAAGCCACCTATTAGCATCTGGAGTCTTTGCTGGTTGGAAAATTTATATTTTCCTTACAGAACTCCAGGAATGTTCGCATACACACTCACACATACACACACACAAACTCTAGGAAAGGGAAAAGGACCTAAAAATTTGAAAAATTGCAGATGCAAACTGTTTTGTATCATTGGATACAAAACAACTTATTTGTCACTGTTAGAGCCAGATATTGGTACAAAGGAGGTTTGTCAGCCAGCTGTTTCCCTGTTTCAGTTCTTTCTGCCATGCTAAGTGAACCATCTCCTGGCTGTAGTTTCATATCCAATGATGAAATGTTCTCATATAATTTTAAGACCGCGAAAAACAACCTGTCCTCTAGTACCGTACAGGACAATAAATAGTACTGCACACCATTATTTTAACCAAAAAAGGCTGATAAAGTTGTCTTAATCCCTATAAAATCCTTATCATATGAACAGAAAGGCTGTTGAAAGACTAGTGTCCTTTCTGCAGCACTGCTTAGGTCACCTTTTAGTGCTAAAGCTCTTGCTAAAAGTAACGTCTGGAAGTCGTTGCCCTTCTCTCACTGATGAGCGTTGCTGAGTGGCCAACTTAATTATAATGCACTAGACTGTGAGCAGGACATCACAGCATCAGCTCCTTTGCAAGCCAAAAAAGATCTTTGTCCTAATAAATGTCCCACTCTTATAGATGTTCCCATCGCGGGTTCAATGTGCTGCATTCACCCCTCACAAGTGAACCGTGCTCATGTGTTGATGTAATTCTCGTTTGAATCATGAAACTAAATGTTATGTGAGCGGCAATAGCCTAAAGGCTGAAGAACTGGGCTTTGAACCACGAGATTGTTGGCTTTAATCCCAAAATAAGCAGCAAAATCTGAGCGCGGAAGTTGAATAAATCGAATGCTGCTGTCAAAAAGCCTCAGAGAAAAGTACATTTAACCCTCAGCTGCTTAGTAACCAGCACTAGAAGACTGTGGTTGCTGTGGGAAGATCTTAGATGAGAATGTGCATAAATGAATGAGTGGAGCAGAGTGCTGCAGTAAACCATCTGAGCAAACTTTTTTTGGGGTAAATGAAGGTTGAATAAAAGTTAATTATCCAGCTCTTTATACAAAAAAAGAGGAAAGAGAGCCAGGATGTTCTTGTTTGACATGAATGTCAGGCTAAATCGGCACATTTTGGACTGATATTCCAAAGCCAGGTGAATGAAAAAATGCCACAAGAGAGAGAAAAAGTGTGTTTGTGTGTATGAGTATGTTTTTTTTTAAGTGGATCTGACACAAATGAAGAGGTGTGAGACAACACCTATATATACTCTGAGCTCAGGGATTAAGGAGGGAGAGAGACATTTGTTTCAGGGCATTTTCTGTCTGCATCTGTGTTCATTTAACTGCAGCCCACTTCATAATCTGCCTGCATGTGTCAGCCTCCGATCTGAAAGAGAAGGAGTTGAGTTTTGTCTAAGACACCCAAGGATTTGAGGATGCTTTTCATTCTTCTGTCAATCTTAAAAAATGCTGGCTTCTAGTCCTTTATTCATCTTACATATCATACACCACATAATGGGCACTTTTATGCAAAGCGCTATATGGAAAAATTATGCATATTTAATCTGGGTGGCCACAATCGGAACAATCCTCAAATCCCTGTTATTCCGCCTGTCAAAAGCTCCATTCATATATTGAAACAAATGAGCTATATCACAAATTCTACCTGCCCTAACCCCACAATCCTAGCCTTGTTTTTGCAATTCATACACAGTTCCTTGACTGGTTATTCCATACTTGTCAATTTGCATCAGCTGTGGGTTTAGCCTCATCCTCCGCTGATAAGAGTGTTTGTTTTCCATACAAAGCTTCTGCAGCTAAGCTCTGATGACTAAGCTCATCAGTGCAGGTGGACTGGGGAGTTGTGCCAAAAGAGGGGAGAGGAGAGAGAAAAGGACAGGGGGGTGGGAGGGAGGAAGATTCCCACCCCCTTCTCCATTCAGAGTAAAGGTTAGGCCTAATGAGCTGTGGGCTTTAGTAAATAAAAACATTTGGAACATTTGCTGTTGTTTAACCCTGTGCAACCTGAGCCAATTGTCTTGATGCTTAAAAAAACATGGAAAGAAGCAGATGAGCAACTTAACAAGGAATGACCCAAAAATTAGCAAGAAGACCGCAAAAAGTCACCAGAAAATTACCTGAAATCAGAGGGGGAAAAAAAGAAAGAAAGACAAGTAACAGGACAAAAACAGTAAAAAATAAAAATAATAAATAAGAATGATCTAATTCCAATATATGATTATAAAAATAATAAATATGGTTTTATTTATATTTTTGCCTAGTTATTTGGTCACTTTCTAATGATTCTCTCTCGCTCTCTCTCTCCTGTTTTTGTTTCAGCTAATTTTCTTTTTTTTTTTGTTTTTGAAACAAACGTATGAAAGGTTTAAATGCTTTAGAAAAGCATCTGAAAGCGGCACAAAAAAAGTGATGTTGATCCAGGTTTTAAAAGGTTAAAAGAGATATGGTGGCAAGAGGTGGAGGGATTGTGGTGTACTGCAAGAAAAGAGGTTGTGTTTTCATTTAACTGTAATAACGCTGATAATGCTCATTACTGTGGCTGTGTTTACATGTGCTAAGAAATTATATATTTTATTTATGAACATTATACACTTTAACATAATCCACATGACATGTTCACGTTTACGTGAAAATGTATTTCATGTATGTTTTGTGAGTGACCTCTACTGCATATTTATATGGAATGTAATGTATGATTTATGCATGTACTACATAAAAGAAATCTCCAACAATACACTATAAGGCTTAAAAAATTACACAAATTCTAATGTCTGAGTCTAGTATTTCTGACATGAATTTTATACAAACGCCAAACATAAATGGATCTGAGACTGGCTTTTACCTTTTACTTTCATTGGCAAGACTGTTTCCAAATAGTAACCCACAATCACATACAACTATATAACTACGTATAGTCAGATATCACTTTGACTACTTTGTATTCATTTTATTTTGTCAAAAACAACATATACTTAATGCACATGTCCTAAACCTGCACATACACATGGGAAAACCTTGACAACAAGCAGTTGTAATATTTTGTCTGTTTTTTGTTTTTTTTTTACATGAAGTAACAAAACTTATTTGTGATAATACTTTGTACAACTACAAGCATGTCTTCTTTTTAACTGTGAGCAATCAGTAATACTAGTGGCACTACTAGCGAGCTCCCACCAGATGCAATTAATATACGAATAGCACGATTAACCAAAACAGACAAGATAGTCAAAAATATTATTTGCAATTAACCAGTTAACAGCTAACCTGTGACATTCCTGACCCAAATGTAGGCAAAATAGTCACATTGGATATTTACAACACTCAAGCAAATAGCATTTTTGGCTAAAGACACCTTAGAGTTAATAGCATCCACCATTTTTTAAATTGCATTGATCGCACACAGGCCCGAAGATTAATTTAAGGAAAATATTCACAGTTTAAATCTAGTAGCAACAAAGAACATTACTGCAATCATAACTGGTCGCACAGATACAATTCAGCCACACAGACTTAATCAAATCAACACATGATGACACATAAAACTACTGCTATGTTTACGTCATTTCAAAGTGTTGGCTTCCTGTATTTTCACAAAATCTGGCTACAATTCTTGCTTCATCAGATGTTTTTTGCCCGACACGAAAATTCTGCCTATAGGTGCTGCTAATGTGACTCAGAGGCGTGAGTCACGCATGCTACGACAAACCACAATAGTCAGGTTGTCATGGTGTGCGCTGCTTAGGGCTCTGTTGGCCGGCACCCATATCCTTTGTGACACCCCATCGTCTCCTCCTCACAGTACAGTCTATCGTCTCTCCTCTGTTTTGGGTCTGTCCTACACTACACGTATGTAATCTGTCTTGTTTCTCTAGATCTATCTGTTTGTTTGTGCTCATTTGTGCTTCTTATGTTGTTGTAGGATAGAAACTGTTTGTTATTGTGCTTGGATGCATGTGTGTATTTGTTGATTTTAAATGTTGACTCCCTGTGAGCCGGTTCGCAGCCTCAGATCCTCAGGTGAGTCTTCATGCCGTCCCAAAGGTAAGGCTTAAAGCGAAAGGATGTGCCTTTGCCATCAGGGCTGTCGGCTTTGGAACAACAACTCTTAAAACCCATTTTGTATAGACCTGCTCTTATGTAATGCCGTCTTTTCAATTTTTTTTTTAACATATTTTATTTATGGTTTAATTATCTTTTTCCCTTTTATTTGTGGTTTTATCGCTTTTATTACAGTTATTTTATATTGACATTTTGCATCCTGCATCTTGCATTATTTGTGCTCTTGTTTTAATTTTATCCAAACTTTACCCTTGTTTCATCGTGCTTGTGTTCAGTAGGATTGATTGGCTTTCTGTTGTTGTATTGCCTTTTACATATCTATGTTTTTAAAGGTGCTATAAAAATAAAAATGTTATTATTATTATTCTTATTATTATTATTATTACTACATTTTTATTGAATTAAAGATTATTAAAAAGGGGCAGTTTTTCACGAGGATCTTTTTTTCCTGTTTTGAAGCTTAATTATGATCTATGGTTCATGCAGCTTAAGCTCCAATTATGGATACAGTAACGGTGATTGCATCTGTGCCCAGTGTACTCTGAAAGTGACGTAAATATTAACCATACCCAATATTGTATTATAATGTTTTATAGGGAGTTTACTTACCTTTATAGGAACCACTACATTACTAAAGGTATACAGCTGAGAAAGTGTTTCACTAACCAGAAGATTGTGCTTTTGCTGTGATAGATCAATGTTGGCTCTGGCCTTAATTATTTAACACTGTGAGGCTATGCAGAAGACATGATCCCAGCTACTTCATATAGTTTTATTTTTTTCACATTCTCTTATTTAACACCTTATTACTATTACTATAACAATTATTATTATTATTATTATGACCTTTCTACTGAATTATAGAAGAATAAAAAGGGGAAGTTTGTCACTAGGATCTTGCGTCTCTATCTGTCAGTCCAACAAGTGGCTTCCAGTTGCACTCCCTTATCCATTTTCTATCCAATAAAGATGAAAGCCACAACTTTAAACACGATGAAAAAAAGCTAATCCACTCTCCTCTCTGGTTTTTTAATGCATGGAAATGATTTTTGGAGGTGAGGCCATTTCCTAATCCAGGCTCTGCTGTTGCCCATACCAATTGAATATCAATTTCTAGGGAGAAAGTAAGAGTCAGACACTCCATCCACAACTTTTCAACTCTGATCAGAAGCTCTCCTGTCACTCTGGTAAAGCCTGTATTCAAGGAGAGCGAGAGCAGCAACCGTCAGGATGTAAACACAACAGCCTGTGCTAACTAGATGAGGCCGGTGCCAGAAAGTGTGCGCTGTCAAATGTCTGTGTGTCTCCGCCTGCCTGTCCTTGCCTCTCTGTCTCACCAGGGCTCACGGCTGGCACACAAAATGTCTTGGCTTTTTTCCTCCTAGTGCTAGAGGCTCAGTGGCTAAAATGTGGCCCTTGCTAAGCATGCAAGCACCAGTAAATTAGAAAAGGGATAATTGGAAATCATTCTGGAGTGGAGCTAGAGGGCGAGCTGTGTTAAAAAGGAAGAGAAGCGGACGTTTGCAGTGCCGGAGGACAGTTCATTTCAATCACAACAATTTCTGAAACAATGGTAAACCACTTGTCACGGCTTATACAAGGTTCTTGACTTGGTAAACAAGGCAACAAGACAGCGTTCATTCATCCTGTGTGCGCAATCACTCAGGGAAAACATGAATATAATATGAACCGAGCAGCATTCACACCGCCAAATTAACTAAAATACTTCTCCAACAAACAGACCAAAGCATTGCACCCACACACACCTTTAGTGTCTAAAAATACCATCCATTTTCAAGCCTTCCAAGGTGGCCGTGTGGGGGACTCTGTGGGTTGCCTGGTGCTACAGAAATACCCTTTTAAAGGAGGGAATATGAAAGAGGGAACACAAAAGAGCCAGAGAGAGAGGGAAAGGGAGCGAGGAAGAGATGCCCTGCAGTAGCTTGTGTTCTCCCCTCTGTGGATCTTTTGTGGCTGAGACTATTTTTGTACACTTCAGCCTCCTGGGCAAGCGATGGCAAAGCTGTGAGGCAACTGGACTGTACGGGCCAGATACAGACTAACCTGGATTACACACAGAATGAAACCAAACTACAGTATGAAAACAGATTCATATCACAGCTGCAAGATGAGAACGAAGAGGAGAATATAAGCAAGACCAGGCTATGGTTTTGAGAGCGCCTTGGTGTGTGTATGTGTGTGTGTGTGTGTGACAGTCAGATGATACCAGAGGCTGTTAGTGTTGTGTGTATTGTATGTATGACCATGGAGCATGGCTTTATCTGCCAGTGCAGACTCAAGAGGGTTCAGACTGTGGGAGGGTATTGTTATTCTGTGGGTACTACCACAGAATAACAATGAGGGAGGAGGACACAGGAAACACCACGTAGTGAGTGGTGTTGGGATACCGAGCCTCAAAGATGTAAGGATGCGCAGGGCCTATTAACAAAACATGCAAGCACAAACACACACTGAAAACTACGAATTAACACTCCGACATTCACTGGAGAACACAGATAACCTTAACTATCTTCTACTACTTCTTTCCCATTGCTAGTAGACCATAGCCGTGTACACAACTACACAAGTATGTTTTTCTGCATTTTTTGTGGTGTGTCATGTTTGATGGACAGGCCGGAAAAAAAATTAGTGAAACAGTAGAAAGCAGCATGAAGGTCAATGAAAATGTTACAGTGGTTACTTCTTTTTTATATCTCTTTTTATTGAATAGGTCAATTCTCTCTCTTAAAATCAGAGCTAGGTTGATATATTACAGCAAAGCACAATCTTCTATTGAAATACTTTCTAAGCTGTATACCTATCGTAATGTAGTGGTTACTATAAAGGTAAGTAAAAATTATATCACTCAAACATTATATTACAGTATTGGGTATGGTTAATATTTATGTCAGACTTGTAGAGTATACTGGGCACAGGTGCAATCACCCTTAACTATATCACTGTATCTATAATTGGATCTTAAACTGCATGAACCATGGATTATCACTACGCCTCAAAACAGGAAAAAAAAGTGACTCCAAATTTTCCACAGAGTTTGGCAAGAAAGGTAAGATTTAATTGGTTCTCCTTGGTGGAGGTGATACAGGCTGTATCGTGCAGCCTCCTCTCTCAGCCTGGATCCTTTCATTCGAGCTTGTTAGCAAAGTGGTGCCTCTCCCATTTTACGTAAGACTTCCCCAACGAGCACACTCATTACTGATAAGGGCAACATGACATGGAGCCTGAGCTACAGTAACATCGCTCAGCAGCGGCACTAGACACACACATCTACAGACTTCCCCTACATCAAAGGGAACGACAGCGAGAAAGGCAAAGGGATAGCACCACTGAGGAAGAGTCTGACACAGAGAAAACACTGTGTTTAAGAAGAGGATAAGCACCAAAAAAACTACTGGTATTAAGTGTGTCTCTTCCAGGCCTTATAAAAATTAAAGAATATAGGAAAAGGGGACATAAAACTGCAGGGAAATGATATTGAGATTCTGCAAAAATGTCACAGAAAATCATGAGGGAAAATGACAAAGATGGAGGGCTGTGATGGAGAGAGAGGAAGGAAGAAAGAGAAAACCCATGACGGTGAGTGCTTTTCTTTCCAGGGGGCCCCATTTTCACGACTCATATTGATGAGGATTACGCACAGGCACTTGAGACCAGGATCAAGCCTTGATAGAAATGACAGGCTTCCTGTTGCCTTTAAATCCTTTTAAGAGGAAGATTAGGCCTACACACGCACACGTGTTGGCACATTAAGAATGCGTGTACCCTTAACCTTCAATATTTTAATGGACATATACACTGTAAAATCTGACAAGTTGATCTTACTTTGAAAAGTAAAGGAAAAAGATTGCTTCTAAAAAGGTAAGTAAATGTAGCAATTAGTCTTGAGTTCAGTCCTACCTTACCTAATGTCTTCGTGTCATAATTAAGTTTACCTAAAATTTAGTTGTATTTACTTAATTTTGTGAAGTTGTTGCAACTTACAAATGACAAGTTTACTTAAATGAATCTTTCAAAGTTTTAGAAACCTCAGTAAACCAAGTTTACCGTGTTATATAACTGTATTCTGCTCGTTGCAAATTAGTCAATCATATTTGTGTTTTTTTAAACATGTTTACAAATAAGAACTTGCAGATCTCCTAAATTCATCATTGGCAAAAGCCTCTTTGTTGCATACAAAGTTACATCAGACTAACTTAGTTTACTGAAGTTGCTAAACTTAACAATGGGATGTAAAGTAAACATAAATCAAGACTGATAGCTATATAAACATTTCTTTTATAAAGGCAATCATTTTTTAAGATTATTTTAAGTCAGATCAACTTGTACGATTTTGAAGTGTTGATTAAAGTCAAACAGAATGGATTAAGTCTGAAGTCTGATTTCTGAATTTATTAAAAAGTGGATTTGTTTTGGTTGTTTAATTAAACGTATATTTACTCATTTTTGTCATGTTGTTACAACCTAAAAAATGGCCAGTGAAATCAACAAGTGCCACTTAAGTAAACACAGTTAGTCTAACTGAACAGTTTGTGTTCACTCATCAGAATTTTGGAAACTGATCGCTATAAATGAATAAAGGTACAACAACAAATAATCATTAGTTTGCAGGATTATTTTTGAATTTCATAATATCACAATATTTTGTGAAAACAAATGAAATTATATAATCAAAACAAGTCCACTTTTGAACTGTAGGAAAACAAAATCTAGAAATATTCAGACTAAATCTGTCCCTGACTCTATTTAACATTTAAGCACACGTAAAAAAAAAAAGTTAATTGCACTTGTCATTTTTTAAGTTGCAATAACTTCACAAAATTAGGTAAAATCAACAATATTTTAATTAAATGAAACAGTTGCACATAAATTTCACTTAATTTAAGACTGATAGTTATATTAACTTGCTTTTTTTCAAGACAATCTCTTTCCTGGATTATTTTACAGCAAAATCAACTTGTCAGACTACTTTGTAAACTCTCACATGCACACACACACATATTATAATGATGAACAATCATTAAAACAAGCAACACACCTGCAGCGTGCAAGCTCCCACCAGCCTGCTCAGTCTCAGTCACACCCAACTAAATCAACAGTCTAAAAAAAAAAACATACTGCGTAGTTCCCACATACGCACACTCTGACCTACTCACATGCGTCAGCAATACCCCTACTGACAGCCGACATTGTGACAGAGAATGACACAGAAGCGAGGCACAGTATTAGGGGGCAGATGACTCAACCAGGGTGTGTGTCTTCTACAGCTGTACTCCAAATGGTACTGCTTCATTAAGAGTTTACTATTCTAGCTCATTTGAATCCTTCTATTATCAATTGCATTTAGTCCCAGATGGTTTGAAAATGATTTATCCTTCTTGTATCAATTTGTAGCGACATCATTCTTAAAAACAAAACTGAGCTGACGGCTCTGTCTTTAAGACGAGATGGTGTTGAAAGGACTAATCTATACCCAATTAGAGCATCAGTGGCTTGGATGCCCATCTCTCCAGTATAATTACAATTTTCCCCATGCTTGGCCTCAGTTAGGTGATTGTGCAGTTCAGCTCCTCATTACACCACCAAGTGTGTGCAATTAAGAGCAGCAGAAAAGGACAAGAATCCAAAAACTTGACAGAACTTGAGTCTTTAGTAGTGGTGTCACTGTTAACTGCTTCCTGGCAGAAAATGAGTAGATCAGTAGCATTCTCACATCTGTTACAATAAATATGAAGCTACATCCAACAGGAGGTTAGCTGGAAACGGGGATACAGCTAGGCTGGCTCTTTAAGCTAAGCTAAGCTAAGCTAAGCTAAGCTAAGCTAACCAGCTGCTGGTTGTAGCCTTACGTTTAACGGATAGATATGAGAGTGGTTTCAATCTTCTCATCCAAATGAAAAGAAAGGGAATAAAGCATTTCGTAAAATGTCAAATGATTTCTTTGAAAGTTCAGACTGCACTACACTGATATACAAAACCTATTTATTCTTATTTTACATAGGTTTCACCTTCACAACTGACGACTACTTATAGAAAGTAAAGGAAAGTTTTTATTTCTTAGAAGTTAATGTTTTGCCACATTTTTTTCTTTTACAAAATAATACTTGATTTCCTTTAACAATTAAGCATTTCCAAAAATAAGACACAAATAAATGTGCATTTTTACTTTTTTAAATTTATTTATTTATTTTGGGGAATTTGATTTTGATTTAAAATATCCTTCACATAATAGAGATGGCTGTCTTGATTAGGAATCTAAAAATGGAATTAAATCTGGAAATGGACTTAAATCATGGTGTTTTCTTCTTTTTTTCCTTCATCTTCTCCTTCTTCTTCTTCTATTTACTATTAATTAATTAATTAATTTGTTTATACCTTTCAAATTTTATCAATCCTTTTGTCTGCTTATCTGCTAATTAGTCTTTTTCGCTTGTATTTTTATTTCTCACTTTTAGGCATTTCATTTTGTTGTAATTAATTATTGCCAAAACAGGGTTGAAGCAAAGCTTGAAACTATATTTTGTGTAAATCTTCTGGCTGCCAATAAAAATACAAAAAAAAAAGGTATTTCCTGTACATAGATACAGTAGAGTCCATTGCCAGCTTAGTCACAAAAGGTTCTTCACTGAGCCAGAAATACACAGGAGATTATCAAAGGTACACTTAAACCACCAGGTAACAAAGTAGCTGACACGTGCAGCAGGATAGAGCTGCTAGTTGACAAAACACGTGATGTGCTCCGACTTGCATGACCATGTCAAGAGGATCAAACATCGTACTGTAAGTAAGCAACAGCTTCAATTATTTCTACCATCTATGACTTATAATTTTCAATGGATGTGTAGATTATGACTGGCATATAGACAATTTTTAGACAATTCTTTATATGGACCATTAAGTGGGTGTCACATATATATAGCATATCCTTTGCCTGCACGCTGAGAAACCACTCAACTGAAAGTTTTTGGCCTCTTTTCCCACAATATACTGATCCTACACCAGAGTACCATCTGTTCTGTGGAACTCAACGCAGCCTTGTGATGTTGCTCACATATGAGATGAAACACCATGGTAACACCAGCAAACCAGTACCCGCACCTCGGAAGATAAGGCAAGCTAAGAAAATGACTCTCACAGACACAAACACGCAACATAGAAAGCATCATCTAAATCATACAAGCAGGTGTCCAATTTCCTAAGAAAATAACCGTCAATAGGGAGATATCTTTGGCCATACAAGAACACGCACAAGCAGACAAGGTTACAAACACATATACTGTACACACACATGCTGAGTGTTGAGTTTCAGAGTCAAGTGTCAATTGTTTGAAGTGCTCTCTGATGATGAGACGTCCATTTAACAAGCTAATTTATCTCTCTGGCTGACCTCTCCACTAAAGACAGCTTGATCGTAATGACATTTTAAAATGAAGCATAACTGACCACATCCATTCATTCAGTGGTCAAATGTGTGCAGATGTCTATTCGGGGTAAACTGATGTACGACTAATAATATCCTCCTTTCAGAGTACTTTGCAAGATGCTAGTGGGGAAGAGCTGAAAATTCCTGATGGTATCTTTACAGTGACCTATTTCAATGAAACATCTAGAGGATGTTTGCGTTCTATTTATACACGACAGATTGCATAAATTACGGGTAGGTGCAGTGTGTTGAAAGCACAAAGAGAAGCTGTAAAGTTAAAGAAAACTGTTCTTACCTCTCCTAAATGGGGAGTCGGATTAAATCCACAAAGATTACAAACTGTCTTCTTGCACTCGGTGCAGAAGCTGTAGTTTGGAGCATCTGCCGATCCGACGTTCAGGTCCACATTACAGAGAGGGCAGCTTTCCTTGGTGGTTGGGGCAGGTGCAGGTGCAGGTGCGGCGACTGGCGCCTTCTCTTCCTGCTCCACAGAAATGGTTCTGGGCGGTTTCTTGGACTTAGCAGGCGGAGTGTCAGGAGCAGAGTCCGAATCAGGAGGAGACCCAGGTGCAGAGAAGGGGGAGTCAGGTGGTGAGCCAGGGCCAGAATCCGGAGGGGAACCTGGTCCAGAATCTTGCGGTGACCCCTTTGGAGATCCTGGAGCCTTCTCCTCCTCTCCAGTGACAAGATTGGTGGCAGAACTCAGCAGTGACGATCCAAAGCTGAACATCTGAGAAGCACCGGCGGGAGGTTTTGCTGATTCTGCCAACCCTCCAAAACCTCCAAACAACTTCCCCGCCACTGACTCCTCCTGCTTTGGCGCGGCCTGGGATTGAGGCTTCGACGATTCCATCAAACCGCCAAAACCACCAAACAGTTTCCCTGTGACGGACTCAGCAGCTTGTGAAGCAGCTGCTGGAGGTTTGGCTGCGTCCGTCAATCCTCCGAGACTGATACCTCCCAATCCGCCAAAAAAGCTGGACTCCTGTTTGGGTTTAGCTGGAGACTGTTGGGGACTGGACTTCGGTTGAATGGGGCGTCCTGTCTTGGGGTCAATTTTGGGCGATCCACCCAATGATGAACCGGGGGAGAGCGGCCCAGGAGAGGTAGGACCTGGGGATTTCTGCCTTGGCGTGGTTGGCGGCGTTAACCCTTGATCGGTGGTACTCTGCTGCTTTATCAGCAGCTTGCCAGGCTTGCCAGGTGCCTGTCTCTGCGGTGAGGGCGGGGCCGAGCCTTGTTTGGGCTTTGTCATGCCAGGGGGATCCATACCTCCCATCGCTCGCTGCATCTGGCAGTTCAGACACAGCCACTCTTTACCCTGTGCAGCAAGCAAACGATTGGTTAGTTTTGATTCTCTGCAAAATAAAACATGATGTCCTACTTAATATAATGTTGGAAACCACTTGTCTTGAAAAGGAAAGTAAATATAACTATAAATCTATTTATGTTTACTTTACATCTAATTGCTAAGTTTACTTGGAATTTTGGTGCAATTTTGCAACTTAAAAATGAGAACCTTTTTCTTTCTAAATGTTAGCAACTTCAGTAAACCAAGTTAGTCTGACTGAACTTGATCATGACAAAGTTAATTTTGCCAATGACAAAGTTAGGAGATCTGCAAGTTCTGTTTTGTTAACATGTTTAAGAAAACACCTAGCAACCTAGAAAGATTGATATTATTAAACGTGTCGTTTTTAAGTTCCAACAACTTAACAAAATTAACCCGCTGAAACCTGGGTCGACATCACTTTTCGTGAGCTGCATACAGACGCCTTTTACAGGTATGTAAACCTCTGAAACGTGAGCCAACTGGTTTGATGTCTTTCAAAAGTGTGGGGGGAAAAGACAATCCGAAATTCTGCAAGAAATGTCCTGCAACATGCAAGAAAATTGTAAATGATGAAAATGAGAAAGAGGAAGAGAGAATTATCAAAATTTTAAAATAAATAAATAAATAAAAAATTATGGTAAAATACATAGTTACATCTATCATTACTTAAAATTATATGTCAGAGAGAATATACAAAAATGTATTTCCATTTTGTATTTCTCTATGCTTTTTGGGGTAATTTTCTAGTAACTTTTTAAAAATTTTCTTGCTCATTTTTTTTGTCATTCTTGTAAAGTTGCTCATTGCCAATTTTCTCAGGTTCAAAAAGGTTAAGTAAATATAACTACATTTTAACTAAAGTTAACAATTAGATATGAAGTTAGCATGAGTTAAGATTAATAGTTATATTTACTGCCATTTTTCAAGGCAATCGGTTTCCTATTCTTTTTTTTAAATGTCAGTAAAATCGACTCGTCAGATTTTACTGCGCTGGAACAAATCTCTGCACTGTTATGAGAGCAGACATCAATGGCGTTTGTAATTACAATATATACACAGGCAAGCGTAACCAACTAAACCTCTAAAATATCTGTTTTCTTTTTGTTAAGCGTAAAAAACAGACAAATTCAGAGACATGTCTGCTAATTAGTGTTTCGAATCATGTTGAATTTCCCAAGCTAAATGCTTCCTACAACATGAAAGAATTCAAATCTGGCAGCAGTTACATAAATACTAATCAGTCACACAAAATAATGATATTAAATGTTTGTTTCTAACTAAATTAGAATAAAAGCAGTGGAATATTCTCAGCAGACTGTTAGCAGAAAGACAAACACTCGTCATGTATCAACGATGTTTGTTTTTGTTCACAGGTACTGTAAATATTAGACCATCCGAAACAGTTGCATTTCATTGTCTCAGTTCTGACCGTAAAAACACCTGCTCCCAAAAAAAGCCTGGCTACACCACAGTGCTCTTTGTTTACGGGGTGTCTCTGTTTCCACTGTGTGCAAACCACAGTATTTAAAAGGGTCAGTGTTGACAATTTGATCACTATCTAGAACAGGACAATGTGTCTCATGAAACGTGAGCAGAACAAATTTGTGTGTAAACTGTTCTCAAAAGGAAATTGATGAGTATTACGCCATTCATCAATACATTGGTAGCCCTAACAAAATCTCACCTACTTCTGACTGCTCATCGTGCTTGTGTAAAAAACATAATGCACATAAATATTGATTGTCATATAAGAAAATAAAAGCTAATGTTAAACATGACAAAAGACTAGAAATACAACACATTTAACTATTTAAGATTCAGATTAGGTTTCATATCGAACCATATAGGTTTAACTTTCTGGATGATGAGTTAATGGCATCTGTTAGTTCCCTCCCGGCCGCCCCAATAACACCACTAACAGAAGATTTTTTTCTTCTCTTTTCAACTCAATTTTTACTGAAAATAACTTCAATCTCAGCTTTGGAAAACTTTTTTTCTCTCTCTCACTTTCTTTATTTGCATGATGTTCACAGGTCAACAAGATGCACCCATCCACATCCACAATGACCTCCTTTTAAGGTGGTCACTAGCTTTATATTGGCTGGGATGTCTGCTAATTACTGACAAGCAGGAGTGCACTGTAAATGTATGATTGATCAGCATTTATGAACATAAACGTGTGCCTACGATTAACTCCAAGTTCATGAATCCAGTGTACGTTTTTTAGTTTTAAAATCTACTTACAGATATACTAACATTTCATGAATGAGACTCAATTTGTGGAGATTTTGTGTGTAACGGTACTTATTGCCTCATTGTCCATGTCAACAACGATGAGGACAGTTCAACTACCATTTAACATACACAGCATACCGTAACTGCAAACAGAATCAAATTCAGAGACTCAAATCAAAAGAAAAGAAAATTCACTTCCTGAACTGATCGATCGGCTAAAGAAATGACCCCATTTTTTATCTGCATGATAATAAACCTCAAGAAGAGGCTGAAGGAGAAGGAACCAGTCTTTCTGCTGTGCTGTAATCACAGCCCACCAGCGTTTCAGTGTCCATGTGTGACGGAGTGTCCTCACTGGCTGGCACAGTGTCTTCCTGTGGCCATGACATGAGTCACCTTGATCAACATTCCCTGGGCCCATATGGTCCCTCTGTTCCTCAAATCATGAGCCACTCTTATGAGGCCAGGCTTAGAGATCAGGCTAGTTTACTCATTGCGTTTTTGCCCAATGTTTTTAAAAGGAATCGCACCAATTTACTCCGGCTGCTGACAGCAGCACAAGAAAAGTGATGTCACTCCAGGGTTAAACTCTTACTTTTGTTAAAAACAAAAACACATTACTCTCAATACTCGAGTGAATAAGCTTGTGGGATTAGATTTGAATTCAATATAATTTGATTTATGATGTATTTTTACAGGGACAGTGCACAATTAATTGCACTAGAGTTAGCTTGTAGATAATTTCATCTGTTGTCCCTGGGCAGGTAAACAAAAAACACTACACAGCATTTAGCCTACACTACCATTTTTGCAGTGTCATGTGTATTGTGCAAATTTTTATATTTTACGTGCAAAAAATTAAACACTTTGTTACCTTTTACACCCCGTGCTATCAATAACACAAACTGTATCATTAGATAAATGCCAGCATCTGACTGGACTTTTCTTTAGCCACTGGACATTTAGCATTTAGAAAACTGCTCCTTATAAAAAATACAAAACCCTCCATCAGTGCAGGAACTTACTGAGAAAACCATAAACAGCTTTAAAACTTTAAAAGAAAGCAAAAGATAAAAAGAAAGTGGTCACTGTCTTACCGCTGAGTCTGGGGGGCTGAACCCACAGAGGCTGCAGACCTGGTTCTTACACTCAGTGCAGTTATTGTAATTTGGCGGGTCCTTAGACCCAAGGTTCAGCTGGGTGGTCTTACACAGCGGACAGAGTCCACCCCCAGGTTTTCCAGGCACCTGTGGACCAGGAGGCCCTCCAGTCTTAGGTGGTTCTCCAGGATGAGACCCAGGACCTGGTGGCCCCTGCTGTATGGGTCCAGGCTTTCCAGGTCCTTGTTGAAGGGGTCCACCTTTTTGCTGGGGAGGGCCACCTGGTTTGACACCTTGACCTGGTGGCCCTTGACCTGGTTTGGGGCCCTGTTGCCCTGGGGGTCCTTGGCCTGGTGGACCCTGACCTTGCCTGGGGGCCTGCCCAGGGGGTCCTTGGCCAGGAGGACCTTGGCCAGGTTTGGGCCCCTGGCCTGGTGGTCCCTGGCTTTGCCTGGGTCCCTGCCCAGGGGGTCCTTGCCCTGGGGGTCCTTGTCCAGGGGGCCCTTGCCCTGGGGGTCCTTGTCCAGGGGGCCCTTGCCCTGGCTTTGGCCCCTGTCCAGGAGGGCCCTGCCCTTGCCTGGGTCCCTGCCCAGGGGGTCCTTGCCCAGGGGGTCCTTGTCCAGGGGGCCCTTGCCCTGGCTTTGGCCCCTGTCCAGGTGGGCCCTGACCCTGTTTCTGAGGTCCTCTTTGTTGTGGTCCTTTGGGACCTGGCCCCTGCTGAGGGCCCCTGCCTGGTGGCTTTCCTCCCTGCTTGGACTCGGGTGCTGCAGGTTCGTCTCCTTCCTCCTCATCCCCAAAGAGTCCAAACTTGGGGATGTTGACGTTATCCCCCATGGAGGTTATGGAGGAGGAGACTGACGAGGTCATCGATGACACGGCACTGAGGGGGTTGGCCCCGCTGAGGAAGCTGGAGCCAAACATGCCGGAAGACTTAGTCTCTGGGTCTTTAGGCTCCTGCCGGAATCTGGATTCAAAAAGGCTGAGTGACGAGGGGCTGCGGCCTGGTGTGAGCTTTCCAGGTGGACCCTGGTTGAAGGCGTCTACAGTGCGACTTTTACTGAGACCTGTAGGGCCCCTGGAGGCCCCTACCTGCTGGGAACGCTGATGTGTATCAGATTCAGACGGTCTGGAAAAGAAAGAAACAAAGATAGTTTTTGTTAGCACAGCTTTTATCGATTTGGGTTTACTTTGGCAGTGTGAGAAATCTTATAAGCCAAATCTAAACCAACTCTGAGCTGAATCAGCACCAAAACAAAAACAACAGACCAGAGTGCTAATGAGAGTTTAAGACTAAATGGTTCTGAAGTATTTTAACCCATTAATTTGTCACTTTAATTTGTATAGTAGTGATCGACTGAGATTAAACTCATCAATACACAAATGTAAATGTAAAGAGCTCTCTCTGCTGAAATATCAACAGATCTGGAGGACAAAAAGTCATCTGAAATAATATTGAGATACTGAGATTTGTTGTGTTAATAAAGTTGTAATTTGTATATATATATATATATATATATGTGATAGATAGATAGATATTCCACATCTTTTTATTAAGATACAAAGAATACAGATATCATGTACGATGCATTAAAAAGCCAAAAAAAGAAATAAAAAAGCTGAAAGAAATGGCTTCCTCAGACTAAAGTCAATATTAAGTATGAAACATGAAATTGTACAACCATAACAAAATTTAGCCAATCAATATTAAGCTTTGGATATGACTTGAATACAACCTGATGTAAATACTTCAGAAGATTAGTATTGTAAATCTCATACTGTCTGCCCAAGAGAGTTCAAGACATGCTAAATGAAAGGCATGTCACACTAAATACTTGTAACTTTAGCCTGTTGAAGTTGTTTTATTCTGAGATATTTGCATTTTTAATACTGTATACATATTTCTTGCATCTTCTGGCTGTATTTTAGTGAAAAGAATACTGAGAAATGTACATGCATGATCATTACAACCTTGCTAGAATGAAAAAAAGGGTTAAGGTGGCCTAAGGCTTTTACACAGTACTGGATATGTAGCCTTTTCAATGTATCTGTGACTTTTACATCTCAAACAATATTACTTAGGATGTTTTTCTCACTCCTCTTCCTCTACTGTACTCCATTGTGCTAAATTAAAACCACAGAACTCGCTCTTTGTTAATCCCAGGCCCTCTCAACACATCAGTGAACACCGAATGTGTAGCTAGCAGCCCTGGGGTAAAGCTGACAGGAGAGTGAATACCGCTGAATGACACAGAGTGTAGATCATTGAGATAGAAAGGGAAATGCTCGCCTCCATGGGGGTAAGCAGAGACATCTTTGTTAGCTCAGGCTGAGAGGCAAAATACACAACCTACACACACATTGATATCCTTAGAGAAATGCATCAATGGACTAATGGGCTAATGTTTTGTTATTATATGATGATACGCAACATACACACCTAGTGGTTTGAAAGTCCCTGGTGCTGCTGCCATTACGTCTGAGATAAATCACATTACCAGGCAATAAAGTTTAATGCTGCAATGAATACAGTGTTTAATTATGTTTTTGCACTGACTTTGCATAGCAGGAGCCTAGCAAACATTAGGAGTATTGGTGTTGAAATTAAAGCTATTGGCCAATCCACTGCAGCGTGTTTTTCAGCACCACGGACAGCGGCGATGGATTTCAGCACCATGGACAGCAACCAGACTCCAACACTGAAGCTTCAGGAACAGAAATCCGACTTTTAAATACACAACATATCCAGAAAGCAGCAGGAGGGAAGCCTATGAGTGATGACATTAACGCTGCTGTTCTATTTTTAGTCATATTAATATTAATGCACCCCTCCCCCCATCTTTAGCTCGGATATAAATAACAATTCTCCCCCAATCAGAGCCAATTAGCAGCACTTTATGTCAAATCATCACATATTGAGGAATATTTTATTATTTTATGAATATAACATGGACTGGCAGCACATTGTTTTCATTGATAGCTGTCTTCCTGCCCTTTCACAACACAATATATTTCTCACTTTTACTAAAAATGCAATTTATGTGAAAATAATTCATAAGGAGCCTAATTTGTAATATTAGAGAGTGGGTGCAGATCGGATAAAGGTGGCGGATTTGTTTAGCTGGGTGCTCAAGCGTCGCTCAGATGGAGAGGAAAAAAAAACACTGGGCACGACAGATTTTCTTACCCAGCAGGCATTTCGACAATTTCGCACAAATAGCTACTGGAGGTGTGTCTCTCTCCACTCTGAGCTCACAGAGTCAAATTATCCGCTATTTCGGGCTAATTTCACACACAATAATAAATGGAAAAATCATTATTGCGAGCATTTAACAAGAGTGCATTCTGAAGAAAAAAAAAACAGCCAATCAATTGAACGCTTCCAGCCAATATTAATATTGGACGAGAGATATTTTTTCTGTCGTGCAGATCATCTGGTGTTAATGATAATCCAATACAGCGAGCACTAAGAATAGATGCATTTCTTGGTGCGGTTGGGAGGAAAAATGGGCGTGAACGAGCCTCCTTGGAGCATCTTTCCAAATGATGCCTCACTCATACTACAGCATATCAATCTCTCACATCACAGCCAGGTTAGTGTGGATTTTTTTTAAGTGCATCCAAAGAAATAAAAAAAAAATGCTGGTAAAAGCCCTGCCTTCGTGCAGCTGCTGCGCCTCCGGGCTGCCTGCCTTGCGCCCTTGACATCGCGGCGGAGAGCTGCCTCCTCTGCTCCTCGCTGAGTTCACTCAGGTTGACCGGAGTCCCATCGGACACCCGCACAAAGCCGCCCTTCCCGTCAGGTGCCAACCCCTCTGGAAGCCCAGACGGGGGCCCTTCGCCTCCTTCCAGACTCGCTTCGTTCCCCATGATCGACCCCTCCCGTCCCCCTGGTTCGGATCAATGTGCGATCCGAGCCCCTCTCCGCGGTTTTATGTCCAAAGTGCGCAGCGCAGACGGTGTCTCTCGGTGTCTCGGAGCATCTCAGATGATTTGGGGTTTTTTCTGTGGTTACTTTCCGTCCCTGTGATGTTTCTCCATTTCCCTCGCTTCTCCTTGTTTTTCTGTGTCGCGCATCTCCGCAGCTGCACACCACAGTTACCACAGTTTTCCGTGAGGGGGTCTCTGGTTTACTGTTGCTCACGGTCACGGGGGCTGGCTTCCGGTAGATTTTACAAAGTAAAATTATAATTAGCTAGCATTAATTTAGTCAACCCTCAATCTCCTTGTATAATTTTTAAAGATACAAATTATATTCGACAACTATTCAGCATTTAAAACATAAAATCCCATATGTAGACAAAAACGATTCAGACATTTCAGTTTTACTCTATTTGTTTATTAGCATACCCTGAAGGTTTTTGGTGTCATTGTTTCTATCTTTTGCTACATATGATTTATTTAAATGAAAAAATATTCTTACATTATTTTATATTGTAAAAAAAATTTCCAACTCTTTATATACTATAAATCTGAAGTATTTGTAGTATAGAATCTGAAATATCAACTCTAACTATCCTTTCGTATAATTTGAGATACCAATTTTAAAACATACTTGACTGCTATTGAAAATGTAAAACTAAAAAAGTTATAAACAGGCAAAAACCTATTCAGTTATTCAGACATTTTCGTTGTACTCTATTTGTTTAACAGACAGACTATTTTTGTTTGTTGTTGTGGTTCTTTCTTTCCTTTTGAATTTTATGTATTAGTTGTACAGTTGAATTTATTTTTACATAATTCTTATTTTATAAAAAATTTTTTCAACTTTTGTAGTAATAAAAAATCTGGATCATACATACTCCATGTAATGAATGTATTCAAACAGGGACATTTTCGGTAAATTTCGCAAAATGAAAAAAAAAAAAGGGAAAAACTAACACTTATACAGGTATTCAGGTTTGTATGAGTGAAATATCTTGACTACATAATACAGCACCTACAATTGATTTTAACTTTTTTAGTACAATATTTGTAGCCTATACACATTATACACTATAGCTAATTCAGAGAGGGCCGTGTAGTTCATAAAACCAGATGAGTGAATTCAAAAATCTGGACTAGTTTTGCTCCATCATCCTATGACTCAACTCATTGTTTCAATCAAAATAACATCTGAGGGCTTTTGCAGTGAAACTACACTTGCCTTACTTCCGTTAATTTGTACCTATCACTCGTTAACTTGACGCAGATTCTTCAGCAGCATCTCGGCTCTCCTGCTCACCGCGCATGTTCCGCCGCTGACAGGTGATCAGAAGACATCAGCGGAGGAAAATATGTTTTTAAAGGGACTTACTCAGCTAAATGTGTCTGCTTTGATTGTTTGAAAGAATCGAGGTTAAGCGGAGCATTAAAGGACAGCTGAGGTGGGATTTCTTGATGCTTTTCTTATATTAGGCTATGATTTTAAAGCAGGAAGAAACAAAACGAGAGTCGTAACTTGCCTTTTGTTTGTGGGTCAAGTATCTGGGGCTCCTGCAAAGGGCTTGTGGAAATTCATGTATACTGTATGAACACACAAACCCACCTCTCCACATATACAGTCTCTCAGTTTTGTGATGTCCCAGGATAAGAAAAATGCTTTTCAGGCTTTATGTTTAATAAGTAACTATGTGTATCTCCATCCATTCAAGACTACAATTAGTTCCCAGAGGAGAAAAAAACAAAACAACAACATTAAAGTAATGTCATTCAGAATGTCCTATGTCTTATTTTAAGGGAAACTGATGCCATGAAATATTCAGAAACACAGATAAAACATCTGCAGAGGTATTCAGATGACTCATAACATGAATAATATCTCATTCTTTGTTCTTTTTTCTCAGGTGGCAGCTGTAGGATGTCTCATTTTATATCTCAACCTTTAATATGCACAAATGTGCAACTGAAGGCTGCAGGAGCATATGGGAAAATCAGATTGACTTTAGCCAGATATATATGGAGGACAAAGAATGACAATTATCAATAAAATAAATGAGTGTAAAAATAACTAAATAAATAAATGTAAAAAATACAGGACTGAATAAATAAACAATTACACGAATGATGAATATATATATATATATATATATATATATATATATATATATATATATAGTGCACTAATAAATACATCTGTGAATGTATAAATAAATAATTAAATAATTATAAACAAGGGTTAAATAAATATATAAAAGAATAAATAAGTACTGAAACAGATAAAATGCATGCAAAAATAAACAAAAGAGATTGTAGGGTCTCATTAACATACATAAACAAAAATACAAAAAATAACAGTGTTTGTCCAAATGTAGACATTTATTTAAGATGTTTTCAATCTTATTGATTTGTTCATATATTTATCTGTTTCCAGATTATTTCAGCATTTATTGTTTTCTTTTATTTCTGCATTTTTGTATTTCTTTATATATATCAGCATTTAGTTATTCTTTTTATTTATTTCTGCTTTTATTTCCTATTTATTTATTTCTGTGAATATTCATATATTTACTTATTTATTTATTTATTTATTTATTTATTTATGTGTTTATTTATGCCTGTATCTATTTAAAAAAAACTATTTTTTTATTTCATACATGTATTTATTTTTGTATTTACTTTTATTCCTGATTTTATTTTAAAATTCATCCATTTCTTAATTGATACTTTCTTAATTGTCCTCCATACAGACATCACAATGAATTCTATATCTATCTATCTATGAAAAACACTGCATGTAATCAAATGAATGTAAAATAAAAGACAATGCCGAGGCTGCATTATCAGCACAGGCTCCAATATAAATGAACCTGAAAACAAAATGATACCCCACTGCATTACATCAGCCCACATGCTGAAAATGACTGCAGAACAACCCTACAGTATATTTAGCTCCTCTGTACAGAGAATATGCACAGCAGTCACCAGACCCAGTGAGTAGGATATTAAAATATGTCGGCTCTGCTGTACATCAAGCTGACGCATTACAATGTGACAGCGAGTGCTCATTTGCTGTGTTGTATGTGGAGCTGTGGGGGAGATGTGTCCTCTATTCACCCAGCTCTGAGGCCCTCAGCACCTGGGCAGCGGTGAGGAGGAGGACCCTGGAGACTAGTCTGAACTGAGGGGAACTCTGACAAAGATTTGTGTGTTTCCATCTTTTTTTACTACATGGGAAAGCTTTCGAATCACAACATTTAGGGACCATGTGACACTACAGATCATTTAAACCAAATGTTAGACATGATGACAGCTCCTGCAAGTGGGTGTTAGATATCAGTGTATGCCCTGTTTGTCTTTGTCGCTGTGCGTGTTGTTAGTGTAGCCTTTGGGATTGGATAAAAAAAATAACAATGTGCTTATGCAATCTCTGTGTTGAATGATAAGATTGATGCCACTCTCATGTTTGAAGGGTTAATATGAAGCTACAACTGGGAGATGGTTAGCTCAGCTTAGCATAAAGACTGGAAGCAGGGGGAACAGCTCACCTGCGTGCTTCAAAAGGTGATAAAATCAACCTTTTAGCACCTCTGACGCTTACTAGTAAACATCTGTTTGTTTAATCCTTTGAAACCTGGACTGACATCACTTTTGTTGTGCTGTGTTCAGACATCTTTCACAAGTTAAATAACCCCTTGAAACCAGAGATATCGGTTTGATATCTTTGGAAAAAAAAAATCGCAAAAAAGCCAATGAGTAACTTGGTGGGAAATGTCCAAAAATTGACATAAGGTGACAAGAAAATGACCACATTCCTAGTGGACACAAAAGGTTTGGGGTGTGTTATTATTAAAAATAGGAGGGAAACTGCCCTGAAAACTATATTTAAAATTACTATAATTTTATATTTTAAATCACAGAAAAAAACTGTATACATGTTTTTAAAAAATGCTTTCAGCTATTTTGGGGTCATTTTCTTGTGTGTTTTTTACTTTTATTTATTCATTTATTTTGCTTATTTTCAGGTAATTTCCCAGGAACTTTTTTTAAAATGAATTTGTTGCAATATTTTTGACAATGTCTTGTGAAATTGCTCACTGCTTTTTCCCCATGTTTTTGAAAGAAATCAAATCAAACCAGGTTTCAAAGGGTTAATCTGTATAAACACTGAAAAGTTATCAGGAAAGTTGTCCTGGACTTTTCCTGGTTTCAGTGATGCCACTGTTGTACATTGCATGTAGATGCACCTAGTGCCAGCAGTGTATAATAATAACCCCACTGGTTCTGTCTAAAAGTTCAGATTGAGAACAGGCTGAGTTCCTACACCCAAAAAATAGTACCACTAAAAACCTGCAATATGCATGAAGCATTAAAAAAAAAACCAAAATGTAACTTGTGGTTAAATCATGAGCTTTAGAGGTGCATGTAAGCAGACTTTATTTACTATTGGACAAACCCCTTACAGCTGTTTCCTGCCGTTTCCAGTCTTTGTGCTAAGCTAAGCTAACTCTCGCTCCTCGCTCTGCAGTAGCTTCATGTGTAACCTAAAGGCATCTTCTAAACTAACTCTCAGCGAGAATGAAAAGAAGCATATTAGTGTAACATATTTCTCAAAATATCAAACATCTCTATGTATAAAAGTAAAGGGGGAAAATGGTCATATGTGGAGGAAGCATGCTGTTGACCTTGATGGGTGTTGTGCCTGCAGGGTTCAGTTGTCATCCTCACTGTTTCCTTTCATGCTTTGCTGTTTTCTCAGCCAGCAGTTCTCATTTCTTTTATCTTTATATGCACATTAAGAATCATATATTCTTTATCTCTACGCATCATCTCCTCTGCTCTCCCATGAATAGACATGCCTCATTTTTTATACTTGTCTCACTCTTTCCTTTCAGTCTTTCTCCTCCTCCTCCTCACCTTAGTGTAAGTGTATGTGTGGGCAAAGGTGAGTCTTGGTTTCTGTCTCCAGTGATAAATGATGGTAGTGTAGCGATTGCTCTGCTCCTCCCCTTCTTCCCACTGATCGCTGAAGCATGGCCTGATTGTCTCTATGCTGTGAGGCGGAAGCAGCTCGTACATGCATGCTCTCTCTCTCCCCTCTCTCTGTCTCTCTCTCTCTCGCTCTCTCACTCCCTCTGCAACTCACCCACACATTCACATAAACACACCGACTGAAGCATCCAGTCATGCAGAGCAAACACATCCACCCAGACAGACAGACGGGCAGACAGACACACAAACACACACAGGTGTAAACACACAACATCAAACACAGGCCTGGGGACAAGCACTCTCTGAGGCATGTGCAAACCCAGCAGTCTACACACACACACACACACACACACACACACACACACACACACACACACACACCTGCATACAGTGTACACAGAGTAGACTCACTAGTACTAGTAATGCTTTCAGGTCCCTCTCAGTAAATTTCAGTTTTCAAGTGAACAACATATTTGATTTTTATCTGTTGTTGGTCAAAGAACTACTCAATCCACTTAAGGATAAATTCAAAATCCTACTTAAAGATGTATTTCACTGCTGAAAAATACAGTATATACGTAAAACTAGGCTCTCTATGCAGTAGAAAGAACAATAATTTTGAAAGTGCTACATAACAAGTGACTGTTATGGCATTCGTTTTTGGTCAAGAGGTAGAAAACCTACAACTACCAGAATGCACTGCGCAGCACCACACCACAAAACGCTCAATTTTTAATTGATATGAACCTTTTTGTTTTCTAAATAAAAAGTCTAGAAATGCTTATCATTTAGAAAAACACCACACATAATGTTAACAAGTTACAGAATAGGAAAAAATGAATAACTCAATTTTTGACAAAAATATCAAATAGAACCTTTCAATTCCGAGGTGACGAATTCTCGAAATTTTGGCAGCTTGCTTTTTTGTTAACAGAATTAACTTGTTCTTTTACTTTCAATACTTACTTTAGAATCCTTTATATGATATTTAGGATTACAATAAATGTCATATACTTAAAGACTTTTACTCAAGTAATATTCTAAAAGGTAACTTTAACTTCTACCAAAGTCATTTCTGGTCAGATATCTGTTCTTTTATATATGGCTCTCAGGAACTTCATCCACCACTGTCTTTAACCCTTAACTTGAGTACAGTACTTGTACTTAGTTACTTTTCATTACTGAATTTATATTTGACGTTTACTGCTTTTGTGAGGTGTACTTGTGCTGTGAAGCCTGGCCTTTGTAACTTGAGTCTGGTAACCAGATAACACACACGCTGCGCTGTGTTCATTAAATTTGAATACTCAGTAGGGGTATGAGCTGAGGACACTGACAAAAGGTAGTTCTTTTGCAAAAGAGATCAGTGGCTACAAAACACAGCTTTAACTCTTTAAAAACTGGGGTAACATTACGTTTCTTGTGCTGCTTACAGACACCTTTTACAGATATTTAAACCTTTGAGCCCTGAGCACATTGGTGCGATATCTTTCTAAAGCTTGGAAAAAAATGAACAGCTTGGAAAGAAATATTCCATGAATTCCAAGAAGCTGGTAGATTTAGAAAATGACTTTTAAAAAACTAGGGAATTATAAAATTATAAAAAGGGTTACAGTACCAACAAAGTCTTCTGAAATACACAGGTTGCACCTGTATCCAATAAAAGGGTTCACCAGAGACACCCATGTAGATCTAGGATACTGGTCGGGACAGGTCTGGACTACAAAGATCCTTTCACCCTGTGATAAGTCTGACTTCTCCAGACAAACCACTAGAACTTTCCCTTGACAGATTTAGCTACATAATCCTCTCTCTTTTACCCAGAAACAAGCAGGTTCATTCACAAAAGACAAGCAAAAAAAAAGAGTTACATACCTTCATTTTAGAGTGTTACTGTGCAGAAGTATGCATCCTCAAAGTAAGTGTGAGCTGAGGTGAAACTCCCTGGTGACGGCGTACTTGCACGTGATGTTTAATTTCTGGTATATTAGGGCTGAGCCTCTCTCATCCCTATTAGCAGCCTGGCACGCGCCTAACACCGCCCCTCAACGCCAATTTCTTCCGACCAGCGAGACACTGTGGACTAAAAATACCTTTAAAGTCACAGAGCCTTCCTTCCTCTCCTTACTCAATCTTACTATCTGCTATCTTCATGCCTGCGCACAGGCACACACGGGCACGCGTGCTGTGGGTGCACCTGCTGCCAACGAGCACACACTCATGCAAACACAAGCTCTGACACAAAGACGCACCCATGCACAGACATAAGAGGCCCCTCTAATCCTCTTTTCTTCTGAGAGATAGGCCAATCACACAGCACTCTGCACTGTAAGCTGTTTTCCTCTACACACAGTGCATGGAGTCCTGCTGTAACTCTGCTGTCGTTGAGGGTCAGGTTAACTCACTGGCAATCAACTGAAACAACAACACAAACGGGCAGAAAAAGGGTTCCCGAATCAATTATTCATCTCTTGCCAAACTACATTTTACCCACAGAATACTTTCCCTCACAGCGGTCACAAAGCTGCTCTAAGACGCCATAACACCTCCATCTGTTGAGCCCGGTAAATATAAACAAGAGAAGTGGATGACATAACTGCAATATAACTGGAAACATGTTTTTTTTTTCTCTGCAGTATTTGAGA
Source organism: Plectropomus leopardus (assembly GCF_008729295.1). Taxonomy (NCBI): domain Eukaryota; kingdom Metazoa; phylum Chordata; class Actinopteri; order Perciformes; family Serranidae; genus Plectropomus; species Plectropomus leopardus. The sequence continues at coordinate 8,565,921 of NC_056484.1, forward strand.
AACAGGCCACATTTCTCTCACATGTAGAGGCAATTTCCTTCCAGCTAAAGTCTCTGTGAATAATGTTCCTCGCTCCCTAAAGACGCACAAAGACGTCTGATTCAGAGACTCAACACAATGACGGAGTTACACAAGTCCCCTTTTGTTTCATACAAATACACAGCAGCACAAATACAAAAAGGCACCAGTATGCAGAGTGAAGAAGACGTGTGCATTGAACTAACAAAAAGCTTGAACTAATGTTTGGCTCTGAGATTTTATGACATGAAATGAGGTGGAGGCACCAAAGTGCCCTTCAGACAAGACATATTCTATGTTTTTTTTTTTTTTTTTGTGTGAAGGCCTATCCTCATTGAGAAGAACATTTAACTATAATAAATTTAGCTGTGAACTTGAATTATCATCTCAAGGTTGTATGGCTCTCTATCTATCATCCCAGTGCAGTTGCACTTGCAGTTTACATCCATGTCATTGAAACACAGATGTTGTACATTTATCTTCCCCCACAGCAGCACAGAAGATCTACATAATAAGCACAGTTTTAAACTGTAGTCGGCAGATTATCGGCTTGGCAGATTATTTGGGCCAGTACTCGACATTTTGCCAATTATCTGTATCGGCGTTTTATTTTAATGATTGCCGATAACATTCATTATTTAAAAAATGCAAAGAAAGTGTCAGCATGGGAGGAACTTTTACTTTGTTAAACTTCAGAAAGCTATTTTTATTTATTCATTTTTATTAAAATTTTATCTTGACTTCCTGAAAATGTTGCTGGGAACTTTCTGTATATGATGAAAGTTTCAGGTTTGATCGATAATTTGCTACAGGAATTTAAACAAAGTTTTCTGTTGGAGTTCATTAAATGCCAAATTCTTAATGTTGTTGGGGGTCATCGGTCACCATGACCTTTAATCTGTCTCATTCTTGTGAACGTGATATTTAAAGAACTCCTCCAGGTAGTTTTACTTCAGTGGACAAACGTCCACTTGGACTCAAGAAATCCGACTACAATTTGCTTTTGAATTTTTTAATTAAAAAAGGAAGCTTCAGAGCTAAAATATCAAATATTCATGTTTCATTTAAAAATTGTATTAAGGTTAGGTAAAGATTTCCAATAGATTCAAGTTTAGGATGACTCTGACAATGACCATACAAACATGACTTTACTGTACAGTTAAAGGGAAAATTATAAAATTAGTAATTTCCTCATATTTGAACTACCATAAAAAATTCAACATGGACATAGTCAGGATGACCCTGACTATGTCCATGTCAAATGTGATTTTAAAGTAAAGTTTTTGCTAAATTTAAAGGGAAAGTCATCTTAAATGACAGAAAACTTTCATTGTGTTCATTTAGTCCTACTCCAAGATGCCATGTTACATTTTGTGTGAATATGACTTGCTTCTATTTAGCAGGTTTTGCCGTAAATTCAATTTGTGTACAGTATTGTAAAATATTGTTGTCCCTTTTTAATTTTGAGTACCTGCCCCTCTAAAGATCTTGTGTAAAAAAAAATACATCACACGTTACATGCTTCACTTGTCTGACGGCTTAACAGTCTCAGTTCCACATCACCCTTCCTCATCTGCATCTCCTTGTCATGGATGAGGTGGACTGAGTCACGATGGCATCACAGTGTTCACCTATAATCCTCCTGTCAGTCTAAATCACTGTCAGGAAGTCCTAAGATTTCTTCTATCAAGGGTAAGTATATAATTTTTGGACAGCGACAGATCTAAAATCAGCGTCTTTAGGTTTTGTTCAAGGTGGTTGTTATGGCGCTCTGGCGAAGGGGGGGGGAAGGACACTTTAACTGGTAACAGGACTGTTAATAGGATTTACTGGTCTCAGTCCGGAAGCCAATCTCCAAAGCCACTAGTCCAGTGGCTGATTGATGTAACAGCAGCATGACGTCTGTGCCATGTAAGGTGGAGGGGTAACAGTGAGGTGAGAACACGGAAAAATGGTCTGGGAACATGTATATCTATAAAAATAGTTCTATATCTAAAAGTCCCCTTCAAGTAACCACAGTGACATCCCTAATTTTAGCAGTTTCTTCTTTGTGCTCAGTTGATGCTCGGCACTCCTTTTTCTCACTGAGATCACTCAGATATCGTGACAGCTCTCTGATGTCTTGTTCCTTGGAAGAATAAATTCCTGGGAGTATACCAGTCATTTTCTTTGTCTCTTCAGTGGAAGCTGCTGATGCTAATTAACAAGGTTTTCCACATAGTGCATTCATCACGAGCTGCTGTCAGGAATGAAAACACATCACAGAGGAAAGACTCACCTAAAACTGGGGTTTAAAAAAAAATCGTCAGAAAACCTTCATGAATATATTTGTGGATTATTTCCTTAAATCTGGGATAAGCGGGTTAACTTTTGGCATAAGCAAAAGTAAAAGCAAGCAAAAGCAAAATCCCATGATAAAATTGGAGCAGAATTCAAGCTGTCTTGAAAATTATTATTATTATTAGCTATTGAAAACTACTCTTCTCCTTCTCTTGCTCTGTTTTCAGGGTTTAGAAACTCTAGCTGTGAGACTTTCACAGGTCAATCACAGGTCACGCCAATCACAGGTCATTTCAGAGAGAGGGTATTCCTATTGGCTATTTTATAAATGCACATCTTTTTGCTGAAAGACTGATTCAATGGTGGAAAATTCTACACAGAAAGTTGCTACTCCAGCTTTGGCAACAACTGCATACACTGCAAATCAACCAAAAAAGGAAGACAGACTTATAAAAAAAAGAGTCTTAAAGACAGGCTGACACAACAAACAAAGCATGTGTCAATTTTGGCGAAGTGTTTCGTAGGTGGGAAGAAAATGTTGCTTTTAGTTTAATCTTCTGCTAAATGGAGACAAAAGCTCACAGCTAACAGCTGCTTTTTAAATTTCCCCACGAGGGGTCACATTCATAAACCTGTCATCACATTCATGCTGCCCATGTCGGCTTTACATTTTACATAGACCTTGTAACAGTGCTGTTATTACATCAGTTCAATCAGTTAAAATGTATTCATATTATTATTTCAGCGAGCAAGTTCTTGCACAGAGCGATAGTGTTGCTGGTGACAAGAAGGAATTGCTGTCTAACTTAGTCTCAGGTGGTATTTTATCAAACATCACTTCAGGTGCATTGTGCTCTCATCTGACTCAGTCCTTACTTTTCTTTACGTATGTCAGTGATTATCTTAGGAGAGATGTGGTATTTGAGAACAACCTTCAAAAGCATTGCTCACCAGTATAATGAACATATCGTGATGTCTCCTCCTCTCCACATCACCCACTCTCCCTCCACATTCATTTTTTGTGAGTGAAACGACAGCAGCTGACATCTTAACTAATGCAGCTCTGAGGTCTAATGGACTGATTCATCAGAAGTAGAAGCCGATTGTCTCTTAGTAGTCCTTTAGAAAAAAAAGCTCATTTTAGAAAGAAAGGGATGAGAGATAATGTCAAAGTAATGTGGGCTTGAATGCCAGTCAAGTCATAAACACCCCCACAGCTTATGAATCATTAACAACACACACCTGTTGCTAAGGTAATGCGTCACAGCCAGCGACGTCATCGCTTTGAAACAAGGGGGTAAGTCCCCTGAGTTTAGATAGACTTAACACAGATGAGTCACACAGAAAATTCAAATTCAAATGTGTGGCCGTACAAAAACATCACGTTATGTAGCTAACAAGGAGGTTACATCAAACACTCAAATGCTGCCTCAGCTTTAATACAATCTTTTTCTTGGCTTGTTACTAAAGATATGTTTGGACCTGAAAGCTTTGGCAGTCCTTGATGATTTATGTCCTTTAACGTAACCCTGCAGCCCGGAGTGAATCAGTATTCTCTCCAGAGACAGACAGGAATAGGGCATTGATCACCTCATCAATCCAAAGCAATCAGTGAATGGAGAGGTCAAACTGGTGTGAGTCAGTCTGTATCGCTCCCTGCACACGTGCCTGGCTGTGCTGCTGTGTGAAGTGCCTCTGTTTATGACTCCCAACCTTGTAGCTGGGTGTGAGGAGGCGGGATCACAGCTGTAAATCATGACTTCTCAACAACAGACAGGGAAACACAGCACTCCCAGAGGGCACTGTATATACTGTGAACCCCTGTGGAGTATGTGTGCAGAGAGACGTGGTGCTTGGTTATATAATTAGTAATTAAAAATGAGGGTAAGCATGGTTAAGCAGCTTTCATTTAAATTCAGACTTTAAAAAAATGGATGTCAAATTGTAGCTCAGTTAATGTATATTAAGGGACTGTTTGGAATTTATTTTTTAATTTTTAAGGAGGATGCTCTATGGGAGCAATCGAGGTTCTTAAAAGTGAAGCCAATGCAAAAGAGCCGCAAACCTGCATTTTTTCCTAATGGCCAGCAGATGGCGACTCTACTGCTTGCAAACATAGACTTTATCTAAAGATGGACAACATGATAGCTCCACTAAAGTGTCGCTTTTCAGTCTGGATGACCCCCTGGTGTCTGACTGCAGTATAGGTCTTAAACCCCACCCCTCCATGTTAGTGAATGGGACAAAGGCCAAAATAAAAACTCAGTGTACACGCAAATCATTTTTTCCCCAAAGATATTTTGACCTCACTTCAACATAGCTGGGGTAAGTGGGGGTGTGTCGTCTATCTTTATATACAGTCTATGGGTGCAAAAAGAAGTCAGATTGTGCTAAAGTCTATGAGAAAATAACTTTACTTTTTACTTGATTTATTATCTCAGTAAACATTTTCCTAATAAAAAAGCAGCACTAGGTGCTGTCTAGTCATCCGAAAGCGTATAATAAAACCATGACCGGTTCCATCCAGCTGCATTCTCTGTGCGCACGCAAACGCTCAGTTTGCTGTCGTGCACTCACACCGAAAGCACTAACAGAGCGGCACCATTGTACAAGTTTGAAATGAGAACAAGCTGTTGTGTTGGGTCTACCCCTCACCACTCCACAGTTCCACCCTCTCTTTTCAAATATGGTCACTTCTGGCACCAAAAAAACAAGACGGCCATTCCAAACTCAAAAAAGACATCCACAAACCAATGGTTGATGTCCAAAGAGTTACTTCTTTTATGCAGTCTGTGAGTTCAACTTATGACTTTTTTCATAATCACTATATCTGCGGATAATTTTCTCCATTTATCCCATAGTCTACGAAATGCAATAAAATATTTGACCACTTCATATTATGCTGACAGACTTTTCTGGTCAATACTGACCAATCAGGTAAAGGCAATCAGTGAGACAGTTAGCACAGAAAACTACACGTGGAGATCACAGTTGTGGCTCAGTGGGGTTCAGACTTAATGGGAAATGTCATTGATCATCAAGGAGAGCTGCTCCGTATCAGATCCCTCCCCAGTTGCCATGGTTTCTGCGGCAGCTGCCACTCACCTGCTGGGTTCCTAATTATGGGATGAGCACATTGCACATTACAGTTGGTTGCAGTACAGTGCAGCACTCTAACAAAGCATACAGCTGTAAACCTCCGCATATGTATGAAAACAAAATACAGCTCATGGTTTTCACAGCAGTTTACTCAACTAACCTGCAGGTTTTACAGATGTTTTATCATCAGCTCCATGAAGCAAGACAGGGAAACAAAAAGATGCAAAGTGATAAAAAAAATCAGAGTTGAATAGAGAAATTATGCAACTTTCTGTCCAGACTGAATAGCAGTAGCAGTATATCTTGTATTATTAATTTGTTGTGTACTGTAGTGTTAGGGTGCGGAGGGGACAGTGAGTTCAGTGTTGGCCTGCTGTTGGCCTAAATCTCCTCCTCTCTGCTTGCCTACAGATTTGATTTCCCACAATCCCCTGGGCTAGCTCCTGGGCAAGAAGGAGTGAGTCAGAGCTTCTGAATAGAGCCGACTTTCAAGAGTCGTGAGGAGCTTTGGATACACACACACACGCACACGCACACGCACACGCACACACAAAGATGTGTTCAATATCAATTTCCTTCTTTTGTCTCTGCTGCCTTGTACATCCAACTGCGCATGCACACACACACACACACACACACACACACACACACACACACACCACACACGCACACACACATACACACACAGACATACTGTAAACAGTGATATATATATATATATATATATATATATATATATATATATATGTACAAGTGTAATATATATAAATATATTATGGACTCATGTTGTCTGATTAGGGTGTTATGATGCTGCACGTTGCTCACTGGTTTTCACAAATTTCAAAAACTAAAAAAAACCTGAGAGAACTTTGCAGTTAATCAAATGAAGCTGTGAACTGGAATTTCCATCAAATTGCAATTTAACATGAGCTTAAATATTGATGAAATTTTCATTCAAAAGACCAATTTGCTTTTTATTTTATTTTAAGTTTAGGTTTAATATTACCCATTAAACTTAAAATGAAAATTTCCTGTACTTTGTTGTCATTATGCCTTTTCCTTCATGAAAATCAATTTTTGTATCAGGCACAGACACGTTTTACTGCAAATGGCACACCTATATCAGTATTTTGTGGCAATATTTGTGAGGAGAAATAAAAATGAAAACTTATTATTTTGAGAAAAAGCTTCAGTATTATATAGAGAAAAAAAGACAAAGGCATAATAATAAGGTGGCAAAATAAAGTCCTAATATTCTGACAACCTGATTAGATATGGTGTAATTTTGGGTTTTAATCTTCTGTTTTATTTCTCATAGTATTCTCACTTTGTTGTCAAAATATCAAATTTATTTTATGCATACAGCAACTACTGAGTTTTTAACTGGCCAGAATATTGGCTATTTTTTATATCGTCCTTTTTTAATGGTCATCCCCAGGTCTGATCCCCACAAAATAGGAGGAAAAAACATAAGTGAAAAAAAAACACAAGTGGTACATTAGTCAGTTAACCCTTTGAAACCTGGATCAAAATCAGTTGGGGTTTTTTTTTCAGTTGGAGAAAATATGTGAAAAAGGTAATAAATAAATAAATAAACAGCAAATTAAATAAAAAAAGCAGAAAGAGATTTTTCTTTAGGAGATTTTATTTTTGACATTAGATTTTGTGGTAATGGCTGGTATGGCCAAAGAAAACTAAACAGATAAACAGGACAGAATACGAGTCCGTCGCTCCACAGAAGAGAACTAAGGGATTTGAAAGGATTCAAAACTGATCCTGGATTGGCCCTCTTCCTCAGATACGTAATAGATCTCTTTTTTATGTAAAACACTGTGTAGTTTTACAGATAGATAAATAGTTTGATTTGTTTCACCATTGTCATATTACAATTATTAATCTTATATTTCCACAAATAGATACATTAATAATTACCATGCATCCTGCAAACAACAGTGTTTCAAAAACATATGCACACACTAGCCAGGTCGAGATCTTTACACAGCGAGGTGGCGGTGCTTATGGAAACACTATGGAGTTTTTTTCCACGGGGGCTAAAATCACATTAAATCAGAGTTCACTGTTGCTTCAAGGGTCCAGTGTGTGGGATTAAGTAGCATCCGGTGGTGAGATTACAGATGATTACAGAACATACATTTCTCCTGTGTACAAGCAAATAGGAGGAACCAACATGGGAACACACACACACACACACAAAAACAAAAAATGGCCTTACTGGACCCAGTGTTTGGTTTTTCTGTCTTGCGCTACTGTAGAGCAACATGGTGGACTCCGTGGAAGAGGACCCAGGCCTTACACAAAAGGCAAACACAAAAACACAAAATACTTGTTTTCAGGATTAAACACCAACAAAAACATAGTCTTGAACATTATATATGATTTATGCCGATAGAAACCCATCAATCCTACACACTGGATCTTTAAGAATGGCTCAAATACTAAGTCATACATTTCACATTTGGAAGAAAAGGGAAATAATCAAAAACAATAAAAAAAAACAAACATCTGATTTGGACTCAAGTGAATATTTAATTTACTGTTGCTATTATAATAATGCCTTTAAAATGCTGAACATGCATATACCCTGTGTGAGCTATTAGGAGCTGATGTTGTTAAGATGCTGTCAAAACAAAATGTTGTACCAAACAGAATTGCAGCTGTAAGAGAGACATGAGGAGAAAAAACGCTCCAGACTCAAGAGGCTCCCCTGAAGCGAAGGACGGCAATAAAACCCTCCAACATAATGGTCAAGACAACTCCTCTCTTCAGCTGAAGAAGTGTATTTTTAAGACCCAGACAGACACAGGGGACATTCAAGGACAGTCACCATGGTAACAGGAGCAGCAAATTCTCAACACGTGTGTGAAACTTAAGAGGACAGTGGACATGATTGCAGCTCTCTGATCACTGCAGCTGAAACACACAGTTTCCGAGCACGGGTGATTGTGTCTGACTGTGGAGGACATTTTTGTAAAAATATTGCATGTTAAGATGTTAAAATGCCTCCACTAAGACATCATCATAAGACTCTGTTAGGCCAATAAGCAGGCTGCAAAGGCAACAGCGACCTCTGTTGGTTCTTTATGAGAATTACCATATTGTCTCCAGGCCACAAACCCCCAAGAAATGACCCAAAAATGATAAAAAAATGAAAAGATAAATAAATGAAATAAGTAAATTTAAAAATAAAATCAAAGCAAACAAGACTTGGGGAAAGATATAATACTTCTCTAACACAACGTTTAATATGTAATTTTGATCTATGTAAATAAAGCATTTTCCCTAGATTTTCTCTTTTTTTTTTTCCACAGGACATTTTTCCCAAGCATATATAAATCTAATAATTGCATGCAATTCATGGAACATGTATTATCAAGTTGCTCATTGCTTTTTTCACAATGTTTATAAGAGGAATTGCACCAATTTGCTTAGAGTTCAAAGGTTTAAATACACGTGAAAGGTGCTGAGAGAAGAAAAGTGTTGTCGCTCCTGGTGTCAAAGAGTTAAGTAAAAGTGCTAACACCACACTGTGAAAATATGCTGTTACAAATCCTGCATTGAAAACATTACTTAAGTAAAAGTATGTATGTGTAATTGGGAAAATGTAGTACAGTATTATAGTATAGCATTTTACTATAGAACTAAGTATAAAAGTAAAAGTAGTAGTAATAATAATAATGATAATAATAATAATAATAATAATAATAATAACAATAATAATAACTCAAATGTTTGGCAAAATTGCTTACAATTAATTTTCTGTCAACTGGCTAATTATTTAATCAGCTAATTTCAGCTGTACTTGTGTAACATGTTTGGTCATTTTATTCATAACAAACATCATATTTCATGAACTCTTCGTGTTTTTGTTTTTTTTTCTTAATTGATAAAGTAACTAAAGCAGTCAAATAAATGTAGTAAAGTGAAAAGGACAATATTTCCCTTCTCAGTGTTATGGAGTTAAAGTTAAAATTAGAGTTAAAAATACTAAAATAAAGTAAACTGTAAATACTGTTTAAGTGTGGTGTTTTTTGTTGTTTTTTTGTGCTATGGCTGTAAAAACTTTGGTTCACTGACATTACAAACAGCAAATCTCACTTACCTGTTATTGGTATTGAGCTGTGGAGTTTATTTTGTTTGCTGAACTTTCTGGCTCCAACCCATAAATAAAAGAAAATCCATTTTTGCAGCATGACAGAGATTACTTAAAAAAAATCAGAGCAACACTGAGCTTTTCAGCTTTCTCCAAGCCTTTTTTTTTCACAGCAGGAAAAGCGCAGGTGGAACTCATTTAGTTAACCATGGCTCAATTCCATCAAGTGTCTCAGTAAAAGCCTGTCAGTGAGCCAGCGTGAACAATACAAGGATTCGGGAATAAGCTCACCTAAATGGGATGCAGTCAGTTTTAAAGTTATCAATAACATGTGCTTCTCCTGCTGTGACATGCCAACATTTCTGCCGTGGGGAAAAGAAATTCCCATTTGTCATGATTAGTTGTGATTAGTCTCGATAAACCAAAGAGCTTGCTTGGCTCTATATTCAAATATGTAATTGCCATAAAAACTGTTGTTGCTCTTTGGATTATTCATGGTAATTAGGGCAGTCATGAGCAACTCGGCAAGTAATGTCTGAAAAAAAAAGAAAAAAGAAACAAAAAAAATAAAGAGATTATAAATTATTATCCACAAAAAGGAAAAACTGTCCAGATAACTATATTTTTTGTAACACTTAATCACTTAATACGTCTTTTTCGTGTCTATTATTTTTTATTTTTTGTTTATTTTCAGGTAATTTTCTTGTAACAATAAAGCTGGTTGTTTTTTAGTGAGATATTCCTGCATTTCCAGCAAAACTTGATCTTTTCCTGTCCATAACCAAGTGTTCTTTATGCCTAAACATGCACACATTCACCACAGCTTTATTGAATATACAGAAACAAAAAGTTTCAACATACCTGCTGCGTAATAATGAACAAAAGTTACATATTCGTGGTTTGCAGAAGTGCACAATGCCAACATTTATTCTGGCGATCAGGTTAAGCACGGCTTTAAACTCTTGGTCTGTTTTTTGTGTGATTTGGGTGAAATGATTTTCTTCTGCAGACCTTATCATTGTGTATGTGCAGCTGTGTTTTGTCACTAGACTGGCAGACATAAGTGTTACCTTAGATAAAACAGAGTGCAGCAGAGGACACTGTGTGCAGAATAACTGAAAACAGAAAAAAAGAGATTTTTCTTTTTTTTTGTAACAGAGATGTTTATTTAGACAACTGAATGCATGCCAGAAAGAACTGTGTTACAGCAGCGGTAACTTTCAGTCCTCTCACTTTTTCTAACTCTGAGGGAGAGACCCGAATCAGGGACACACCAAAGTTTGAAGTTTGGGTCGAGAACACTATCAGCTCTAATTTATTGCATTGACACATTACTGTTGTCATGTGTTACAGGGATTGGGGGGGTACCTTTGTTGAACGTTTAGGGAGCTTTGGCCAGAGTTGAGAGTTTTTAATATCACTGTTTTGGCAAAAGGACGAAAGTAATAGACACCTTGCATTAAGGGAACTTTACCTCTCACACAAAACACGTAAAGAGACGATAAAAAAGATGCACTTACTGTAGGTAGCATTCACATGCAGTATAACGTGTCTTCTCCTTCAGACTAGATTTAACATTTTTCTCCACTATTTCTTACAGAGATTCACAGCTAATGTTTTATCAGTTTGGGGAATTATCTTACACATAATGGATACTGGATGAATAAAGACATGTCGGATGGATTTAGGAGAATGACATGTTATGAAAAAGAGACAAAATTGTGCTTATCATTAGCGGGATCTCTGTCAAACATTTGACACAAACCCCTGAACTCCTAAACGTCCCCAAAAAGGGATTCCTTGACATGATTCCAGCCAGTTGGTCCATCAAAGTTTCCTTAGTTGCTGTCGCCGTTGTTTCTCCAATATATCGATGAGCCAAAAATACCATAATATCAAAAATAAATGCAACCCTTTCACAAAACAATGAGCAATAAATAATAATCAAGTGGTGTTCTTGTACTGTATATGTACTGTATATACACAGAGAGTTAAGTTTGTTGTATATATGTACACAAAACAACTTTCAGACTGGCTTTTTTTTTTTTTTAAGCACACAGCCTACGACTGGAATTTGAGTCTATAAATCCCAGAAAAAGCAACAACATAATAACTTACACAGAATCCTCGAAGAGCAGACGGGATAATGCACAATGACTATGTTGCTTGTAATTTTCGCCCCCAAAAATAGAAGCAGTGGTCTGGAAAAGAAAGGAAATATAAAAGAAAAAAATGTAACATTTTTTTTAAGGTAGGGTGTAAAAAAAAAAAAAAAAAGCCTCTAGAATTCCATAAAATAACTAGCTTATTAAAACATTGATTGACAACAACATGCACAATTCTCAGCCTAGGGTGGAGAAGGTTATGATGAAGCACTTTCTCTGCACCGCGGCATGACTTTGCAGTTTTTGCATGTAATAATGCTTTTCCAATTCCTCATTTAAGGGTGCTGTTGTCTGTCTTTGCTTGAAATAGTTCTTTTAAAATAAGAGTTTTTAATCCATTCCATGTATCTTGCAGTTCACATGCTCAGGTCGCAGAGGGCGGCATCATTTCTGCTTCCGTAAATGTATCTATTAACCGTCCTCTCGGCATAAAGAGTCCGTCTGCTCGCAAACAAACACCTCACTTTTTGTCCCAGTTTGATTTTAGTAGCTTATGTACAGGAGGTTGAAGTGTCTGCCAGGCCTTATCCTCACACATTTACAGTATGCATTCCAGTTTTTCAGTCCTCTTTGTCCTCTTCACAGGTTTATGTGCGTTTGTGTCTTTGAATGAGAGCTCTATTGTCGAGTGCAGCTACCTATAAGTGTTGTTTTTTTTTATGGTTCTGCTGTTATCATGGCGAGGTCACTGAATCATACATTGGACACACAATCTACAGAATGTGTTTGTGTGTTTATGTGTGGATGCATGGTTTTGTGCTTGTGTGTGTACATCTGGCTGCATGTGTGTGCTGTTTTTTTTGCTCAAACGCTACGCGGGGGTCTTTGGAGCTCATGGGTCCTCCTGTTGCGGCCCTTCTTGTTTTCCTGCATCCGTCTCCACTTGGCCGCATGCTGGCTGCTGCTTGCCCGAGAACCCCCGACGACCTGAGAGCCAGCCAGGCCGCCCTGCCCCTTCTGGTTGTTTTGCGTCTTCTGATTGTTCTTTGGCGCCTGGCCGCTGAAGGTACCCAGATTTGGTTGAGCTTTCTGGGTAGTCTGGCTCCGTGCCGGCCCGTCCGCTGTCGGAGCGCCAGCCTGAGGCCATGGTCGGCTCTGTGGTGGACTGGCTTGTTGCTTCTGGGCGTTTGGAGGCAAAGCTTTAGGCCGTAACGCGAGGTTGGAAGCGCCGGTGCTTTCAGGTTTACTCTGACTGCTGCCGCTTGGCGTTTTCACCCTCTTCTGTTTGCGTTCTTTCTTCCAAACTCGATCGCAGAACTCCTCCACGCTGTTGAGGTCTGGGTGGTCCAGGAGAGACAGGAAGTCTCGATACCACAGCCTGTGCTTGGGAGAGTGACCTCCGCCGCCTCCAGATAATCCAGGCAGGATGTCACCCAGTCTCTGGGCGGGGATGACCTGGAGGTTGAGGCGCAGCAGGGGCTGGATGAAGCCGTGTTCGACGGCCTGGCAGTGGTAGACCCCCGAGTCAGACTGGGCCAGACTGCGTATGAGCAGACCCTGGTCTGTACGGAGCACCCTGTCATCGAGCTTGATCTGAAAGAAGTAGCAGAGAGAAAGACAATGATAAATAAAGAGCAAATATTGGGACAAACATTCATTATTTTTGGGAAATAATTTAGATTTAAGGTGGGAACAAAACAAATACATTTTCCTCCGACAGCACATGAATATGAAAGCAGCCTTTTGGTATCAAACTCAAAACACACTTCATGCTGAGTGAACCTCAACAATACAGTTTCAGTACAACCTGAGGCCACGTTCATACAGACAAAAGCACTGTGTTAAAAAGGCTCCCGCATTTTTGATCTGTCATAAAAATAAATAATAGATTATGCTTATAGAAGATATCATGATTGCTGCTGTGATAATTTCCCAAAGAAGTAAAATCCTTCCTCTTAATATTTCTACCTGCTGTGCTGTGGTCTGTTTCTAATGAACCTTAAAAAAGAACTTCACCCACAAAATCATCATTTGTATATTGATTACTCCCTCAATGTTATGTTGAATTCTGGAGGAATACTTTGTTTTTATTGCCTACCTTCATGGGATGAGTAACTAATACACAAATGATCATTCTGTGGGTGAAGTATTCCCCTAAAACTCTCGGATCTGCGACTCGGATTAAACTTTTTGTATTGTATTTCTTCTTGTTATCAGTATTTAAAACCACACGCCCTGAAGGCCCGGTTAGACAAATACAGCCACAGAAGAAAGTCAGGCAAAAGTAATTAGTTACATCATTGGGTTAAAAGTCAATCTAAACATCCACACCCCAAGGCTAGCACCCTCGGGGCTTAAAGGTCAAATGGGTCATTACATGATAACACAGAGACAAAAAGGTGCAGAGATGATGTTTTCTTTGCAGCAATTAAATTAGCGTGAAATCGAGCTCATCCAAAAAAGGATGTGTGGCTTTTACAATCACGCAGCTGCATTTGACAAAAATCAGCAATGATGTGAGAAACATACGCACCTCGTGCTTGCGGTCGTCGTTGGGCTTCTGCAGCTGCCAGTAAATGAGCGCTCTCTGAGACTTGGGGCTGCACTCCAGGAACATGCTGCTGTTCTCCACACCGTACACACTCCTGTCCTCCACGCTGCCTCCAAAGCCGTCCACGTCATCTACTCAAACCGAAACACACACACAGGCGAGGGCAATGAGACATGTGGCAAGAAAAGGAGAGATAGAGCTTTGATTCTCTGCCTGAGCTGACTGAGATTATTCTTGCCAGTTGACTGGCGTTTTTCATTGGTTTATTTTTTATGAAACTGGCAGTTCTCTTGCATAAATAGAGCTGAAGGACAATGAAGAAATAAGAGTGGAGAGCTGGGGGAGAGAGATAGAGCGTGTGCAAAGAAAGAGAGGCTGCAAGGCGACTTGGCCAGCAGTGTTTGCCTCTGCCTCCCCAGCAGAGGGAGAGATGTGTGTAACATACAGCGGAGAGTGTTGAGCATCGTCTTTATGATACAGCGTACGCTGTACGCACTCAGGTTCTGCCAAACCTGTTGAGCGTGAGACATACAGCCGAAAACAGACTAGTGGAGGAAGACAAGAAGGAGAAATGCAGCGCGGAAACACGTCAGCCCTTGTAAAGTAATAAATGATTATTTTTGGTCTGACATTAAAATAAAATAGGAATTTATCTGTTAATTTTGTATAGAAAAAATACACAAAACATAGCAAACAGAAAACATCTTTCATAATACTGATAAAGTAAAAGTTGGATTCTGGTGCATTATCATAATAATTTTCCTAACATTTTTCTCTTCACAAGCACTGTGTTTATTGTGAGTGTTCTTGCAGCAGGAAAACTCTGTTTTTTAATCGGGCTCGGTCCCAAAACTGCCTCTGTGGTTCGGGCTCATTGGGCTTGGACAGAAACTGTGGTTTCGTGGAGGATCAAGATTTTTGGGCCGATCAAAGGTAGCTGAAAGTCTGTATACACAATCTTTTACTTGCTTCAGCAGACCTCACATTCGTTCCATTGGAATTACACACATTCATGTGAGTCAGAAAGAGGGTGTGTGTGTTTGTGTGTGGTCATTAAAGTACCATGATGCTGAAGATCTGAGCACTGCGAGAGAGGGTCTCCGTTTCTGATGTCCTGCCGTCTGGTTCGCCTGGAAAGAAAACACAAAGACAGTTAATGGTGGAAGTGGGTGTACTGATAATTTAAGCAACAAAGAATAAAGCAATAATGCACTTATCACATGTCCTGCTCACTGTACTGTCTCGTTTTAACCACTAGGGGGCAATGTTACCCAACACTATTCCACACTCAGCTTCTTCAGGACTGGAGAGTGGATATTTGTTGAACCTTTATTCCACTGTGAGTAAAAAAAGCTGGCAAAACGTAAGAAATATAAACCTGCCGAGCAATGAAACAGCGTGCTTCATTGCCTTCTGATGAGCCGTTATTATGAAACACATACAGCATTGTTTCACCCTTGAAAAACCTTGTAAAAGCAGCCCCACTCTTTGTCCTCTCCATAAGAAAGTCCACTATGTCATTCAGCTTTTTATTTTTACTGCGATGGTGCGACGTTTTCATATCCTGGCTTTACTGACTGACTTTGTCTCCTCTGGTTCTAGTTGCCATGGTTTAAAATCTAGCTGTAAAAATCAAAGCCGGGAGGAGAGGTGGGGTAAGCCAAAGGTGAGGCGAGGAATGGAAAGAAGGAAGTAAAGGTAGAGGAAAATAAGGGGAGAGGTAAAAAAAAAAGAAACAGATGGAGAAAAATGGTCAGTTTGGTGCTGGGCGGGTTAGGGTGAATTCTGCACACAAAAATCTTAATTTCTGTGTGTCATACATGTTTTAGATGCTCGTCTTTCTGCCTCGTTCTCTCACACATCCCTCCTTTGAATGGACTAACATTCCTGTCTTTTTTGGCTGTCTCAGCACGTGCGGGGCCGGGTGTCTGGTTCTCATTCGGGGAGGGAAAATATTTGCAGTGTTGAGAGGAGAGCTGAGAGGAGCCGGTCCTGGCCTTAACCACGGGGTGTGCCACCTCCTCTGTAACCCTGCCAGGCTGGAGTATACCCACTGGCCTACTTGTGCTGGTGTGAGAAGTTCTGGATGAATGAGATGCAGGGGTGTAGTGCGACGTGTGTGTGAGGGCTGCGGTGGTCAGCCTAATCCCGCTGGATACAGCAGAGGGTAATTTGAGGGTGTGTATGTTCATACCTCCTGGCTGCAGGGTGAGGCGGTCAGACGGCTCCTGTTGGCTATAATTTAGTGTGTGAGTGCTTGCGGAGATGTATATTCGTGTGTGTCTTTATGACTGTGTGTGTGTGTATTTTTTGGGCTGTTGGGTGACGGGATCGCAACTCAGAACAACTGTTGTTGGCAGAAGTTATAACCCAGGTTGTACCTCTTGGAATGCATGCGTGTATTTAATGACTGTATTTTGTGCCCGTGCAGTATTTTGTCTCCGGATTACTTCCATGTTTAGATGTTTTGGCATGTACCATGTAACCATTTTTTTTTTTTTTTGGACTCACAGCACTTGCTAATAGGCCAACGAAAATCTGACGTTACAGAAACAAGGCTGAGATGCCCTTGAGCAAAGCATTTAAAGCCCATTGTAACAGCAGGCTGCAGGTGCACTGATAACTCCCAGGTGTTGTGACGACATTAATACAAAGGCAGGATGTTGCTGAAAAGAAGCATGCATGCTCAGCAAACCCTCCGAGGATAAATAAAGGTCAAAGATTTGTTTGCTGCATGTGCGCTCCCTACCTCTTGGCGGTAGGAAAGTATCTCGAGCACTCGGTGCCGTCCCAGGCGCAATAAGGGTCTCTGGCCAGGCAGCACTCAGCGCAAGCTTTCCCATACACCTCGCAACGGTGCAAAGACATCTGCGATACACCCAGGCCCGAGCCAAGGTACAGCTGTTGCTGTGGGAGCGAAAGAAAGAGCGAAGAAGTAAAAGTTGAGTATTCCTGTGAGGCTCACTTGGAAATGTTCTCGTAAATGAAGGTGGCTGTGGGTTTGGCTCTCAGTAGGCACATTGAATTTCTTTGTATATCAGTGTTTGCTTAAGGGCCCAGAAGCTCTCACTTTTTAGTTTCGGTTCTGTCAACAACTTTTGGATAAATTATTATGTGTGAAAACAAGTCTTTACCTGCTTGGTGGACAGCTCCATAGCAGTAATGGGAGTCGGCTCCTGCACAAAACAAACAGCTGCTTTACTATCTATGGACATTGTGTCTATATTTATAGACATCAGGTGCATAAATTGTTGTTAACACTCAATTTTCAATGTCGTACCCTGAAGACAGTCATCTCCTCCAGCACCACCTCTTCCAGGTCGTGCCAGCTCTCTCTGGGGATCGTCACCACCTTCAGCACCGTGCCCATGTCTGAAAGAAAAAAAGACACTTAGATACAGTGTATGTGAATAAAAGTATGTTGAGATCATGTTTACTAGTAATGAAATTCACATTTTAAAGTCTAAATCTGCAGCTGCCTCTCTGTGTTGGAATATGTGCAATTTCTTTATGTTTACTGTGAATAAATGAAGATTTCTCTGAATACAGTTTTTACTTGTAGTTTTTAATTTATAGATTCTAGATGCTTTTTAAAAAAAAGAAAATGTTATATATATATATATATATATATATATATATATATTCCAAACAAATGCATGAATTTCTTTTTTTTCAAAAGGAGAGGAAAACAGCAATAATTTTCAGGTTAATAAAAAATAAATACAATATAAAAAAATATGAAAATCTATGAGTCAATATTTTTCTGATTTAAAAAAATAAAAATACAAAAAATTCGAAAGAAAAAGAGTCTGCCATCAAACCAAAAATTTCTTTCATAAGAAAAAAAAGAAAGTTAGAGTTGGATTGTGATGCATCATCAGAGCTCATTTTCTCCCCATTTTTCTCTTCACATTTCTGAACTGTGTTCAAAACTGCACCAAGAGGACTTGGTTTGCTGTGTGGGATTCAGAGTCTTTTTGCAGCAGGAAACAAAACACCTTATGAGTGCATCGGGACATATAATTCAAGTAAACGATATAATATGCTGGACTTTACGACAAAAAAAACAAAACATGTAGACTCATACAGAAGTTATCCCTCCCAATCACCATTTATGACCCACTAGAAGTTATATATTATGCAGAGACTCTTATTCTCTTATTTTCGTCTTATTCTTTGTGCTGTGTACGTCAGGTAAGGTCAAGACTTTATAAAACAGCAGCCGCTATCTCGGAGACACAGCGCTCAAATTTGATTGTTGATTTAGAATTCAAATGCCAACATCATGAAAGAAGCTTCAAAGCTTAAAACTATTTGGTGCCGCTGTGTAAAAGACATGTTAAAGCACAGAGACAAGCTGTGTACCTGTCCCGATGAACATGACATCATACTGTCCGTCCTCTGCCTCCACTCTGTCCACCACCAGCTGGGAGAACTGGTATTCCACGTCCGTCCGCACCATGATAGGACGCCCGCCTATCGGGTGCACTGGGTTGTACATGGCTGGGTGACCCCTGGCGAAGGTGATGACATCATCAGGAAGGTCCTTGGTGGAGTCGAATCCTCCGAATGTCTTACTGGGGCACTGAGAATCAGACATGTAAAAGTAAGTTTTAATGACTGACAGACGATTAATGTTTATTTATTTAATTTCTGTATGCTAATTTGATTTTTGATGCTTTTATAATCACTGCATTTTTGGAGATTTGCTTATGTGGAGACTCACAGTGCCGGGGCGAGGGTATGGCACCCTCCCTTGGAAAGGCACCCACTGGTAGTTGGGTCCATCTCTGTGGGCGTAAGGACCCAGGAAGACCCTTCGGATGTCTGCCATGTTGTACATACACACTGCTGAGCCTTTAAAGATGTTACTGCAGAGAAAAAGAGAGAAACGTAGACAAAAAAAAGTTAAAGGATGAAGAGAGGGAGGGAGTGAGAGTGCGGTGAAAGAACGAAAGATGACAGAGACAAACAAAAGGGATTCACAAACGATAGGTCACAAGACAGGGATTAGGAGCTCGTGAAATACTGAAGAAAGACAACAAAATGACCCTTCATCGCACAAAGACAGAGGGGAGCAAGGTTGTCATTACCTAAGTATAGGAATGACAGATTGGAACTTCTCTCTGATTGCTTCCAGCCTCTTGAGAACAGACAGGAATTTGGGCACGCCACCAACAAAACGGGAGACCTGGTTCAGAGAGCATTTGAAATCCCCTCCAATATTTTTGCTCGCACAAGCCAGATGGGTGGATTTTGCTTTCGCTTGCCAGACAAGGTCCAAATCAGGCAGGTCAATCAATCATACGAAAAAAAGGGAAATTTTGTGGATTTTATTTCAAAACATTCTCGGTCTCAGGTCGTCCAGAAGACAGCAATTTGAGCTGTGACTCATTAAAGTGGAAAATTTGGGAGTTTCTGAGGAATATTCCAAGAGTTATTAAAATATTCCTGTGGAGATTGTGACAAATAAGCTGGATGTTTAAATCTCTGCGCACCATGAAGTCTATTAACCTCTGACACACATAAGAGGGATTAGTCTCACGATTTCATGTCGTTATTTGCTCCAGAAATCAACGTCATTCATCAGCTTTTTGTCACTTTTTACAGATGGCAGATTTTAATTTGGACAGGCAGCGTCTTGCATTTGCAGGAACCAAACGCTTCAATAAGATTTCGGGACGTCCTTTGTCTTGCTGACTGCACTGGGAAGTTGTATCAGACTAATTAGAGATGTGGCTGGCATACACACAGCCGACAGTCCTCACCAAAGCGTGGAAGATGAATGGATTAGCATTTGAAAATGTTAATTACAGAGAAATTCAATTAACTCTGAGGGCAAAAAAAAAAAAAGACACTCCAATATCTGTGCTTAAGAAGAGGGTCGAACATGTGTTTGTGCAGATACACACAGGCGCAGGAATTCTGTCGACCCCGCCAAAATTGCACACAAACAGCGGCACAATCAAACATTGATCTGTCAGTGGCGGCTTCTTTGTGCCTCATTAAGCAGTGATATTAAAAGCCGGTCCCTCTGAATCTCGGCTCTATTCATCTCTGAAAACCGGCCACTTAGAAAACCAATTAAACCACTCTAATTCCTCAATGCCCCGTAATTGAATTTTAAAGTGTGCGTGTGTTTGTGTGTGAGCACAGGCGCACATGTGAGAACGTAGGTGTACGCCCACCACCGCAGATCCGACCTCTTGCTTTGAAAGCATTTCCAGAATTGGGCCAAGCGATGCGTCGGTATGCTTGCGCCGCTGTTCTTTTCAGCCTGTCTTATCATAGTGGTGATTGATGATGAAGTGTTTGTCCTCCTTTCAAAAAGACACTACTGGACACCCCCTCCTCCATCCCAAAATGCAAATTCATCATCATGATAAGTGCCACCATCTGTGCCATTTTAACTCACTTATCTGCCTCGCCCCATGCCTTCACCTCTCTGCGTGCTTCAATAGAGCCCCACCCGGCCCTCTGAAAACCCCATTCAAGGCTGGGGCGGCAGCCAGGGCAGAGACGCGCGTTCCTGCTGAGTGAATATCGTGTTTCTCTCGCTCCTTTCCTGCTCCATAATCTGATTTCCCTATAAGCCCCTGCCAAGGTTTCGCTGTAAAGAAAAAAGGGGGGACAGGTAGCTGGGAATCGGCTAAAAGCAATTCTGAGACGAGGGGAGGGGAACCATATGTGGAGAAAGCAGCCATGAGACACCTGTAAGTGGATTACGGGACGGGGAGCGCTGTCTGGGAATTTGACGGGGGCACGCTTGGTCGCTCGCATCTTGCCGTGTCATTTGAAATGGTTAGGAAATTACAGATAAAGGAAGAATTCTTGAAGGGAAATATGAAGCGTGTGTTTTTCAGATACAGAGGAAATAACTTGTCCAGGACAGTTGCCCGCTGAATTTATTTCATCTCCCTCTGATCTCCTAGCAACAAATCAACAAAACAAAAATTATACTACCAGCGTCTGACAAGCTGTTTGAGCCTTTGCGTGCACATTTTTTGGAGGTCATCGTGAAAAGTTCTGGATGGGTTTATACCTGGATGTGGTGAATATTGCGTAGATAACTGGATTCTTTGGGTCCTTGGAGCTCATGAGAAACACATCCTCTGTAAAGCGAAAAAAAGGTGAAGGTGAGGCTTTTCAATGGCTTTTGAAGGAGAGTCTGTGAGGTTAACTTCAAATCCAAATAAAGAACACACACTTACGCAGCTCATCAAAGTGTGTATCAATGCCGTTGACCCCGGGCACTGAACACATTAGCCGGGCCTTGAGGAAAGTGGTCCACTTGTTCACCAGACTCCTGTGACCTCCCATGTCATTCTGTATTGCAAACACATAATAACCTCAATATTATCTCTGCAGACTCTGACAAAAATATGTTGTTTTTTTGTGAAACCTGTGGAGAAACTTAAGAAGTATGATAAATAGGGATGTAACGATACCAGAAATTCATGGTATATCACAGTAAAAAGTCCACGATACAATATTGATCACAAAATTTAAAAAAGGAAAAAAACAAAGCTGATGTTTTCTTGAACTGGTTCCATTTAGGACTCTTGGAACCCTGGTTCTATCTGGTGAACCAGCTCTCATTTACACCGGTTTTAAGTAGAATCAAAACCACAACCATCGAGCATGTGCCATCAACAAAGAGCGTTGCATAATGTACATTGGAGGTAAACAGTAGCAGCAAGATGGCAAAATGCATTGATTACCGTCAAACTTTTGTTCTGTTATTACAAATATTTGTTTTTATCCAAAAACAAGCATGGACCAGCTACTAATATGACCACTGCACACTCTTCATTTTCAGAAATTTCTTAGTAAAGGTCTCTATTGTTGCCTTCTCCAATCTCTCTTTCCAACCTGTAGAGTGTAACATGCCCACTGGTGTTATTCTTCACGCTAAGGAAAACCTGAAATTTTTAGGTTCCAACTGGCGAGAAACTTTTTTGGTTCCAAAACAATTTATTTCTGGTCAAAAAGCAGAAGGGAACCTGTTACATGTTGGTGGAAAAGGGGTATCTGTGAGTGAGTGAGCTTTGTATGATTGCGCCCTCTTCTGTTTAAACAAAAATCATGCCATCAGGGCTTTACATTAAGCTTGTTTTTGTAAAATAAATAAAATCAACAAAGATCAGGACAATTTTATGATTTATTAATGTATAAAGCATAACACTAACAGATAACAATGACAAGATTCTAATGTAAACATTGTTTTTTGGCCAGTTTAAGGTGGCCGGGGGGAGTTTTTTGTAAAGATTATTTTGGGGGGCTTTTTTACTTTTTATTTGATAGCACAGTTCAAGCAAGAAAGTGGGAGAGACAGAGAGAGGATGACATGCAGCTAAGGGCCAAGGCTGGAAACAAATGTGCAGCCACAGCACAGTTATCAGCACGGAAAAATGGGCAAAGCTCGAATTGGAACAGCACAACAGCTAATGTTAGCTTCTGGACAAAATCTATGCAACGTTCTAGAGATATTTACTGTTAGTAACATTATGTCATTCACAACATTATTGATCCCAGAGGTAACTTCTATAGTGTCCAGGATGTTAGATTTTTCTCATTAGTTCTGTCACCATTTATTGTACACTTGCCCAATCAGGAAATGCATGAGGTATTCATTTGCCTGAACACAAATTTACTTGCTCAATGGGCATTTGTTAATGTCATCGAGCCGTGACAATTTCCGACAAGGAGTGATAGTTGAATGCACTGTGTAATATCTTTGCAGATATTGACACTGTTACATGATGTTATGTATCGTTACATCCCTAATTATGAATATTTTCATTGCTTCAGTGTAAACTGTGATGAAGATTTTGTTTGTGTGTGTGTTGTTACCTTACACAGTTGTCCTATCCTGGCGATGGTAGCTTTGCCAGTGTGCTCTCCGTCCATGGCATTCTCTTTGAAAAACAGGAAGATCTTATCGTCTTCAGGGTTGTCGCTTTCCGGGATCAAGTGAACACCTATAAACCTGGGGTCTGGAGGGAAACAGAATATACATGAAGCACAGAAGCATTGTCTGCTGTAAGATGTGTTCATACACACATAAATTTTACAATCCAACCTCTGCCCCAATGACAATCCTCTCACCCCTATTTTACACCTCCGAAACCAAATCCCCCGTGATATTCTCCAGTCACGGCTCAGTAATAACAGCCATTCACTTTACACCCTTGTGTTACAGTATCTGACTTTACCCCAAGTGAGCCCTCCAAGTCCAAATCCCACATAACCCCTTCTGTAGGCCACATCCTCACAAACACACATGGCTCTGATTGTCCCCGAAACACTTGAATAAATTTATCTCGATTTTAAGCGCGAGAGGAAATCAAAGCTAAACAGGGCAAAGCGAGGCCTCGGGGCCGGGGATATCTCTTAACTTGAGGCGACTGAGGAAAGGTGGCCATGGTCACTGAGGCGTCGTCACGCGTAAAACGAGCCTGTGTCTGAAATCTCCGGGGTTAGCCGGAGAGAAACAAGCAGTGCCATGTTACGCCTCCATGGCCGTTTAGGATATAGAGTAGCTGTGAAAAAGACGAGTGTGGCCAAAGTGGGGAGCAGATTTATAAGTGCTGTGCGGGTGCGAGACCTCTGGTATGAATCATGCGTACCCCACACACGCCTCATAGCTCCACTATGTGAATATGTGCCATTAAATCTACACATTCATAAATTCTGCCTTGTGTGCCCTTGCATACAAAAACAGGCTTCTGACGGTGTCGCCAACCATTGAGGTCGTACAACTCATTACATTTAATTCCAACAAAAGGCCACTGAAGTTCAATCCAACCTCGATGTTGATTGAGAGGGCATTAACCCTTTGAAACCCCGACTGACATCGGTTTTCTGATGCTGCACTCAGACACTTTTCACAAGCTATCTAACACTTTGAAATCTGAGCAATTTGGTTTTACTTCTTCCTTAAAAATGAGAGTAAAAGACAGTATCAAAGTTGGCAAGAAATGTCCCACAAATTGCAAGAAATAAGTACAGGGTGACAAGAAAACGACCTAAAAATTAGTTTTAAAAAAGAGGGAAAGATTATTGGGAAACGAACCAATTTTTTTTAACATTTAAAATAAATTTATTTTTAAAAATTATGTTACAGAAAAAAACATAATAGAATATGTTAAATAAATAAATACAAATATTTTCAGCACTTATTTTTAGGTCATTTTCTTGTTTGTTTGTTTTTCCCCTCTTTTTTTCTTATTAAGAAAAAAGAGTAAAACATTTTTCAACATTTTTTATTGCTTATTTTTGGGCCATGTTTTGTTTGTTTGCTTGTTGCCTTCTTCCCATAGTTTTTGAAAAAAATCAAATAAGTGTGCTCAGGTTTCAAAAGGTTGAACTGTGAAGAGATGCGTAAAGAAACTGCATGAATAAAGACCGGCAAAGCCCTCATTTAACCCTAAATCCTTTTTTAGACCCAACTGCTATTAAAGATTCATCCCCGAGTTTCTTGTTACATTTGAGTACCATGTAACCTTGTTGATAAAGGCTCAATAGAATATCCCCATCCCAGTAATCCATGCAATTACAATCCCTCCTTTGTGGAGAAGGAGTTGGATTTTGCCAAATGGATGCAGTCCCCGGCGTATTTGTTTGAACAAGGTGAAAGATCGATGGGGATTAACGCTGTAACAATGGCTTCTCCCTTTTAAGTCGCTCTTTATTAATATGTCACAGTAATCAGCACAGCAGAGAGCAGTGTTTGTGATTTTTGATGGTGCTGGGGGAGGGAGAGAGGGTGGTTGAGGGTGGAGGAATTTGACTCCACTACAGGAAAACAGCTGAGAACGGATTAGTTCTGTGGGAAAGAGGGGGGAAAAAGGGATGGCACAGCTTGAGGGAAAGGTTCAAACTGACCTTTTGTGGCTCCCTAAGTCCTCCGCGGTGCCGAAAGATAGCCAGACAGACTGAACAGTCAATAACCCCCGCTGCCGCGCTAATCTTACTAGCACAGGCAAATCCAGTGACTTTGTGAATGGGCTCTGATATCTGATGTCTGCACATGAATGGAAATGATCGGAGACTCGAGGCTTGTGGGAGAATTTAATGCTTCAAAGTCCGTTGAAAACCTCTGTGGTCGTCTTCAAAACTGGCCAATGATAAGGGTTTACTTCCACCTTGTACGGAGTAGTTGAGGTTTATGTGTGCCACAAGTGTCCAATTTTACTTTAATAGTAAAGTTTGATAGAGTTTGGGAGGTTTGAAATGTATGTTATCAAGTTTTGGCAGTCTGAACACTATTAGCCTCCACAGTAAGCTTTAAAATAGAAATAAAAATTGGAAAAAAAAGGCAACGTATTTGGGGAGACTACAATGACAAAACCCAAAAAGATAAACTGCAATGTCAAATGACACAAAATAACTCTTCAAAAACTAGATTGTAAAAAACATAGATTAACTTTTTTTAAGGAAAATGCATGAAATTCAGTTTTTTCGACCGCTGTTGCGAATCAAAACTTTTTTCTTTTACCATTCAGCCATCTTGAATCATGCTGCTCTGTTCTGATTGGATGATGATCTCCCAGGGTACGGAAAATAGCAAAGTCCCTTCCCATGAAATCAGCAGATGTGCCAGAGTACAGCTCTCCATCTGCCAGTGAGAAAAGTGTAGTTAGGAACAAATGACCAGTTCATTCTGCAGTGAATATGTGTATTTCCTGGAACTAATCAAGGCAAGAGATCAAACTCACCGATCAGGAGTGAGGCTGACAGCATTTTGGGGTCGTAAGGGCTTTTCCCGCGGCCGTTCTCAAAATGGGAGGCCAGTCGAAAGATGTTGTCCTGTAGTGGAAAGGATCGAAGTTCAGCACGAGGCCAGTGAAAACCACATTGAGCCTGGCTAAAGGTGCATAAATAGCCTGTGTTTCAAATTACACCAAATTCTCATTATAGTGAGCTGCTTTTGGGGTAGGCAGCCAGATTTGTTCTGCTTTGGTCATAGATCAACGATAATTTCTGTAACAAGAAGGAATAACTGGGTATACAGTGGAATCAGGCAGCAAAAGCACAGCTCACACTCCGACTCAAAACAAAAGTCTCAAAAGAGGGACCAGACTCACTTTTCTTTAAATCAGTTACTGACAACACTACTTTAAATGCAAGTGAATGCATGCAGGGTCTTCTATACTCAAAACCTGCATGGTGCTAACAGTCACTCCCCTCCCCATTGTTGATCTGCAGAACCCACACTGGTGCATTGATTAACCTGTAGACCTTTATCAAGATGACTGATTAAACCTTTATGTAGGGGAGAGGTTGTTTAATTTCCATCGGCTGAAGTCGAACCATGTAGTGACCACTTTTTTACTCTACTTCCTCACACAAAAGAAAACATTGACGAGAAAATAATCAATGAAGGGAATGGTTACTGCTGTGCTTGACAGAAAAATGTGTGTGTGTGTGTGTGTGTGTGTGTGTGTGTGTGTGTGTGTGTGTGTGTGTGTGAAAGCATGCATTAGTCATGTTGTGGAGACACTGGAACACAATCACATTGTGGGGACCCACCTGCCTTTAAGGCCCAGACACACCATACCCACATCAAAGATCTAGGGGTGAGGAAGGCCAACTGTTGCATTGTCTCACGTTGCTTTTGTCTCAGCCAAAATGTTGCTTTGAACACACCACAAAGACTACAGCAAATAGCCAACTAGCATGTTTTTTGCACCTGTGTAAATAGAGAAAAACTCTCCATACCAGCAGGTGGCAGTAGTTTGTATTTATCATACAAAAGGGGAAACTGGGAGACCTACAGGACGGATTCAAGGTGCTTTTTAGCCAGTTAGCACATCAACAAAACAACCTGATGTTAAAAAACAAAAGATATTTACTGTGTGCGAACAAGCAATAACCCAAAGATTACACACCCTTTCAACCAAAGAGCTCCATGCCCACAAAACATAATTTTAACCCATATAAAAAGTTTATTTCAATCTCACATCCTTGACTTCCATCTCTTGTCTGGTTACTGTTTGTCAGAGTAATTTCATCTACTGACGGACTCTAGTGTCTCTGACACAGATTCAACATGCTAAATCAGCCTTAAAAAGAGAGCCAACAGTGTGGGATACGCTGCAAAAAATAGGGAGACGGATGCTCTCCAATGGCCGTCGTCTTGATGTGTTGAGTTGGCAAGTCCTCATAAGGTATACTGTTAAATTTTAGAGAGGACTTGGGTTAAGCTTAGCGTTAAGTTAAGGGTTAGGCAAGTAGTAGTTTTGGTTAGGAGATGTCAGGAAATGACTGAAAAAAAAATCAGTGTAATGTCCTCTGAAGTGATGTAAACAGGGCCGTGTGTGTTTGTGTATGAGCACAAATTCTTTTAAAAAACAATAAAGTACTCTGTGTCGTTACTTAACTTAAGCACTGGTGTCAAATTTCAGGACTCATTAATGAACGCTCAATTGTGATCAAGATTAGCTTTGCCTTTATATGTAACTGATTTACCATGTGAAATATTTTTTGAACCAACATTAATGCATCCGATGTATTACCTCTGCCCTCTTGCCCATTTCCAGGAAAGAACAGATGGGGTGGAAGGCTCCTGTGCCACAGATGTACAGGTGGGTCTGGTTGTAGGGTTGGAGGACCCGGATGAAGTTAGAACACTCTTTCTGGAAAAGAAATAAGACATGGAACATTAAAAACTATTGCCAATGTATAATATCATACAGTGAGACATACATCTGGCAAAGAGATATTTTGTAGGCAATACCTTTCTCTGTTTGTGTAGTAATCCTACCAGGATAGTATATTATATAGCCTTGCAAAGCATGTGGAATTTTATGAAAGCGATTGCATATGTTAACGTTAACCTCCAGAAAGCCTCCTCCGTATCATACAGTTTGAATTAAGTTTTATCCTTTATGAAAATAACGTTGACACTTTTAATAGAGAAAAGCACTGCTGTGATTGAGTTGAAACTAGAGACTAATAGGAAGCAGAGAATAATGGAGAATATAGAAAAGCTCTGTTGGAATTCCCTTTAAAGCGGGGACTTTCCAGTTGGATTGGAAAAGACTTATAAAAGTCTCCTTCAAGGAAATCCCACCTGTAAGTCAAATCTATCTCAGATCTTTAATGATCCATATGTTTGAATTTACCGGGGGTGTTTGGGTTGGCTGGCCAGCACATGCTGATAGTCCCAGTGGTGTGAGACTGTTTATTAGAGTGCTAATCAACGGGATTGGTTAATGTAGGAGGGTTATTAGCAGCCTCGAGGAGTTGATTTGGGCACATGTGTTTAAGAGATTAGGCTGGGGTTTGCCTTATTAAACATACACGCTGAATATCCACCTAACAAATAAGTAGACATTTGCTTGGGGATTTGGAAACGCAGCGCACACATCACATCACATGCAGACAGCCAAATTACCCTTCAGTCTTTCTCCCCTTTAACACATGTATCTCCTCAGGCTTCCAAACCTCACAGACATTTCAGTATGATGATTTGATGATGTCCCTCATATGAGACATAAATGGATTCGAGGCTTCCACTGAGTTCAGGTTTGAGTGATGACATTTTCCAGTGCAACACCAAATTGATTCTGGGATCACACAGTGCAAAGCTTCTCCAGCAAACAGAATTTCTGGCTTTTATTCAGAAAGGCAGAAATTCATGTTTAAACTCTGACTCTTTCGCCTCCTCAGAAATTTGCTTAAAGGTAGAGTTTGACATTTTGAAAATGATGCTTAGTCATTGCTTCAGCTAGCAGCCTGTTAACTTACCTCAACATAAAGAATGAAATGAGGTAGAAACAGTGAGCTGGCAAGTCACTGCACCCAGCCAAGAAATAGTCCCGCACATAAAACCCAGCAATATATAGCCCAGTCTATATAGAAAATATTTGCATTGTACATTTCTGCAAAACATGTATATTTGTACATTTCATACACATCATAACGGTGTTTCTAGAGTGATGTAGTATATAAGTGGCACCAAGTTAAGCATGCTCTGCTGTGAAATACTGCAGATTGCTGATGAAGACCAACAAACAACAAAACTGGATGTTTTTTAGAGACTGCTGGCCATGTTTCCAGCAGCATTGGTGCCACCGAATTTTGGTGTTTTCTTTTTAGCAGTCCAAATCTGCGTTTCCCGCAACCTTTGTGCCACTGAAAGTGGTTTCTTTTTAGCAACCGTTGGCTGATTTTCCAGCAGTGTTTGTGCCACTGAACTAAGGTAATTCTAAGTAATACATCTTTGCATTTCCAGTGATGTTTGTGCCACTCGAGAAGTTAAAAAAAATTCAATATTTCCCTCTTAAATATATTGGAGTAACAGTATAAAGTGACATGAAAAGAAAATACTCGAGTACAAATACCTAAAATTTGTACTTAAGTACAGTACTTGAGTAAATGTACCTAGTTACATTCAAACACTGCAGAGGACAGAGAATCTGCAGATAAACACACCATCATACTTCTCGCAAGTCATAAGTGATGATTGAGAGGGATTACTTCCTTTATACATTTAATTGATGCTTTGTTTTTTAGGAAAATCCCGCATAGTTTACCTTTACCCTGTTGTAATACAAAACTAGTTTCTAGTAGTTTCTCACTGACCAGGTTTCATTCAAGCATGCAACACCTTTAAACTGTGCATGTTATCATTAACCCATCCTAACAAAGATTGCACATTTCAGCCATAGGACTATTGCTGAGTTTACAGAGTAAGACCCAACTTGCATGAATCCTTGTGGCTGACCTCAATCCTGCACGTCTCTGCGTCTATTCAACTGTGCAACTTTAATGACTTTACCCTCTGTGTTTTCTACTGTTGCACAGCGGGTGCATATGTCCCCCCCACATCATTCTCACGACCTTATTATATGCATTTCACCAACTCCTATAATCCCTGTCCAATGTCAGCTCTGTTTAGGATTTGACATGGCTGTCTTCGAGTTTGACTCATTAGCTATGTGGTAGGTAGGTTGCACATAAACACTGACAGACGATAGTTATGCGAGTCACTCAAACATGCGGCTCTGTTGTGCCCCCAGGTGAAAAATGGACTCCCTGATCACAAACCATGTCATTATGTGCAAACCACAACACCCGCAGAGGATAAATGAGTCATTATTGGATCAAACTAATGACTCTCTTCGGACCGGGTATTGATGATTTTCCATGAGAGAAATGGGTGGACAGATTTGAATGTGGGTTTGTATATATTTGGACGAGTTGAGCGAATTTTGAGATTATGCTGAGGTCTCTAATTGAATATGGAAAATGCATTGGAAATTTTTATTTTTCCTTTAATATCTGAAATATCTGGGAAAGTGTTCAGAAAGACATCAGGCAGCTCGACAAAATCGTGAATCCACACTCCAGTATCTGAACCTTTTGTTCGCTGAATCAAACGCAACAACCTGGGCCATGTTACACACTCATCCTGCCAAAGAGAATGATACAGCCATCAGGCATTTTGGAAAGGGGCAGCTGTTACATTTGTTCTGCGGCTGTAAATTGTGGTTTTGGAGAAATGCATCACTTTGGGAGCTCTGAATGCTTTAGTAATGTCCTAATCAAGGCCTCTCCATGCTGCACTCCGTCTCTGCTCTCACCGCCTCATTTTCAAGGGTAAACATTTTCACAGCTTGCAAATACCTCATCATTGTGTTTTCTGCGATTTGGTGCTGCCAGAAATATTCTCTTTCCACTGTGCGAGGGCGAGAAGGTGTAGTGTTGCTTGTGTGGCTGCGACTTTGTGTTTGCGCGAGAATCCCGGAAAGCTGGCGGCTGAGTTAGACCCCAGTAAAAACCTCTGTGATTTAAAAGGGCTACGTAATTCTGGATAATCCTAAAAACCCTGCAGCCGCCGCACTCCAGACTCATCCAGCCGTGAAATTAAGATCAGATACAACACAGAGTGGGCCTATCCAAACACAGAGATAACACACACCAACACGGCCATGCACACAAGCAAAGCTGGTGGCATATAATATGTGTTCAGCAAACTTGGGCAGAATGGCACATGTGAGCTAACACGTCGTGCCAGATAACGAGAACTCAAACACTCCCACATAAATATGCACACATGCGCACACTCTGAGGCACAAACATAAACATACACCCAACATTAAACTGTAGCAAATAACCTCTGTGGTAATGCATTCCCGTGCCTTTGAGACACTCTGTACACCTTAATGTGACCGAACATCTGTCGTACAATGTGTTAGTTGTTGGTTTCACTGGGGGATGGCCTACAGAGAGTACAGTGTGCCAGAGGTGAAATGCAGCACTGTTCTATCTCTTTTGTGTGCAGTAATTTGTCTCCTCTACTTTCTAATCTAGTCAACTTCTTCTATGCCGTAATGTTGGAACCAAAACATGCATTCCAGAGAAATTTGAAGACTTACATGGATCCAGGACAGACGTATAATTTGTTTAACAATAGCAACAAAAATTGCAGGGAAGAGCTCAAACGATGATGCCATCGTGAATGTGGACTTACCCCAAGGTCTTTCCCTGCCCATTTGCATTCATCCTTCTTCGACGGGGTGGCAGGCCACGCGATCTGTGCAAATGAGAGACAGACAAAGTCATACTGTGCTGGAGGTGGAGAGCAGAGATTTGCATGTTGTTTCACGAAAAAGGCGGTGAGTCAATGCTGTGAATCAGAGGAAACCAAGGTTTGTGTGATTCCAGAAGAATGACTTTGTATTTGTCATGTTTTATATTTACAATTTCTAGTTTGCTCACTTCCTTATTCCCCTCTATATCCCTGGTCATACCATCAGTGTTGCGCATCCACATGATCAATGAGGGATGGCTTTTTAAACAGCATAATGATAGACTGCACAAGAGTGGAGAAGGAGAGGGGTTTAGGTGACTAATGAATAGAAATGAGGAGAATTTAAAATTACTGTGGTTGTATGCCTCCGCATACCAGTCAGTTTGCTTAGTCCATCCTTGACTCAAAGAGGATGTTTTTGCCAAATTGAAAGAATTCCCTCAAGGTGTTTTTGAGATTTTGTCTTCAAAAGAATGAGACAAACAAGGTCTCAGTGACCTTAACCTTTGACCTATGAACACCAAAAGTCCTCCTTTATCCTCAAGTCCATGTGGATGTTTGTGCCAAATTCTCTTCATGGTGTATTTATTACCTTCATGAGAATAGATGTGCAAACAGAGGGACGGACAGTATGGAAACATAATGCCTTGTGTTAATGGAATAATGAAATAAGATTCTGTATATAAGAACACAGGTAATATTACCCTCTACACTTGCTGTGTCTATATAGACATTTTATATAGTCTAAATATGGGTTCTGGTTCAAATTACAGCATTTTAAAAGTTAAACTCTTCTCCACAGTTCAAATCCTCAGCATATGGTTGTAGTTTTCACTTCAAATATGAAGAGAGAGTAGGCTTTTGCTCCTTTGGTTTGGAAAAGATAGGAGTCACTGTGAAATAGAGGTTTTGTATTGTCCTGAAGGCGAATCTGTCTGTGGCCCCTGGTGTCACATGAATCATAAACACACATGGTGAGTACAAGTGCAAATGTGTAAGGGAGTGATTAAATACTCAAAAATTGGGTGTGAATGAGCCTTTTTTGCTGGTGGCCACATAGATGTGGAAGAACAAAGAAAATGTATGCACATGCATGCACACAAATTATTATGTCCATACAACACACACGCATTTCGTATTCTATTCCTACACTTTATCTCCTCTCTAGATCAGCTGAGTTTTCCTCTCTTGGGAATCTGCGCTGCACATTTCAGGGTAATTACATTAGATTTGCTTAATCACTGCTTTTTGGCCTTTATCTGATAATGATGCAAAGATCAGAACAAAAGAGTGAAAAAGGGAAAAAGAAAAAATACACATCCGAGCCAAGGGCAAAAAGAATTCTGAGACACATACTCTCTCTCTGCATTGACTATGTATTTTTCAGCACTTTCATTCCCCTGCTCAGCTCTGTGCAGCCTGCAGGCAAGTCTGTGTCAGTCTTGTGTGTCTATGATAGCAGCTCGAATCTGATAAAAAAGACTGTTAACCTAGTCCAGGTGGAGTAATGGAATTATGGACAGCCCTGTCTGGACCAAGACAGACAGTGGGAGGGATGGAGGGAGGGGAGGAGGTGTAATGGACTCCAGAGGGAGCATTGAGAAGAGAAGAGAAGAGAAGAGAAGAGAAGAGAAGAGAAGAGAAGAGAAGAGAAGAGAAGAGAAGAGAAGAGAAGAGAAGAGAAGAGAAGAGAAGTGAAGAGAAGATATGAAAAGCGAAAATGGGAGAAGAGAAGAGAAAATATGAAAAGCGAAAATGGGAGAAGAGAAGGGAGCATAGAAAAAGAGAGTAGAAAAGGAGAGGTGAGAAGGTAGGAGAAGAGAAGAGAAAGGAAAGGAAGAGAACACAGGATAAGAGAACAAAAGAGAACATAGGAGAAGGGAGAAGTAAAGAAGGAAACACAGGAGAAGAGGAGAGAAGAGAAAAGAAGACAAGACCAGAGAAAGGGAAAGAGAACACAGGGGAAGTGAAAAGAAGTTAACTGGAGAAAATAACAGGAAAAGAGAAGAGAACATAGAAGACATATGAAAAGAAGCGGACATCGGAGAAGAGAGGACAATAAAGCGTTGTACATCTGAATTTTACCATTTTGTGGTCTCTGTTGATGTTGACAAGGTCGAATGAGAAGATGTGGTCCTCGGCTCCGACCAATAGTCTCCCTCGCTCCTCATCCAATAGGAAAGCGTCGTAGCTCGAGCTGTTGGCCAAGCCATTGAAGGTAACGAGGTTGCTGGACTCTAACATCTCTGGAAGACAAGGAGAAGAAAAAGTTGGTGCTGATGATGTAAGGGGCAATGTTGGCTGACAAAATATTGAAATCCCACATTTATACGGTACAAACACCACAGCACTTGTAAAAATAAATGTGAAGTTAATAAACTAAAAGTGTGGACTATAGACGCAAAGATATTGTATTAAAAAAAGATTAAATATTGTATGAGAGCACAATTATTCACATCTAAAAATCAGCACTTAGTACTTAAATTTTCTCTTTTTTTTGCTCTCTGTGGTGATAGGTGTGTGTCAGTAGCTTTAAATGTATTTGCACTGAAAAATCACCCACTATTTTATAGTTTAAGTGCAGAAAAATTGTTTGCCTTTGCCTCGAGCAAAAAAATATCAGTTCTCATGCAATCAAGCTGCCTTGTTGTATGAAATCAGTCAATTTTTCCATGTTTGTTTAATTGCTTTGCACACACTTACATGCAGACACATGTCAGTCAGGTATAGCGTGAGACATTTGAAGTGAACACAGCATGCCCCAATCAGGGACACAGTTCAGACTGTTCAGCCGTGTGATTGGTTGAATAATTCATATGGAGTCGGGGCCAGGGGAGACGCTGTGTGTAAGTAAGTAGGTGTGGGTGTGTGTGGCGTGTAGCTGTAAATGGGTTATTATGTAAATCAACACTGAAGAGTGTGTGACTGCACAGTGTTCCATTCAGGTGTAAACCGTCTTTAAGTATAGAGTAACAATGTGCAGGCAGGCTAAGTGGAAAACCAGCACAAGACGTAACGTATGAGCCAAAGTCTATCCAGACCTCTGACAGTCAGTTAACTTTTAACCACCAAAGATGAGTTCCTTCAACTCTGTTATTACATTAACAAAGAACCAAACTCCCTTCCTGAGACCAAGTTTACCCCCTGAATGAATCTGGTTTGTGAACCTCATGTGTCACCAAAAATACAACAAAACAGTTGTTTTATACTTAGTATTTTAGCATTTGCATAAAAAGTTTTCTAACAACTATAGTTGGTTAAAAATAGAAATGGTAGATTTTTGACTTTCTGAATAACTTTAAATTTGATGCCTGCAACACATGCCAACAAAATCTAGGACAGCAGCA
Source organism: Plectropomus leopardus (assembly GCF_008729295.1). Classification (NCBI taxonomy): domain Eukaryota; kingdom Metazoa; phylum Chordata; class Actinopteri; order Perciformes; family Serranidae; genus Plectropomus; species Plectropomus leopardus. Next base: position 8,600,974 of record NC_056484.1, read on the forward strand.
TGTTTGCCACTGTATTACATCATCTTTTCCTTTATCAACATTCAGTAAATATTTGGAAACTGAGGAAACTGTTTTTTAAAACACTGAAGTGAAATTCTTTCTCAAAATTCACAAACAGGCCCCCCAAAAGTCATCAAGATACAATATTATTGCATTTTTAAAAGTTGCACACTTAGTATTGCAATAACATATATTGTGATGTATTACTTTATTTAATTGCAGAAAAATGTATGTAGAGAGCTGAAAAGGCAATTGACTGTATTATTCTAGTAGTCTACCAAAAGTTAATTATGTATTCGCAAAAATAATAATAATATATACATACTTGGCACCCATGTATCCAAGCAATATTGCCGGACAAAATTTTGTGATACTATTAAATTGAAATTTCTGTATTGTGAGAAGTGTCATATTGCCAGATTCTTACCAATAAACGACTCTAATAAAAACACTTCTTTATTTGCTTTTCTTTCCCAAAACATTCTAATTACTGCATATTTCTATTGTGAAGTTAACTAAAGGCCAATAAAAATATCTTTAATTAAATTTCTGAATAAAACAATGGAATATCTAAGCTAATTAAATGGCAGCCCTCCACTTAATGTGCAATCTGTCAATCAAGAGAAGCCTGTTTTCACTCATGCAGTACAGGTTTCTTTAAAATATTGTCATAATAATAGTAACAGCTGTTTAAAAAAATGAAATGAACAGAAATTGAATTAACCCTTTCACCGTCTGCCTCTGGTTGCTCCACTGGATACATAACATGTGCTTCATATTTTCACCACAGGTACAGTCTTCTACTACATCAGCCTCACTATCACACTACATCATCCATCATCATCAGTGTCACCGTGCAGCATGGACACACGCAGGCACACAATATAGAAACCAGAGCACACAAACACGTATACACACTGTATGTATGTATTTATAGAAACACACATGCACACACAGTCCAGTGGATTGTGATCTCCCTGCTCTCTCCACAAAGCTCTGATTGACGGGCTGCTATAGGAGCCATCTGCGCCCACTCACAGTGTGTAAGATCTTGGACATCTGTGTCTACATAAAAGAAGGGATTGATGGAAGGGGAGATGGAGGAAGTGGTGTGTCAACCGTGTCTGTGTGTCGAGTACCGGTGGGGTGGATGAGGACCGTGAGAGGGCGTGGTCGTCACCTAATAAAGACGGTTGCAGCTCATCTGCGTCAGTTGGATTTTGAGGCTGAGGAAATGGAGTGGGTGGGTGTGGGCATGAATGGAGGTCTGTGGATGTGTGTTTGTAGTGTACCACAGATGGGTTGAGCGTATGTGTGTGGGTTTCAGAGTGTGTGTAGGTATCTTTTTTTCCACATACATTTGTAAGTCTGCTGCCACAAGAAGGCAACACTCAAATCATCATGACAAGGAATTAAATATTGAAGATAAGAAGTGTCGGCAGAGCCGTTTCAGAATCACTTGGTAACCAATCAGATTCTTATTCTCAGTTTACCAATCAGACATGACATCGCAGGCTCAGGAAATGAGTTCGAGGAGGGAAGTAAGGAAATGTGATTTCCAGTCGACAGAAGGCCGGTGGAGGTCCTCTTATGTTTCAACTGTGAAGTAACGGAAAAAGAAATGGATGTGGCAGAAGGCCAAGGTAGGCATAAAACTGGGAATGGAATGGGAAAATAAACATTTGTAGGCTATTGAACGATGAGAAAAAAAACAGAAATGAAAGGAAAGAATGGCAGATATTGAGCCACAAGAGTAAACAGTGACTAACAAAACAAAGGACAAACAATCAGCCTAAATGAGCCCATAAGCACACTAAAGAGCACACTTACACTCATTTGAGTGCAAACATGTTTGTGTGAAGTAACTGGTTTATTTTGCTTTCTTCAATTCTTCAGTGGTATAATACACTGTACTATTGTAATATTTTTAGCATTTATTTTCAGTATCTCATACATTATAATCTTTTAAATTAAACACTACACTGACAATTTAAAACAATTGATCATAATAAGTCCCGCCCCCTTATCACTGTTGCTATATCGGACAAGTTTGATCCAAAAAGGAAACCTGGCTGACATTAGTGATATGGTCTAACTTGATGCAGCTTTACATTTGCTATTTAGCTAGCATTTTGCTGACATTAACTAACTTATGATGCAACAATAGGCTTACAATGTAATGTGTCCCCCAACTCTCTTCACCTCTTCTTTTTTTCGTCATAGATGAGCCCAGTACATGGCATATGTATGTATAACAGGAAAGGGGGGAGCTGAACGAGGTTCTACCGGGTTTCAAGCTTGCTCAACTGTTATTGGAGCACCAACTGAAAATGGGCAGGATTTAGGAAGGGCTAAAAAAATGTTGATCGATCACACTATTTTCAGGCCCGAAGTGCACCTAAATATCTCTGCACCCTAAGTCTACTGCTGTAAGACGCTGCAGATCGTGCCCTGAGGAGGGACCGCATCTTGCAGGACCATGTAGCTCTATTAGCAGGGAGGGCAAGTTTGTCCCCCTTCAGTGGTCAGCGTTTCTCTCTTCTGTGTTTGGTAGTATTTTTAACCTTTTTATGTACTTCATTGTGCACCCTTCTCTGGACTGAGAATTTCCTGAATGAGTAATAGTATTGCATGCATTGTTTTTTTATATCCACTACTGACTAAATATGACAGCTGGCTTGGCGCTCACTTTCTGCAGAAGTACCTCCCCTTTAGAACTACTAAAGGTTTTCTTTTTTTTTAAGTTTGGAGTCTGGCACTCCTGCCTCTTTAGACTATTGTTTGGGCATTCTTGACTAAAGTCTTTCAACTTTTCTTTTCAGTTTCTATGTGAGCATGCAGCCCTACAGTCTCATGCCCTTTTATGGAAATTGGCAGGGTGTTTACCTTTGCTAATTAGGATCGACTGACAGGCGCTTTTCATTTTGAGCTCTAGGGAATTCATCATTATTTAAGCACAGGTGTGAACAATTCTGTGGTTTAAGACAACGTCATGAATCTGACACAGGACCTTTCTCAAGAACATATTTAAGAAAATTTTTTTTAAGACACTGGTGAATGAGGCCCAATAGCCTTAGGAGAGACTTTTCTAAACTCCTCTTTCCTGCCATCTTGGCTCGAAGTGACAACCTGTATCATCTGAAAAGTGAGAGACTGAAGCTGAACCCAGGAGCCGGGAATGTGGTGCAATATGGTCAGTCACGAAAGGTTTCCCCCAGATGGCCCGGAAAAGAAAAAACACACACGCATATTTCAACACGTGGCGATCTCTGACAAAGACACGGTGGCCTGCACACACAAATACACACAGAGACGCTTTATCTGAGCTGGGATCTGCTGTGGTTTGGAGAATTGGAGGAACTGGGCGTGAGCACCTAAGGACCTCTAACCTAAACACAGACACGCTCGTTTAGAAATGGGAGCACGGGCAGATACAGAGCACACAGAGCTGCACGGCTCATACAAAATACAGTAACCGAGCTGAAGACAAGCGTAGAGTAACGCACGGGCAAAACAGGTCCGACATGAATCCACTGGGTTCTGCTTTTAAAATGCAGCGCTTTAAAGTGACATGCATATATTAATATTGACCCAAATGTTTACACCGCATCAATTCTCCCTGAACACACACACATGCACGCACACATACTTCCCAGACTAAGTTGTAATCCAATCAGTATTTCTGCTTATGCAGCAGTAGAACAGTGAGCGCACTCAGCAGCTTCCACCTCTAACACACACACACACACCCTGATCACACATTAAAACACACCTTCTCTCATGTATGTGTGCACACACATGCAACGCACCCCCTCATCACACAAAGTCTGCTTACACTAGCCTCTGGACACACAGAGACATTTAAACGCATATACTCGTGTGCGCATGATGTGCATTCCGCTCACTTCATATACACATGGTTATACACACTCTGTTCAGTCCGTTTCCATCACACTTTCTCTTGTTACACACATCCTCTGTCTGCTCTTTTTCACTCACACATTCTTTTTTTTTACACAGTGAAGTTATACACCACACCTCCAGGCACAGTGTAAAAATAGCCACAGACATACATGCAAACATAGAGATGCAAATGCGTAGAAACTACGGTTGGGTCGATTTCCGGTTTTGTCGGTCTGCTCTGGTAAACAAGCTTAGACCGGTTTGATTTTATGCAAACTGGATGAACAGGCAGTTGTCATTAAGGCTCTGGCAATTTAAAAAGTAGCCTATATCAGCAACCAGTGCTGATGGTGTCACAAATTCAAGTCCAACTTGTATTGCATTATTAATTAATAATATGACAACATAAGCAACATAGTATTTCCTTTACAAACTAATGGAATCACTAGCCAAGGACAGGCCGTGAGCCAAACATGGCAACACGAAGAGGATCAAACTTCATGAGATTTGGGAAGAGGGAAGATGAGCATGGCACATGTTGTGTTTGTTTACCAAAAAATGTGGGTGTTTTTTGGGGTGACGAAAGGAGGCATGGCAGAGTTAGTCTCTCAAGAATACTGTGCCAATTGGATTTAAAGCTGATGAAAGAGTTGTCTTAAGTGGCCACAAGCGTCAGAGCTGCCATTTTAAGATAAGCTTTTGTTGGACGCCCTGTGTCTATTTTCTCCTGATGTTCACTTTGAAGGCGCCACAATGGAAGAGGAACTGCTTATTCATTAATTTGAAATGAGGAATTATCTGCATCAGTGGTTCCCAACTAGTCCAGTTATGGGGTCGAGATTTCTACTTAGTCACTATTTCAGGGTCCACACATTAGAAATTATCACATATTTAATTTTATTTCACAAAATGTAAACATGTTGGCTCACAAAGAAATAAAATATATTGCACAAATAAACAGAAACACCACTTCAAAATAAAAGTTCTGTGCCAGAACTTTACTGTTCTTCTTTTGGACCCACCAGTTGGGAACCACTGATCTACAGCATACCTTCTTTATTCACTACAAAATACAAAATAAGATGTCAACTGGCAGCTGGGAGATCAACGGGAAGCTGAATGACCATCGTTAATAACAAGCTAAGCTACTTGCTGTTGGCTATATTGTTTCCTTTCTATTAAATATAACAATATGAAAAGTGTGTTTTCTGCTTAAAAAGAATAAATGTATGATACGTGGTTTGTTTACATGACATAGTAGAAGTGCATATTTAACAGATTCGGTGTGAACAGAGTGCTCCGATGTCACGTGATTCCACGAACTAATCCATGCTGTTGCTGTTGGGACTTGGTGTCATTATGTTCTACTCACAAGCAGCTGCTGAGTCAAGTGTGACACCTAGTGGTAAAATACGGTATACCACTCCAGTGGTTGACCTAATATCAAACCGGTTTAAACATTTTTATACCAGTGCAACCCTAGCAAACATGCCTGCATGCATCTAAATGGTTGCCTTGGCTCAAACTAGACTATAATGTCAACATATGAATGAAAGATGGAAGTTTTATCTTATGTTTAGTATGCTAACCAACACATTTGTATATATGTGCTTTATATTGTAACTCGACTGAGATTTTATTCATTTTCATATTCACTCCATGCGTAAACACACGCTATATATTCAAGGACACCCCTTGAAACTGGCAAATACAAGCGATTCATTCAAATAAATAATTTGTCGCTCTGTCATACTCCATTATGGAAAATAACCTGGCTCTTGTCTTAAAAAGCCCCAGGAAAAAAAAATCTACATTCAAAATTCAAGTGCAATTGTCTGTGGAGTACTCTTCACTCCCCCATTCTCCAAACAGGCAGGCGCTTTAGACGCCTACATGCCACGCAATAGCGGAATAATGAAACGGCATGAAAGAAAGGCGACGGGGCATTAAATTATGTTTATCTGAATGTGTGTATGCGCCGCTGCGTGAGTGTGTGTTTGAGTGACATGGAACATAAAAGCCTGACAGGGGAAAACACTTGACTGAGATTCAACAAATGGATAATATTCCATTAAACTAATGCAACACTTTTCAAAGTGTTTCTCTTGTGCACATACACAGTGAAGAAGAGAGGGATTTTCGATGAGTAAAAAAAAAAGAAAAAGAGGTGTTGTGAATGACACATTTTCAATGTTCATTTCCTGTTCGTTGACACAGCTTTCCTTTTTGTTCTGCTGCTGGCAGAAGGTGCGTGACTTCGACCCAAAAGGTGTGTTTCTGTGGTTTGTCAGAGTGTGCAAATCTCTGTCAGGTGGGGGGAAAAAAAGACAGTTTGAAAAGAAAATGGCAGCTCAAAAGGAACTGGCGCAGGGAATTACACATGTTTATCTTTCAAATACAAGGCTAGCTTCAGAAAAGCAAAGACACACAGGACTGTAAAATCTCCAGTGGTTTGGTTTGGCGTGTCAATCCCTCTGTCCTTTTCCAACCCTGCCTCCGAATGCCTTTCTTTTTTCTCCGTGTGTGGTGCGGTGTACGTTTCCCCGCTCTTATGACGGCCTCAGCCACAAAACACAGGTGTCAGAGAAAAAAGAAAAAAAAAAGACGAGACAGCCGCCCCATGGAAATTTGCTGAGAGCTTTGCTTAACAAAGTGTTCAAATATTATCCTAAGCTCAAGGATATCCACACATGCCTCAAAAGTTCACCTCCCCGCTCATGCTCGCTCCCTCCCTTTTTTCTCTCGTTCTAAGCGCAGTAGCAGGTGTGGGTTGGTTGCTATGGTGACCATCTGTATAACACAACCTGGGCCTTTGGATTTCTCATTCAGGTGCAGGTGAGTGACAGGAAATGTGCTGCCTTATACACGGTGCTGTGAACTCTGCGATTAAGCGAAGCTTGTGTTTGAATCCAAAAAAACTGTGTGCGTGAACAAAGTGTGTGTTGATTGATAATTCATTACAGCTGCACTAAATATGTGAGAAGTTTGCCACTGAAGCCATGGTGAAATTACTTTTCAGAAAAAAAGAGCGTTTTTTTGGATCCACTTTTGCAAATTTTCTATTTTTTAACCAAAGTGACTCACAGCCATAATTCACAGTCAAGCACTGCATCTTATGGGACATTTTAATACCATATTCTGTTCCGTGAATGTGACTCACAGTGTGTTCAACCATAGGATATGTATCAGCGGGACTAACAAGGAAACGCGACCACATCCCAAACCACAAGAATCTATATGAGTAGTCTGAGCATGTGTTGAATTTCACCATAAAGCAACGTTCGTCTCTCTAAACCAGAATGCTAGACTTTCTCGTCACCGCACTGCATTGAAGGAGGAAAAGAGAGAACTGGGAGGGATACTGAACACAAGAGCACAGTATAGTATAAGAGTGGACAGGAGGAAAAAAGCAGAGAGAACAGCATAATGAATGATACAGTAGAGACAGGGATAATGAAAGCAGAAACATGAGTGCAGGATTAAAAAAAAAAAAAGCATACATAACAAAAGCGGTTGAATATGGAACCATTTCATTACTGTGTGTGTCTCCTCCTGTCATTGGACGGCTGGACCACAGAGAGCGGTTTTCCACCAGCGCTGTGACCACAGACGGCTCGAGGCCTGGCCATGCCGGCCACAGAAAGCCCACTCACACACCACTAAATGCTCACTGTATAACCAGGCTGCTCTCTGGTTCCTATTACTCTTAAGGAAAACACACACAGACACACTTGCAAATAGACTTTTGCATGCAAACGCAGCCAACAAAATAAACTTATTTAAATGTATACAAATGGGAAAATGTGCCACACACACGCGCACACACACAAATCACTCCTTTGTATCACTGTGCAGAGAAAGAGAGAGGGAGATAGTGCCGTTGTGAGGCAGTTTGATGGATGGACTTTGAGAGGAACCAGGCTGTGGTTAGGGTGGTCATGTCTGGAGCCACTGCCTGTTAGTGCAGCCTGTCAGCTGTGCCGTGTAGCTGAATGTCAGCTCTGCCATTTTATTAGAAATTAATGAGGCAAGGCTACAGATCTGAATGTGTCCCGGGCAAACTGTGACAGCAAACACGTTGATGCGACAGGAACACAAATCCACAGGCGCACAGATGCACATTTTCAGCTCTACACACCATTGTTGAAGGTGGAGCAAAATGTGGCTTTGTGTCATAAATGAGAGCTGAGTCTGAACTGTATTTTATGAAATGCATTTGCACTGAAGAATGATAATGAGAAAAAAACCAAATGACTAAATTAATATTAAGTCAAGATAGCGCTTCAATTTGTTTCACTGCATCTAATTTTGTAATGTGATGTAATTGGTAGCATTTACTTCTTGTCTTTTGGTTAAATGTTTTTTGTTTGTATTATGTGCATTTACATGAAACATTTGACATCCTAGGACACAGGCCAAAATTCAGTTTTTTTTTCTGACAATAAAGTGAAATCAAATCCAATTTAATCAAATCAAAGATTAGGACTGGGCAATATATTAATATTATATCAATAACATACGAGTCTAGATATCCTCTTAGATTTTGGATATCGTCATAAGCGTTGTCTCTATGTGTTACACGTTATATCTGGTATATTTTCTCTGCTTCACCTCACACACAAATTAATTGAGGCAGTGGTAGATCAGCAACTCCAGTGTTCTGCAAAGTAAAAGTATTTTTTGTCAGTGGAGTCTGGAGGCATTGCGATAACGGCTTCAAAAAAAAAAAGATTTTTTTAAGTTGAGTTTTTTGAAGGTGGATAAAAATCATCAAGTACACCATTATCTGTATCTGCTTAACCGACTAAATTGCCTGCATCCATATATTTACTCAGCGTGGGCGGGGTTTAAACCTGAAGTATTTGCAACATTATGTGGGAACTAACCAGTATTTGTTATTTTAAGTCTAAAATTGACAGGGGTCGAACAGAGGTTGGTATATTTATTATTTGAAAGTAAACTATTTATGGATAAGCCTCTGAAATGAGCTGCCGATCATTTTTTATTACAAGAGTAAGAGCGTGAACACAGATATCCAAATAAAGATTCTCCTTTATCGTGGATATTGACACATTATACTTTATCCAAGTATTTGGCTCAACCCTGCTGAAAACTAACCAAATGAGGCAGCAATTGCACAGTGCGGTTTCGTTTTGCATGTAGGGATTTATTGCAAATAAAAATTGTGATTTTGTCCATAGTCAATCCCACAATATTGTCACAATATCGATATCAAGGTATTTGGTCAAAAATATTTTGATTTTATCCTTATTGCCTGGCCTTAGTCAAGGTTTGTCATTTCCCACTGTGAATGAATAATGTAAAATCTTCCTCATTATGTCTGATGCTGCTTCTACTATGTAAGCCAGAAACAGAGAAATAATAAGTCAAAGGGAAAAAGAGAAAAAAAGAACTGAATTGCAAACTGAATCTTTAATTAATGAGATTTTAAGGGACTAGAGTCTATAATATTATGAATCACTGCACATCCTTAGTAACATCAAATCTGTGCTATTAAATCATTCGAGACTCCGCTGTCTCTACTTATTCAACATTTCCTTTTCTCTGCCACTCCCCTCTCTCCGTCTGTGCATCCGTCTGTTGTCTATCAGTCCTTCAGCCTGTCTTTCCTGCAGAGATGTCCCCCTCATTTGTAACACGACTCTGTTCAGATTGAATGGTGCAACCCTTTCTCCATCTGACTGACAAGACTTAGCAGGTGGCGGGACCCATTCATACCCGCGGTTCAGCAATCTGCACCGCGCTGTAACCCAAGCCTACATCCCAAACACAGATGCAAAGGCGCTGGGTATTTTTCTTCATGTGCATGTCCGTGCAATGCTTATGTACACACAGACGAAAATGTACACTGAGCGCACACAATTCGCTGTGTGCACACTCATTAATCTTTTAGCTTAGCACTGACACTACATCCCATTGTGGCCGACGAGCACGCATCCAGATTGTTTTTGATAATCGTTTCGGTTTGAATAAAAATTTCTAAAGAGAAAAACACTGTAATTATGGGACGTTTTATGATCGTTGGGGAAATGCACGACATTCCAACACACTAACTTGGAAAACAAACTACAGACACATGCAATCGAAAAGGTCATAAAACTTGCGGTTTACACCAGCCTGTTTTCCAACACGGGGTAAAGATAACATGCTCTAATCATTCCTATTTTATATTAGTCATAATGACATAAAATAAATGAGATACCGTATGAAACATCTAAAATAGTGAACAACATCACACTCTCCCTGTATAAAAACTGCAACAAAAACCAGTATGTTTACTCAAGCACTGAACTTGAGTTCAAGTTTGAGGCGCATTTACTTTAATTGAGTATTTTAATTTCGTGCAACATTCTACTTTTACTAAACTTAAGAATCAGAATCAGAATGCTTTATTAAACCCCGGGGGGAACTTGTGATACGTTACAGCTGTTCTAATGTAAAGCACAGAGAATTATGGAGAGTAAAGAAAAGAAGTATTTAAGTAAGAAACACGTATTTTTAAAAAGTGTACTATGTTTTAATTTTAACACCAGTATATATCGTATTTAAAAATATAAAATATGTATAATATGCTCAGTATTTAAAGTGTGTAAGAAATATACATTACAATGTGCAAAACTAGTATTTCAAGGTTTAGAAAAAAGTATACAGAAATGTTGTACTTTTTGCTCCACTAAACTATTTACTGACTTTAATTACTGGTTGCTTTACAAATTGAGATTTTTGCAAACAAACCATATGAAAATATACAGGTACTGCTGAAATGCCCAGCTGATCAATTAGAACTTTAATTTAATTAATTAGTTCAATTTATTAATTCATTTAATTATTTTGACAATTGTTTAAATTATTTTTCATGCAAAAGCATTTCATGGTTTTCACATTTGCTGATTTGCTGCTTTTACTCTTAATTATTTAAATTATTTAAAGGGTCCCACATATTTTCCTGGACAAAATTTCAAAACTCTTTCATGACTTTTCAAGGATCCAAAATGCAAAACAAAATGATGGTGACCAAAAAAGTTCACACAAACACATCACTGCATAGCAGACCTATGTTATGTTGGACAGTTGCAGAAATTTACTATTATGTTACATTTACTGTAATGATTTCATTACACAGCAAAATTAAATGACAAAAACTTTAAATGATTTTTACTAATTCCATGACTTTTTAGGTCAGGGAAATGTGAAAATTCCAAGACTTTTGTAGTTTTTCTGTAACTGTTGGAACCCTGTAATTGTAATTAAATTTATTTAAAAACTCTGCAGTATCTTTACTTTTAATACTTAAATACATTTTCCTGCTTGTACCTATATATATATATATATATATATATATATATATATATATATATATATATATATATATATATATATATATATATATATATATATATATATTTTACTATTGTAAAGTTTTCAATGCAAGACTTTTACTAGTGACAGAGTATTTTTACAGCGTGGTATTAATACTTTTACTTAAGTAAACAATCTAAATACCTCCTCCACCACTGACAAAAACAAGCGACCGACTTGATGAATGGCTCTTTTGTTTTGCAAGTGTGTCATTGCACAATTATCTGTGGGGCAATGAGTGTCAACAAAAATACACACACACACACACACGCTTAATTACACTGTCTTTCAACTTGTGGACTTGTGGTCAGGTGTGTGAGTTAGTTTGAGGAAATGTATTCGGATGTGACATGGGGGCATACTTGAAAAGCAAGCCACTGCAAAACATTGGTTTCTAGTGTTGGAATGTGGCCGTGTGGGAGCAAAGATGAGGGTAGTTCAGCGTGTGCAAATAGAGTTGAAAGGAAGGATAGCCAAAAGATATGCATCAAGCAAGCTGCAATCAAAGAGACAGGAAAAGGAGACCAGCAAAAAACACACACAGACACACACACACACAGCCTACTTCAAGATTGTACTTAGGGTCTGCGGTGTTGTGGTTCCTTGAGAGGCGACCGAGCCGCAGGAGAGGGAGGACGGGGTAGGAAGAAAAGAGCGATGAGAAAGAGAGAGAAAGAGAGATGGAGGCAGGCATCTCCAAAGTTGGCGCGTTGGGAGAACACCTTATAATTATCTACATCCGCTCTGTCAGCCCGAGCCCGCAGAATGGACAGATACAAGAGAGAAATAGATTCTCATTCACATATAAAAGAATGAATAAAGATCCACTGATAAACCAGCACACATGCAAACACCCACAAACAGTCCATATTTTTATAGGCAGGCACGCCCACACACAAACACACACGGACGCGCTCACTCACACAGACAGGCTTATTATGGGGCTGAGTCCAGACTGCGTTGAGTGCGGTTCCACACCGAGTGTCTATTTTGAAGGGGTTGTAAGCCAATTCCAGATTCCCTGTCTCTTTCTCAGTCTCGCTCCGTCTTGCCTCTTTAGTTCCGCCCATCCAGCCAGCGTGGGGCGGCAGCGATGGCATTAAGAGGTCATGCAGTAGGCTCCGTAATTACCCACGCTGAGTGTAATTATCAGGTTGCTTGACGAGGTCTTTTAAGTATTAAAGTGCCGCTTGCTGGCTCTTTTTTTAGGGATCACAATAGGGTCAAGTTTTGCAGTTGTAATGTGTTTGTATTCACTGGGTGCTGTAACAGCATTGATTGACCTTTAGGGGTCAGTATTCCTCCTGATGGCTACTTACAGTACAGGAGGGTGCTGTAAATGAATTGTGTTCAGGAATGTGATTGTGTGCAGGTATGCATTGATTCGTGGGCGTGTGTCATTGTTCTATTCTTGCAATTTGTATGGTTGCTGTATTGCAGAAGAGGAGCAGCAGCACTGAATAATCTTGGTTGTGCAACACTAAAGGTCCAGTGTGTAGGATTTAGTGGCATCTATTGGCAGAAACTGAATGTAATATTAATAACTGTATTTTCTTGAGTGTATAATCACCTAATAAGACTTGTGTTTTTATTACCTTAGAATGAGCTGTTTATATCTACATACAGAGTGGGTCCGCTTCCACAGAGTCCACCATGTTGTTCTACAGTAGCCCAGAACTGACAAAATCAACCAGTATATATGTATGGGGACATTCACATATTCCCCTCTGTCACTGTATTTCTACAACCATGTTAGCACATGAGAAGTTTCAGTTCTGCAAACTCACCATTTAATGCCACTAAATTTTACACACTGTTGCTTTAAATTGGCAGTAAAAGAAAAGCAGTGACTCCAGGAGGCAACGAATAACAAGAATTCAACCAATCCCCATGAAATCTGCGCAACCTTGCAATTTTGTCCAATTATCACAACTTTACCACAAATTTGACTATTTAACCCCTTGAAACCTGAATTGATATCAGTTTTCCTGTGCTGTGTTCAGATGTGTTTCAAAAGCCGTTGAAAACCTAGAAACCTGAGAAAATTTGTTTGATTTCAAAGAGCAACTTGACAAGAAATGTCCTGTAAATTGCAAGAAATTAGTAATAGGTAACAAGAAAATTGGCTGAAAATTTGTTTTTTTTTAAAAAGCGAAAAAAAAAAAAAATTAGTTGTTTTGTTGTAAATTTCTAGTTTAGTGTTTCCTTCTTTACTTTTTTCTTCTCTTTTTTTTTTTTCATTTTTGGGCATTTTTTACTTGTTCTAAGTTACTTCCTGCTAAATTTTGTGTTTTTTAGAAAAACTGCCATGACATCAGGCTTTCCGGCTGCAACAATCACAAAAAAGCCTGCAAAACCCTGGAGGAACTAAAGAAGTGGTTTCAGAGGATGATTTCATTGTGCTGATAGTTTCTGCTTTGCTGGGAAACTCAACTATGATGACTCACTTTTAGTAGAAAATTGATTGCCATTTGTTCTCTTTAAATATTACAAAACAACACTGGTTTCTATCAGTCAACCTTTGATGAAATGATATCAGTATGTGTATTACCTTTGCTAAGCATACTTATTTTAATTATTTGCAATCAGGTTTTGGTTTGATTTATTTAAAAATCATGTTTATTTTTTCTGTAACACAATTTTAAACATATAATTATAATGATTATGAATATATTTTTCTGGTCATTTCTCCCTACTTTTTTGATAATTTTCCAGTAATTCTAAAAATGTAAAACTAATTTTTTCAGTCATTTTCTTCAGCACTTTTCACTTATTTCTTGCAATATGTGAGACATTTCTTGCCAAGTTGGTCATTGCCTTTTTCCCAAAATTTTTGTAAGAAATCAATTTGTTCAGCTTTCAAAGCTTTTGTGAAGCGTGTGAACGCAACACATGCAAAATGACACCGAACCAGGTTTTTAAGTGTTAATTTAGACTTGAGTTTCACCTTATTCTGTCTCTTTATATTCCTGGTCAAGGTAAGGACAGTGCAAGATATTCTAGTCTCAAGGAGAAGAGAAAATCATTAACTCCTGTGATCATGGTTCTGTCCCCATGAAGCCGGATCCTTTCAGCTGAGAGAGATGTCTAACTGACCCCATTGGGAAATCATTTACTCTGCACTTGCTGCGCCAGCCGTCCCATGAGAGGTAATTTTATCTACCTGCCTCCATTTCTCAGTCCTTCTACCTCTCAAACTGCTCACTCTGCAGTCGCTCGCCTGTCCTTTCCAGCAGAAGATGATCGGTCCCCGGAGGCGTGTCATCAGCGCTCATTTGAGAATGATTTCATGGGGTCCTGCTCGCATGCCTCACTGCTGATTTGACCGTCCCAAATCACAGGCCCTTCCTTGTTTCATGCGTCTCTCTTTCACTCTCTGCTCACGTGATTGTCCCACTCAAGGGCCTGGCGTACTCTTTTGCTCGGCGCTTGTTTGACTGTCCTTCCCAGGAGGATTCCTCCTTGTCGTTTATTTGACTTAATTACTATGCTGGCTTTGTGGAGGGAGAGGGGATGAGTGACACTTCGCTTAACGACCAGGCCTCCCTTCCGTCTGTGTCGTCTACTGTATGTCTGCCAGCTTTTCCTTCATTAAAAGCAAGTCTCCTCCCCTCAACCATCACCCCCGCCATCCCCCTCATCCTCCCACCACACACCACAGTGTGGGTGTCAACTGAGAATCGTCCCCTGACAGGCATCAATGCGGCCATCAAACACCTGTGGGCCCGAGCAGTGACACACAAAGACGGCGGCACACGATACACTCTGATGCCTTCACACAATGACTTACACAACAGCAGTTTGCAATCACACATAATTACAGAAGATTCAACGGCACAATAAAAGATACCGATTTGTGAGCTCATGCATACGTGCGCGGGCACACGCACAAAACCAGGTGTCTAATTATAAGGGCGCCTGCCAGACCTGACACATTTTTTTTTGCATTGCTAAAACACGCACAAACTAACACACAGAGACTCCACTTGCAATCTAAATGGAGGAAATCGCAGGAGAGGGTGTTGAGTCCTCTCACCAAGCATGGCAAGAACATTCACACACACATACACATAAACAACAAGGCTTTGATGTACTTTTAGCAAAAATAATACCCATGAAAGTACATCTGTCATGACAGGCTACTCTTTCTCCCCACAGACCTGCTCTCTCGCTCTGACATCACATCCATCACTCGTACAGTGAGTCAGTGCACACTTTGATGCTTGATGACATATCTCTTGTCTAGTATTGTTGTCAGCAACATGTTCGCTTGTCAGACTGAACAGTGAAGAGGATCACAAAAGGGGGCAGGAGGGAACTATATTCGCATTCTTGAAACAGATGGCTGTGTAAAGAAGGGATGACATTTTCCCATCGTGCCTAGAGGCTTGGCTTCGTGTGAACTGACATGATGGAGCCCTGGGGATGTATGACTTGCAGCAGGTAAGTTCAACTCTGATTCTTTCCAGATTCATTTTGTTCATGTGGTAAGTGCATGTCATCACCCTTTTAAAATCTTAGATTGTGACATGCCAATGACTACAACCACCAGGGGTTCATGTTTTGTTTCAACATTGGGGGGACTCATGTGATCAAGGGATTTGGGGGTCCGCCACCAGAATATTTTATGGTTTCCCACAAACTTTTATTTGTGGCTGCTGGCCACGATTAAAACATCTGCTGCCACAGGTAGATTTTATATTTTTGAGCTGAACTGTTTATTAGAAGTGCTGTTATAATATATATACTATTTAGGTGATTCATTGCACCACATTCTTGGACTGCAGAGTGTACTCTTGGCACAGGTGGAGCAGTGAAATGCCAGGTGCATTGAACATGAAACCTAATGGTTCATATCACTGGGTCCAAAAGTTTGAGAAAAAAACAAACAAACACAGAGTGAATTCTGTCTATGTTGTGTTCACAGACATGCAAAAACCTCAGAATTTAGAGAGGGGACACTGATAGAAAAGGGGAAAATAAGGAAGGTTTGCACTTAATTTCTTAAATTCTGGTGAATTTTTTAAGCACTAATCTGTGCCTTTTCTGCATCAATTTATGTGAATGTCTTGAATTTTTTCAAATCAAACGTCCTCTGCTACTTTCATGTTTTTATTAGGAGGCAGAAATGCACATATTCTAAATGCTGAAGGAGGCATCCCCCTCGAAATCACCTATGCAAAGTGCTAAAATACAATTGTTAAAATGCATTCAAGTCAAATGCTTGTTTATTCGAACAATCGCCATATACACTTGGAAGCTGAAAGGGTGATGAAGGAAAATATACCATACCAAAATTACAACTTGCATTGCATCTAAAGAATAAAGCATGTCATATAGCAGGCCTCTAAACATAAGTTATACCAAACGTCTCAGCTAAAGATAGAAAATGAATTAGAGTGACAAACATCACATTTGCCCCCTTCAAGACTGAAATTTTCTCTCGACACAGAGCGAAATTATCCGGGGAACCAAAGCCTTGGGTGACACACAAGGGGGATGCTGCTAAATGACGGCAAATCAGCACGTTCATAAACTTCTCAGAGGGCATGTTTTATGAGAGAAACGGGACTAAAATAAGGAATCGGGAGACCACACTCCCAGCCATATACTTTCGGTCATGTTTTAGGACAAAGAACCACAATAGCCTCCCTCACTGACATTAAAAAGCAAAAAAAAAACGTCCTAAAATATGCCAAAAATGTTGCCAGTTATTTCGAGCTGAGATGAAAAGTCTGCTATTACAAAGAGCCTGATTTAGTGTAGGGTGTGAGAGAGGAGACGAGACACAGAAAGAGAGAGAGAGAGGGAGGGAGGAGCAGGAGGAGAGGAAGAGCCGGCGCTCCGCAGTCTCCCCTCAAAATAACACAGAAGAAGAGAGAATAACATGTTTGCTTGTATACGTCAAAAACTTACACGTGCACGATATAAAAAGACATGCGAAACTCCCTCTCATTCTCTCTTGATACGTTCTCCTGCAAATGCATTATTTGATACATGCACATTAAACCAATGTGCATGTATAGTTTTCCATTTAAACAAAACTCTACAACTGTTGGATCCATTTAGGAACAAGAAGTCGGGAACCTGCACAGCCCCTTAAAGAAAGGCTCTGTGTCATGACCGAGTTTTTGGGACAGAAGCCATTAAAACAGAGGCTCCACTGCCTGTTCGGAGCACTTAACAGGGCTGTACAGTACTACCAGAAGGGGACAGCACAAGGGGAAAATTGGTACAGGGGCCAATATATACATTTAACTCCAGGCAAGAGCCCTTCCTCAGCATATGGAACCAATCTGACTATTTGCAAGAAGAATAGTGAATTCTGAGAGACAGAGCGAGCAAAAAGGAAGGAGTGAGTTAATGGGAGAGAGGGAGTTAGATGTGCTGACCAAGAGGGAGAAAGAGTGAATGAGAGAGACACAGAAATAGATTTACAGAAATAGAAGAGAAAAAAGGGATACTCAACATAAGAAAGAATGCATGAAAGAAAGAGCACAAAAGAGCACCCCAAGGGCAAGAAAAGAGACAAGCTAAAAGCACCATATACCCCGGAGTCAGGGGGGAGAATGGAGAATGGTGCTTACCCTTGTATGACAGCTTTAGCCTGGGTACGTTGTGCTTGGGCTCTACACCTCTTCCCGGCTGCACCGCCCCGCACAGCAGCACTACAATCCCAAACAGGTAATCCATGGTGCTGGAGTGCTGCTGGCTGGCCTCCAGACCAGGGGGCCACTCACACCCCCGACCAGTGCCCAGAGATGAGTGTCTCCTGCTGGGGGTCCGCCGAGCCTGGAGAGTCCCTCCACGCAAGCCCTGAAAGTGGAGGTTCCAGGGAGAGAGGAGGGGGGTACAAAAAATCCTGGTTCCCCAGCTCAGAGAGCAGACTGTGGGGGGACTTGTGTAGTGTGAAGTGGGTGGAGGGGGTGCCGCTCACATGGCTCCCCGTGTGGAGGTCCAGGCTTTATAGTCCCCCTATCTGTTCTCCCTCTCAGGTGAAGGCTCAGCAAGGCTTGAGATGAGAGGTAGAGCCTGTGTGAAGGTAAATCAGATCACTTATCCACAATAGTAAGGCTATCCTTTCCTGGAGATTTTTTTTTTTATCTCTTTCTGTCTTCTGGCTTCTTCTCTTTGAGCAGACACTCACAGCAACCCTCTAATCCTTGTGTGCGGCTCCACCAGACTGCCAGAGTGAGAGAGGAGGAGAGAGAGAGCTACACCATCCACAGAAGAGAAGGGAGGGGAGGGAGAGCAGCTGAGAGAGGAGGAGTGCTGGTGAGAGAGAGAGAGAGAGGGGGGCGGGATGACTCCAGAGCAACGATTAAATCAGTATACTGGATAGGAAGTGTAGTGGATGGTTGGGTTTTTATAGTGGTGCCTCTTCCGCACTTATTTCATTTTGTGTTAGTCATCAATTCTCAGTTTCCTGTATGCTAATGCCTCTTACACCAAAACTCTTACTTTGAAAAGCCTCAAACAAGGCGTTTGCTGGGTTTTTTTTATCCCTGCCAGTCGATATGCAGGTCACCTGTTTGTCCTGAGGCTGAAGTCAGACAAAAGCAGAGTTGGGACCAAGTTTTGCAAGTCCAAGTTTTGTAAGCCCCAAGTCTTTGCAGTCAAGTCCCAAGTCAATTAAGTCTTGACAAATTCTCAAGTCAACTTTCAGACAAAAGCAAAGGTGCGACAAAATCATTGTTTTGCAAGTCACAGATCTAAAGCCTTTGCAATCAAGTCACAAGTCATGTCCTGAGTCAAGACTGACCTGTCCCAAGTCAAGGAAGTACCAGGACAAGTTACAAGTCAAGTCCCAAGTGCTAAACTTTGAGACAAAAGCAGAGGTGGGACCAAATAATTGTTTTGCAATTCATAATTAAGTTTTTGCAATCAGGTCCCAAGTCAAGTTCCAAGTCAAGACTGACAACTCCCAAGTCAAGACCCAAGTCCTAAACTTTGAGACAAAAGCAGTGGTGTAATTATTTTGCAAGTCACAAGTAAATTTAAAATCTTTGCACTCAAGTCTTGAGTCAAGACCCAAGTCAAGATAGGTAAGTCTTGAGTCAAGTTCTAAATCAGGACTGACAAGTCCTATGTCAGGAAAGTGCAAAACTTTCAGACAAAACTAAAGGTGGGATCAAGTCTTTGTTATGTAAGTCACAAGTATAAGTTTTAAGTATTTTCACTCAAGTCCCGAGTAAAATCCCAATTTAAGACTGACAAATTCAGAGTCAAGAAAGTCAAGACAAGTCCCAAGTCTTAAACATTGGGAATAAAGCAGAGATAGTAATTGCTTTTTGTCACAAGTAAGCACCAAAATTTTGCACTCACTCAAGTCACCTGTCAAGACAGATAAGTCCCAAGTCCTAAACTTTAGACAAAAGCTGATATGGTGCCAAGTCATTGTTTTCTAAGTCACCAGTAAGTCTCAAGTCATTGCACTCAAGTTGCAAGTCAAGCCCCAACCCTAAACTTTAAGTTCTGTGTCCCAAACAAGTCCTACCTTGCTGGAAAAAGGTCAGTAGAAATTGACAATATATGGAAAAACAGGAGTGTTTTTTACAGAGTGTATACAAGAGCAAGAAGAGAATATTGGAGGAATTTATATGTTACAGCTTTTTCATCATCTGACATTGACTTAATATACAGAAAATCTACTGTTTTCACATACAAGAGTTCAATGCCAATGCCAGAGGCCAATAAATGACCCTCTACATGATCTCTATAGATTTAAAACCACAGCACATCATATTTAAGACTCTTTTCAGGATCTTTGGTCTGAAACTTGGGATTGAAGTGGGTTTGGGAGTTAATAAGAATCGCACTGCGTGACATGGATAGAAGGAAAATGGTCTCAGTCCCAGGAAAAGTTAAGAGACAAAAATCAGGACCAGGCAAGACTGATCAAGAGTGTCTGTTTCTATAATGGCCATATCATGTCCACTCCAAGCCCTCTATTTAACAGATCATAAGGAGGGTCTGTCTCTCCGGTTAGAATAGCTTCCATATTAATTTCTCACATTTGTTTCCTTTTGAGCTCAGAATATTTATTTTCATACATTCAGAGAGTTATGAGGAAAATTCTACATCAATTACCAGTCACGATTTTCCCACAGAGAATTTAGCCTTTGAGCGTGTTTTCGACTTATCCAGATGAAATCTGCCAGTCGAGAGGAACACATGCTGGTAGTTAACCCGTGTAGTCTGAGACAGATCCTGTATCTGGTTAAGTCATTCACATCAGCAGGGCAGGTCAACAACACTCCCCTCCTCTCTCAACCCCCGCTTGCCCCTGCAGGTGTTTGTGTGTGTGAGTGGGCACGTCCTGCTTCCTCTCAGAAGGTGACATAGCCGTGGTGAGGTGATAAAAGCTTTGATAAACAGGGGTGCTGATGTGTCAACTCACACACCTCAAGACACTAAAAGAAAACAACCTGAGAACTGGGCTGGTATAGTGAGTGTATTGAGTGTGTGCTTGTGATATAAGGGCACCCTCATATTCCAGCACTTCCATATATGCTTTGTGTGTTGAAACTATTGTTGCTGTATTGTATGTGTGTTTGTGTTCGCAGTGTAACTTTATTTAGACTGGGCTATTGATAGCCTAAATCAATTTTGGTAAAAGTTAAAAGAATGCTAGCATGTCAAAGCATGCAAGACGTCAGCCTCCTTAAAGACTAGTTCCAGGTTTTTACAACTTGGATCGTTTTCTTTGATTTTTGTAGTTCTGGCCATCATTCTTATTAATAAAAATATTAAAGTACTCTCTGAGACCTGGAAACACAGTGCAATTGCTCAGACATGTAAACTCTAGAGTAGTGAAAAAATATAAAACTAAAATGAGCTTGGGGGTTTCAACGGAAGGAAACTTAGGTCTTTTTTTAATATGCAAAAGAAGTCTTTTAGAGCATTTTGAGATCAAAATACAACAAAAAAACTTCTTGTTTTGTTTCCATTCCTTTAACCTTGCAGCTGGTAAATGTTTTTTTTTTTTTTTAATTACTGTTATTATTTTGTAATTCTTGACGTATTTATTGCATATATCCGAATCAGAATAAGATTTGTTACCAAGTAGGTTTTCACTTACAAGGAATTTGCTTTGGTTATTGATGCATAGATTAAACTTACAAGAAACATATTAAGAGGAACAAAATTAAGGAAAAGTACTGCAACTCACAAGAACGTAAATAAAGAAAGTAAAGTTAAAGAGAAAAACTTGCATCAAGTTTTGATGGATACGTTCACAAAAGGAGTCATTCTTTCTAATTCACAAGAATGACCTGGTTGTGACTAAAATGGCAATTAATTGCTGAAAAGCAGCAACTTTACTGGTGTGCTTGCTGAAAAAAAGTTTTCGCCAAATTATCCATCACACTTTATAAACTAATTCCCCTGTTCTTTACTGTGTGCTACCATTCCGTGTGTCTGTATGTTCCCAGATCTCAGTTACTGACTTTATGCACTGCTGAATAAAAAACATGAAAAAACACCTGATGTGTTATACACAGGAATATTAAGTTTTGCTGACCCTGTGTCTGTTTAAGTTGTTGTGAATGAATCTTGAGTGCCTACGTGCATCCATGTCTTCTATTGTGCACTCACTTCCACCACCATGGCGCCCAACGTCCTCGTCTTTCACCACCCCTTTAGTCTAAACAACCTTTTTAGCTGTTTACCCCAAACAAAAAGATGTGAGGACAGACACATGAAAAGTACCCTCTTCTCGCACTCTGCCCAACTCCATCGACCTCTGCCTCTCTCCTCCGCCCCGATCAGCCACCTCCCTCCCATTTATCCGCATTAGCCAAACTAATGGCAGCTCGACTACCTGCATCGATCTACATCGTTGGAGTGAGATGTGCTGGAACACGCCTTTATGGCTTGCCCTTTAGGGAGTGCAGCAACAGTCCCGACCTATCCTTGCCGACCTATTTGCAACACCCACCCGGCAAACTAGCAGCAGCCGGAGTGGCCCTGAGTAATGACGACTTAATAAATGGTGACACGCCGTTGGCGGTGGAATGAGATGCCCATTGACAAGGAGCTTCCAGAGGCTTTCAGCGCCTGCCGGTAAAAATAGAAAAGGACACGAGACACCCTGCTTATGAGGACACAGCGGATAGGGGAGAGGCGTCAAACAGGTCTGTGTGTGTGGGGCGAGTGTCAATGTGCTGTTACTGATATGATGGTGTATCTTCATCCGGTGGTTTGGAAAGGGCTGTTAATGTTCTGTGTATGCATGTGTGTGTGTTTGAGAAAATGATTACGGTAACTTGACCCCAGAAGTCAGTTTTACAGAGAACATCGGAAAAGTCCCACCCTGTACAAACACTGCCCTTCAACCTCTCTTCTCCTTTAGCCGCCCTGCACATCCTAACCAACCCATCGTCCCTGAGGCCATCGCCACTGCGAGCACAGAATCTCTGTTTCGATAAATGATACACAAAGTTCAAGGTACAAACTGTCATCACTTCCTTTATTCCAGGAGTTCCTCTTCCTATTCACGTCCTGTTCAACACCACCTCCTACTCCGTGTTACGGGAGGTCACACAGCAACCCCTTACTCAGCGAAACACACATCCAGGAAACACGAAACATGGAGGAAAAGGTTGGAGATAGTCAGGAAAGATGGGTGGAGGGACAGCGGAAGAACAGTAGCAACTAGTGGGTGTTATGACAGAGCAACGTTTCCGTTTCCGTAGCCAAGGCCTTAAAGCTGCTTATTTTACAGGCTAAGGCAAAGAGACGACATGAGTGTGCATTTGTGTGAATAATAGGTACGCATGTGTGGGGTGGGGGCGGTATCCACGATCATATGACACCATAAAAGATGCAGTAACACATGACATGTGAGGAAAGTGAAACTGTAAAACGTCAGCACAAGCACCAGTTATATTCATGCCATTTATTGCAAAGTGAGGGCACATGAGTTAAGGAGGTAACTGTGCAACTCTGTACTTTTCCATTACACATGTTTAGCTATAAAAAGGAAGATCACCTAATATATCAGGAGATGCACATGCAGTATGTCACAATTTAACATTTACCTGAATGTGAAGGCACATAAAATCTGCTCTGTTTTTCTGAATTAACAAGATGATCTCAGAATTCATTCAGTTTTCATGCATAGAAAATTATGTTCAGAAGAACAAAAAATAGAGTTTATATCTTTAAATGAGAAAAATAAGAGAAGAATTTTTCTCCCATGAAAATTTTTCTCAGAAAAGTTGATTTACTCTTTGATAATCCAAAAGTATAAATTCAATCAAATGTGGAATTAATGATCAAATTTATAACCCCGTTATGAGCAGACGTTTCATCCTCCTTTTCCCTTTGTCCTTTGTAATCTCATTCTGTTTCTATGGTCCTTTAACCCTTTGAAACTGGAGCAAATTGGCTTAATTTCTTTCAAGAACATGGTGAGAAGGCAATGAGCAACTCAAAAAGAAACAACCTGATATTTAGCAAGAAATAATATAAAACTTAACAAAATGTATCTAAAAATGTGCTTTTTTTCTCAGTGAAAGCAAAAACAAAACAAGGAAATATAATACAGACATAATATACATATGCAATTACTGATAATTATAAATACATTTTTTTTGGCCAGATTTCCCTAACATTTTTAAAGATAACTTGCTAAATCCACTAAAACTTGAACTTTGCAGGAAATTTCTTGCCAAGTTACTTATTGCCTTTTCTTCTCTCTCTCTCTGTGTGTGTGAGTTTTCAAAGAAAAAATCAAACCTGCTCAGGTTTCAATACGCTTCGAAACGTGTCTACACGCAGCTCGATAAAAGTGACGTCCAGATTTCAAAGGGTTTTTATTTATTTATTTTTTTTATTAAAAAAAATACTAAATAAGAAACATTTTTTTCTCAAGTGAGTGCATTACACCTTTGTAAAAATGGAAAGGGAACAAAAAAGAAAAAAGACATCTGTGCAGGCCATCATTATTGTAACTCTGTAAACCTGTCTTTGTCTGTGAGAGCTGTACAATGAGCCATATATCACACTATATGAAGCCTGAAAGTACGTCTCTGTTAGCATGTGAAAGTGTCAACTCAGGGTGTCTAATATTCCTGAAAATCCAGACAGAGATAATTTTAACAGAAAAGACATCTGGAGTGTGACAGAAAGAAGGTCTGGATGTTATGTGGTTGAAGACTTTAACCTCATTCTAAATAAAGTCTAATCTAAAAATTTTTAAATCTAAAAATCTAAACTCGCCTCTATTTCATCATCTGTCCAGTCAAGTGCCGACACCTGTTTCTGCTCTCGCATGCTTTTTTCACCTGCTTCAAATAAAGTGGTGGTTTCATTAAAAATCCATTCTAGAGCTCATTAACAAAGCTCCCTCTACACCAGCAGAGCCTCCAGACCCCGGCGGAGGGAAATGGGAGGTTTCCCTCCATTTCATCGGTTCTCAAAAGGTCAAAGGTTGGCCTCAAGGTTTACAATGGGGTCACGCAACCCCATCGTGTGCATGACGAAGTTGGGTAATCTCTTTAAAGCGGGGCCATCCACCTACACATACAGTTCCAATGCACGCTCACTCAGTTTCCGCATCCACTCAAGACAAGTACGGGAATGAGAGGATAAATAAACAAAAGTGGAACCACATTGCACCATGGGAGAGAAAACACGACCGAGCTGTAACATCTGTTGCAATGAGGGAGGGATGAGGGGGAAGTTGTTGGGCGTATTTATTCATTGCTGATACATTTCCATCCATCATCTGGTGACGGAAGTCTCCTGTGGAGCTTTGCCTCGCACAGATGTGTCCGCTCCACTCATGCGATGACGGTGGTACAAGGCAGATCAGGAACCGTTTACAGGAAGCAAGGAAATCTGACTGAAACGTAACACTGATTCATAAAATCTGAGCTTTTCCTGCTGACGTTGGCGTGGGGGAGGAGGACGTTGGAGTTGTTTTATCTGACATCAGCTGCTTAGCACTTGTTGTGCAACAACATGTCCGGAGCAGAAGTGTAATCTCTTCCTCTAAAGTCAATTTTGATAACGTGCATTACATTTAAATCTGCTGACTAACAAGTGCAACGTTACAAATGAATGATTGAGCAACTTCCAACTCCGATATAAAAGACTTCTGAGTCGTTTCAGTCCAAAGGAAGCTCATCATGAGGAGCCGCTGATGCAGAAAGGACCAATAGAAATCTTCAAGTAAAGGGGGCGTGGACTAATCCAAGACCTGAAGGCTTCCTTTAAGTCGTATGTATATGTAAATGAAAAACACACTATTGGCAACTTGTTGGGGGAGGACTTGAGTCCTGGTATAAGCTCAGACAACAGTGCACAAGCTCATTATTCCCTCTATATGGCCAAAATCAGGGAGCTTATAGGCCCCGGAGAAACCAGCTCGCCCCTGCCTCCCAGACAGTCAATGTGAATAGAGCCTCTGAGAGAGCTCTTTAAGAGCATTAGCTTCTTGGTTGCTGAAATTTAAGTGTAACCTAATTGCATGGTGAGGATTTGTTAAGATGGGGGAGTAATAACAGGACTAAAAGCTTTAGGTTGGGACCTTTTTTTATGCCGTGTAAAGTTGGAAAATGCCAATTAAGTTTTCATTTCTCTGAAATGTTTTTTAAAAGTCACACACAATAAAACAGCACTGCTCTTCTTTCTCTGCTTTGTAGTCTGAATGGCATTGTATTATTACTACAATCCTGTCACGGTTAAAAGATAACTTTGGTGTTTTCAAACCTGGACTCTATTTTCCCATGTTTTTTTGTCTAGGTGACTTATCGGAACAATAATCTTTGAAACTGGTCCAGTGTTGAGCAAGACAGCTTATGGAAAGAATCCTAACAGAGGTCGACCCTCTTGTTCAAAAGTATGATCATTTTGTTTAAACACAAACAGACCCGAAATCAGACTCGCCAAACACATCAGACTCCCTTTTAAAGTACCAGTGTGTAGGATTATGGAGATATATTGTCAGAAATAATATTTAATATTCAAAGCTATGTTTTCATTTGTGTAAAATCACCCGAAACAAGGAATTGTTCTGTTTTTGTTGAATGGGAAGTTTATATCTATATCTATTTATCTATGATATCTTCAACTAAGTAATTTCAAGGCTGTTTCTGATTAAACAAAAAGGATACTACTCTTTAACAAAGAGGTCCGTCGCTGTCGGGATCCTTTCCTTAAGGTGTCAGATAACAATGTGAGCCTGTCAGTGGCAACAACAAGCACTTACAGCCTTTTACAGCCTTTAACTCTCAATATACAGTATGTTGTTGTTTTGTATTTCAGAATGCAGGGATTGAAACTTTCATAGCTTGAACCAATAGCTGGAGCAAGTGGGAAATCCTGGTTAACAACGGTAATTTACAACCATAAAGCAATTCACTTTTAATATTCATGCAGTCTCGTGACAACAGCAACTCAAAATAATCAACATCATATAACATACCATTTGCATGACTGACAAAACTAATAAACTAAAGAAGACAGATTTCCCTACCATTGCTGCAAAACAAAACCTGTATTTTACTGAACGAATGAACAAATATAGTAAATCATGAAATCTTTCTTAGTGATATTTGTAAGGGCCTAAAGTTTGCTATGGTTTTTTATTTTTATTTTTTTTATGTATACAATGTGCTGTTTGAATGTATTGCGCTTTTTCTCCTGTCCCAAATTTAAAACTTTAGAACTTTAGAGGCTTGAACCACTGGGTTTTTGACAATTTTGCCCACTAAAAAAGGTTTCTTACAGTCTTCTTTCACTCTGCTTGTTGGCTGATTATGATTTCAAGCTGAACATCTAAAATAAGAAATGTGTGCAAGACCTGTGGGTTGCAAAAATATGAATGGAAAATACAATGGGACAAAAAAATGCATCTGAAGTCCCACCAGCCTTTGTAAGCTTACAGTAACAAAATACCAAACAGACCAAACACACAGCCCAAGTTTGGAATGCTGTTCCAACGTACATATCAAGTTAGGTATCAACATCTACACCAACTAACATCTTCTGCGACCATAAACAGCTTGTATATCCATGTCTGTGTCACACGATCTGAGAATCCGACTGTGCTGAAATAAGAATAAGACTTGTATATGAATCTTCTGGCTGCTTCATAAATTTCTCCTGTCAGGAGGAAATCCTCTCAGTATTTCTCTCTCTCTCTCTGCGTCTGTATGGCTGACGGGGCAGGAACAGTGACACAGCACTCCGCCCCGCTCTTCTATTAAATATTTACACGCTTGTGAAACATATAAAACTAACCGCCGGCGCTCGCATTACCGCTCCGGCAGAGGAGTCAGATTTAATATGGCTCACATTCGCTTCCAAGAATATGTGTGTTAAATAAGGAGAGGTAGAAAGACAGACAGACAGAAAGACAAATGGAGTCCAACTGCATTCATTCTGCTGAGCGACTGTCCCATGCTCAATTGAGATCTTTTGTTTTGTTTTGTTATTTGAGTCAAACATCTGCCTAAAATCCAACATGAGAAAATTAACTGTAGTAATCTTTCCCTGTAAAACATCTCAACCCATTTTACTGAATACATATCTGACTGGTTTATTAGATTATGAGCTGAAAAGTTAGCCAAGGGACTCTGGCTGCCACAGTATTTCTGCTACCATCATGAGTACTGCTTTTTTTATTCTTGCACTGAAACATAATTCAAAATGCAATGACTATAATTCCTATTCCCACTGGACAAAAACCCACTAACACCCACCAACATCTGGCTTTTGTCCTTGATAGAAAAAGTTATAATCAAAATTCATTCCAGCGACAAATGACTCTGCCATAGGGGATGCACAATATAGAAACAGATATTGCAATCGCAATGAGTCACAATTTTAGTTTAAATGTAATTTTTTGCCTTTCATTTTCACTTAAAACATATGATAATAATGATGATGTGATTTTTGCTGGGGTCTGTACCAAAGCAGCTGATTGGCAATGATGGAAACACGACACCAGGGTGAATGCACTAATGTTCACCCCTTTTCCAGAGCAATGCAATGGTGCGCTGCCACAAATTCCATCCATCACCTTCCGGCAAGTGCCCCAAAAGTTTGTCGGCATTGAGTTTTAAAGAGAGACTGATTAGGTAAAAGATTAAACAAAAATAAGTAAACACCGCAACATTTCCACTGGTCTCCATGCTGCTTTCTACTGTTTAATAACCTTGTTTTCTGACATCTTCCGGATGTTGAATGTAACACACTAGATAAAAAAAGAAAAAAACAAACACAGAAAGGTATAGTCATTGACTACAGAGCCATGTTCACAGCTTTGGTCTACTGACAGGAGAAAAGGAGTCCATCAGCTATACTATGTGGGTATAATTATGCATATATGCACTGCATATGTGGGGGGTGAAATTGAAACCGACTTCCTATATAAGGTACTCTTATTTGTTTTAGCCATTGAGCTCTTTGGCAGAAACAGTTCATAATTGTTTGTGTTATTATTCGCTAGCAAACAATTCTATGGTCTTTCAACATCAGGTTGTGCTGTTAATGTGCTAACTGGCAAGACAGTGTCTTTAAAT
This sequence comes from Plectropomus leopardus, assembly GCF_008729295.1. NCBI lineage: Eukaryota > Metazoa > Chordata > Actinopteri > Perciformes > Serranidae > Plectropomus > Plectropomus leopardus. Next base: position 8,629,791 of record NC_056484.1, read on the forward strand.
ATATCCTGTTGGTCTTCTAGTTTCCCCTTTCGAAAGAGGAAAACACACTGCCACATGCTGGTATGGAGAATAATCTCGTTTTACATAGGTGCAGAACGTACATGCTTGTTAACCGTAGGCTGTAGTCTTTGCGATGTGTTCAAGTGCAACTTTTTGGCTTAGACAGATGTAATTCAACACAACAGTCAGCATTCAATTCCCCTAGTTCTTTGATGTGGGTTTGGTGTGTCTGGGCCTTTAGGGGTGGTAGTGACAAATTACTTAATAATCTAATTACCCCTCACAGTGTTGAGCAGAATGACAAATGGTTATTTCATTTTCAGCAATTATACTACAGTTACAAAGTCTCATTTAGTTAAGTTAGTCCTGTTAACTATCACTTAAGATATATGAATGAATATGAAATACGAAAAAAACATGATACCACATCCTCCAGATTATCATTAGCTCCTCTTGCATATGGTGCATAGATGAGTGAGAGCAGAGATACTTCTCACTGTGGGACTATTTCTAGGATGAATGGGATATTGGATTTCTACACTATTACATTTCATTTTTATTTCTGATCGTTCACAGGGAAAGGGACGGGAGGTAGCTGATCTGTCCTCATTTTAAGGAGTAGGAGAAGAAGCACTTGCCAATTTATGGCATATAACAAAAAAAGTTATGTAAAAGTACAATAAATCACTGCTTCCAGGGAGTAATAAGTAAAGTGATAATATTCTCTCCGAAATGATGAATGAGAACAATATATATTTTGAGACAAGAGCCCAACACTGATCACTACCATATGATCCCAGCGAAAGCTATCTGAGAGTGAAATTATGTATTTTAGCTTGCTTGGTGAATGTCTCCTTTTAATATAGTCGATGTGTTGTGGCATGTGGGTGACTCAGCCGCCACATATTTCTCCACGGTGATTTGCCCCAGCTGTGTGGACAGGCTAACACTTCCCCGCCAAGGGAAAACATTTCTGTGTTTTATCAGGAGGAGAAAACTCATCGCAGATACGAGGCTCGACTGGCACCAAACTTCATCACCTCGAATTACTTAACCCTGTTTTTCCTCCAGATAAAAGACCATACTCCTTAACAGTTATGGCCTCATTTTTAACAACGTAATTATCTTCTTTTATTTATTGTCCCAGCCCTCTTTGGGAGCCATTAGCACAATATTATCAGTTCAAATGTATCAGGGCTCATAACGCAACCTTGGGGAACTTTAGACAACCTTTGTGCCCCCGTCTGTCTCTGGGAAGTGGTTCATGTCTGTCGCCTTTTACTTTTTATGAGCGCCCTTGTCATGTAACCCTGAGAACAAAACTGTCATGTACTCTATTCATTACTCTACGCAGACAAAGTCCTCGTATGCTGCTAGCTTTACAGCATTCATATAGGGCCCTGGGTGAATACAAACCATCTGTGTAAACACAGACTTCTGACAGGCCGGTATGGTGAGCGATGAGTCCCACCTGTACACAATACCGCCGAAAAAGTCTCCTTTTGAAGTGGTTACATACCATTTTTTTAATACAAGTCACACTTTCACTGTATACCTGGGAGAGGTCGTTCCTCATAAGAGTAATGACTGAAATGACTCACTCCAATTCGACAAGGGATAATTGAAGGACATCCTGCCATGTTAATGAATGATATATCCTGCCATCTCCTCTCACTCTAGTGCAATCACCCACTCACAAATTGATGCTTCACATTCGCTGTCCCTTCGACACCTTGTAAATCAAGTATAATTGACAGACAGAAGTGATGAAATGCAAAGCGGTGCAACTAAATGACTCCATCAAAGCAGCTCCATTAAAACCTCCTAGGTGGCCAATTATCTTTCACACTTGCTTGGAAAATAGCACTGCCAGGCAGTTACTAACTTTTGCCTTTACACTGAAGACAAGTTATATGTACTGTAGATATACAGTAAGTGCTGTTTGGAAAAGAAGAAATGATAATGCAGCTAACATTTGAAACTGATTTTTTGCTTGATCATGTGGTGCAAATCTAAAAAAAATTCCATGACTATTCACAAAGTATAGCATGAACATTGGTCTGTCTCAAAAAAGCAGCAGAATTTAAAAGTAGTAGTAGGGCATAACACAGGTATGAAAACTTCATGATTTGCTGCACAACATGTTAAATTACACTGTCACAAAGAGCTACATTATATCAACAGCTACAGCAAATAAATACACCACTGTGTTACATTACAAGGAGGGTTGTCTCCGGAAGATAACTGTAACATATAATTCCATTACACACAACAAAATGTTAGGACTTTCAAGGATTTTATTAATCCCATGACTATGGGATCCTTGTGTACTTCCAGTTCAACTTTCAGCTTTACAGTCTATTTTTGTAGCTGGATATGATTTAGAACATCTTCAAACATGAATGAGGACATAGATAATGGCATTCTTGCTACAAATACATTTCTGGTAGTGATGAAATGCTGAAAACATAAAAAAAAAGATCTTTGCTTCAGCTGGACTGTATTCATAATACTCTACAATAATTTAAAAAACAGTGCGGATTATCCAGTCAGTTCGTTGACCAGCTGACCTTGCTACAAACTGACTGGCCGTTTAAAAAGATGACGTGCTTCATGTTCTCAAACGAGCCAATAGTGACTTGACAAGCTGAGTTGCGGGTGACAGGCTCCCATCAGGCAGCTTGAGACAGGCCAGTTTATACCACTGCAATGTTTTCCTCTCATGTTTTAAAACAGTTTTACCTCATTGTGAGTCTTTGGTTTGTGCTTGACTAAAGTCCAAAGGCTCAGAAACTCCAGATGAATAAGTAAAATTCATCTGCATGTGAAATTTGTGGCTCTAGAAGCTTAGTGTTGAACAGCTTTATGAGCTAATGTAGCTCGCAAGTTAACAGCTAACACATTAGCCAGCTGGGAACATGCAAATGCTTATCGTCATTAAAGCTCTCAAGCTTCTTTCTCTGAACTGAGTTTACTCAATAAAGATTACAAAGGTAGAAAAGAAGCTTTCCGAGCTAATGGGCTTGCTAAGTATTAGCAAGCTTGCTAGTTCAAATAGTTTGTTCAAAGATGAATTTGTAACATCTCCTGTCTCATGACCATTCCTCTTACGTTTACGCTCAACAGAGGAGGCTAAAATAAAAGTGAAAGGTGAAACACATATAATAAGCTACATTAGATGTGATATATTTATTTCCCGCTCTCTGTTCCTTCAAACGTCAGCCCTGTCAAGACTGCCTGCTATTGGTCAACAGGTCAAGGTTCACACAAGTTGAACTCCTTGGTATTTCCATTGGAATGAATTGATTTCACCACAGGATTTTGCCTTTTTAAACGCTGGTGTGACCAGGCTTAAAAACTATACACAGGACTGCAGTTGTGCACTGAAGTACAACTGCTGCAGTTTCATTTCCTCCAAACAAATCCCACTGTAATTCTCTTGAGGGATCCAGCAGCATCTGTCAGAATTCATCTTTTCCCAAGGGGGAAAAAAAAGCTGAACTTTAAACTACTCATCTCATCATCATCCAGACACTTCAATGCTTTAACATGTAAAGGAATCTCTTCCTTCAACTGCTTTTTGTGACGGCCTGCAGACAGAGAATCGCTCTGTTCCACGGCTCAACTTAGACTATTAAACCACTGGACAGATGGATTCAAAGCACTGTCCACAGGGTGATTAGGTTTCATTATGGCAAATGAAACACCCCATTACTCTTTACTGTCTTATAATAAATGTCTGTAAAGAATGCCATGAGAAAAAAAAAAAGATTGTCCAGAGACTTTTGGGGACTCTTCTTTTGACCAGGGAAAATGAGCGGGAATGAGAGAAAGAGGAGGAAATGAATATAAATGTCAGCATGTTGTGTCTGTACAACAAGCCTTGTTAAAATAAATAAGTCAGTGTGTCATTTGTATGCTCTGCTCGACCGGGACAACACACTCCATCTGGGGCCTGAGAGAAAATATCTGGAGCTCAAGCATAAAGATTCAAGAGCCGTGCATCTGGCAATTCAAGAGACAAGATAGAAACACAATCAATTTACAAATATCGTGGTTTGTTCCACGACTCAACGGCACCAATGGGGACTTTCTTTTCCCTGTTAACATGCTGACAAAGCAGCAGCAACCGATACCCATCTAATGAAGTAATCCCAATTTGTGTCCAAAACGTATCACGCAGCGCTCATTGCAACACGGGGCAGTCTGTTTGGACAGTTCCCCGGAAATTCTGTTATCAGTGCACGTCCAGAAAGCAATGAAGGGAGGGTGGACAGTGGGTGGATGCTAGTGGAGGGTTTGTGGAGAGGCGGGGACTTGCTGGAAAAGTCAACTGGATGGTGGCCTCCAGCTGAGGCTGTCTGGCAAAGGATCAGTCTCATTCCTCTTCAGTCGGAGGCTCCTTTTCTCTGACCCGTCAGTCCTGACATCTCAGAGAACTGATGCAAGATATGCAGCTACAAAAAAAGCCTCTGGTCCTGCTGGTGAGAACCGGGCAAACATGCAATGACATACAGGCTCACTGTACTCCAGCCATCTTGCATTTCAATAGGGAGAGCCAAGGCGATACTGTACATTAGTGAGGGGGGTGCTGTGTGTGTGTGTGTGTGTGTGTGTGTGTGTGTGCGTGTGTTTGTGTGGTGTGTGTGTGGTGGTTGATGATAAAAAGAAAAGATGATCCCGACGTATTTAGTGTCTCAAACAGCTGTATTGCATATGTTTTGGCATTGTCTCACGCCTCTGAACTAAAGCCTTTGTGATGACTGTAAAATAAGATGTAGAGTACTACCACATCAGTCACCTGAGCAGTGAATGGAGCATAATGGTGCACTGTTGAAATTAGCACAGCTTTTTCTACAGCCACGGTGAACTTTAAAAAAAAGGCCCTGAAGCCTTAAGTGTAGGCAGAGCTTTATATGAATGCTCATCTCTTTGATAAAGTTGCCTTTGGGCCAATTTTTTTACACATGTGTCAGCTTTCAAACAGGTTGTTCTCATGCACTGTTTATATGTATGCACCAAAATTTGTATACATCCTACTTAATCACAAGCCAGTAATTCATGTAAAATGGATGTATTTTGGAAGGTTGCAATTACATGACCAATATACTTTCAGGGTTTCCCCACTCAATTTATTTCATCTGCCGGCACATTTAGATTTTGCTGGAGCTGCTTTTCTCTTTCTCTCGTGGCAGAGCATACTCTGGGCACAGACAGAGCAGCAGAGCACTAAGAGAGATGAAAGCAAACCTTAACCGTTCGCAAGATCAAAATGTTTTAGTGTTGTCTTTCATTTTGTAACCTATTTTTCATGAAAGCATCTATGTGCTCTCATGAAAACCGTGAACCCTGCACTACAGCGCTGGGTCAAGTTTTATTTTAAAAGATTGTCTTTTTGGCTTTTGCTTTTATTTGGATAGGACAGTCTAAGCATGAAAAAGGGAGAGAGAGGAGATGACATGAAGCAAAGGGCCGCAGGTTGGAGTTGAACCCGCGGTCGCGGCGGCGAGGACATAGCACTGTGTATAGAATGCCAACTCTACTAAAAAGAGTTTGTTTTTACTTGTCTCGTCAATTTTACTTGCCCAAACCTAACCCAGGTACATTTACTTGCCCAAACCATAGATTGTATAAATAATGGACATAGCTACCATGGCGTCACCAATTGGTTTGTGGACTGCTTGTGAGTTTGGCATTTTGGCCATTGCCACCTGTTTTCTTTTTTCTTTTTTTTTGATCCAGAAGTGACCATATATGAACAAGAGGTTGGTGATGCAGAGGAGTGAGAGGTGGATCTGCCCTAAACCGGTCGTGATGACTCGCAGATGGCCTGTCACTCAAGTGACCCCGCCCTTAAATATGTGTGACTTTGGGCCTCAAAAAATGTAAACAGTTTTTTTTTCCTCATTGGCTTCATTTTTTAGCCTTGGGGTTTGCCTCTTGGCCCAGACCTAATCCACATAACTTTACTTGCCTAAACTTAATCCACCTGAACCTTAAGATGTTCAACCATATTTTTTTTCCAGAAATCTAACTGATGTAACTTTGTATTAAGAATGTGACTTTACATTAAGTATGTGGCATCGTTCATGGGGCGTTATATGAACTGTATGAAGATAAGTTGTTTCAAATGAAGCATAAAACAAAAATCTCGTTTCATGCTTTTACATAAATGCAGCCACTGTTTTCTCTGATAACGTCACATGATTCAAGGCTGGTGGCACAGTGGTTCAACAGTCACCTCAGGCACAGAAACTCAACGCATCCTGTTATGCCTGTGCCAGCGAGGTCGGACAATAGCGGCGCATCTCATCCCTGTGTTTGTCTTGGGGGCGGATTCTTGTTGGATGATAGATGAAGCAGTGTCCTCCTGTTTCCCTCTGATGTTTGGGCTCTGGATTATCGCTCAGCTCAGTGTGGTTGTTTTGGGTGGATTTTGTTCTAATCTCGTGTGCTTCTGTCATGCTGCGATGAAAGACAGCCTGTTGGTATTGGCTCGGCACTGATGCTGACTCACTGGCACAGGTGCACCATGAGAGAGGTCACACTGAGCCTTACGGTGCATTTTCATCTCCAATAATATTCACAAGAAACGCAAACAATACAAATCCAAATGGTGCTCATCCAAGGAACATTCACAGGGATTTCGACTGGCAAACACCTCATTCACCCTCCAGCAGTAAACACATGCTAGTTTGAACTTGCAAAATCTGATTTTGTGAAGTGACTAACGTGACAATTTACAGAATTTCTCTCCCCTAATCCTTTAAAAAGGGTGGAGTTTTTTTGAACAAACCACTCACTGTGTTCTTTGTTGCAGGATTTTGCAAACCTGACAAGTTTAGCCTGCGCAGCTAAGCTATTTGTGATTAACATGTCTTCATCTTCTATACACGGGATTACCTTAAAACAACAGTTGTCAGGGCAAAAATGTGGGCTCAAAATCACAAAACAAGACAAGTCTTTTCAAAAAGTACCTACCTTTTGAATCATCTATTATTATATACATCAACGCTGTATGATCAAACTATACACACTCTACAGCAAGAACATGTCTGTTAACACCGGCATACCACAGGTGTGTTTGAGTGACTGAGAGTCAGCATCAGTTCTTACATTTAGTCATTTATTACTAAAAATTATTTGATACATATGTAACATTCAATTTTGGCCACAGTCTGACATGCTTGTTCAAATAAAGTCTAAAAAGCAAAACGAGTGTATAGCCCTGCCATAATCTTTTTTTATTCATCAGTGTCCAGGGACTGTTATTGTTTCTTGTTTGTATGTGCTAATTAATGCCAACATCCATTTTTTCTGTTAAAAGCATTGAGATTGGCAGCTGGTTGATTACATAAATAATCTTGTTGTACTAGCAAACAAAATCCCAGTGGACGAGGTGGGTTTCACAACCTGCTGCTACACAGTGTGAAGCTTCTAATCCTGCCAGACAACTCCTATATTTTACGCTTGGCCACAGAAAAACATGTTTTGATTACAGTCATTGGACATCACCCTTCAGGACATACATTAATTCCAATCAGGGCGGTGGAGTCTTCCTCTTTGGCCCGCTACCTGCTGGGGTGTGATGGGTAAACAGTGACTCCGATGGAGGTTGGTGGTCTACAGTGTTCAGTGGTTTACTAGGGATTGGCTTCTCTGGGGAGCTGTCCTGAAGAGGAGGGGATTACCTCAATCCTCTCTGCCTGCTTCACCCCTTCCAACTCGACACTTCAGATTCAAACAAAGGCACGGGGACTGTGGGCCTCAGGCCCCTGGCGGGCTGCTAATCCCATTCCAGCTGGACAACAATCTGTCTGGCCGGTGGCCCCTGCGGGGCTGTAAGAGGCTTGGAGGAGAAGTCAGACAGCTCATCAAGGATGAGGACTTAATTAGCCTTGCAAAGTCAACCTGGCTAATTGAAAAGATTCAACCTGAGTTCCGCCACAGGAGCAGAGGAGAGCATTTTTTACGTTTTTTCTGCATTGTGCAAGGTGTTCTGTTGCCAGGCGCAGAAAAATGCCAGGGATGAGGCACCCCCGTTGATTCAGAGTTGGCAACGTGAAAAAGGGCCTACTTGTAAGGTTAATTGGGCTGGACACGGTGCCAAGATAAAGTATGGGGGAACATGTCTTGAAGTGTTTTGCTGGATCTGAGCTTAATCTTTCATGACGGGCTTTATCGGCGGGGTCAGGAGTGGTGTTCTGGGAGTGATTCTACATGCTGGTTTTATTGGATGCCTCAAGTTTATAAAAACAAGACAGACTGGGTGTGCGTGTCAGTTTGTGACTTTATTCACATACATGTGCATGTCTATGTGCATATATGTTTGTCAGTACATGTGTGCCAATAAACCCTCAAGTGTGCTTGAGGTGAGACGAATCACTCGGGTAGAGTTTGTGTACCCAGGGTGAGTTGATGTCAAAACTCAGTCAGCACTCAATGGGCAGACAAAGCACACACACCTCGCCGAAATAAAACAGAAACTCTCTTGACCCCCCCCCCCCCCCACTCTCCATCAACACTCTGTTTAAGCATGCCATCGCCGCTCCGGCATAATGTGTTTAGAAATGTTGCACTCCCTCAACCTCCCCGACTCCGTAATGCATTTTGCTACACGACCCCCATCTCTGTTATCCGTGTGTTTGAATACGCCACTTCTCCCCAAACACGGTGTGTTTAAAGAATGCCACACTCTACCTCTCAAGCTCAATCACTGTAACGTGTTTGAGAGCGCAGGCTAGCTCTCTCTTTGTGTAATTTGTTTGACGATGCTAGCCTTTCCGACGCCACTTACACCTAATGTGTTTGAGCGTTCACAGAATCACATTCAGCCTCACGTACATTCACACACATATATATACACAGACAACATTTTCACCCTCAGCATACAACTGATCAAGTCGAATGCAGAGAAAATAACTCTAATTCATGAGGCGAGGCAGCAGTTGGGGGTTTAATTAAACATTATGATAAAAACTCAAAGGCCTGAACAAAATGCATTGAAAATAAATAAACATTATTCTCCCATTTTGCGGATTCTGTGTCTTTGAGGTTGACTATAATGGATTTTTGATTAATTTATACTGTTAGGCATAGTAGCAGAAGGGCTGTATGGATGGCAGTTTTGGTCTGTGGGTGCTCCCCCATTAACAACACTGATATACAAAACTTTTTTTTAAATTTCATACAGACATTCATGGTTCCAAGAAAAGGTAAATCACTAACTTTGGTGATCCCCAGATTTTCCCTCTAGTGCCACCATGAGATCAAAATGTGACTCTGCCATCCTCCTCAGCTGCACTCTACTGCTACTTAGCAAACATGAGAAGTGACCAGATGGTGAATTTAGTAAACATTATCATGTTAGCATTTTGTTTGTAAGCATGTCTAGTGTTAGCATTTAACATGAACACTAATGTGCCAAATTTTTCACGCAGCTCGACAACATTAAATGTCAATGTGAAAGCAAAAAAAGTCAGCAAAAAAAGTGTTAAAGTGGTTAGCACAACTGTTGGCACAAGTGATTAAAAAAAGAAGAAAAGAAAATATATATTGTATACCTTTTCTGCCAATATATCCCATTAAATCCAACAAACTGCACTATAACATATGCCTGCTTTTTTTTTCATTGTGGATACATTTGAGGGGTTTTTTTGTAAAAGATTAGAAGAATTTTTTAGTGAAGAAAATTCTCTGTATGTTACAAATAAAGCAACATCTGTTTGTCTTGTCTCATCACACTTGAGTATGCCAGAAACAGCTTGTGATGCAGCAGGATGTACGGTTCATTTAACTAAAACAACAACACGTAGCTTTCAGTGTGAGGAGCATGTCAGCATATTCCTGTGACTGGAGACACATCTGAGAAAATCACATTTTCTCCCGCAAAATATTCTTTCTATAAAATGTCAAAACTAGTAAAAAACAATGTACATCACAAAATCCCACAATCCAAAGGAAGTTCCATTCATGTTATTAGTTTGTTTTTGATATATCAACAGATATTTGTTAGAACTTGCAAATTTTTGGTAATTTCTTAGATGATTAACTTTCTTTGATTATTTACACACACTCCAGTGACTCCCTGTGGCTTTGACAAAAATGATCTTTTTAACAAATTAATTTTTAATCATCATTGCAGTAGAACTAAAGTGATTATTACATCCACCAATTGTAAAAGTTTGTCGCCCATACACAGAATTAAAAAGAAGGTATTAAAATTACGTCAACTAAAATGTGAGACATACCTCCATGGCATACGTCTAGATTAGCTGTGGCTAGTGTTGATCCAACTTAGTCAAAAGGTAATTTTGAAGAAATAATGAGAATTTCATAGTATGTGGATAGATTTATTTGCTTTCACCACCAATCCTGCAAAGTTTAAGTCACACACCAGGGATTAGTGCAGCACAGGAAATTTAAGTGACACACCTTCCATCGGAAGAGGAGAAACTAATTAGTAGGTTGGGTCTTTGTTTCACAAGATTTTTCCGCTTCGTCAAGTCAAATGTATCTTTCATTTAATCCCCCTCTGCCCCTTTCTGTCTGTCTTTCCTAAAATCCTCACTTTGATCCACATCTTTCTTTCCTCAGGGCCACCTCAAAGTAAACGGAGCGCTGACCCCGAGCTGCGGAAACCGATCACCCACAGCTATGATGCTAATGGTCTTCATGGGGTGACGATACTGTTCGCATTGTGGTCATAAGGGATTAGCCCAGCTCTCCACACATGGACCCATCACTCACGGGTGAGGACAGCTGAGAGTAACGACAGATTCGACTGAAAATGATTTAACAACTTCAGAGCTGCTTTGAATTCTTCTATTTACTGTACCACGGCTGCCATATTTAAAAAAGTAAATCCATGAGGATTAGCTTTATTTTTTCTTTTCTTTTAAACTTATCTCCAGAACAAAGAATTAGAGCATATCCCATTTGCATGTGCAAATACTGTGTTGGCACACAGTTTGTTATCATCACAGTAATCTCTTGTCTGTTTAATATCAAATGCTTCTGGAATCAGCTGAAATAACACCGCTGGTGTTTCAAGCAATTAACCTTTTCCACCGTGTAAATGGCTCGGGGGGGAGAAAGAGGAACTCGAGTGGGAATGAATGTCTGCCTGTGCGCTTCATCCACTCTGGGGGAATACATGGCACGTTTCAGGGAGGCCCCAGCTTAGTCGGGCAAGACACTCGCACAGTGTGTGTGTGGGTTGAAGGGTGTGAGACAAATGCTAAAGAAATCAGTGTGGTTTCTAAAGCACCGTTTTGAGTGAATATAATGGGGGAAGGGGAGTGATGTGTGGTCGGTAGTGGGGGAGAAAAGGGAGGTAAGACATTAATAAAAAACCAAATCAGTCAGGCTTGACATAAACACCCCTTTGTTCTTTGATGTGATGGCAGCAGCCACACAGTCGGCAACGTGATACATCATGCACAGGACCGCTCAAACCCCCCGCATGAAGACCACGTATACTCATGTTCTCTCTGGCTTCGTCTCTCATGCACACACATACATGCACACACTCTGAGGCTTAATATCCCCTCTGCCTCCATCCCCTACCTGCGAGCCTAATATCCAGGGCTTGATAATAACGCGCTGTGTCTGATTTGTGTCTGCAGGAAGGAGCCATGAAATTACCTTCCTATGCATCGAGGGCTATAGCATAAAGCCGCACCTCAATCATCAAGAGAATAAGGCCCATTGTTACAAGCTGGAGCTTTCACGAAAGTAAGTGATCCTACTTAGAAAAAAAAAAAGATGATAAGACTTGATATCCCTGAAAACTGTCGCCCGCCGTTCAAGCTTTACAGAAATCCAGGTCAAGCCCCCTCTGTGTCTTTAAGATCTCGGAAGAAACTCTTAAGCATGTGATTATATATTAACCCCCAAGTGCAGGAGAAGCTCTGTCGTTATGAGGGTAAGTTTTCAATTGGTTTCAGTTGGGGTTATCTTGCTTTTGTCCTCTTGGAAGCTGTTGTTAAGGTTGAGGGTATGAAACTTGGCAGCCGTTATCCTCTTTACAAATGATATAATGGCATGCTGCATTGAAACAGTGGCGTTCAATGACCCTGAGCGCTACAGGTAAAAAGGGTCACAGTTTCCTTTTTGCTTGAAAGATCCCTAATGGCCAGAGGTCAGCGAGTCATGTTTGTCCTGCCTGGAGTGAATAACAATAGAGGAGGGTGGCGATGGACAGAGGCGGGCAGGTAGACAGATAATTAGATGGATGAGCGGACACAAGGCTGAATCTTATCAGCGAGGAACAACAGGCGAGGCAGACAATACTGGATCGCCATGTCCTAGTCTCTTTGTTGGACCCACAGAGGCACATGCTCATTAAAAGTTTTGTCCTACATTCACACTGTGACAAAACAGCAAACTGAATCTGATGCCAGAGAGAAAAACAAATGTTTTTAATGAGTACATAATTAGATTTGGATTGTTTTAGGTCTTATTCAGGGTCGGATTATCAGAGAATGGGGCCCCTGGGCACAGATATGCAAGAGGGCCCCACCACTTCTCCTGCAAAGGAGTTGGACACACACACTTTGCAGGTTTTTTTTTTTTTGTTTCTTTTTATTTTCTTTGTTTGTGTTGTTTTGCATCTCTTTTTGGTCACAACACATTGTTTTTGGTCATTTTGTGTCTCTTTATAGTTGATTAGCCTCTTTTTGTGCTGTTGTTTTGTATCACTTTGCAGTCGTAATGCATGTCACTTTGCGGTATTTTTGTGTCTCTTTAGAGTTGTTCAGCCACTTTTTGTGTTGTTGTTTTGCATCTCTTTGAGTTCATAATGCATCTTTTTGTGATTCCATTTTTCTTTGAGATCACTCTCTCAGTCTTTTTTGGCCATTTTATGTGTACTTATAGTTGTTCTTTTTGTGTCTTTGTTTTGCATCTCTTTAGGGTTGTAGTGTATCTTTTTGTAGGGGGTTTGGTCATTTTGTCATTGGGGTATTTTTGTGTAATTTTGTGTCTTTGTGTAGTGGTTTCACATCTTTTTCTGTTGTTTTGCATTCGATTGCGGTCACAGTGTTCCCTTTTTTTAATGTTTTGTGTCTCTTTTTAATTGCTCAGACTTTTTTGGTTGATATTGTGGCTTTGCACTTTTTTGAGATTGGAATGCATCTTTTTTGATTTTCTGTTTAAGCTAAAAATATGTGCCATTTTTGGCTGTTTTGTGACTCTTTATAGTTGTTTAGCCTCTTTTGTGCTCATTTTTCTGTCTCTTTGCAGTGAATGTCTTTGTGGTTATTCCGAATCGCTTCCTAGTCAGTACATGTTCATTTGAGTGACATACTGCCCCTTACACCATGGGCCCCTGGGCATGTGCCCAGTAGTCCCTCTCAGTAATTCTTCCATGGTCTCACTGGAATCAGTATTTGAGTTTACTTAAGTCAAAAACTGCTTCTGTTTCAGACATTTCTTTATCCCGCTCTCCACCTCACTAAAGGAATGTTTGTAATGTAGTTTTTTAAATTTTTACATATAAATAATACAAAATATGCACCAAACAAAAATAGAATTATTTAGGATTTAGGGATCCTTAGAGAATTATTAAAGGATTTTGGAGTCCTTTGATGAGTATTTATGGTTTTAAGGAGGAATCACAGAATTCCATGTATTTTGTGATTAAATATGAGGAATTTTTCATTGCTCGCTTTGGGCCATCAGGATTGGCTCTGATTCTAAGGGAACATGATAATTCAGCCCAGAGAGGTCTGAGATGATTTTTTGATAAGATGAAATTCATTAACAGAGACAGGCCATCTTTTATTTAATTTAAAGGAAGAGGATGAATGAATTAAGAGAGCAATTCAGGTCCTCAGAGCAGAAGCTATTCTTGTCTCTTTAAACTTTGCTGTCTGGAAAAACTGCAGGAGAAAAGCTTATTTTCATGAATTCTAACTGGGCCAAAAAAAAAACCCAGCAGTAAACATTTGTCTAATTACATTAAATGTGTGATGGTTTCTTTTTAATCTCAGTTTTATTCAAATGGAAATATGGTCTCCAGACTTTGAGTGGTGACACGAAAATTAGGGATTTAAAATTTATGAATCAGAGTCATGCAACATGAAATCATTGATGAAAAATGTTATTTTGAACTGTTTTGACAGAAATGGCTGTATACAGACTCGAAACCAATGGGAAGTCAAATATAAGACATTTAGTTAGTTGTTAGACTGTCAGCAGTTTTAGTAATGTATCTGTTTGCCCCAATTAGGTCATAAATAATTATGTTTTTCCGCCTCTGTGCTCAATCTGTTTCACCATGGAAAGGTTAAAGAGCAGGATTTACGGTGTGAATTTAGGCCCAGATTTCATCCGAACAGAGACAAAACCTCTGATAAATGTTTATTTAATCACCAGAGCGAGAACAATAACTCCATCTATGATCAATGACTTCAGCTGGGTTGATGTGTTCTGTTGTAGTGACCGGGCTGCGCACCAGGATCGATCACTTTCATTAACACTGAGTGACGGGCATCCGAGGTGGGTCGATCCTGAACCAGGACTGACATTGACCCAGATCCCTCCCTGCATGACTCTTGTGTCTACCAAGTCCATCATCACTGCCATCAATCGGCATAGCACCCGGCGGCCAAATGTGCATGAATTGATTGTGGAGAGCACATGCAGAGCATTACTTGTGGAGGCACTGGACCTCATCCAAAAACCCAACATCCATCACTATGCCGCCTCTGTTATCAATTCTCCATTATGGTTAAATTAAAGCTCAGCAGATTACCACTTCAACAGTTCGCCTCATTAGTTACATGGTTGTTCTGTGATTTCAGTGAAAACAAACTTGACTTTTTTCTCACATAAAAGTCGAAACTGATTTAAAGAAGATTGGAACTGTTTGTTGCATTGTGAGTAAAAGTAAATACAGTTTCTCATCGGCTCTGATTGTACTTAAAGTGCTCATCTATTGCATTCTTTCACCTCTCGCTCATTTCTATTTGCTTGTAAGTCTCGCCTCCTAGAAATTATATTTACATGCTACTAATTTGAAAAAGCAAATATGTTTTGATAGAAGTGCTGCCCAGATTATGTTTTCCTCAACATTCTTAAAGGGACAGTTCACCTCAAAATCAAACATAAATATTATTTTTTCTAACCTCTAGTAAGTATTTAGGATTGTTTTGGTGTGAGTTATCAAGTGTTAGAAATAAGGCTTGTGGTGCTCAAAAAATACTTTGAAAAACTTAATAGCAATGTCTCTCTCCAGAAATCATGACCTTGATACTCAACATAATCCACAGACCTTACTGTGAGCAGTTTCATGAAGGAACTATTTATTTTTCTTAACTACCCAAATCACCAGCCCACAGTATCACTGCAAAGAGGGAGCGTAGAGGTGTTACAGCAGAGTTACTGTAAAACTTAATAACATGCTCAGCAATCACTCCTTTGAAATGTTATTAGCCAATAGTAACAATACGGAAACACAGTAAGAGTTACAATGGAGAGGTGGAGGGGAAAGAAAACGCTTTGGTTGACGTGTTGTTTGGGTTAGGCACAAAAACCACAAGGTTATGGTGAGGAAAAGATCATGTTTTAGCTTAAAATAACACCTTTGAAGGGCACAATACCAGCAGAAAAAGCAGAAATGTCCGTAAAACAACAACAGATTTTTATGGCACTATCCCTGATGACAGGTTGCTGATAAGACCCACGTCTGGAGCCTTAAATGCTGAAAAGTACACACCAATTGGTTGCAACAAAACATCCATGATTGGAGCCCAAAAAGTTGATGAAAACATACCGACTGGTCACTTTAAAACACCAGTAATTGGAGCCTAAAAAGCCAATTGAAACATAATGATGAGTTGCTGCAGAACACCCACGTTTAGAGTCTAAAAAGCCAACGGAAACACACTGGTCAAAACGAAACACCCGCAATTGGAGCCTAAAGGTTATGCACATTTTCCAGCTCTCCAAATCTGACAACTGGTAAGAGATTTCACTGTTTTCCAAAAAAGAGATCTTTACAAAAATAACCTGGAGATTTTAATGTGGATCCACATTATATTACTGTAAACAGATTTTATACAGCATGCCAGAAATCACACCTTTCACATCAGTTTTATCTTTCTCATTCTATTATTCCTGCAATCTATTTTTGCTTGTCAATTCAACATGGTTTATCTTCTCAGTATTTCTAGTTCACACACTGTAATGTGACAATCTGTGCAGAGTTTACCTTCCCTCTCTCTCTGTTGCTCTCAGCAACAGCCCCCACCACCTCTCCCCCCTCCCAGGGGAGTCACTCCAACAGACAGGACCAATTTTCTGCTAATTGGGCCTCAGGAAATTGCTCCTCGTTTTAATTTACTGTTGGACAGCCATGAAGACATGTGATCCACCGCTGCTTTTCTCTCCTCCTCCCTGCTTTTCTTCCCCACAGCCGGTGCAGGTGTGAGGATGAGAGAGATACACTGCACGGCACCTTCTCCCTCTCTTTGGAAAATGTAATAGTATGCAAAGGCGGCGACTGGAGCCGAGTTAAAGGGTTAACCCACCGTGGCACACAGATGTATTGAATATGACACGGTCCATATTTGTAGGTCAGATACGCACACAGTGGGGACGTGACTTAAAAGTGTTTTCCAAGACAAAGTGAACATGGAGAGAAAAAAATCAGTGTGATCTGTTGAGGAGGACAATCAGGTCCAGATCAGACTATTTTCGTAAACACAGACTGTCACGACAATATCCAAACCACCAGGGCATGTTGTTCACACTATCCAAACAGGAACTATTCAGTGGA